>NC_069662.1:88955293-89580293 GCF_027244095.1 Hemicordylus capensis | reverse complement strand
TATACAGAATTTCAAACATCTTCATAGACTTATGCTGTTGTAACAGCTATGACCAATCTTCTAAACAGGATAGCTTCACACGTAACAGTGGCGGGCCCAGTTCCACCAACTGCCAGTTCCCAGCGAGTGAGCACTCCTGATGTGAGCAGCAAGTTCCACACATTGTGCGACATCTGAATCCACCAATGTCTGGTTGCCAAGCAGTACTTCCCTCTGCTACCTGACATCTATACCAAATTTTGAAGTTGGGTGGCAGATGCCAAGTTGCAGAGGGAAGTATTGCTCAGCAATGCAACATTGGTGGGTTCAGATTTTATAATATGTGGGGAACTTGTGGCTCAGGCCAGGAGGGCATGCTCGTCAGGAACTGGTGGTTGGCAGAAATGGACTTTCTGCTGTTACATGTGAAGCCACCCGGCAGGTGGTGGTGGCGGCGGCTAGGGTTGAGATTAAAGTACCTACATATTTGACTTTATTTTTGCTCTCTGTGAAACACTCCTCTTTTCAGCAAGGCTATCTAAATTTTCATTTATATTTTGGCAAATATTTTAATACCCAGGGTTGGGATCTGAATTGTGAAACTGCATATTTAAAGCCACAACACTGTGCATCTCTGTACAAAGATCAATCTGCTTATTAAGCCATATCAAAGATGAAATTATTCCTCAAAAGTAACAAAACTAACTAAACCAAAATTACCAAGGTTGCTAAATTTTAGCATTAATTATGGAGGAAGACAAACTAATTTTAACTAGTACAAGGACTGGAGAGCAACAGCAAAATACACCCATATATTTTGGGAGACAAGTCATCTCACTTTTTTCTACAAAAATTCATTTAAAAAATGGTAGAATGGGAGCACAGCAGAAAAATGATTTTTAACAATCACTCTTGCCTTTAAAAAACCTGAAAGATCCATCCTTGTTTTGTGTGATTAGGGCACATTCTGCTGGGCATAACTTTTGTGATACAGATGAATCATTCATCAATGAGTCAGCCTTCATTACAGAGGCAAAAGATATATGCTTTAGCAGAGTCTTAGGGCCAAACTAGACGTAATGGTGGCTGTTCTGTGTGTTTTTATACAGGATTTCCACAAGCACAGAAAAATGGGCAAAGGGATGGTCAGATTTTAAGCGTAAGAAGGATGCATGGTTGCAAAATGCAGAACCCTTACTCTACCCATGGGCTACCCCTCAGACTGTTTTTCTCCTCAGTGGAGCTTAGACAGAGACTCTGGCTGGGGGTAAAATAATTTGGGGAAAGGGTTGTTAGGCAGGAAGATAAAAGGTGCCAATAAAAACTGAACTTCCTTTCCTCTTCCTACATTACTGGAGCAACTAAACACATAGAACGTCCATATTTTGGCCCTTGCCTGTTTGAAGAAAGGGAAACATCAAACTGGGTGGGAGATGGCAATGGTAAACCACTCCTGTATTCTACCAAGAAAACCACATGGCTCTGTGGTCGCCAGGAGTTGACACCGACTTGACGGCACAACCTTTCCTCTCCTTTAAGGCAGGGATAAACTGGGGATTATGGGAGTTTTAATTCAACAACAGCTCGAGAGCAAAGATTGCCTACCCACAGACTAGGGAGTGCATACTTACAATATGATGATGGACAAGGGTTGAACAGGATAGTTAGATTTCTCTCTTTTCTCTGTGGCTTCACTTTTCTTCCTAACAAAGTTGGATTTGAAGCTAGCAGAGGGACTTGAGGATTGAAAAAACCCCAACCCCTTTTATATTGTTACACTGAATAAAGCAACTGGAATAAAATGATTGTATGGATTTGTTTACTTCTACAAGTTACTCTTTCCAAATAAAACATCTTTAAGTTAATCCAAGACAGAAGGTTAGAAAGAAAAATTAGCTAAAAACCTGTTTTCAGCAATGCATTAGAAGAGGTCATTGCCCACAACTAACTTATCAGAATACACCCATGCACTGCTTTTTGTGCAGCTCTTTTCCTATCTTTGACTTTGCTACTTCCAATTCAGTACTGTGTAACATTCTCACAGAATCAGAAATGACTGCAAGTGAAATAGAATCTGTTTCTTAATGGAATATTATTGCAGTACTGCCATGCCTGTATTTTAAGGCTTTCCTTTAAGCTGAGCTGACCTACAAAGAGTACACGTGTTTTGTTGCTAGCACTGCTTTTTCTGCAGGCTCCCAGAAGCATCTTTGCTTATATTTGAGACTGCAGGTGAATGTGCCTCACTTTTGACATGCTCAGGAGACTTACAGCACCATGAGCTCTCTGTTTGTTGGCATATTGGGGAACAGTCACTCAGTAGGCAGTGGAATGTTGTCCCTGGACTTGTTCTTGGATATATCAAATCCCAATTCCATGATCCAGTGTGTTCCTTTGCAGCCCACACACACCTTGGAGTTACCAGCAGCTTGGGCAATCTGCTGCTCATATGCCATCACACCAGGCTATGTCCAGCTTTTTGGGCCTGTAACGGATTTAACCCATCCTTTGTCTCAAAGCAAGCCCATGTGAGGGGAAGAAAAAAAAATGCTGAATCATCCCCTCTTTATGCTTTCACCCACAAATACTGCTCCCCAAAACAGATAATATGCTGCCACCACATCCACTTATCAAGAGTTTATTCCTCCTGGCTTGGATGAATTTCCAGGGAAACTCTCCTTCTCTTACTATTGGGAAAGTACCAAAACCTTCCATGTGCAGCATACACGTGGTGAGAAACCTGGCAGAGTTGCTGAACAATCAAACTGAGATGTGTGTTGCACCAGAGCAAGCCCTTCCCCAGTCCCCCTTTCCTGAATTAAAAATCCACCCAAGAGGCTGGTTAAAATAGCAAAGAACTAAAAGAAAAATAAACTCTATTCAAAATACTACAGACTGCTTCCTTCTTTCTCAGCTTTTAGTTACAGGTAAAAGGAACACTCAGCTACAAGAATACTTCAGAAAGCACCTTCAGATGATATTGGGACAGCACACTTTAAAAATCATCATTACCCAGTTGCAAAGTACATAGATGTAAGAAAATACAAAAAGCACCTTTAAGAGTTTTACAGAGACTTCTGCAATGCCCTGTTGGAAGGGCGCGGGATCAGTGTTTCTTAGCTTCATTGCATTACAGATAAAACAGCACAGAACAGTTGCAAGGATATGCAAGGCACACAAAAGTAAAAATAAGTTTCTGATGCAAACTGACTAGCAAACGGTTCCCTAGACTTAAGTTTCCAGAAGCCCTGGCTTCCTTCGCCCTTGAACTCACCCCAAACTCCAGGAGAGAATTCAAGCTTCCTGCAATCCTGTCTCTCAAGGACCTGCAGATGTCCTTCTATGAGAGAATTCTCCAGGCTAGCTGTTGAACATGAGACAGCAAAATTTCATTGCTCCTCACTAAGCCTTCTACCCGTGCTCTCTCACCTCCCATCTAGCTACTTCTGCCCAAAGGAACTCTCTCTTCCTGCCTCATGGCCCTCTAGGACCCACCTATCATGTGCTGAGTGGCTGATCTCTAGATATCACAGCCTGTCTGTCAGAACAGAGTTCACTTCCGGTTCACTCTTTAGGGGAAAGGAGGGGCTGTTCAGTGACTGATCACTACAGGACCAATTTCCAGATCAGTTCTCTGGCCAAACCCAATCTGCCCAGTTTTCCTTGCTAACACAGGAAGCTGGTTCCATGGAGAAGGCACCCTCATGGATTCACCGCTATGATCTAACCCCAATGGCCTTCTCACACCTGCTTCTGACCAAGCTATTCCTGAGGAATGAGGTCCTTTGGTCATTCAGGGAGCCCCGAGGTTTCTGCACCAGTAGAAGTTCAGGTAATATGAACGTTTGCCCCTTGCCGGGCCCATCTCTATCCCTGCTCCTTTTTCTTAAATCCAGCCGCTGCCTCCTTCTCTAAAACCTCTTTTTCTAGCCCACCTGGGAATTCATGCTATTAGGACTTTAAGCTAAAATGCCTCTTTGCAGTTGAACATACCTTTAATAGGATTGCTTTAACCACACATTTCTTTCCACTGTACCCCTCCCTTCAATAAACCCCTCTTTTGATTTTTAAAACTTCAACCTTGCCTCAGTCATTATTTCCTGGGTCCACAACTTTGTGTAAATTTAATCTGGTGTGGAACTGTCCTACCCATAGCTAATTTCTCCACACAAGACCAGAGTGCAGTTTTTGAGGTGTTTACTGATCATCCTGGGGCAGTTCCATTAACAGTTTCCCTTACACAATTTAACTTTATAATGGTAGAGATGTGGCCAGGAGAGAACCCAGAATCTTGATTTGAAAACATCTCAGATAACTTGCATGATTTCAGGGGGGGGGGGGGGAACAGCCTTAGTTTCTCAACCACAAGGGGAATATTTTACAGTGATTACACATGTAGTCTCCCATACAAATGCAAACCAGGGCAGACCCTGCTTAGCAAAGGGGACAATTCATGCTTGCTACCACAAGACCAGCTCTCCTCCCTCAGACAACCCCCATCTCTCCAACCCTGCCAAATGGACTACCTTATTCATTATGGCCCCAGTAACCATGACATAATGTCAACATTTCCAGTTGACCAGTGCCAATACTTTAATAAGTAATTAATTTTTAGATGAGACAAGACATAATGTTTTGTAATAAAGAGAACATTGATCTTATAATATTGTGTTGGCATACAATGTCACTTATTTTTCTTGCATTAACTGACTGGGATACAATTACTGTAATTGTTTTTACCTGATGGATACTGGCTCAGGAGTGACAGTTATTGGCCTATTTAGTTTCTTTCAATGGGTTTCTACAAGTTGCATGATCTATAGCCATTCAGGAGGAAAGTGTCCCCCAGCCCCACTTTCTTCATTCTTTATGGCCCAAAAGATTTAACAATGGAGAAGTATCAATTGGTGGTTTTCATTTTGTGATCTTTATTTTCAGCTGGGTGCCCACCACTGGCAAGAGGGAGAACCAGTCTCTCTGTCTTTGCATTTCATCGAGGGTAAAACGATGCAGATCACTAGCAATTTGATTCACAGTCCTGATGGGGAGGGTTTTCTCAGCCAGATTTTAAAGCTGCTTGACAGGCATGATCACAGGTGAAGGATGAGAATGAGAGCATTTTCCAATCTCCACCAGTGGAAACTCTCCTTACATGAAGATGAGTAAGAAGATTAACTTGGCCCACACATTTTGGGATGAAATCACCTGGGTAATGACATTTTAATACAGAGTACATTATTTCTCAGAATCCACTCGGCAGTGTTTTCTCCTTGATGAATAGGGTCTCCACAAACCTTAAGCTGATGCCTGCATATTGACAAATTGTCCCCATTAGTGCTTGTATTTTTCTTTTTCTCTCAACCCCTTTTACAAGCACACTCAAGGTCACCAAACTTTCCCCAGATTTTACTCTGTAGTGTATTTTCAACATTTCCTTTCCATCTCACACTTCCAAATCTTGAGAGACAGACAATAATACAAACCTGTGCTGATGTACCATTTTACTTTCTTTTAATAGTTCCCTGTGCTCTTTCCCACATGCAGAGGGTAAACTTGTATTTTAAAATGCACTTCATTATAAACAGGATGTTGCTGATATGCAAGTGACAGAATCAGGTGACTGATCTAAATATTATAGAATCCATATGGAAGCTCCCAGAAATGTTTCTACGTGGTGGCAGATGCAATGTTTGTTCTTCCCTTGTGACTTTCATAGGACTAAAAAAGCTACATGTGATTCAGACAATGTATCTAGAAAGGCATATGGTTGCTACATGTAGTGTCACAAGCACCTGAGTGCCCATAGCATTTCTCCACAGGTCTAAGGCTCCTCATGCAACCCTTTAGGTCCTGACATATATGGCTGGGCTGGGACTGAGGGATGGCAAATGCCTTATGAGTCCTGCTTCTGTGTGCTGCTATCTTCTCTGCTGCCGCCCCTGTCCCCACACCGCAATGCTCTGGCATTATGTTATGAGCCTTGGTCCTCAGTATAGTTGCTATGAGGGGAGTGGAAGGAAAGCCGGACTTACACAGAGCATAGGAATAAAGAGGACTACATGATGCTAGGGGCAGGATACATAATTTTACATATTGATTAGAAATAACCTGCCAGGTCTTTGGTTGCAAAACTGCAGTAGCTTCTATGTTTTACGGCAAACATCGTTATATAATTGTACAGTGTCTTGCTTGGAGTAGACAATTATAGAAAACCTAATAATATGAGTATTATATTCTTTTTACATTAGCTGCTTCTTTTTAAAAAGTCATCCCAATAATGTAACTCTAAACATTCTGCTGCAATCTAAGATGAACGTTGTCATAACTATACTAGTTAAATATGAATTTCACTGAAAATACCTAGAGTAAAAGCTCTGCATTTTCCAGATCTGTTCTGATTTAGTAACTCCAGGCATTCTTTTAATAGATCAACAAGGGACTCTCTGCTTGCCCGTTGTTCCTTCAGACATAATAAGATGCATCCAGCAAATGTAAGAGCAAGCTGTTAGTAATCTCTCAAGAAATAACTGGGAAGAGAGATATGGAAAAGCAAAACAGGAAAAAATATATTTAGCACTATTAAACATTACTCTCTGCTTTTATATAATCTAGAGGCTTCAAACACATTCTGACAACAGGCAGAAGTTTTCTTTTTGCCATCACTCTCTCCGGCTTGTAGAAATGCAACCCAATAATGGGTTCTTGAGCTTCTACAACAGGGGTGGTCAACTAGAGCCTCTTCAGTTGTTGACAGACTACAATTCCCACCATCCCCAGCTGCAATAAATTGTGGCTAGGGATAATGGGAGTTGTAGATCAACAACAGCTGGCAACAGCTGATCCACTGGCAAGGATGGTTGTGCCTGCAATCCCTTCTTCTTCTTCAAGGTTAGCCCCGGTGCTGCATCTGATTTGCCCGTTGGACACCTGTGGGCTTAGGTGTCAACTCCAATGCCATACGTGTCAATGGCAGAGTATCTGAGGATGCTGAAGGGATGGCAGGTGTAGCATCCGTGGGCTCTTTCGGCACCTGTGCTGTCAGTGACGATGGAAAGGTAGGCAAGAGCAGAGTCATCTTTTCAGTGTTCAAAGATGTGGCAATTGAGGAGGGACTCGATGGACACACTACCCACACCTGTGGCTGCTAAATTCTGTGAGAAGCGCAAAACTTGCCCCCACAAGGCAGAATATAGATAAGAAGCTCTGTTCTTCCTGGCTTGCTTGGTGAATTTTTGGCAGTACATGCACACTTCGATGACATGCGATTCACCAAGGCAAAGCAAGCTGTGTGTCTGTGTGTGCGCGCCTGCGTGTGCGTATAAAAGAGAGAGGGAGTGTGTGGTGGTTTTGTCCCACAGGGCACACTTTTTGAAGATAATCTTGCTCGCCATACAGCACGAGCAAGGCCTAAACAGTCTCATCCTGGCTGGGAGTGGGAGATTGTGGGGGGACACACAAAGCAATTAAAACATGAAGGTAAAGCAGTAACTACCATGATAACAATGAATAAACTACAGAAAGAATAGAGAAAGGAGAAGAAACAATAAAAAAAATACTTGCAGAGAAAAGCTCAGAGGTACCTAATGATGTTGAATGAAGCACAGACAACGAATGACTGAGGGGATGAGAAGGGACACTGCCATATATAGTGGCTGGGGGGAGCATGTGCACTCTTACTCCATTTGTGTAAGAGAGACCATGATGAAGAAACAGCCATGCCACTGGGGCTCCCATGTGGCATGGTTGTTATAAACACATTGTCTACCAATTTATTTATAGTCACTTTTCGCCTGTTGGCCTCAATTCAGTAAAATTTACTGTAGTTGGTTGCAATAACCAACAGACTAAAAACAATCCAGCAGACAAAAATTGCTAATCACATGCAGCAATATAGAAGTATGTCACAAATCAGGCCCAACACCTCACAACTTAATTAGCCAAGATCCTCAATAAAACATGGCTTCAGTTGGTTGCAAAAGACTTGAAGTGAAGGGAGGAAGAGAGCTGGTCTTGTGGTAGTAGGCATGAATTATGGTCCCTTTTGCTAAGCAGGATCTGCCCTAGTTTGTATTTGAATGGGAGACTACATATGAGCACTATAAGATATGCCCCTTAGGGGATGAAGCCGCTCTGGGAAGAGCACATGCATGCTTGCATGCAGAAGGTTCCAAGTTCCCTCCTGGCATCTCCAAGATAGGGCTGAGAGAGACTGCTGTCTGTAACCTTGGGGAACTGCTGCCAGTCTGTGTAGACAATACTGAGCTAGATGGACCAATGGTCTGACTCAGTATAAGGTAGCTTCCTATGTTCCTATGAAAAGGAGGGAATCTTCTATGGGACAGCATTGCTGTCCGAGGGCAACCACTGAGAAGGCCCTGTTCCACATGCACAGCAAACAACCTACAGTTGGTGCCAGCACATGGAACAGGACATTCTCCAAATATCTTGTCTGGTGGATTGACTCAACTGGGAGCTGGCAACCCTTATGATTTTTAGGACCTAAGCCATTTAGGGTTGTAAAGGTAATAACCAGCATCTTGAGTTGAATCCAGAAACAAATTAGCTGACAGTGCAGCTCTTTACCAATTGAAGTAACATGATCCCCCTGGGCAGTTCCTGATAATAATCTAGCCACTACCTTTTGCACTAGCTGTAGTTGCTGAATGCTTTTCAAGGGCAGCCCCATGAAGAATGCATTGCAGTAATCCAAATGCAAAGATGAAACACATGAAACATCTAAAAGCAGATGATCAATTGTGAGGCTCATTGTTCTTCCACTAGCCTTTTATTGCTAAAACTGGCAAGTTCTCGGTCTCTGCACTGCACTCCTCCCTTCCATGAAACTTTAGGTATTTATTTTAAAATTTTATATCACATGAAAAATCAATAAACATTATTTGAGGAGATGCAACTGCTATTCCTCCAGTAACCGGTAACATCTAGTAGTACAAAATGCATGTGGTGATGTCACTGTACCACACATTTTCCCATCATTATTCCACTTAACTGGCTGCTACTTGTGCAGGGCAGGCAATCTCACAACACAATGATATTGGGCCATAAAGTCTGTCATGTTTACTTGGGGGAATGAGGAGGAAGAAGAGCTGCAGAGCTGCTTTAATTGGCAGCCATGGAGCTACCACACTATTTAGTTTCAGCCTGAGCCAGCAACATGCTGCTGCTGCAAAAAAAAGGCCAATGTCATCTTGGGTTCCATTAACAAAAGAGGATAACTCCACCCAATTCAGTGCTAATTCTGGTCAGCTAGAGTCTACCTATGGTCATCATATTTAGGAGAGATGCAAACATACTAGAGAGAATTTGCTTTGTGAAGATTATTAATGCATTAAAATGTAGGCCAGACTTTCCCAACGTATTGTGAATTGCCTCTGGTAGATTACCTCCCACACACCTCAGTATTTAGATTAGCCATAAACTATATGAGGAAACTGTTGTGTGCAAGGTTCCAGTCCAGAAATGATACCATATCATCAAGGGTATTTTAATGGCAGTAATTAATATTTTGGTTAATTAAAGATAAGCTAATATTAGAAGTAAACTAATATTCTTATAAAAGCTTCTCCTCTCAAGAAGAAGCTTCTATTAAAATATTAGTTTACTTCTTCTATAGCTTCTAATACACCATAAACAAAGTTTAAGATATTAACACAGCATTGATTACAAAGGGCATTTAATGGAAGATAGTTTTAAGCAACATTGGTTCAAGAAGCACTGTACTTACAAACGGTAAAGTAAGAAAGGCAACCTGAATCACCATTAAAAATGCTACCTTTTTTATCCTAAAATTTCTCATGAGCAAGCAGGAAATCCTAAGAAAAATAGCCAACATTCCAATTTTCCTAAAAGACAACTAGTGGTCACATAGACGTTTCCAATGTTCTATTGTTACTTAACACACATTTAACTTTAACTTTGTTCACTGATCTTTATGTTTGAGAATAAAGGGATTCTTAAAAGTCCTTTTAGGTTCTTAATACAGATCCTGAAACACAACTGGTTTACATAAAACATCTTTGGAAAACAATGGGCTTCAGGAGCAAAGGTTAGGTTAAAAGCATCATTTTCTAGACCTGCGCAGAATCAAATGAAGTAAGGAAAGAAGGGGTGATTTTATTTTAATATCCATGATGCACTCGATGTCCCTGTATATTTTGAACTCCCTGATTTCAATTTCTATTCATAAATCATCAGTTAATGCTGCACGTGCCTATGACAGAAGCCATTATGTCTAGGTCATCCTACATACTTGTACATACTTGAATAAGATTTAGTTCAAAATGTTTGACTGTTGAGAAAGAATAACTTTTTAAAAATCCATTAGTGAAAAGGAAAGAAAAGGAAAGAAAAAGAAAAGGTGAAGCTATGTGTTTTGGTATTGTATTATAGCATAAAGATCTATCAACATAATGGATGGAAGAGTTATTCAAAAAACAACACAGAAGTACAAATAGTACAAATTTAACAGAACTAAGCTTTGATTCACTAATATGCTTCATCTCTTGCAGTGATTTGCAGGACATATAGGGTGCTGTAAGGCACTCAAACTATGCAAAGCATACTAAAAGCCTTTTCCTTATTTGTTGTTTACAATGAGTGGGTAGCAATCCTTTCCTATAACGCACACATTCATTCTCTCAAGTACTCTAAGTAAATGAGGCAGCTTGAACAATTCCTTTACACAGAGAAAAGGTTAGGGTAGCCTCGAGTTCTTGATAAAAATATAACATAGAAACAAATTCCATGACAGTAGCTCAACTTCAACTTTAATATAGCATGGTTTTGGCTGATTTAACCAAATAAACTACACTGCCAGTTCAGTGATATTATATGTAATACATGTCGAGGTGGGGGTGGGTAGTGAATTCATGTCAGGACGCATGAACAATTCCACGGAGATAGGAAAAGGGAGCAGAAGTTTGCTTCAGAGGAAGCATATCCTTCAGAGCAGTTCACACCTGCATTTATCCACAATCATTTATTCTAAAAGGGCACCCTCCCACTAATTCTGGGGAAGCAGGCAGTCTATAAAAGGTAACAGGGAGAGGGCAGGGGTGTAACTATAATTGGGCAAGGGGAGACAGTTGTCTGGGGGCCCACTGCCTTGCCCCCCCAAGGCAAGTCACATGACTGACTCCCCCAGCTGTGCACCCGCCCGGGCTTCCTTCAGTTGTATTCATCCTCCAAAACTGATGTGAGTGTTAAGACCTGGAGCTACCAGAACAGCATGTCTTTCTCTAGTACCATTAAATTACTTGCATCACCCATTTCATGAGCTGATCTTCAGTGAGGGGGGGCCCATTTTAAAATCTTGTCATTGGGCCCACTCCAACCTTGCTACGCCCCTGGGAGGGGGAAACTGATCTTGGAAGGTGCATTTCCTCCTTTTGGCCCCAGGCTGAAGAGAAGCAAGCAACAAGTCTAAGCAACAATCACTTGTGTCAAAGAAATAAGTGATGTTGAAAAAGATAAAGTTGTCATCTAGAAGAACTACATACAGGAACTGTCTTTGTAGAACTGGGAAGCAGGGAACCTGGGGGCCCAGGTCTGTGTGCCCACTCTCCTAGGGAGCCCCATGATGTTTCCAAAGGGGAAAAAGTGCCCCTTTTATATTTCTGGAATGGCTTGGCCTGGAGTTCTGTAGTTGGCATCAGATGTAGGACAGGTTAGTAGGACCCCGTGTATTGATCTTGAAGAGGATTGGTCAATTCATCGATTTATTATTATATTTTAAATTTTTAAAAAAACTTCAAAGAGTCCTATAAGTGGTTTGCTTCATGGTAGAAAATCACAAAAACGTCTGGAACTGAAGCCACCCCTACAGCCATCATTCCATCCCCATGCGAAGGATTCTGCTCTTTCCCTTCATAAGAAAGTGCAACATCCCACCCCCCACCAAAAACACACACTTTGCCCAACCCTTTACATTTCCAGAATGGCCAAGATCTCTGGCTTACATGCATGCCCAATTTCAGAACTCTAAACCCAGCGATTCTGGAAATGTGGATTTGTGGTGAATGATCAAGAAGATGTATGGATCCTTTGGGGGCTGTGTAGCCTGCCCCCACCCCTGCACTCTGGCCCAGACCCGTGGGTTTGTAGTGAATATATATTACACACAGAGAGACTGAGTATGCTTATTTTGCAGGAGGGGACCCGTAAGCCTATTAGATCCAGGGTCCAAAATTACCTAACTTATTCTCTGCTGGGGAGCAGAATTAAAATATATTATTCAAGGCAGCAGCACACAATAAAGGAATTTGTTGTTCATATTTTATCTCAATAGAAAGCCCAATAGAAACAAGACTTGAAAGTTTTCTTTAAAAGTAAATCCAGCTGGGTAGCTATAGTAAAGGTAAAAATTATTACTCACACACAGCGTCTCCTGCGGGGTTGCCAACCTACCAGGACTGGCTTAGAGTCTCCAGGAATTACTATCAATCTCCACATGACTACTGAAAGCAATCCTGGATGTGTTAATGGCTTGATATTGTGAAAATATTAGGGAAAACAACTGGAAAAAGATCTTCAGGAATAACTTCAGTCAGAGTTGGCAACTGTGGTCCCACATTGGGGTTAATGGTAGAGCTTTAGTCTGTAAAGCCTGAAGGCCATTGAGGTAGGAGAATGGTCTTAGGTCCTTTCAAATTTAGGATCAGCGTTCAATATGGGACCCAGTTATTTTTACTGGATATGTATTTCCCCTCTGCCAATCCTCTAATTTTTTTTTTTTTTTAAAGATAGTAGTGCTGCAGGTGCAACCAGGCAGATCTACAATCTAGAGTAGTTCTCTCCTGAGACACAACATATCAACCTGTGAAGCTGCCTTATACTGAATCAAACTACTGGTCAATTCACTAAGCCGAGTACTATCTCTTCTGACTAGCACCTGCTAATCTCAGAGTCAGGCCTTTCCCAGCCATGCTACTGAATCCTTTAGTTACAAAGGCCAGAGACTGAACTTGGGAACTTCTGCATAAAAAACATATTCTCTATAACCTAGTTACAGACTTTGGGGGAGTAAAAGGCTTCATCAGACTTAGAGAACAACTCAATTACAATCCCAAAATATGACGATCAGTCCTCTATACATGAGCAAAACTGTCTTTCTGTTCTTCTTAAGATATATTAGGGTAGAACATGACACCACCCAACATCCAGTGTCTAGTTTGCGATAGCCTCTGATACGTCGCAGAGAGGGAGAAAGGGAGAACACCTAGTATAATGCATGTTTCAGGAAAAAGGATGCACAGTGACAGCCCATGAGCTCAGCTGGGTCAAATGTCATCTTGCCACTCTCATGCATCTTCTTTTGTTTGCAGTAGTGGAGGAACTACTTCTGCTTTGCTAGATTTGCGTGCAGGGATATGTGCAAACATCCACCTCCACCTGGGCCACCACCTCCTCTTGGCTGGTGTGGTGTACTCTCTAGAGAGTCTCCTGTACTCTATTGCCTGTTCATCATTCCATCTTCTGCTTTCCCCCCTCTCCATTCCATTATAACCCCAGTATGTGGGCTAGAAGAAGGTGGTGCAGAGGACCCTCTAAGGATGGCTCTTTGCAAAGAGTTGCTTCAATAGTGATGGGAAGCAGAGGGAGCTTCACCAGCAACTCAAAAATCAATTTCTTGAGGTACTGACCTCACCTTACCTCATGAAAGGACTGCCCACCTCATTGGGGTATCAGTAGAGTAGCTCCTTTTAACTTGACAAAGTACAATCAAGCTATTGTAACAACAGTAAAAGCCCCAAGATCCTCATAGCCACCCAACTCTCTCTTAAACCCCACAAGGTTCTTTCCTCTCAAATATTCCAGCAAGATTTTGCAGCTCTAAGAGGTATACACGGTCTGATACCCAGCCTAAATAGATGATAATAAAACCAACTGCATGACCTGTATCATGATAAATCACTTTTGCCACTGCTGTAATAACAATTTGTCCATGCATTACAATCTTTAAATGAAAACAGAGAACAAAAAATAACCCCAAACAAAACAAACCCACATATACAACTCAGATTCTTTTCAGAGCATCTTTCACAGTTCCTGATTTCACAACAATCAATCCCTCCATTATCAATAACCGCAAACACTGAGGCAATTTTAAATGCACATACTGATTAATTTTAGCATTTCATTAATGGAGGTAAAATTCATAGCTCAAGCTGGATAAAATGAAAGAAAAAGAAAAGAAAAAAGAAAAAGTCTCTTTTATAAACTTGCTACACTGAAAGCATCTGGCATCAAGAACCCAACAGCCCATTGCAACAAAATGGTTCTTATCATTCACTACTGTAGGGGCTGCACTTAGGTTATTTACTGTTCCATCTGTGATTTTTCCACGGTGGCTGATCTCTGTATTCTCTGCAGAATGGCACAGGTTAATCAAATGTCTACATCCTCTATTAAAAGTCCCCTAACTTTCTTTCCTTTCCGTCATCCTGGAATCCCCACTCAAATCTATTTTGATTCCACACAAAGCTACAATGGTGTGCAAAAAATCAATATTCCAAGCCAACAAATCAAGCATGAGTTCAAAACAAAATCACTTTGCAAGCCTCTTTAAAAACCATGCTGTCGGAAAGCAGAGAGTGAAAATACAGTTGAAGGAAAGGCTTCAGTATTTTTCTATGGAAAACCAATAGAGCTTTCAGCATAGGATTAAGCATTGTCTTATACATTTCCCCCCACCAATAATAAAGCATGCTAAATATTACTCTTTGAATGGTTAAGGTTGTCTAGGACATTTGCACATATTTTTTAAGCTGCTTTCTGACATGACAGGATTACTAAGAATTTCAGCAGCCAAGATAAAATGATACTACAGGTATCTGCGCCCCTAGTCCTCCCTCTCTTTCCTCCTTCCCTTTAGCCCCAATCCATTCTCCCCCTTCCAGTCTGTTTTCCCTTCCCTCCCCACCCACTGGCCTGGCCAGTGCCCGGCACTTTTCTTCCCTTTCCACAGGCCTGGCCAGCCCGGCGGGCGCTTTCCCTCACCACCTGCGGCCAGCGGTGGCGTACCCGTGGCTATCTGGCAGCTGCTTGCAAACTTCTGTGAGAGCTGCCACACATGGGATTAGCCACGGATATGCAAAATGGGGGAAATTGTAAGGAACAAAATGCCCCGGCATAATAAACCAAAAACACATTAAATGGGTTTCGGTGGTGGTTGTTTTTTGCACATTGCAGCCACAACAGTCCCTTCTTTGCTGCTGCTGATCTATGCCAACCCTGACTATATGTAAAGTGCATTTCAGAAAGAAGAGTCTGAATTAATGGGAAGAGAGAGTAGAAGGAATTGCTACCAGCTCAGAAAGGCACAAGAAACTCACAGTATGACTGTTAACAAACAAAAACAGTGATGAAATTAAGACTACTTTTGAATCACTAGTTCCCTTGGAGAACAATGTCATTTAGAAAGCATACAATAACCCTAATAAGACCCATTCTAGTCTATTCAACATAATACTGTGCTCTATTATATAATTAGACTGCATACAAAACCAGTATTGGTATGGAATAGCATGCTGTTCTTCGGTATTTAAAATGAGAGCACCTTTCCATATTCTTCCAGTGACTGCATTGAATGGGGGGATGATGAGAATCATGAGGCAAAATGTGATGTCAGACGCATCATCACAGTGAGGCATTACAGGGCTAATAACCCTTTTCACATGTTATGTTCAATGCTTGTACATTCTGCGTACAGTTTCTGGGTGGAGGAGATGCTCTGCAGATCCCGGTTTTACTTTATTCCTAGCAAATTATAAAATTTTACTTTTACAGGAGACTTGGGCTGTGAGTCCTTTTGAAGTGTCAGGTTACACAACTTTTTCTATAGATGCCAAACCAGGTATAAGAGCTAATCGGACCAAGGGAGGAATTGCTGTTTTGATTTCTAACAGGTTCAGCTTAAGGTCATTCCAAATTGGCAGATTAGATGATTTAGCGCTTGTAGTTCTCATTGTTGTTTGTGGTGTTCAAATCTTGGTGATTACGGTCTATATTCCGCCAGAAGGGTCTAGCCCTATGATTCATGATGTCTGGGATAAGCTAGAGAATTTTATATCCACTCTTGAAGCGAAGTACCCTGGCTCACAGATTCTAGTTGCAGGGGATTTTAATGCCTGGCTCGGGTCGGATAACAACTCCCTTTTGAGCAGATTTCAGTGTCATCTTGAGGATGATTTTGTCCCTTTTCCACTGCTGTCTAGACTCTCTAGAGATGTTAGATCAAATTTGAGAGGGTTTAGATTACAAACGGTATGCTATCGGCTTGATCTTCATATTTTAAATGGTGCTATAGAGTCAGATTACCCGGCCCATTTTACTTACTGGACCGGCAACAATCCTTCGTTGATTGACTATATGACCATTTCCCGCAATATGATACCCCATTTGGCTTTTGGGGGGGGTGGTGATTCCTCACCCCGAAAGTGATCATTTTCCCCTTGAGTGTTGCCTTTGGGTAACTGACTGGACATCTGAGATAGACTGCGTAAATGCCAGTGGAAATATTGAAAACTTGGCTCCAGGTAGAAAGTGGACAAAAAGCAGTGCTCTGCAAGTTTCTGCTCTGCTGCATTCTGCGGAGATGTCTAAATGGCAGGATTGTATTCTAAAATTATCCCCTGTCCAACAGATGGAAGACATCCTTGGTACACTGCGAATCGCATCTTCCTGGCTATGTCAAACTCTAATACTAAGTCTATGTACCCAACTCGACCCCCATCCAAGCAATGGTATGACAAAGAATGTTGGCCTGCAAAAAAGAAACTGGTGGGTGCTTTTAAAAGTTTTATTATAGACCCTGGTAGCTTTCCTAGAGTGGAGGTTGCAAAAAAGAAAGCACAGTATAAACAACTAATTAAGAGAAAGAAGGAGGAATCAATCATAGAGGGCTGGAAACTTTTGACAGAGGTAGCTAAGGAGAGAAATCAGACTAGGTTTTGGAAATTGGTGACCCCTGCATTAAATAAATCAACACCTTGTCTTCCAGCATGTATCTCAGTTGAAATTTGGGAAGCTCACTTTCGCACGTTGTATCAAAAACCAGCTATCAAAGTCAGCGGAAGTACTGACTTTGAACAGCAACTTCAGACTTTGGTTACTCCGGCGTGGGTCCCTGTAACTCATGTAGAGGTGGAGAGGCTGATTAGCTCATTCCCTTCTGGAAAAGCCCCTGGAATTGACAGAATCACTTTAGAGGCTCTTAAAGCAAATATGAGCTGGTGGGTCCCGCTCCTTTCCTTCCTCTTCACGGCTATAGATGTAACAGCGTTAATACCAAATGAGTGGAAAGTAGCTACAGTGGTCTCAATTTATAAAAAAGGACTTAGGAGTGATCCAAAAACTTACCACCCAATCAGTTTGCTAAGCATAATATATGCTAAACATCTGTACTTAAAGCTAATAGATTGGCTTGAGGAAAGGGATATCCTGGCTCTAGAGCAGGCGGGCTTTAGAGAGGGAAGATCCACTTTGGGTCATGCCCTGGTTCTTAATTCCTGTCGACTAAATATTCAAGGAAGCCACATAGAGGACTTTTCGCAGTCTTTGTTTATTTAAAATCAACGTTTGACCATATCCACCGAGAAAGACTCTGGAAAAAACTTTGGGATTGAAAAGACTGCTCTTGTTAATTTTTACTTTATATTCTGGTTCCAGTCTAAAAGGTACGTTATAATTTCCAAGGGGCTTTGACTGCTGCAATCCCTTCAGACAGAGCGGTCCATCAAGGATGTATACTGGCCCCTATGCTATTTAACCTTTATATTAATTCTATTGTTTCTTTCATTTCCTCCCCTTCCACGCACCCTCCCAAGACTGTGAATAGGCATATCTCCATTTTATTGTATGCGGATGATATGGCGATTCTTTTGCTAACACCAATTGGCCTAAAGAGTGCTCTCCTTCAGTTAGATAAATACTGTACCCAGGAGAACTTGGAGATCAATTACCAAAAGACAAAAGTTATGGTCTTTGCAAACCGGCCCAGGGGGCACCAGTGGTCAATTAGCTCACATAGGATAGAGCAGGTCAAGTCCTTTAGGTATTTAGGAGTATTATTTCATTCTTCCTGTTCATGCAAACCTCATCTTGATGCGGCAGTTTTAAAGGCCAAACCAGTAGTCAAATCTATACTCTCTTATTATTACACTAAGGGTGCATCCTATGTTCCGGCCGTGGTCAAACTATTCTTGGCAAAGGTTTTGCCTCAACTTTTTTATGGAGCTCAGTTGGGCATAGTTAAAAATCTTGATCCATTGGAGGCACTGCGGTCTAAATTTTTAAGAGCTGTACTGGCTGACCCTAGATGTGCCCCCACAGTGGCTCTAAGAAGAGAGGTCGGAATGGTTAGGCTTCAGACATGCTTATGGAGAGTCATTATTCTTTACTGGCTAAATTTTTTTTTTTTGCGGGAGGGCTTGGTTGCTTTTATAAAACAGGATTATTTTAAATTTAGATGGCATACTGAGGCCACTGACAAGCTGGCCTGCTGTGGATATTCATTAGAGGTCACACAGGAGCTGGGTTACGACAGAGCTCGTATCCAAATTATTCAACACTTAATGGATATGGAGCTGCAATATGAAATTTCCCAGATATCCAAAAGACTGTTCTTGGGTGACCAACTGAGTGGATTCAATTTGGCCCCCTATCTTTGGGTAGTTACAATTCCTGAATATAGACAAGCCATGATGCTGGCCAGGTTAGATGTTCTTCCGTCTGCAGTCCTGTTTGGCAGATATGCAGGAATTCCTTTGGTGAACTGCGTATGTCCTTGTGACATGGTATGTCTTTGAGCCCCTGGTGGCGCAGTGGTAAAACTGCCACCCTGTAACCAGAAGGTTACAAGTTCGATCCTGACCAGGGGCTCAAGGTTGACTCAGCCTTCCATCCTTCCGAGGTCGGTAAAATGAGTACCCAGAATATTGGGGGCAATATGCTAAATCATTGTAAACCGCTTAGAGAGCTCCGGCTATAAAGTGGTATATAAATGTAAGTGCTATTGCTATTGCTATGGGCTGTGTTGAAACAATAGCACATGCCTTTTTAAACTGTAATTTTTATGTAGAAGCCAGAGGAAAGCTACTTTCTCCCCTTTTGGTAAATCTTAATGGAAGAGAAGATGATGTCTTATTGAGGTTTTTATTCTCTTTATGTGATGAAGATAAAGTTAGAACTGTGGCAAAATACTGTTATATTCTCTGCAAAACGCGTTCTAATGTTTAGTTCATGTCTGAAATGTCTGTATTTGTAAAACTGCTGGTCAATGACCGAATAAATATTATGTATGTATGTATGTATGTGATGTCAGACGCATCATCACAGTGAGGCATTACAGGGCTAATAACCCTTTTCACATGTTATGTTCAATGCATGTACATTCTGCGTACAGTTGTATGCATGTACACATCTGCAGTACACTTCCTATTTGCACTCTGCATTGGAGGGGGTCTGTAATCAGGTTCACTTTTAAAAAGAATACATGTACAGTTATTCACACACACACAAAATGTACACATGTACGCAAGTGAACCACCTGGGGCGGTACAAAAATGTGTCAAACAGACAGACAGAAACCAGAATGCACATCCAGCACAACTTCTGAACAGGGCTGTTGTGTAGATGTTTCTCCAGGAAAGAGAAGGAGTGGGGAGAAGATCTGCCTGCTCAATGAACATTTTGACAAATACAAATGGCCCAGATCTAAAAAGCTACTTAAGGCAAGTCCAAGGGCTGAGGCATGCACAGAACAATTTTTGTTTTAAAAAAAGTTTTCATCTTGGAACAAAGCATATACCGAACTGCTTTTGAAAATCCCCTGTTTCAGCTGCAGTCTGCAATATGGCATGGTGGGGCTGCTAGGAGAAACAAAAGCCTAAAGGCCACTTGGACAAAGGCAACTAGGTATCTAGATCCTGGAAGTCCAGCTGAAGAGATTTAACTTCTGATTTTCTAGCAGTTGTCCTCAAAAGATGGATTTGTTTGTACTCAGAAAGGGCCAGTTCAGAAAATCCAATAAGTCATTTTCTGTGGGTTATGAATACAGCCTGAAGCCTGTGTGCTGCTTATAAACTTTGGTTTGTAAACCACAGTTAAATTACAGTTCCCATGTTTGGATGGCACATGGCGCTGTGTTCAAATACACCAGGATTCTCCTGGTGTGTGAGGTAGGAGTAAAAGGCAGAGAGTTCATGTTCATGAACCTGCCCCCGTAAATGGCTCATGCTCATGAATGCCCCACTCCTCCTGCAAATGGTTCCTTGAGTCATCTGAACTAGCACAGAGATTAAACACAGTAGATAAGGCAGATCAAGTTCAACTGGCACATCTTTCCAATTTGACTTCACAAATGCTAATTTCAGAACAGATAAAACAAAGAAGCTGTAATTAAAAAGATACCATATCGTACAGAATGATAAGCAGGATGCTCCCTACATCAATATTTAAAATTCATTGGGCTACAGAATTGACTCTCCTATATCTGAAATAGGTTGGTACGCTTTTGTTCATGCATCACCTTGAAATTAAATACACAGTCCTTAAACCACATTGCTCAGAGTGTAAACATCAATAAGACTGCCCAGAGTAGATCAAACCTGTGAGACTTCTGAGGAGAATCTAATAAAAAAACCCATTAACTGTGCTGGAAACAGACATGGTCAAGAGAAATGGGCTCTGGCCCAGATGCCTTGTTACTGGAAATTCAAAAGCTACTGGCCAAATCAGCTCTATGTGGTTTTGTAGCAATAAGGCACAAATAAAACCCTTACATTGCTTGATAGGTTTCTAAGAGTAGACAAACAGGGATGGGAGGCAGAGGATTGGGGTGGGGAAAATAAATTATTTCTTCCCTCGCCACATGGGAAGTGTTTCTTCCACAATGGGATAATGCACAGCCACTATCATACACAGCCACCTAATGGCGCATTGGGAAATGACTTGACTAGCAAGCCAGAGGTTGCCAGTTCGAATCCCCACTGGTATGTTCCCCACCTATATTGGGCAGCAGCGATACAGGAAGATGCTGAAAAGCATCATCTCATACTGCGTGGGAGGAGGCAATGGTAAACCCCTCCTGTATTCTACCAAAAACAAAAAAAGTGCTGTATGGTTGCCAGGAGACAACACTGACTCAACAGCACACTTTACTTTACTATCATATACAAAATGCCAATATACACAAGCGTTCTTGGTAAAAGATACTCACTGCAATTCCCTGAACATTTTTTTTAGTGTGCCTTTAGCCAAAAGATAGCAGGGAATGGGACCTGTTAAGTAAACAAAATAACAGAACTAAGAGCTATTTTGTCCTACTTCATATATTAAAGCCCTATTAATATGACCAGTGCACAACTAGAGCAGCATGACAGAACAGAGTTACAAAGACTCATTCAAGTCTTTGATCTTTCCACATAGTGGGAAGGTATCCCCATCTGCTAAGTTAAATCACAAGGCTGCTGTGATCTGGTATTGCTCTGCCTGCAGTTGGTTCAAGCTTCACCTACCATGCACATCACGGTGATTTCACAAGTGCAAGAGGGACACAAGGTGTTCCTTGGCTTTTCCTGATAAACAGGATATATCACTCTAGCCTGCAATAGTGAAATGTGTGCGGCATGCAGATGCTGAAATGCCTTTGCATAGGCCCTATGCAGACACAATAATTTGTTTTCCTTAATCACGGCTAAGCATTACATCTGAATACCAAACTATGGATACTAAGCTATAATGCAGGATGAGGAGCCATGGTCTGCTGTCCAGGGTTATGTGTTACATCTGAACTAAGAAAATCATGGTTAAGGCAGTTTTCCCAGTTCTTTGTTTGCAAGGTAACAAGTAGATCTCCCTAAATACACTGCCTACTGTCTCCCTAAATACATCCCCTGGGAGGCAGAGTTTGTGTCACGAAGATAAACCATAGTTTCATTAAACCTTTGGGTTCCTAATCATGGTTAACCAAGGAATTTTAACCAGAGTTAGGCATTATATATGGAGTGTAATGAGTTTCATCCATGTGTCAGAAGAAGTTTGCATTATTTAAAGTCTTCCACATTTTTTAAACATTTGAATGTCAGTGCCAAGGTCTTATGTACACAAGACATTTTCTGACTGTATCGGCTTCCTGTTTCACAGATGTGTAGGGAAAAGATGCATCAAACTTTACTTGCTTTTCCCAAAACAGGGTTTATTGCTATATTAGAACATCTGTATTGGCCCTAAGGTATGCCTGAAAAACCTAACACTCCCCTATTTCTAGAAATTAGAGGAAAAATTTGGAATGAGGCCCACATGAAAAATATTTTCCTAATAGCTCAAAATATTGCCATCTGGTGTGCTTTCAAACTATTTAAAATACTTAAGACACAGCATTTTTAATACAAACATATACCTTTAAAGAAATTAATCCACTACTTTGTTATGAAATTAAACCATTCTATCAACTATAAACAGAGCAGGCTAAATAAAAGCAGATGCCTTAATACCTAACTTTATGTGAAATATTAAAACACCAGTGATGCTTTTGCTCCCTAGCTGATACAGCAGCTTGGTATAATTACCCCTGAAGGCCATTTGATTTTATAATATATTCACCACTGTAAAAATTTACATAATGTTTTTCAATTGCCTATTAATATGCAAATATTAGACCTAAGACTGAAACATAGCTACAGTGAATCCTAAAAAACCCTGACAAATACTAAGTAGTCTCAAGTCCCCTCCACCAAAAGTAAGGGTAGAACACATAAAAGCATCCAGAAATGCCAAAAAAGAAAAGAAAAGAAAAACAGAAGAAAAAAGGGGTGGGGTGGGGGGAAGAAAACATAATATGTCTGCCCTTATTTCTTTTTCAATGTCTATGGAGACAGATTGGGAAAATATAACCCAAGATAATGTTGCATTTCTCCTCTTTGAACAAACTTTCCCCCTATTTTTTTGTCCTGCAACTTACTCAGATTTATTTTCTGCCTTATCCCAAGGACTCAAGATTAATTACATTACAGTCTTCTCAACCCCATATCCGAGTATCCGGCTTCCCCACATCCAAACCCCAGCACTGTTTCCTCTGCTCCACACAGTGAATATCCATACTCAAAACCAATATTCATTTTTTAAAATAAAAAATAAGAGTACTGATATATGGTTTACTGTCATAGTGAGAAGAAGCCCATTGTGGTGACCCAAAGACTGGCCCTACCCACCACACCCAGGTTTCTGAACATACGCATCTGAAACCTTTTATTTGTGTTCATCCATTTCGTAATGTTGGGACCATCCTTTTAAAATAGATATGAACACTTAGAGTCAGCTCTGATGAACACTGGCTTCTTCACTGATGAGGTTGGGGGATGCCCCTAGAGCGCACCCATCCTGAGAGCATGCCTGCCCTCATGAAACCAGCAGACATACTGACGCAGCACTAACACATCCTTTACTCATGTGAGAGGGGTGTTCATCTGAATCTCCCCTTCTACACACACTCCAAAGCTCTGTTTAAAGATGATTTTGGAGCAAATGTAGAAGGGCGATTTACATGAACACCTCTTTTATGAAAGTAAAAGGTGCCCCGAGAACGTGTTGGCATGTCTGCTGGTAACGTCAGGGTGGGCATGCTCACAGGATATCCCCCAGTATTATCACATGGAGAAGTCAGTGTGCATCTGAAGCAGCTCTTAATGCATACACTTTGACTCATCCAGATAGCTTTCTTCCTGAATGTTATATCCAGGAAAAATCAATGTGCATGTGTGCATGAAGAGTCTAGCAGATCTACAATAGTTTTGCTTACATTGAATGTACGTTCAATTCACTGAGATTTTGAGAGAGCCAGTGTGGTGTAGTGGCTAGAGTGCTGGACTAGAACTGGGAAGACCTGAGTTCAAATCCCCATTCAGTCATGTTACTTGCTGGGTGACTCTGGGCCAGTCACTTCTCTCTCAGCCTAACCTACTTCACAGGGTTGTTGTGAGGAGAAACTTAAGTATGCAGTACACCGCTCTGGGCTCCTTGGAGGAAGAGCAGGATATAAAATGTAATAAATAAATAAATAAATAATAAATTTTGAAGGATAGCAGGAGTACATCCAAACTTCCTAATATTGAGGTTTACCCCTTCTACTGCAACCAGACACAACAACATCAATGTTCTAGGCACAAGGAACCCTAGATGAGGCATTCTCCAACACCTTGTGCTGCTGGTGTTTTTTTTAAAGATTTGTTAGATCAATGCTAGACTATGCTAAAAGCTTTCCTTGCTGGTCACCAGAACAATATTGATATTCACCAGCAGCAGCCCTATTTGAATATCCTTGGCTAAACTAAAAAGCCTTAAAAAAAACCCTTACAATCTCCAAACCCTCATGTAGCAAAGTGATGCCTAATCTGTAGAGAAACAGAATTGTTGTGTCTATTTTCAACTGAGCTCTGCAATGTTGCTGCTTCCATTACTTCTGTATGAGAGATAAATGGCTATTCTTCCCTTTCCAATTTCCAGCATAATCCTCCTTATTGCTAACCCAAGGCTGTTTTTAACTCCTCAGAAAGCAGGTGGGGGGAAGACTACTTTGTCTAGCATGTGAAAAATTGAAAATTCTTTTTTACAGGGAAGATTGTCCTGCTAATAAAACTCCCATGTTATGATTCAGTCCTCCTCCACTTCTGCTGAGCAAGAAAAGAATTTCCACTAGATTCATGGCTGGTAACAGACCTCCTTTTCTCAGAAAGCTCTAATTAAGCTTGAGAAGAAAACTACTTTTATAATAGAAATCTTGCCATGTTTGACTTAGGTCATTAAACATAACTCCCCCTCTACAACTGTAAAAGTGTAGCTGAATAATATTTAAGAGACGGCATGGAGTGAAGGAACTTGCTGTTTAATACTCAACACAGTAGCATCTTACTGGCTCACTAGCTACATAGTGGAGCATTCTTCATTTTCCCACCAGAACTAGATGGGAATGTGAAATCAGTTCTTTACTGTGGCGCTTTTGGTTAATCCATTCCTTGATCCAGACCAGCTTTTTGATGGTGCTTTAATTATTTTTATTCTAGCCCCTGGAGTAGAGGTGGGGCTAAACAAACAGCCAGAAGGAAGAGCACTGAAGGCAGAGTGCACTTGCCTCTCTGTAAATAATATCTATCTTATTAAACTGTTAATATTCCTGATTCAACTCCACTGTCTTGTCTTTGCATACCACAACTCTTTCCTCTGGATTACATGCCTACCTACAGTCATTGTGTAAAATCAGGTGTGTAGGGGTCAAAGCCTATCTGGAAGTACCTCCCTTGAACCAGAAGCTTTACTTGCTTCCAGATTAAAGCAGCTCAGCTGCAGGTACTCAGTGGGAAAGCATTCTAGAGGCACACAGAAACAAACACTGTTTTGTTTTTTTTCTAACTGCATATGCTGGGGAGAGGAAATAAACTGTCTCAGCAATGTATAACATGGAAACTTCAGACTGCTAGTGCCAACTATGTAGAGTTTGAGCTCAGATTAATTCTCTTCCATTGTCTCAACTGCCAGAGTGACTGGTCCACATCATTCTAACTGGAGGATGTGTTGTGCTCTCCCGAGCAGAGACTGACCTGTAGAAGTGGCACATTTTATTCTATATTACAATTGTGAAGAAGGAGGGTTTTGGCTAAGACGTGAAGGCTCTTTCCTTGTATGTAAGGTTTGCTTACTCTAAGATCTCATCATTGGCTTTACACAGTTCTTACGTCTATGTAGTCTGTTCAATAATAAATAATTCACTACCTTGCCAGACACAGCCACCAAGCGGTAGTATTAGCCTTGGTCAATTGCCAGTCATATTCCTTTCTCAGGTGGGCGCTCTTCAACAAGCTGACTTCTCCCATCTGATGCCTCTGTGCCTGAGGGGTGTGTGGCCAGCATTTCCTGCTGGGCCTCTCTTCCTGTTTCCTGTAATCTCTTTTATCCTGAAGCTGACAACCCCTAGGAAGATGCTAAGGTAAGGCTTTTCTTCTCTGACACCAAGATATCCTTAGCAAATCAGTGTAGTATGTGTGGAAAAGGCAACCTCTTATCTGGGGCAGAGGAAAAAGCAGTTTGGGTGTTGCCTTGATCAGAGATGTATCAGGCAGAAATTCATCAGCGGAAATGAATCTAGGAAATGATTAGGAAAGCTGCACCTGTTAAATGTCTGCCTGGATGCGTCCCTCCCTAACCTAGCGTCCAACTGATAGGCAAAGGCAAAATGTGGGTGCATGGAGCCTCATTTTAATAGCTATAATATACCAGACTGTACAAAGTCTTTGCAGCTTATATGGCACAGAAGTTAAGGTGAACACCTTAACTTGCAATTTCCATTCTTTTCAGAACATGATTGAAAATGCAAAGAATCTTAACTCTCATCCTAAACTGAAGGATTTTGGATTACTAAATAGTAGTATAGGCTGGAAAAGAACAGGGGGCAGGGAGAATTCGTGGTGGCTTAAAGCAAAATTTAAAAAAATGCAAACACAAAATAATGTCTACAGAAAGTAAATGAAGACTACACTAAATCTGAGATATTAATAGCAGCATTAGAACAAAAAAACCCCCAAAACACTGAACATTTCAGTTAAGGCTTCAATTCAATACACACTCACTTGGAAGAAAGTCTGATTGAAACTAATGGAACTTACTTCTAAGTAGGCATGCATAGAATGGATTGCACTATAAAGCCCCAAACCTTTAAAATTACAATACATAGGTAGGCAGTGATTTACATCAAAATCAAATTATCCTCTCAACTGCCCTCCAGCGATCCCATGCTGACAAAAAACAAAGATGGCATCCTTCAGGGGGGTTACTTATTGTGAACCTCTTCCAGCCAGCCTCTTGTGCTTCACCTGCCTTTCTCCAAGTCCAGCCCACCTTTTTCTCCTTAACTCCGCTTCTACAAGTGCTAGAGCTTAGCTTTTCAAAAGAGAGAGCGGAAGGAACAAACAAACATCAGGCCAATTAATGGACAAAATGAGTGTCCGGGGACATGTCTAAAATCTGGTAAATACCTGGCAATCGGGGAGGTGGCAACCTTAATGTTGATGCCTGATCACACGGATGCCCTACTTACGAAATTTCCCCGTCATGAAAAGGAGGAATTACACAGAGGGCCTCCATATGACCAGCGATCAGTGTGTATGCCTTTATAAAGTGTTTAGTAGACAGAAGGGAGCCTGTGTGCTCCTCCACCATCCATGGGCTACTACCATCAGTAATGTATGAACTAGACTATATTCGTTCTCCTCCATCACACAGGGATTGCTGCCAAAATGTATGAACCAGAACATAGGCTGATAAACATTGCCTGTTTTCAACTGAACATAGCTACTGGATGAAGGGACCAAATGACAAATCTGACACTGCCCTCAAAAGATGCAGGGTGGTATGACACAGGGAGATATTCTTCTTAGAATACATGGAGGTAACGCAGCAGGGCTCATCATCTAACCCTGTAATGTGCTCAAAATACATACTTTGCATGAGCATAATATGTATTATGTGCATAGGCGACATGTCACTGAACACTGATGCAGTACCTGCATAGTTTATCCATTTTTCAAATTTATGGTTCCTGCAGTACCTGTGACAACTATCTTACTTGTACAGGAAATACTACAAAAGCCTTGAATAACCAAAATGGATGGCCCTCCAGGTTCTCTCTTTCCTTGTTATAATATAGAATGAAAGCAAAATATAGTTCAACAAAATGCCACACTGACCTCCATTTTACTGAGCCAGCAATACTGAAACTTCAGCTGACTTCTTTAAAATTAGCAAAAGCCTGGGGCTTGTAGTTTTTTCCTGGTCATGGCTTAAACTGATCTATGAATCCTTGAGAAGGGCAAGCAAAGTGTAATTGCTGAAAGCTAATTTTCTTAAGTCTTTCATTAGCAAGAACATTTTGGCAGAAAATAAAGTGATAGATGAGACTTCAAAGTGGACTGGAACATCAATGTCCTAGTGTTAAGTATCCTGCCCTAATTGCAGTGCCAGTTTCACTGGACAGTTTTAGGTCTTCCAATTACTCTTTTATATTATTTTTAATAGCAAAAGCAAAAGGATTTATTGGCAAGGAACAGTAGCAACACATGCCCTGCTACGTTTTCTAATATTTCAAAGCTAAACATTGCTGCCAAGTGGACAATTGCTAAATGCAACAATGGAAGGCTTTCTTGAACATTCTTTCAGAGACTTCAGCCACTTCCCAGTACAGTTCTGCTGCATTTGTAACATCTTCTACAATATCCAGTTGTGTCCGGCCAGTTTCAGATGTAACACGAAACCAGAGTTAAACGGGGCAGAGGTTAAAATCTCCAATATGTCCGAATTCATGGAATCAGTTTTGCTGCAAAAGTGACCTGCGGTTTGCCCTGCCAAACTCCAATTTGTACCTTCAGTTTGCACAAAGGTTCTCTGCCAAGACCTCTGGTTTTGTCACCAAAGGGTTACGTCCGAACCTGGATGCTGCCATAAATAGTTTCGTGCCAATTTTCAAACTGCAGTCATAAAGGCGGGAGCGCAGACATGCCTGGGATCGTGCCTGCTCCATGCTTGTGCCATTTCTAGCTGGCTGCCTCTCCAAGCACCAGCCTCGCCCCCCCTGTCTCCGATCCAGCAATGCAGTTGCCCTGGCACCACATTCCATCCCAGGCTTGTCAGCCTGTCAAGTGGAATAGTTACACAGGGGCATTCCCTATAGCCACCCTGTCCCTTGCTCCCCATTCCTGACAAGTAGGATGGGCACTAAGTGCTTTGCTCTCTGAGAAAGAGAGCAAAGGGAAAGAGGGAAAGAGAGGAATGGGCATTGCTGACAGGATGGGCACTAAGTGCTTTGCTCTCTGAGAAAGAAGTGACAATGATGTATGTTCATAAGCACAAACACTCCAGGTGGCAACATAAGCAGGGTACCCCATCACATCACCAGGAGTGGAACACTTGGCATGTCTGTGTGCACACACACACGCGCATGCGCCTGGGGTCGGACTTAAAAGGCAGTCCCAAGCAGAGATTCTCAAGCAGCCAAGTTCTATATTTTTCACAGAAAGGTTGGGGAACGGGGACCCAGCACCTTCCGCTTGAGGGTCTGTGCACCCATGAGCACAGCCGGTCAACAGTGCTCCAGTCAGAGTGCCAGAGATGGCAGCAGAACAGAAGGAACATGCCAACCCAGGCTCAAGAGAATGTTATGCCATGGGGACACCACCTTACAACTCATGAGGAGGACCAGCAGAGGGGAGGGGAGAGAACTGCCGAGCAAAATCTCTAATAATACCTGATGACTAAACATCCCCTCCTCCCATTGAATGCTCTCTCATGAATGCACCAGGCCACTGGGGCTCTGTATTGAGCCAGTGTTGCTCTATTCCACGGGGACTGGTACCCTGGTGACTGCTCTCCTTGTCTTGGTGACTGCTGCCAAATAGCTGTCAGAGCATGCCCCCTGCCATACCGTCCACCCATATGGACATGTGCACCTTTACTTGCGCCACAAAACAGCAACCCCGCTCTCCTTGGGTCACTGGAAATCGGGGCTTCCCTCTACTGCGATTCCAAATGCTGGCAGCTCTGTATCTGGTGCCATGCCAGACTGAGCCCAGGAATTTTAAATGGGTTTTAAAGATCTTTCCACGCACCCAGTGTTCCCCCCTCCTGCCATGCACATAGCCCAGCTCTGAAACATGGATCACCAAAATCTCCTTTGGATGAGTGCAAGGCTTAATGGGGATGGTGGAGGGTGGTGCAGCTATTGTGTTCTATTTTTTACCATGGAGAATTGGGGGCTGGGGGCCCCTTTGGTAGGTTAGTCTGAAGGGAGATCTAGGGGGTCACAGCCACATGGTGAGCCCACTGGCAGCAAGCTTCCATTGGAGCAGGAGTGCAGTTTGGTCTGCATAGACTGCTTTGATGGGGTCATCCCACACAACATCCTAGGTCAGGGGTAGGGAACCTTGGCACTCCAGCTGTTGTTGAACTACAACTCCCATCATCCCCAGTCACAATTATTGTGGCTGGGGATGGTGGGAGTTGTAGTTCAAGAACAGCTGGAGTGCCAAGGTTCCCCACCCCTGTCCTAGGTCATGGTGGGACAGAACCCCCACCCCAGCATCCTTTGTCAGCCCTCATATACATATCCCCACCTAGGAAGGCTCCCAAGTTCACTTCCCTTTCCAGAGTAACAGGGAAATAGTGCCCCAATCAGCACCCCTCCCCCTAATCAGGGTTTAGGGCTCTTTGGGGGGCAGTGGTCCCATCGCTGTCAGAAGAAGTGCTGGCATGGCATATAAAGGGATTTAAATGCCCTTTCCCAGCTGAGGGTGGATGGTTCATGCCGAAAATGCATGATCACACTCAGCATGTCCCCTTTGAGACTGTGGCCAATTACAGCCGCTCAGTTGATGTGCTGACACTTTGCCCACATCTGGCCATGGAGCTTGCTGGGATTGGCCTCGGTGGCTAAGCAGCAAGGAGGGGCTCCCCTCTTAAACGTCTGCGGTGTGATTTACAGTTTAAAAGTGAAACCGCGGCTTCTCCATCCTCCATTTTTGAGTTACACCTGAATCTGGCCACAGTCCCTAAGGTTTGTAGGCTGCAATCCAAATAATTGCTTAACTAGTTCTGTGTGCCCATGGGGGGTTTGGGACATAACAACAACTTTATTTTTTAGTCGCCCCATAACAAATTGTTCTCTGGGCAGCTCACAACAGGCCCTTTGTTATGTCTTAGCATTAAAAAATATGAAATGAAAATGAACAACATTAAATCATAACAGACCAAAGGAGTGGGGAAGGAAATAGAAAATACAAAGCAATTTGAAAACTCTTTTAAAAACAGTTAAAAATCAAATTTGAAAATGGGATTTTCAGCTTCCCACATGCGACATTCTAAAACCTGAAGGGACCTTCCGAAACTGAAGGGACTTTCCAAAACATTTATGATTGACATGCAAGTCAGCCACTCAAAGAAAAATATGTGAATACTTATACTGCCCAAGTCCTTAGTCACACCTCACTCAGCTCCTTGGATTCCAGCCATAATAAAACATATGCTTTAGGTATTAGGCTTCCACAGTATTTCCAAGAGAACTATATTTTGTTGTGCTAAAGAATTCTGTGTACTAGACCATCCCTGAAGGTCATATCGACAGAAAAGAAACACCACTGCTAAGAGATCTGAAACCATGTTTCCCACATCAATGCAAAGCAAAGAAGTATTAAAGAGCTCTACATATCTAGTACTCACAGAAATGAAATCCTGCCAATAAGTACTGTGCAGGCTATGGTTCACATGTATAAGTTAGCTTATAAACCAGTCCAAAATGTTTTATATTGGTCATCAGAAAAGTCTAGTAAAATATCTTCATTTATGCTGCTGCAATTGATGCAATGGTCGGCCATGCAATTTTAGGGAGAGATTACTTCATTTCAGTTATTTTGGAACATGGGGACGGTTATTGAAGGCTTAACACAACACAATATCACATTTTCTTAATATTTGTATTTGCTGCCTTCTGTTCATGCCAACATTGGCTCTCGGCAGAGTCGCTTTTACCCCTGGACTTCCAGGCCGAGGTCCAGAGCTTCCACAACCCCCGGGGGCCCCTAAATCCTCTTTAGTCTGTCCTGGGTGGTGTGGTCGTCCATCCAAGAACGGTGATGCTTAATTTGCAGCGGGGGGGGGGGGGCTCCAAAGGCCTTTAGGTCCAGGCTCCAAAATTACCTAGGTGCACCTCTGGCTCTCAGTCCTTCAGATGTCCCAGAACACATCAGAAATACTGTGCACCCAATGATTGTAACAAGAGAATTTACAACTGGTGCATTCATCCCCTGCTGTATGAAATTACTCCCAACTAATCCTGAGGTTTACATTTTAGAGCTGATTCCCACACCCACTTTTTGTAGGTTGGTGGGGGGTGTGAGGATTTGAATTATATATAGAGAAATGAATAGGAAATGAAGCAGCTATCTGAATGTTGCATCACAGATGCAAATCCCAATTTAGGAGATCCAAAACACTCTTACAAGATTGTGTGTGGTGGTGTACTACATCCAGATATGAATGCTTAATGATGTTCACACTCAACCACACACTCCAGGGACTAAGGGAGGGTGTAAAGAGCTTGGCTTCAACTAAGGTTCTGTGCTAAGTCTGAACCTGCCCATACAATACTGAAGTTTAAATTCCACAAAATGCCCCTAAAGGACCCTTCCAGTTGTTACATAAGAACATGAGAAAAGCCCTGCTGGATCAGGTCCAAGGCCTATCTAGTCCAGATTCCTGTTTCACACAGTGGCCCACCAGGTGCCTCTGGGAAGCCCACAGGCAAGAGCTGAGGGCATGCCCTCTCTCCTGCTGTTGCTCCCCTGCAACTGGTATTTAGAGGGATCTTGCCTCTGAGGCTGGAGGTGGCCTATAGCCACCAGTCTAGTATCCATTGATAGACTTGTCCTCCATGAATTTATCTAAGCCCTTCCTAAAGCCATCCAGGCTGGTGGCTGTCAGCACATCTTGTGGCAAAGAATTCCACAGGTTAATTATGCATGGGGAAAAGTGCATCCTTTTATCAGTCCTAAATTTCTAGGCAATCATGGTATGACTCCTGGTTCTAGTGTTATGAGAAAGGGAGAAAAAATCCTCTCTTTCCACTCTCTCCATACCATGCATAAATTTTATAGACCTCTATCATGTCTCACCTCCGTCATTTTTCCCCAAACTAAAAAGCCCCAGGTGTTGTAGCCTTGCCTCATAAAGAAGGCGCTCTAGGCCCCTGTTCATCTTGGTTGCTCTCTTCTGCACCTTTTCCAGTTCTACAATGTCCTTTTTGAGATGTGGTGACCAAATTGTACACAGTACTTCAGGTGTGGCCGCACCATAGTTTTGTATAAGGGCATTATAATGTTAGCAGTTTTAGTTTCAGTCCTCTTCCTAATGATCCCTAGCATGGAATTGGCCTTTTTCACAGTTGCCACACATGGAGTTATTGCAAGCTACAATCATCCGAGCCCAGCCAGCAGTAACGACTCCTTTCCTCCTAGCAAATAACCACTCCTATGAGAATGGGCACATTTCCTCTTGGAAGGGCAGAGAAAGCCAGGGAGCAAAACAGTGTTTTACACTTCTCAAACTTGTCCTTCTCTGTGGGGACAGTTTGCAGGAAGGAGCTTTCCATGTTCTATATAAACAGAGCTCTTTTCTTTGCCACATGAGCAACATAAATCCATAGTCAGCTGTTGAGACTGTGCTGGGGAAAGCAGTTCTTCCTCTTGAACCCATGAAATTGGTATTACAGGATGACCTTGTTAATCTTGGGTCCAGCACTCATGGTTTTGGATAGTGAAACCCGGCCTCAAAATACATTTGTGTGTGGTGCGGGGGAGGTTCAAACCTGTGTATCTGCGGGTCACCATTTTGACTTCAACAGAGATTGGGAAACATTTTATGGTTCCTTTTAATCAAAAGACCACCCCCAAACCCAGAATTTATGGCCAGTTTTTCACTATTAAGGGGCACTGCTGCACCGCTGGGGACCCATGGAGCACAGTAGGCTACTTCCCCACATGTTTCTAGGGCCATTTTGCCCTCTTTTTGACATTTTCCTGACCTCAAGGAACCTAACCCATGCATTTCCATTGCCCCAATTATTCAGTATTCACGTTTTCCATAAACATGGTAGTAGCAGAGAACTGAACCCCCACAAATACTGAGGTTCTCCTGTATTCTGATTTGAGCATACATGGCTATGCCAATGCCCAGGGGTGGAGCCACCATTGGGCCAATGGATTCAAAGAACCCAGGATTGGGCCAATGGATTCAAAGAACCCTTGTGGCCCCGACCCCCCCCCCCCGCATCTGAACTCAGACACAGGAGTGCTGGTTTAGCTCCCAAGCGGGGGCCACGTGGCCCCTTCTGGAGCTAAACTAAGGCTGGCACTGCGATTGCAGCGCAGTAGGAGCAGCTCCTCCCTGCAGCGCCAACCTAAGTAGCTCCAGAAGGGGCTGTGTGGCCCCTTCAGGAGTTAAAAGGCTGGCGCTGCATCCGCAGCGCCAGCCTTAAGTTCCCAAAGGGGCCACACAGCCCTTTCGGGAGTTGAACTCCAACTCCAGAATGGAGCCTCAAGGCTCCGTTTGGGAGCCAGACCATGCCCTCTGTGTCTGACGTCAGACATGGGAGGCGGGGTCAGCAGGGCCGCCACCGGGGTCACACACGGGCTGCTGGCCAGGGGCGTAACTATAATAGAGCAAGGAGAGACCGTGCTTTGGGGCCGCCCCAGAGGCAAGTCACATGACTTACTCCCCCAGCCATGCACCCACCCAGGCTTCCTTCCGAAACTGATGTGAGTGTTAAGACCTGAAGCTACCAGAACAGCATGTCTTTCTCTAGTACCATTAAATGACTTGCATCGTCCGCAATTTACAAAACCACCACGGAATCCCTGCTTCAATCATAAATGAACTGAGTAACCTTGGTATGGTTATTCTCTCTCAGCCTAACCCATCTCATTTTGGTGAAGGTAAACTGTGGGGGTAGGGGTGGAATGTCACACACAGGATTTCCTCTAAGGGGTGAGCACGTGCGTGTGCCCACAAGTTTCTGGATGTCTGCTCAGTTAATTTTAGATCTCGCTCAGGTTGAATCAGGAAGGCCCCATTCTGAATGCATGTGCACACACACTGCCTTGATACTACCGCCCGGAACAAAACTCATTCCACACACAGATGAAAAAATTAGAGAGAACACTGGTCACACATCATGTACACCATCCTGAGCTCCTTGAATGAAGGGCATGTTGTACATGTGATAGCACAGAGAGACTCTCTGCAGAGAACCCCTACCTAGCTCTTCCTAGTGATTGTTTTGAATGAACCAGAAGATGGGCGAAGTGCCAATTACTCTCTTACCCAACCAATGCAATACATCATCAGTACTGTGGATCAATGCTTCACAGAAGTGTTGTGAGGTTCAACTTCAACAGTGGGCTACAGACATAACAAATACTTAAACACTTCATTTTCTCACAGGGTGGCTTACACTCTTAATCACTAGAGACTTAAAGGCATATTGCAGGACCAATGGACCATAGCTCTTCTTTTTTCTTTTGGCCTTCCTGGATGCCAGAGCATAAAAAATGCTTTGTTAAAGCAGTGAGAAGTTGAACAAGTATTATGAATGCTTGTCTGAATATAATCCCTCTACTTTAAAAAAGCACCACCAAAAGATGTTTGTTTAACAAAAGTCTAAAGATGATGAACATGAGTCATATAACCCTGCATGGTTTGTAATAAAAGTTAAGTGCAGCTTTTTTAAAAAACAGGAGAGTCAATGCTGCTGACAGGGGATCATTCAGAGCTGAACATCTGTCTTACTCCAACACACTCAAACCCTATGTCGGCACGTCCTTAACTACAAAGCAGCTCATGGTGCTGGGATGTTATGGCTGAGCTAGAGGAGAGCGGCTGCCTACCTACTTCAATAATTATTTCACAATTCAAGAACCTTCCAGCCAATCTTGTGCTATTCTTGATGGTTTCACAAATTAGGCTGTAAACTCCAAGCTGTGGATATCACAGAGAGAGGAACTTTAACTTGCATAAAGTGATTAACAGCAGAAGTAAGAAATCAAAAAGAATGGGCAGCAGGGATCAGATTGCAATCCTGCACATGGATGGGGAATTCACACAGTCCCTTTTGCCTTAGTCTTCCGTCTATTGCTCCAGTACAGATCTAGCAGGGCAACGTGAGCCCTTTGTCACATAGTCCAGTCCAGATCTGCAAATGTTTCAGAACATGAGTTTGTAAGGCCAAACAACAAGTTGCCTTGAACACAAAGCTGCCACCAACCTAACAACCCCCATGTTTCTCACACACAATGGCATCACGTTATTTGTCAACCTTAACAAAATTTTAATGAGATTTGGAGGAGGGGGTGCCCGCCATGTGGTTAAGGTAACACAGAGTGACATTTAAATTGGAATGGATACAGGCATATACATGAATGCTGGTGAGCGTAGCATCTCACCAACGTTCCTTGTTCTTTACATTAAGCCATGTGATAAAGCACAACTATTTTTTTTTTAACAGAAAGAACTTATAAGACCAGCAACACAACTTTCCACCTTAGTTTCTCCAGAGACCAGGACCATATTTGTAAGCAGCCATACACTGTAAGCTGAGATTTGAACCCACAACATTTAAGAGCATAATTGGATGCCATAGCCACGTCCAGCTCCTACAGTTATATACTGCATTGCCTTCAAGTCTGCAGACCTCAAAGTATAAGGGAGGAAATGGCAGAATTTTGATAGCTTCCAAATAACATATAGGATAACCCATGAGTGAACTGCAAAAAGCTAAAAGCAAGGCAGGATTTTAAACATGGCATTTTTTACTCATATTGGTACAACTAGTTCCCCTAAAACTGCAGGAACATTTGATACAGCTTTCTAGTACTGGTGTCTAATATAATTGAGCAGATAAGATGTCACCAGAATTAAGGGCATTTCTAAGAGGTGTTAAACTACACATTTTCATTTTTGATTCACAAACCTTGCACTTTAGCAAGTTTTCATCATTTAATACTTCACAAGAAGTAATGCACCGTGCCTCTTAAATTATGTATCTCAGAAGCTGTTTTTAAAAAGAGTGAGAGGGGGCTTCCAGGGCAACACTGGCTAGCGATCAATTTCTACAGAAGGAGCAATGGCAGCATTAACGCATATTTTGAAATATTAAACATATAAACTGTCAGATATACCCTTGCCCTAGAATATGACAGATGATTTTAAGACTGCAGATTTTATTGAGCAATACAGCTTTATTGTCAATTGAAGGAATTGTCCTGTGTACTCTCCTAAAGTGACAGCTTGAGCTTGCAAGTCTCAGCATAACAAATCAGATGTATTCCTCACTCATGGAGCACAGAAAATCTGATATATCAGGATGATATGCTTTGCTTGAGAGGAATATACTCTGCTTTTTATTATTTTCTGTTGCAATTGTATAGGTTTTTTCATTTTTAACTGTGATGTCAGCTGCCTTGAGCATCCCATTTGGAATGGAAAGGCAGTGTGTAATGTTAATAACTAAAAATACATACATACACACATACATACAATTCTGAAAACTATAGGAACATTTTGTGTGGCGTTTTAGGATGGTGTTTTGATTAAGCAGATACAGTGTAATGGAAATTAAAAGCACTTAATAGGTGCAAGATCACCCAATTTCACTTTTGGAAAATGATTCCTTAACTTTGCACTTTAAGAACATTTGGACCATTTAATATTTCACAAGGAAGAAACAATGCATTATGCCTTTTAAAATATGTAGAACACTACAACTGAACGAGGCTGTACCGCATTTCTCTATCAACATACAATCCATATCCTACCTGCAGTGTGAAGTGGTACAGCCCAGAAAGGGTTGCATTCTGTACTATTGTTCTGCACATTCAAATCAACTCTTAGTGTGCATTCAGCAAGTACACTTGACAGCACTGTGTTCTGTCTTCACTGCCGGGGCCTAGGTTTAGTGCTGTCTTGCTGGGAAGAACTTCACGTACTGAATTATAATACCAATAGGCAATGCATGAAGTTATTACATCAAAGCTCTTTGTCCTGTTAAGCACCTGGAGAGACTAGAAGCTGAAAAACCCATCTCACATTTTTACACCTTCATTTGACAATGAACTGAAATTAATACCCCAAGCCATTAGGTTTGAGCATGTAATATTGGCGTATGTATAACACTATAACATTACAGAGGAAAAATTCTCTGATTGACACTTTATGTGCCATTCAATCCATTCTTTGACGACCAATAGAGAGTCACCAGAAAATGTTATTTTACAACAGTGACACAGTTCAGTTCACTTTTATCATTACAAAAAAGAAAATGCTTGCTTGGGCAACACACAAATGGGACTTACGTAATTCTCCTACTTTCAGGATTTCACACAGCATCTTTGTTAATTCAATACTACTTCGACCAAACGGACATTCATGCTTGTCTTCTCGGCTGCTGTTTTCTAAGACAATCTGAAAAGAAATGGACCACCAACCAAAGTTAAAATACTGTTCTGTTTGGCAAGCATCATAAAAATACGAATTTGTTTCAGCCAGGATGAATGCCATTTCCAAAAATTACAGACATAGAATGGACTAACGTTGAAAACAGTGGCTGACATCCAGAGCAGCCTAATGTGGGTGGTGCTAATCCCTCTGGGTGAATGGGTGGTTCCATTTCAGTGCTGTGGGCTCACAGCGAACTGCAGGAAGTCTTGCATTACTGCTCAAGAGTGTTAATACTTCCAGGAGCTCACTGCACTCCAGAAGTACTCCTTAGACCAGAAATGCATCAACTGATTATCAGCAATGCGCTTCCAGTCTTAGTGCTTCCAGAGCATGGACGAGTTCCTCAAAGTATTTGCGCTCTTGCACAAAACCACCCTCATTTCTCTGTGCATCCACAAGAGTGCAGGGGGATTTGCACCACTCACATTAGGCTGCTGTAGATGTCAACCATTGTTTTCCTAGTTTGTCTCAGGCAAAACAACACTCTCACATTGTCCTATGAGAAGGGCAATAAGTAGGTCTATTTCCGTTGCGCTGACATTTTAAGAAAATATTGATGGTTTTCAAACTTACTTCCTTTAAGGAAACCTTTACACCTCATTTTTTCTGTTCAGGGCCCCCTGTGGATATGACACAAAACTCCTGCCCACTGCAGAGAATTCTGGGATGTACGCTACAGTGCATACTCAGTTGACACAGGCTGCCACTCAGGCCTGTTGGACCTAGTCGTTTCTGCCTGCAAGATCTGTATCCCCTAATATACCCATCACTCCCCTGTAAAGGTGCATTTACGGAAAGATAGTTAATTCTGTCCTTAATGGAACCCTTTGGTAATTTTCCAAGGAATATATATATTTTTAATTGATAGTTTAGAAGCAACTGGACTACTGCATAAAAAGGTATACAAACTCCTTGTGTTTGTTCTATGTGGACAGTTATGATATCACAGCCAGTCTTGGCTTGTTTCTAACCAATACTGGTAGCAGAAGACTTCTAAGCCTTGTAGAGAAAGGGTGGGCATGCATCATTAAGGCTGACTGTCGATGTATGAGGCCAAGGTTTAAGCTTGGCTTAATAGTAATGATTTGTTTTGTAGCTTTGGATAGAATAAACTGGGACTGGTGGATTTGGACATCACTACTATTTTTAAACCACAATTGGAAGTAGAATTCTTCCAACCCAAATGATTGTGGCAGGGTGGGGTGGGGGGGAGTACTTCCAAAGCTGACTGATCGTGTATGCAGCCAAAGTTTATTCTTGGCTCCATGTGTCGTCTGAACTGGCCCATTAAGCTTAAATATTTTTTTAAAAAATTGTCATGGACGGACCACCATCTGGTTAAGGTAGGATTTGCAGCTGCAACCCACCTCTGCAGGGGTGAAGGACCTATTAGGCTGGTCCAACTAAGAAGGTTATTGGATCCAATAGGATTCCAAGAAGGCTTGGAAGCATTTTAAGTTGGCTTCCAAGGATTCCAAGAAGGCTTGGAAAGGTTTCTATTCCAACAATGCTCTGGTGCAAACATGGAATAATGAACTCACTAGAGCAGTTGACACAATCGCTCCTAAGCATCCTCTCTGACCTGCTTCAAAATTAGTACCATGGTATTCAGAAGAACTAAAGGAGCTGAAGCAGCAAGGTAGACAATGAGAACACAAGTTGGGGAAGACTCGACACGAATCCGATAGATATAACACAGAGCACATTTGAAGATCTATGCTCTGGCAATATTGGTGGCAAATAAATGGTTCTTTTCTGACCTCATTGCTTCTGCAAGTTCACATTCAGCAGAGTTATCTAAGGTTGGGAGAGGGCTAGTATATGCCTGCTCTCTATCCCAACACAATCATATGGGTTGGAAGAATTCTACTTCCAATTGTGGTTTAAACACAGTAGTGATGTCCAAATCCACCAATCCCAGTTAATTCTATCTAAAGCTGAAACACAAATCATGATTATTAAGCCAAATGAACTTGAATTTGGACCCTTCAACCATCTGTCGTGGCGTTTTTAATGACTTGTGTGTGGATAACATATCATATTCAGTCTGAACTGGATTCCACACTTATTAAAGCATCTACCAGGGAGATGTCCAGCAACTCTAGATTGGATCACTTTCAGTTTGTGACCCTGAGATGTGGACAAGCTGCTTTGGACCCTTGCCTAACTTGGCTTATTTCATTTGTCAATAGTGCTATCATAGTGTACCAGTGTCTGGTACATATTATAAATGCTTCTTTGAGGGAGGGCAAGATGCCTCCTTGCCTTAAGGAGGCTATTAGACCTTACTTGAAGAAACCAGCACTGGATCCCTCAGCCAATTATAGACCTGTCTCAAATCTTCCATGGTTGGGCAAGGTGACTGAAAGGTTGATGGCCTCTCAGCTCCAGGCAGTCTTGGAGGAAACAGATCATTTAGACCCATTTCAAACTGACTTTCGGGCAGGCTATGGGGTTGAGACTACCTTTGTTGGCCTGATGGATGATCTCGAATTGGGTTTTGACAGAGGGAGTGTGACTCTGTTGATCCTTCTGGATCTCTCAGCTGCTTTTGATGCCATCGACCATGGCATCCTTCTGGGTTGCCTGAGGGAGTTGGGTTTGGGTGGCACTGTTTTACCATGGTTCCATTTCTAACTCTCTGGCAGATTCCAGGTAGTGTCACTTGGAGACAGTTGCTCTGCAAAGTGGGAGTTAATGTATGGAATTCCACAAGGCTCCATACTGTCTCCAGTGCTTTTTAACATCTACATGAAACCTCTGGGAGAGATCATCAGGAGATTTGGTGCAGGGTGCTATCAATATGCTGATGACACCCAAATCTATTTCTCCATATCAACTTCATCGGGAAATGGCATAACTTCCCTAAATGCCTGCCTTTAGGTGGTAATGGGCTGGATGAAGGATAAACTGAGACTGAATCCAAACAAGATGGAGGTACTCACTGTGGGGGCCATAACTTGAAAGTTTAGAACTGCCTGTTCTGGATGGGGTCACATTCCCCCAGAAATAACAAGTACATAGCCTGGGAGTGCTCCTGGATCCAAAACTCTCTCTGGACTCTCAGGTTGAGGCAGCAGCCAGGAGCATTTTTTATCTGCTTCGGCTGATATATCAGCTACATCGATTTCTTGAGAAAAATGACCTTAAAACAGCGGTACATATGCTGCTAACCTCCAGGCTTGACTGATGTAATGCACTCTACATGGGGCTGCCTTCATACATAGTCCTGAAATTACAGTTCATGCAGAATGCAGCAGCCAGATTGGTCTCTGAGATAACCTCAAGAGACAATATAACACCGATCTTAAAAGAACTGCACTGGCTGCCAATATGTTTCTGAGCAAAATACAAAGTGATACTTATAAAGCCCTGAACGGCTTGTGTCCAGGGTATTAGAGAGTGCCTCCTTTTTCATGAACCTTCCCGCCTATTAAGATTATCTGGGCAAGTGCAGTTACGGCTACCACTGGCTTGTTTGTTTGGTGGCTACTCATGACTGGGCCTTCTCTGTGGCTGCCCCAGGGCTCTGGAATGCACTCCCCATAAAAATAAGAATTTCTCCATCTCTGGCTGTTTTTAAAAAGATCCTTAAGATACACCTGTTTTCTCAGGCTTTTAATTAATTTTAATTTATTTGATATCATAATTTTTTTATTCATGTTATCCTGTTTTTATATTGTATTTCAACTTATGTACACTGCCTAGGGATACACATGTCAGGCAGTAGAGAAATATGATAAATGAATGAATAAATAAATAAATTTAATATATGGTTTTAGAAGTTATATCATTTTTAGATACTTCAAATATGAGCAGAAGTGGGGCAGGAATATGACCTTGTTATTTTCATCGACAAATCAGTTTTTGTTGCCATGCTTAATTCAGCCCAGAGTTTTAGTGAGGAAAAGTAAAGGAAAACAGAGATAATAGGACAGATTTTGTTTTTCAACATGCCATATACAGTTTTATATTTAAGAAGAAAAGACTAGGTCTAGAAAATAATTTGGAATGATTTTTCCACTGGGAACTGGGTTTTGTGATAAGCTTCCCTACCAGTTCTCCAAAACAGATGGTAGGGGGAAGTGGGGTCAGAGAGTCCCAAGCACCTGTCACTTGGCCAGAAGATCAAAGCATTTCAAATGCAGAGAAATGTTCCCCTTCATATCAAAGTACTATGCATTTTCTTGACAAACAAGCATTTAAAACATTGCTCTTTCTGGGATTGCTTTTCTGCCAACTTCACTTTCTATTTATGTGCTTTACCTGCAAATAGTTTGGTTTGATTTTTAATTGGCATGGGAAAAGTGCAAAGCTTTCCCACCTCATGCTAGGAATTCAAAGTGATTTGTGTAAAACGGATTTGAAGGGTGAAGGTTTGGACAAAACATCAAAAATCACATAGCGCTTGCTTTTCAGGTCTAGAAAAATGAAAGCTTCTAGCACAGAGGAGAGCTTGCATGGAAATAACGGGGTACCTTGGGACACTATTTCCAAATGCTATTCACACAAAAGAACATTCAGCCATAACAGAATGATGGAGTGCTCAAAAAAAGCCAGATGAACAATACAGTTGACAAGGAGAAACACCTACTAGAGTAAAGCAGAGTAAGCAAAGATTATATGCAAGGTACACCTTAAGAGAACTTTTGGGTTTGTAGGAAATGGTATACTCATTGGTCGCTATCACAACCTCTCCCCCACATTCATTCTTTATTCCGTACTCCAGCAGAGCAGACTATTCCTCCAAATGGTATGTGACCGCATGTGTGCATGTACGCGCACGTTTAGAAAACCATACCAAGACAGCATAAAAATGAGAATATTTGTACTTTACAAACCATTCTCTTTTACTGAGACATCACACTTTAATGAATTTATTCATTTTAAGAAGGTACTGTTATCTACCATTTATTATTAGGCTTGGGTCAAAGGATGTTTACTTGATAGTGCCTGCCCCTTGCCACTCCCCAGTTTTGCAGAATACATTCAGAAGGGAAAAGGAATACAGGTTCCAGTTCTTAACCATTCTTCACTCCATTCCACAAGGAATTGAAGTTCCTAAATGAGTACAAATCAGGAAGATCCCAGAAGGTTTGCTACTTAAAGGACTGAGACATCTTTTGCCAGATCCTGAGAATTCAGAATATTGTTTTCAGTCCAAATAAGAACTAACTTGCCTCCTGCTAACTGGGCAAAGAGGCATCTTCCAAAGTAGTGTTTCTCTTTATATTAAACAGCAGGAGAGCAATTGCCCCTATCCAAACCCAGCCCTATCCAAACCTAACACTTCAGTGGTTGTTACTGATGTCTACTTCATGTTTCTTTGAGCCTCTTGGGGACAGGGAACCATCTTCAACTTCTTTTTCTAGGAGTTGTAAGAGATGTAAGTTTTGGGCAGTATAAAAATATGTTAAATAGAAATAAATAAATGAATGAATGAATAAATAAATAAATAAATAACCTACTTTGAGAACTTTCATTTAAAAGCAGTATATAAAAATAATAGTAACTGTAGGAGTAGTAAGGACTGGTGCCTAACAACTGGAGCACTGATCGATTGATTAAGTGCCGTCAAGTCGGTGTCAGCTCTTAGCAACCACATAGATTCTCTCCAAGATGATCTGTCTTCGGCTTGGCCTTTAAGGTCTCTCAGTGGTGCATTCATTGCTGTCATAATCGAGTCCATCCACCTTGCTGCTGGTCATCCTCTTCCTCTCTTTCCTTCAAATTTTCCCAGCATTATGGACTTATCAAGGGAGCTGGGTTGTCACATAATGTGTCCAAAGTGTGATAGTTTGAGCCTGGTCATTTGTGCCTTGAGTGAACAGTCTGGATTGATTTGTTCTATGATCCATTTGTTTGTTTTTCTGGCTGTCCATGGTAGCCTCAGAAGTCTTTTCCAGAACCAAAGTTCACAAGCGTCAATGCTTTTTTAATCTTGCTTCTTCAAAGTCCAGCTTTCACATCCATAGAGTGTCATAGGGAAAACCATGGTCCAAACAATTCTAATCTTTGTAGGTATAGACATGTCACAGCATCTAAATATCCTTTCTAAGGCCTTCATTGCAACCCTACCAAGTGCTAGTCTGTCGCATATTTCTTGACTGCTGGATCCTTTACTGTTGATGGCCAATCCTAAAAAGTAGAAGCTATCCACCACTTCAATGTCTTCATTATCAATTCTGAGGCTGGTTGCTGTACCTGTTGTCATTAGTTTAGTCTTCTTTAAATTTAAATGTAGTCCCATTTTCTCACTGTGCTCCTTGACTTTCATTACTAGAGCTTGCAGGTCATCCTCATTCTCAACTATCAGAGTGGTGCCATCAGCGTATCGGAGCATGGCTCCTTCAATAATGAAATGTAAAATACAGTTCTAGTCTGAAAATCAGTGTTTATCTATTGGTCGATTTATATACCGCTTTCATTAAAATAATCTGAAAGCAGTTTACAATATAGTTAAAACAATACACAATTAAAATACAAAAAGCACAGCTATTAATATAAATATAAAAATAATCTGTTTTAAATCTCTCTCTCTTTTTTCAGCTGTATTCTGCACCAATTGAAGTTTCCGAATATTCTTCAAGGGCAGCCCCATGTACATCGCGATGCAGTAATCCAGCCGTGGCATGACTAAGGCATGGGTAACAGTGGCCAGATCTGCATTCTCGAGAAAGGGATGCAGCTGGCGCACTAACCGAAGTGTGCAAAAGTGCTTCAGGCTACTGTCTCCACCTGAACATCCAAAAGCAGAGCTGGGTTCAGCAGTACTCCCAAGCTGTGCACTTGCTCTTTCAAGGGGAGTGAAACCCCATTCAGAACTGGTTGTATCCCTTCAACCCAATTTGCTTTCCTACTGACCAACAGTACCTCTGTCTTGTCTGGATTCAATCTCAGTTTACTAGCCCACATCCAGCCCATCACAGCCTCCAGCCCCCAATTCAGGACATCCACTGCCTCTCTAGAACCAGGTGATAAGGAGAGAGAGTTGAGTGTCATCTGCATATTGTTGACAACTCAGTCCAAGTCCCCGGATGACCTCTCCCAGCGGTTTCAGGTACCGCTGGGATTCAGGTACAAATCAGTTTGTACCCAAATTGATTTGCACATCCCTAGTAGTCACCTCCTGTCTGACAGCACTATGCACTTACTTTTTCACCCAGCAGATCAGTTGTGCACACTCAGTGAGCATCACCCAACAGTTGGTTCAGCCTGAGGTTATGGACAAGCGTGGCTGGGCAGCGTGCAGACAACGTTGTGTGCTGCAGACCCTTGCCCTCATGCCTAATAAAATCTACCAGGCAAGGCTCAAGCAGGTAGTTGGAGGCTATAATAAATGCCTCATTAAGGGAGGGCAGGATACCATCGTGCCTCGAGGAGGCAGTGGTGAGACCATGCCTAAAAAAACCTTCCTTGATCCCTCCAACTTGAACAATTACAGGCCTGTTTCTAACCTTCCCTTTTTGGACAATGTGATAGAGCGTGTGGTGGCATCTCAGCTTCAGAGGGTCTTGGATGATACGGATAATCTATATACCTTTCACTCTGGTTTCCATCCTGGATATGGGACTGACACTGCCTTGGTCGACCTAGTGGATGACCAATGCTGGGAGCTTGACAGGGTGAGTTGGTTATGCTGGACCTCTCAGCAGAGTTCAATACCATCAACCATGGTATCCTTCTGTATCACCTCTCAAATATAAGGATTGGAGGCACTGCTTTTGAGTGGCTTCGGTCCTCACTCGGAGACAGGGTCCAGAAGGTGGTGCTGGAGGATTACTGCTCGGCTTCTTGGGCACTGGCTTGTGGGGTCCTGCAGGGCTCAGTCTTGTCCTCTATGCTGTTTAACATCTAGCTGATTCAGCAGATTTGGAGACAGAACAAATCGCCCCTGTGGTCCATTGGCTAGATTTGGGTCCACATAGAATCATTCCTGATTCAATTCAAATCACTTCAAGATTTGGATTGCTCCTATCAATTTCCCCAGATTCCCATCTTTCATTTAAAAAAACACCAAAAAAACCACACCTAAGCTCTAGCCCTTGTAGAAGTGGAGTTACGGAGCAAAACGTGTGGTCACTATTTTTCAAGTGTGAGGATTCATTACACACCTTCCTTTCTTTTATTCATTTTGACTGTCTTTGGACAGTGCCAACTGTCAATTGCCATGTGCCAACCACACACTAGGGATGTGCACGGAAATCTTCGGCACTGGTGGGGGTAGCGCTTTAAGGGCGGGGGAGGGTGTACTCACCCCTCCCACCACATTTCCCCAACCGGCACGTTGTTTTTTTAAAGCCCCTCGGGGCAGCAGCGTTCCTCCCTGCCACCCCGTTTTCCCTGTTGGCCGGAAGTGCCTGGAAGTCGCAAGTGCGCATGCGCCCATCGTGCGCACGCACAGGGCAGAAGAGCGCGCGGATGCAACAGGCGCACATGCACTCGCGACTTCCGGCCGATGGGGAAAATGTGGCGGCAGGGAGGAATGCTGCCGCCCCGAGGGGCTTAAGAAAAACAATGCGCTGGTGGGGGAAATGTGGCGAGAGGGTTAAGTACACCTCCCCCGCCCTTAAAGCACTATCCCCACCGGCGCTGAAACCGCCCCCAGTGCCGAAACGTTTCTGAGACCTTCATAATGGCCTCCAAAACTTTTTGGACACATGCCTACCACACAACCCTCCCATCCACAAAACAGTAGGTTACTACTCAGTTTATGTTCTAGGAATTTTAAGTGTTTAGACTCTTTGGTGTCTAATAACCTTTCCTCATAATGAATCGCTGTGAGGATTCATTACACACCAAAGAGTCTAAACACCTTAACAATTCCTAAAATATAAACTGGATATCCAGCGGCTTGTAGGCTGGGGGGTAATTGGCACATGGGATGTGTAAGACCTAATCGGGTCAATTTTATATTGAATAAGTGCATAGATAGGTTAGCCATATTGTATCAGATAGGTGCTTGACATGGGTCTGTTTGCTTGACACAGTTTAGGCCTTGATCTTAGCACCCACAAGTAAATGCCAAGTTCCCCTGTTCCAGCAAATTTTCCATGCTGTCAAGAGCAGCCCCATCTAGAGCTTTTGTCTAAATTTAGAGAGAATCGGCCTGTTGGCTCGGGCACACTTCCTCATCTTTCAGTACCTCAGATCGAAAGTACGCCAAGACTCGGTGTTTCATTTGAAGGGGGGTCACTTGGCCCACACCTTGTTCCTCTTTCACATCTTCCCTAGCCAATGATATTAATTGTCAAATGGGACAGGTTAGCCGAAGGTCATGAATGGTCAAGACCCCTTTCTCTGTCCAATCACTATTGATGCGTGGGTGGGAAAGGTTCGAGGATACTTAAAGACCCTAATCTGAGGATAGAGGGGACCGGGCTCTCTCCCTCAGGGAGGGTGGCTCAGGCACGGCACACAAGAGGAGGAAAGGAGGATGTTGATCCGATCAAGCACCTAGCACCTAGCAAAAAGAGGAACAAGTCGAGGTTCCCTTGCGGTATAGTATATTGTGACTGCAAGGGTCTGGCTGTCCTGTCAGTGTCTCAAGGCTGTTAGTTTTGTGACTGCTTTGTGTGAGAGAAGTAATTTTGCTGCATGCTGTATGCTGTGATTCATCTGAATATTGGTAAGAAAATAAATCTGTTCTGATTAAATATAATCTCTTCACTTTTCCTCGTGTCTTCTTGGGTCTTGGGATTCTTGACAGCCAGTACCATCAAAAGGACCCACGTCTATGAATGTGAGGATTTTTTGGAGGTGTCAAAAATCTCTTACAGATGCCACTAATTCCCCACCGCCACCCGCAAAGCAGTGGGGTCAAAATGAACAGAAGAAATGAAGGTGTGTAATGAAGACACCAAAGAATCTAAACACTTCAAAAATTCCTAAAAAATTAATTGAGTACCCCATGGTGTGTTTGGCGGGGTGTCATTGACACATGGCAGTTGACAGCTGGCACTGTTCAATGACAGTCAAAATGAGCAGAAGAAATGAAGGCATATAGTGAATCCTCATAGGGATTCATGATGAGGAAAGGTTATTATACACCAAAGAATCCAAAGACTTGAAAAATAGTGACTGCACATTTTGCTCCATAACTCCACTTCTACAAGGGCTATAGCTTAGTTTTAAAAAAATAAATAAATCTGGGGACGCATGTTAGGGTTAGGATAGGGCAAAACTAAAAAAAAAAAACACCAATTAAAAATCAACCAAGTGCCCCACTGCCTTGAGGTTTGGGTGGTAGGTGGCACCAATAGGGACCTACCCACTACCCAAATTTGGTGCCTTTAGGACCTTTATAAGTGGTCCAAATCAATCTGAATCTGAATCAAATCCAAACAGAATCTGGGGTGATATGGGGGGACAGATTCAGAAACAAAACAAATCAGGGGTGATTTGATTTGAGCACAAATTGAATTGAAAAAGTTGATTTGTGCACATCCCTAGAGACTACAACTACTTAGACATTCACTTTGTCATCCTCATAGATGTGTCAACCAGCTGTCACAAAAAACTGCAGCATGGAAGAAAATGGCTACTGAACGCCAACATTGGAAGACATGCCAAATGTCTGTGGCTCTTTGTCTTCCATGGTGGAGAAAACGGCATCAGCTCAACAATCCAGGTGAATACCCAGCAGCTCAGAAATCAACAGACATATCAACAGACAACAAAAATCACAATATTTTTTGTGTCAGTTAAATGAAAATCTGAGATCCTGGAAGTGCAAATGTTCCCACAAAGTGTGTCATGAGAACTCAGAACATTTCCACCGATCTCACAGTAGAGCCATGATCAATCAACATTTACCCAAGAATGACAGACTGGGTTATAATCTTAGATTAATGGCCTCGAGTACATGTAGGTTAAGCATGGCTCTAACCTGAAACCATGGGGACAGTTCTGGATTCTCATGACACACACAGTGGGAGTGCAGGCACCACTGGGATCTCGGATTTTCACTTAACCAACATCAAAATGATTGTGAGAACCAGCTCTTGGTCTATTTTTTTCTCCTTGCTGCTAAAAATAAAGGTTTAAACTACACCTAATTGCAAAGTGCTATGGGTACAGAACTGTAGGTAACCTAAGAAACGCTTCTGCAATTTCTGTTTTTACATTTCTACATATTCCCTCCAAGAACACAGTACATACTGCATGAGTCATCCCTTCTGTTTTAGAGCTGTTCGTGGTGGAAAACTAAGTTTTTCAAGTATGACAGAGATGATAAAAAGAACCAACTCCAAAAGCAACCATGGTATCCAACACCACTGAAATTAGATCTGTATTACTCCTCTTTCTCTCTCATAACAAAAATTAAACCCTGCATAACAGAGGGTGCTATTTGGCTGGCAATTTAGATATAGCTAATAAAAGCAAGTAATAAAAATCAATGAAGAGGCAAAATAAAATGAAAGAGTGGGGAAGACGGCACCAGCCTCAGTAATAGCATAGCTCTTGCAATTCCATTTGCTGGTTCTTGCACTAAACCAATATATTAAGATTTCACGAGCAGTTAAAATATTTAATGGTGACAGGGTGTCTGCATGTGTCAGAAGGCAGGATAAGGCAATCAATAAGATTATCTGGGAATCAGCTGAGAAACTGTGTTGTAATTTACAGCACTGCAAATCAAAAGGCACTTTCAGTAATCAACATGCAAAGCAGCTTTCCCCATCTCTTCATATTTACAACAGAAGTAACAAGGAAACACAAGACAGATTTTATTTCGGGGATCAGGGAAGAGTCTGTATCACAGCTAACCTTAGTGGAAACCTGGCAGAATACAAAACAAGGAATTAGGAGTGTGCAATTTGATTCAAGGTCAAATCAAGTAGAGTCGAATTGGGGGCAATTTACAGATTCAACCTCAAATCGAATCACCCTCAAAATAGAGGGCCCAATTCAGGGTTATGACTAATAACCCCCCGATTTGACTCAAATCGATTTGGGTGATTTGAGTGCCATTTTGAGGCCCGCTTTGCTGGAAAAGTGGGTCTCAAAATGGCACTTTCCCCCTGGAGAGAGCTGGTCTACCAATTGGGGTCAGCGGGTAAACCATTCCTCCGAGGTGGGCAGCCACACTAAGTTTGGAGCAGAGGGCTGGTCTACCTGCCGACCACAATTAGTAGACCAACTCTCTCCGGGGAAAAACAGACCTAAATGGCACCATTTATCTGGGGAGTTCTGGTCTACCAACTGGGGTCAGAAGGTAGACCAACCCTCTGCTCCGGACTTAGTGCATCTTCCCACCTTGGAGGACTGGCCTACTCGCCAACCCCAACTGGTAAACCAGCTTTCCTTCGGGAAAGTGCCATTTTGAGGCCAATTTTTTCCAGCAAAATGGGCCTCAAAATGGTGCTCTGATCACCCGAATCAATTCGGGTGATTCATCAAGACAGCTGGCTGTTCTCAACTAATCAATATGATGATTCTGCAATTCAATCTCAAATCAAATAGCAGAATTTGCTATTTGTATAACAACCCTACAAAGAATGAATCATTCTCGAGCTTAACAATAAACATTTAAAGCAATAAGAAGCATACTGGTAATATTATGTGAGTGAGCAAGACGTAACAAAAGAGACCCTGCCTTATTGATAACTGTATCTTTGGAAAGATGAATGGAAGCCTGGGGACCCTCAGTGAAATCCCCCCCCCCACAGGGAGGAGGAATATACAGAGGGATTGTCGGGGCCACATCTTGAATTAAAATCACCCATGAGCAAAATAGCTGCATGCAGGGAGCTCAGGGAAATATCCAAAATATAGCTATCCAGTTGCTCCCATATATGAACACGTGAACTATGCGAGGAACCAGGAGGTATATAAACACTGATAAACACAAGTTCCTCGTGTTGAGTTTGAATAAGGACAGCCATAGCGTAATGAGAAAAATCAGGAAACCGGGTGGAAACCACATTTAAAGAAAGGGAAATACAGCAGGCCAAGCTTTCTTTGGGTCTCCCCCTAGAAGATTCAGCATGGGCGGCCAGTTGGTAAACCACATACCCATTAATATATAAATCGTATTTAGCCCAGGTTTCCTGAAGCAATAACACATCCCATTTGCACAGAAAGGAAATAAATGCAGGATCCGAGCTTTTCGCAGCCCACCCAGCAATGTTCCAGCTGGTCAAAGACCACTTGGGATGGCTTCTGACAGGAAGACAAACATCCAAGCTCTTAGTAGGGGGAGGGACCAAAGACAGGGGGACAGGCAGATGCTCATGTGAGTCAAATGGAAGAACTGTTTGGAGAATGGGAAAACTATGTGGAATTGCATAAGAAAATAAAGGGACAATAGGGTCCGGGACTACACAAACCCAGCCACTACCAAAAGCCCTCTAAGGTATCAGAGCTGATTGGGGGTGGGCGGCTGGATCAGGGCATCTGGATGGTCACGGCCTACAGAGAAAAATTTAGTAATTTCGGTTGAGAAATGAGAAATCGGCAAATTAAATTTTGTACTAGAACAGATCATCCCACAAGGGAGCAAAGCCGAAGATCCTTCCAAAGCAGAGCCGGGGAAGGAAATTGGGCTCCCAGAAGAAACAGAGAGAAAATATTTCCTAGATTTATGGTTTTCAGCCAAGATGAACTCAAGGCGAGATAAATACTGGTAATATGTTATCTATAATACTGTAGTATTTTATGTCCTGTTGCAAAATACTAGAGATTATGCTAACAGAGATATGGCTTTACTTATATTTCTTTTAAATTTCTCTCTGGGGCAAGAACTATGTAAGAGGATAATGGGACCCACTAGATAAGAGCTATACCATTGGCACAGCATGTGATGCAGCTCTTGTTGGACAGTACTACTTCCAGTGGGAGAGGGCATGTTTCAATGCTTCGCCATAAAAAGACAACATTCTGCATATAGAAAATCAGCATGTCAAGGGGAAAGCTAATTTCAAATAATATCATCTGGAATCTCCCTATCCATATCCTGATGGTAACTAAGATAAAGGTGAGTTGAACCTTCTGCTATGAGGCCATGTCTGGGGCCTTTACCCCTTCCATTCTGCCCACAGTTCTGAGATATCTGTTGCTTATTAAGGTTAATGTCCGTAATATTGCCCTTCAACTTTTCTTCACCTCCCTGACTTTTCCAAGACACGAATAAAACATTCTATGGAGTTGTGCATCTGCATGTACCCTAACGTGAATAAACCTGCTGACATCCAGACTAAATTCCTCATGAGTAGTCCCACTGAAGTTAGTGGGACAAGTTAGTCATGAAGAATACCTTGCCCCATTAATTTCAGAGGGATTACTCATGAATAACTTAGACTGGATGTAGCCACTATAATTCCAAACACTCACACCCATCAAACAGAGCAATGGAGCATGTGTACACAGAAATACATTTAACTGGCTTTTAAACTGCCCTAATATGCTTAAATATTTTGTGTTTAAGCAGGAATGACAGAAAGAGAAGTGGCTGCAAGGACAGTGATATTGCTGACCACAGTCATATTGTCTGGATAACAGTCAGCTGCCAGTCAGATAACAACTGAGCAAGATGTCCCAATGGTCTGACATATATGAGCAGGGGGGAAAGAGAGGAACTATGCCAAAGGGCATAATGCTCCAAAGAGGAGACAGTTCTCAAAATGATGTTTGAAGGATATTTAATTTTGCAGCTACCCAATCATTTCAATGTTCTGCCTTTGTCAGGGGCAAAAGGAATCTCATGCCACTGAATAGACGTAATGTAGCAGTTCATCTAAGAACTGCTTAAAGGTAAAGTGTGCCGTCGAGTCAGTATCGACTCCTGGAGCCCACAGAGCCCTGTGGTTTTCTTTGGTAGAATACAAGAGGGGTTTACCATTGCCTCCTCCCGCGCAGTGTGAGACTATGCCTTTCAGCATCTTCCTTTATCGCTGCTGTCTGATATAGGTATACCAGCGGGGATTCGAACTGGCAACCTCTGGCTTGCTAGTCAAGTCATTTCCCCGCTGTGTCATTAGGTGGCTTAAAAACTGCTTACAATGTGTTAAATAAAAAAGTGTTAAATAAGTACATGTAGATTTTAGATTCATGTAGGAAGCTGCTTTATACAAATGTGACTACTTGTTTGACTTGGCAGGTCAGAATTTGTAGGACTCAAACATACACTGCCTAAGAGCACCTCAGCAGAAATTTCATATGTGGTACCCTAGCAAATGCTTGCTACTATGCAATGTTACTAGATCACTGTCTTTACCCCTTTGTTATCAAAATAAACCCTCCACAGAACCCCTCTGCAATTCTCATCATTAAAAGATATGAGATTAGACTTGCATGAACAAATTTCATTTGTGTTCTTGTAGTTTTGTCAACTCTGTCAGTGATCTCCCACAGCTTTGTTAATTAAGGCACTTCATGTTACAGAACATTATCGCTTCAGATGCATGCTCTGCTGTTTTAATATTTCCCCCATACTTGATCAGTAATGTCACAAAAAGCTGTGGAGTAACCTTATAAATTGGGCAATACTGGAAAGAGTCATAGTAGAGAGCAAGAAATGTTGAGTAGGGCAAAACGGGCTAAGCTAAAATGGATGCATTTCTTTCCCGCTTCATTAACTAGATCACACTGATAGAACGAAGGGCCAGATCTCACATGGCATCAATGCCCTGAGTGCTAGAGCAAGTCTTAGCTCAACTGTTCTCTAGTTCCCCACTCAGAGCTCAACACTTTATTTACTCATTTCTGTTCCAGTTTATCCTCCACCTTTTCCACACAGGGTGGTCCACAAGGCAGCTAAAAAGAACAAAGCCATTAAATGCTTAAGCAACCAAGCCCTAAAATTCAATTCTATAACTATTTAAACAACATATCAACACAATCAAAACAAAGTATGGAAAATACCCTAAACAAATGTAACAAGTAGTAGTATTATCCATCTCCTCCAGCCTGCCTGAAGAGGAAAGAATGAGTTTGCTCTCTAAAAATGGTCAACCAGGTTGCCTCAGGAAGTTCATGGGGGACAGCATTCCATATGGCAACTGTTATGATTGAAAAGGCCCTGCTCTTAGTGGATATCAACGTAATCTCAGACAGGGGGGATCAAACAAGGCATCATTGATGTAGGATTGCAAGAGGAAGCTGCTTCTATCACTAAGACCGTCTATCTTGGGGCACAATTGTTTAATCTCAAGCCAGCGGGCTATCTGTATTCTATAATTATCCCCAAATTCAGACGTGCATTGACATTAGCCCGAATGGATGCCCTTCCATCTGCTGTTTTAGAGGGCAAGTTCAAGGGCATCCCTTTCCCTGCCCGCCTCTGCCCTTGCGGTTCTGGCCAAGTGGAGACCAGTACACATTCAATTTTACATTGAGATTTTTTTAAGGAAGCCCGCTTGAGATTAATCTCCCCCTTACTGTCTAAGTTTTTAGGACACTGGTGATTTTTATTTGAAGTGTTTATTACTTAACCCAGATGAAAAAATTATTAATATAGTGGCCAGGTTTTGTTTTATAATCTGCAAAACTCGATCTGATCTTTAGCAATGCATTGCATAAGTAGTTTTTATATTTTTCTCTTCTTTTTAAATTTTATTTACACGATGCATTGTTTGTATTTCTTGTATATTGTTCTACGACCGTAATAAAGTTCTGTTCTGTTCTGACCTCAGACAATGAAGGCATATGAGCAAGGTCTCACCTGAAGATCTTCATGTGCAGGAGAGCAGAAATCTCCTACTACAGTGGCAACCATACATTTAATTCTGGAAACCAGAAGGGATAGCCTGTAATAGACTCCATTATGAGTATTATGTGTTTTAAAAGCTACTGGCGGTACAGAGAGGCAGAGACTGGCCCTATTCACACGTTATGTTCAAGACTCTTACAATGAACATACAGCGTACACAGGTGCAGATCTGGACACACATGCAGTTATTCACACATTATGTTTGTGGTGCTTTTGGTAAATCCATTCATTGATCCAGACCAGCTTTTGAATGGAGTTTTAGTTACTTTATTCGTTTATTCCAGTCCTGGAGTTTATTCCAGGTTTATTTAGTTTATTCCAGTCTTGGAGCAGAGGCGGGGCTAGCTAACAGCCAGCTGCAAGAGCACTGAAGGCAGGCTGCACTTGCCCCTCTGTAAATAATACTGGTCTCCTTAAAGCATTAATATTCCTGATTCAACTCCACTGTCTTGTCCTTGCATACCACAGCTCTCTCCTCTGGATTCTACAGTGTTGAATATAGGTTGAGCAGGACACTCCAGCCCGATTCAGCCATGATAAAATTGCATCGCTGTAGCCATGTACAGTGGTGTGAAGGTGGAGGAAGCCCTGCCCCCACCGCATCAATCAGCAGTACACCCTCCTGCTTATGCTTAAAGCAGGGCTTGTCTGAAGAGGCAAAAGCCCTACCTGTGATGGCGGGTGCTTCCGTGATTGCTTGTCTGAAAACGGGAAGAGCCCTAAGCATGATAGCAGGCACTTCCATGACTGCAAGGCTGGATCGATCTCTCCCTTTCGTTTATTCCAGACGAGCCCCATTTTAAGCATGAGTGAAGGGGCACACTGCTGTTTGACACAGCAGGAGCAGGTCTTCCTTCCCTTCACGCTGCTGAACACAGCTACAGTGGTGCAATTTTATAACGTCTGAATCAGGCTTTCTTGAAGGAACTTTTGGAAGAAGCAGATGATCTGGACCCATTTCAAACTAGCTTTCTGGTGGGCTATGGGGTTGAGATGGCTTTGGTTGGCCTGCTGGATGATCTCCAATTAGGAATCGACACAGGGAGAGTGTGACTCTGTTGATCCATTTGGATCTCTTGGCGGCTTTCGATTACCATTGACCATGGTATCCCTCTGGAGTGCCTGAAGGGGAGGCATTGCTTTGCAGTGGTTCAGCTCCTACCTCTCAGGCAGGTTCCAGATGGTGTCACTTGGAGATGTTGCTCTTCAAAATAAGAGCTATTGAATGGAGTTCTGCAGGGCTTTTTAATATCTACATGAAACCACTGGGAGAGATCATCAGGGCATTTGGTGCAGGATGTTATCAATATGCTGATGACAGCCAAATCTATTTCTCCATGTCAACTTCTTCAGGAAATTCCCTAAGTGTCTGCCTGGAGGTGGTAATGGGCTGGATGAGAGAGAACAAACTAAGGTTGAATCCAAGCAGGAAAGAGGTACTTATTATGGGAGGTCAGAACTTGGGAAGTAGCTTAGATGTGCCTGTTCTGAATGGGGTTACCCTCCCCCAGAAAGAGCAGGTACATAGTTTAGGAGTACCTCTGGGCACAAACTTCTCCCTGGTCTCTCAGGTTGAGACAGTGGTCAGGAGGGCTTTCTATCAGCTTTGGTTGATATACCAGCTGTGTCCATTTCTGGAGATAAATGACCTTAAAACAGTGGTACATATGCTGGTAATGTCCAGATTTGACTACTGAAATGTGCTCTATGTAAGGCTGCCTTTGTACGTAGACTCCAGAAACTGCAGTTGGTATAGGATGCAGCAGCAAGGTTTGTCTCCAGTGTTACCCGAAGTTCATATTACACCCATTTTAAACAAACTACACTGGCTGCCAATACATTTTTGGGTGAAATACAAAGTGCTGGTTTATGAACCTTCTTTATGAACCCCCACCACTTATTAAGTTAATCTGGGGAAGTCTGGTTGCAGTTGGTGGTGACCTGAAACTGGGCCTTTTCCAGGGTTGCCCCAGGACTTTGGAACATGCTTCCTAATGAAATTAGAGCCTCTCCTTCTCTAAATGCTTTTAAGGAGGACCTGAAAACATACGTGTTTAAGTCAAGTTTTTAGTTTAGTTTTAAAATTTTAAGTTTTCGAGATTTTATCTGTTCTTTAAACAGTTTTAATTGTGTTAATGTTTTAACTGTTGTGTTTTTAGATTGTGAACCATCCGTGGACTTGCATATGGGGTGGTATAAACATCTGTTAAATGAATGAATGAATGAATGAATGAATGAATGAATGAATGAATAAACTGCCTCAACCAATCTTGGCCACTACTAAACAGCAGTAGACTGTCAGCCAGCTAGTGTGTTATGATATTTTTATTGTCAAGGGACGCCATTTTAATTTCCCGTCTCATGCCACAAAATATCTTGAGCCAGCCCTTGAAACGGCCCTTAAAGAGGGATGGGTATTTTTAAAGCCTAAAAAATGAATGACAGCAGACATACAAAGGGCTGAAAGATAAGGATGAAAGAAAGAACAGATTAAGAGGTGCCAAAAAGAAAGTGCCCAGAGAAAATGTGATCACACAACAGATGGGGAACATAACAGTCTCTTAAGCAGTGTGCTAAATAGGATACATTAGTAGCAGCAGAAGAAAAGGAAAGTAACTTTTTTTTTGCTCTCTACTTCTATTGTAAGAAAAGGAATTACAGCTCTACCCATATTCCACAGGTAATTGCATTGCTATTCGCATATTTATGAATAAGCGTTAGCAGCATCATGTTGAATTAAACTTCAGAAATGCTCACACAACGTATCAAACAACTCATATTTGATTAAGATAACATGTGTGGGCAGAAGCCTTTTTCTGGAGCTTGCGGAAGGATGTGTAGGCTGCCTTCTATACAACAAATGCATGGGTTAGAAATATACAGTGCACAATCTGACTGACTCAACCTAATTAAGTTTTGAATGGTCTACATCGAATAGTTACATTTGTCTACATCTTTCTTCATGACTTCTGAAATGAACCTCCACCTCCTACGATATCAAGATTTCTGATGTCTCAAAGAAGTAGTAACTGAGCTAAAAGCCTGTCAAAAAGTGTGAATCCATACTAAACAAACTTTGCATGAAGACCAAAATGCTTCTGTAGATTTTCTGAGCATTTTACTTTCCTAATGCACTTTATACTAATCTACAGTCAAAATGGATGACAGTGGACAGCTACAAATTTGGTGGTGAGTTTTACAGGCTGTTGCCATAGTACATATTATTGTGGTACATCTTATCACTCCCCCACCCTGTTTCCCCCACTAGTGCAGACTAGTTCCACTAGTGTTGGACTAGGACCAGGAAGACCTGAGTTAAACTGCCCATTTTCAGCCATGAAATTCACTGGCTGACTCTAGGCCAGTCACATATCTCTCAGTCTAACCTACCTCACAGGGTTGTTGTGAGGATAAACAACGAGGTACACTGCTCTGGGCTCCTTGGAAGAAAAGTGAGATATAAATGTAAAATAAAATATTGTTACTAAACTTCCCAGGATCACATGGACAAGCAAATAGGATGTTTCCCCAGATCCAAGGCATGTAATTATGTCTTGATACAGTCTCCAATCCCCCAGAGATATATGGAAAAGTAAGAATTCTTGGGAAGAAACAGCTCTTACAAACAGGGGCATAGCTGCAATTAAACAGGGAGGAGGGATATTCTTGGGCCCCTAAGGAGCCCCCCACTCCCACTGTCTGGGTGAGTTTGTTCTTTGCTCTTTCCTTGTCACAGACACTTTTGATGACAAGATATATGTGCCTGCCGAGAACATATACTTTATCTCAACTTAGCCTTTTCCTCTCCCAGCAAAATGAACTTCTAGAGTATTAGGCTAGGCTAATCCAAGGTTTGTTGGACAAGTAAAGAAGTGGGATTCGTTAACCCTCTAATACCTCCTAATTACTAAATTTGATTAGTTATCAAAAAGCAAAGTTTAAACATTGACATCAGGGCACATCACTTCATTAGAGGTTTTCAGTTTCACAGGATAATAGTAAGAACAAAAAGACAAAACCAAAGAAAAATACAAAAACAAGCTCAAAATACACACTCTCACGTTCCCGTCTCCCAATTCAGAACAAAAAGTCAAGTGCCGATGTTCTAATGGTTTTAACTGGGAGGAAAGAAGTGAAGGCCATGCACAGAGTGCATAAGAGGAGGCGCTGTTGTCAGCATAAATGAGGGCTCACACAGAAATATACAAAATGGCTTTTCTTAAGTTGCCTTTTGCGCTCTTTTAATCATTTGGGAGCAAACACCCACCGATTCCACCTCAAAAAGGGACGTATTCCATAACACCCTCATGCCTCTCTGAAAAAGGTGGCAGGGACTTGCCTTCACTTTTTGTCCCAGGCTGCACTCGAAACTTGCTATGCCCCTGCTTACAAACTAAAAACAGTAACAAGTTTCTCAGAGACTGGCTGCTTACTTGCCATTTTCTCTGGAATGGGTATCATTCATTCACTTATTGAAGAGAATCCAGGTGATGCTTCTGTCCAACAACTGCATTCCAGTGTTTCTGTTTTCTTCAAATTTGTTTTAAAGATCTGATTGCGCAGGCGCAGCGGCCTCCAAAATGGCTGCCATGCTGGAGGGGGAAGGCCTGAATGGGCCTTAGAGCTGGCCGATCGGCAGGTGGTGGCATAAAGGGAGTCTGGTGAGGGGAGGGTGGACCTCCGTGGACCCCCCCGCCACTTCCAATTAATAATAATAATAATAATAATAATAATAATAATAATAATAGTTGTTGTTGTTGTTGTTGTTGTTGTTGTTACAAATCCATGAACCCCACGAACAGTCGGGAGGTGTTCAGTCTGGGGTCAGACCGAACAGGGGATGGTTCGATTCTACCCTGAATAGTCAAACCTGTTTGCACATCCCTAAACACTATTTTTCAAGTGTTTGGATTCTTTGGTGTATAACAACATTTCCTCAGTGAATCCCTATGAGGATTCATTACACACCTTCATTTCTTCTATTCATTTTGACTGCCTTTGGACAGTGCCAACTGTCAACTGCCATATGCCAAATACACTCCCCTCCCACCTGCAAGGTAGTGGGGCACTACTCAGTTTATGTTCTAGGAAATTCTGCCAGTGTTTAGACTCTTTGGTGTCTAATAACCTTTCCTCATAATGAATCCCTATGAAGATACATTACACACCAAAGAGTCGAAACACCTTAACAATTCCTAAAATATAAACTGTGTACGCTGTGGCTTGTGGGTAGTTGGCACATGGGATGCCACTAATTCCCCACCCCCACCTGCAAAGCAGTGGGGTCAAAATGAACAGGAGAAATGAAGGTGTGTAATGAAGACATAAAAGAATCTAAACACTTCAAAAATTCCTAAAACATAAACTGAGTACCACAGTGTGTGTGTGTGTGTGTGTGTGTGTGTGTGTGTGTGTGTGTAGTTGACATGGTAGCTGACAGCTGGCACTCTCCAATGACAGTCTAAATGAACAAAAGAAATGAAGGTGTGCCGTGAATCCTCAGAGGGATTCATTGAGGAAAGGTTATTATACACCAAAGAATCCAAACACTTGAAAAATAGTGACCACATGTTTGCTCCATAACTCCACTTCTTCCAGGGCTAGAGCTTAGCTTTTTTTTTAATTAAATGAAAGATGGGGACCATGTTAGGGTTACCATATGGTGACTTCAAATCCCCATTATTTCCTATGGCGGAAATATACAAAATCAGTAAAAACTAAAAGAAAATCATTAAAAACCAACCACGTGTGCCACTGCCTTGAATTTGGGTGGTAAGTGGCACCATGGGGACCTAGCCACCATCCAAATTTGGTGCCCCTATGACCTTTATAAGTGTTCCAAATAGATCCAAATCCAAATAAAATCAAATCCAAACCAAATCAGGGGTGGGGGGGCAGATTTGGACACAAAACAAATCAGGGGTGATTCAATTCAGGCACAAATTGAATTGAACAAAATGATTCATGCGCATCACTATATGGCACTATGTTAAGCTCTGTGTGGAACTACAGTAAGATCCACTTCTACATAATCACCGAAAAATTATTCCTTAGGAGTGCTGAAGAGCCATCTTGTTGAAAGGGCCACTAAGAAAAGCCTGCCCTTCCATTCAGGAAGAGAATGGCCCAAGTAGCTTTGAACACAAGGCAGGGTGAGGAAAAAACTTCAACTCTTAATGCGACAGAAAATCCATGAACGTTAGGATCTTGGGACACTTATCTCAGAACTGCATTTGGCTTCCCTCAAGTCTACCTGGCTCCCACCCCCACCACAGAGACACTTTTGTTAGTTACCTGAAGCTCCTTTCCAATTTCTAGATGTCCCACTTGAACAGATGACTGAATTTGAGTGAGCACGTATGTGAGAGAAACATATAATATGGATTGGAACAAGGGAAGCTCCCTGAGGCAATGTAAGAACCTTGCAAAGCTGTGCTGAAATACTCCAAGCTTTATTTAACCATGCACATGTTCCAATTTTTGACGCACACACAGGAAATAAAACATTTTTTCTTTGTTGTTATCAGGAACAGTAAGAAATAATAATGTCTTTGACCACTATATGATTTTGGACTCAAAGCAATGCACATTGCACATGAACTGTGAAAACACGTTGTCCACTTAAATATTCTATAGAATTTATAAGAACTATTAATCACTCAAAGGCCATAAACAAGAGCAGTTTCATTTATTTAAATGCCAGTCAACACCCTACATCCTCCACTGTACACACCTGGAACTAAATGGGCAAAAATATCCTCCAAGGTTATATGTAATACAAAAATCCATATGTAATTGCAGACTAAATATTTAAAGTAATAAACACAGATAGGCACGCTAATGAATGAAGCTTCTGAGAAAGCTAAGTAGTAACAAAACTGTTTTCAGATTCTTAAGGGATGCTCTTTTCAAGAATATGGTAGGACACTAGCAATATGTTGCCACAGACTTTGTCAAGAAGCAATCCAAATGTGACCAATAGAGCCAAATTTCACAAGGAAGAGGAACATCCTAGAGTTTCTATCCTGCATGGAAACACACCATATACCTACACACATCTAAAATGTCCCCAGTTTCCATCACTAAGACAAGGCTTCTTGCATTTCCTAGCCAACTGATCTGTTTTCAAGAGCACTAATATATCCACACATACTTGCTTACTGAGGGTTACACTTTACGTATCTGATGAAATAGACTGTAAACCACAAAAGCTTATGCTACAATAAATGCACTAATCTTTAAGGTGCCTCAAGGACTGTGTTTTTTCTCCTATAGAAGTGCCTCCACCCAAACCCACACACTGCTCTTTATATCATTCTGAGTTCCAAAAGCCATTTGGCGATTTTAAAGGACAAGTCAAGGGATGATAGCTCATAGTGGCATTTCCCCTTTAAAAGCTCTTCTGCCAAATGCCTTTTGAATCTATAGGAATTTCTAAAGGCCACATTAGAGCTGTGGCAAGGGAGAAACTCTGAAAAGGCAACTCTTAGAAAAATGCAAGTACACACATGGATGCTCACAGAGGCCATACCTGCATGTCACTCCAGATCTCAGCCTACAAGATACAATTAACTTTGCTTAAACGCATCCCTTTTAAAGCAGTGAAGACACAAATCAGATTATTAAAAAGAACCCTAACCTACTCTCTGCAGTAGTAGGTCTCTTTAAACTGACTCCCAATGCATATCTGTATCTCTTAGTATCTTATTTTTAACATTAAGTATGAACCATGCTATCATTTTCTGCTTTAATGGCCATAATAGAATAGAGGTCTTTAAAAGGGCATCTGACAGCCACTGTCCCTTCTTGTCTCCCAAATCTGGTGACATTCTGTTCTGAAGTGTCTCTTCCCCCACCTTTTTGTCTTGGATGTCAAGGTACCCTTTACAAAACACTCAAGGACTTTGGTTTTAAACTTGTTTGAATAAAGGTTGTAGATTATCAGATTTAATTTAAAGTTCATTTTTTTAACCACAGTACCCCACACAAACCATGTTTGTAAATTTTTTGGTTAGGATTTACAAGTAATCACTTGAATACCTGCTTAAACTTTATTTTTAGTCTCCACCACCCCCAATAAACATCTGGTTCTCTTTATTTCCATGGATTTAAGGCACCCCAGATTTAGGAATAATGGATGACTGACTTGTACCCTGTAATAAAAATTTCTCAGTTTCTCCACTTCCATGTATATTTGGAAAGTTTATGGAAGTTACTCAGACACTTTCTACTAAAATGTCAGAAAGGATATGCAAAAGCAACAAAATATAGTTTCACTGCTACCTTTCAGATAAGTTGTGTAGGCAAGAAGTGGGTAGGAAGTGAGAGAAAGAAAGTATAAGAATGAATCAGCCTTCCTTTATCCCCCAGATCTAATTGAAATCAATCACATCAGCTTTCTTCTTCTTGGGAATCAAGCAGAAGAAGTCTTCAGACCTGCAAGTTATCTGTCAAGATGGCATTTACACACACTTTGAAAATAAATTGGGGGGTGGGGGGTCACTGCTCAGCATTCATCAAGGCTTACATTAAAAAATCATGGCTCTCTCTGCCCTGTGGCAGTGTCTTTCAGCAATTAATTGCTATTTGCAATGTCACAAGTCCATCTGCTTGCCGAGAACAACACACCCAAAGAGAGGAGAAGATGCCGCCACTGATGCTGTGCCTGAAATACAGAAGAAGAGCCCTTACCCGGATATAAGCATCCTGGTGATGTTTGGCAAAGTACAGCATGTTGTCAAGGGCTAGCATTCCTGGAGGAGTCTGAGTAAAATCCATCGCTGGGTTCACGTGATTCTGTGAAAAGGCAACAAGTGACAACATTAGACATGTAGCCACAGGAATCATTGGCCTAGTTTCCTGGCAAGCCAAACATAAGTCCCTCCATGGTAACACTTGTACAACCACCTACTTCAAAAATATGTAACCAGTGGTTGAAACTGCCTCCAAACCCTTTATTTTATTTGATTGATTGGATGTTAAATTTATATACCCGCCTTTCATTAAAAACAATCCCAAGGCGGTTTACAAAAGTTAAAAACATACAATAAAAATGACAATTAAAAGTTAAGCTAAAAATATGAAACATATCTGATTTAAAATACATATAATGCAAACATAAAAACTATACGTGGGTAAAACACACGGAAGCAGCAATAAAAACAATCATGTAAAGGCCTGGAGAAAAAACCAAGATTTAACAAGCTTTCTAAAAACTGTGATGGAGTCCGAGGAGCAAATGGCCACTGGGAGAGCATTCCAAAGAGAGCATTTGAGACTTTTCCTAGTGTTTTGAAACTCCCAAGTTTCCAACTGGCAAGTCATATGTCTTAGCTACCGTGTTAAGTGTCTTTTAACAACTGTTCATTGGAAGATTTGCTAATATCACTTTATCTTTTTTCCTTCATAAACATATTCTTAGGCTGCTCAACTTTGCAGAACCTACTGAGTGCAAGCAAGGCACAGGGCTCCAAGGCTGTGGCACAGGCCAGCCCAGCTCCTGAGCTCTCACCCTCGGGGTCACTACTGATCCCTTGCAGCTCCTGCTTATTGGTGGCACCAAGAACGCGGTCTTACCACCACCACCTATTATATATATACCGCTTTTCAATGAAGTTCCCAAAGTGGTTTACATTTTTAAAAGAGTAATAAGACGGTTCTGTTTCACCAAAATGCTCAGTCTAAATAGAAACACAAGTTAGATCCCAGCCACAACCACTGAAGGAATGTTGTGCTGGGGATGAGTAGGGCCATTGCTCTCGCCCTTCTAGATATAAAGAGATCATCACTTTGAAAGGTGCCTCTGTGCCTAGTTAGCAGAGGTTATACTTTCCTGTGATTTTGCCTATATACTTGCTTGGGCAATAGCATAAGAAAATATGCTGGCTCAGGTTAGGGTGCTAGAAACCATCTGAAGCAGTACAAGAAAGAAAAATGCATGGACCATCATGAAGGGAAGAAGAGAGGAAATGAAGAAGAGGTGAAATGGCTCGATATAGCCCCCAGGCCACCTATTGAGAAATACAGGGTGGCAGGGAGAGTCTATAATTCTTATCCAGAATCAAATTACTTTGACGTAGTATCATTTAATTAAATGGCTTTCCACTGGGAGTATATTAGTGTAAGAAATTTATGGACTGCAACATAAGAACCAGAGATGCTATACAGAAAGCAAAGAGACAGGGTCACTTTCTGTTGTTGTTGTTGTTTATTTCGGCCCAAGGCCAGCATAGGGTCACTTTCTAGAACTAGCATTTATTCCACTGATAATCTACAGGTACATGTATATTAGAAATTAAAATTAGACTGAAACGAAGATCACCAGTTTTTTGCCTAGTCTCTGTAGCTGTGTTTCTGATGGCATCTTGATCTGCAGACCTTAGCAGATGACAATGCATATCTCCAAGTGGATGCCACTCAGAAAGGGAACCTGCCACAGCTCATCCTTATATGTTTGCTAGCTACTTCCAGGATACAACTTTACATCTGTGATCTGACCTGGATGCTGCAATTTTAGCAAAATCCAAGTTAGAGTTGTCATGAGTGGTCTTTTTGCAATCCCTTGAATCAGCGATAATTTGTTTCATCCCCAGGGGTTGATGCTGTGTGCGATGCCATGTAGAAGGTTCCAGGTTGAATCTCTGGAATCTCCAGGTAGGGCTGGAACCCTGGAGAGCCACTGCCAGTCTGTGTAGACAATACTAAGATAGATGAAGTAATGGTCTAACTTGGTATAAGGTAGCTTCCTATGTTCCTATGGATGTCAGGCCCTTGTCCCAAGCAGCTTATTCAAAGCACTAGGGGGAAATCTGATGTGTTTAAGGTGGGGGTGACTCTTTGAAAGAGGACAAGATATCATCTTTCCTGAAGGAGAGAATTGTTGGACTTCTTAAATAATCATCATTAGTTTTTGATAACCACACTAACCACTTCCTAGTTTTACATCTTCCCATTCTTGGTGAAACTTACAGAGCATCCAATTGCACCACAAGCACCAAGTTTTCCTAGGTGATGTAAACTTTCCTCGACCATTTCAATTAGGCCTTCAGTGTTGGTACTGAAACTGCCTTGGTAGCCTCAGCTGATGATCTTTGGCAAGTGATCTAAATGGCACGTCGCTACTGGTTCTCTAAGACACCTTTGTGCCCTTCCATGCAATTGAATGCCTGAGGGATATAAAGGGAACTAAAAGGACTAGTTTGGGAGTGGATATGTTCCTTTTTCAGGACATAGAACAGGAGTAAAGGGAATTATATCTACCACAAGAACTGTCAAGTAGAGTCCTGCCAGGGTTATGACCACAGTTTTTAACCTGTACGAAGCCATTTGGGAAAGATGATCTGGAGGTTTAGAATCAGGTGTCATCAATATGTCAATTACATTCAGTTCTGTCTGTTGCATCTAATCTAGAGGAAAACATGACTTGGTCCAGAGTAGAGAACGACATTAAGGATGGGTTGCTACTATTAGGTCCTATCACCCAATCCATACAGAAATAAAATGAAAAAAGGAAGCTAAGTATCTAGTGCCTAAGGCAGGTCTGCTCAACTTCGACCCTCCTGCAGATGTTAGCCTACAACTCCCATAATCCCTGGCTACTGGCCACTGTGGCTGGGGATTATGGGAGTTGTAGTCCAAAAATAGCTGGGGCGGCGGCAAACTTGAGCAGGCCTGATTTAAGGGGATTGTTGATAAACATTTTATTCATTTATTCAGTGTATATGTTCAACCCTCTGTTTAAAAAAGCCTTTCAAGGCTAAAACCTTTCAGATAAACCTGCAATAATGTGACTAAAAGACCAAGAGAAAACAATCCACCCAAAGTTAAGGATTTAAGAGTTCTATTGATTTCAGTGGGAGAGCTATGCACATACTTAACTCTCCCCCATTCAGAACTGCAGGATTTAATAGTGTTTGACTTTGGCTGGATTGTGCCCAGTCTTTCAAGGCTAAAATCCAGAAAAAGACTTTCAAGAGAGCACAAGTGCTTGTCTGTATGCACTGGGTAATCTTGCTCCCCACCCCACAAGGCAACTTCTTGCACATTTTCAAAAAGGCTTTCTACGTAGCATGGACAGCTTTCAGGAGAAGGAAACTTCTCGAAACAGTGCCATTTAGAGGGGGAAAGGTTAGTCATTTCAGACACCATGAGATTCTTTATTAAGAATATCTGTAACCTACACCATGTAATTATTGTTACAATATGGTATTATAGACATCTGCCAAAGACAGAAAACAGTTTACTTTTTTTTAAAAAGGCAGCAGTGGGGGGGGGGGAGGGATTTCCTTGGGTGAACACTTACAACAAATGGCCTTAAAATATACTGGCAGAAATTCAGACTAAGATTGTGCTAGTGGAGGAGCATTTTCTATCATTGCGGAGGGGAGGGGCAAATCCCTCTCTGGGGACACCAATTCTCCCCTCCCCCTGCAGCTGCCTGTGCCTCCCAAAAATATGTCCCCTGAGGGTTCCCCAGCCTTCAGGGACATATTTTTTGCAAGGGATAGGTGGCTGCAGAGAGAAGGGGTGAAAATCACCCCTCCTCCTATGCATGACACAAAATACTCTTCCATTAGCACAGGGTCAGTCTGGTTGTCAGCCTTCTCACCCCACTTGCAGCTTCATCTTGGCTATATCCAGCAGTGAATCTTTGAATATTGCTCTGAACTCTGTTATCACCCCAAGCGAAAATAGTGAAAAATTCCACTGGGTACATGAATCTCAACCCAAACCTTTAGGACTGCAAGTTAACTCAGTAGCAGCACACTTGGTCACAGTGGTGATCTGAAACTCTAACAGCGGAACAAGTGTCCTGTGTGCTAGGCACTGTACATGAACCAGAACAGAGATTATACTTTTTCATCGCAGAGGCTAAAAATAGGAAGAATCAACCAAAGCAAGTTTTGTGATAGATGTGTCAAAAACAAAAGAGTACGCTTGCAATCATGTTTCATATGGTTTCCTAGTTTATAAGTTAACAAGTTGCATCATTCCAGACAGCAGCTTTCAACAGCTGTTAAAAATAGCACATTTGGCTGCCTCTCCCAAAAGATGAGACCCAAGGGTACTAATCCATCTGAAATTCTTTATCTTTTCTGACGCACACTCCTGTCAAGGGCTGTTTTTCAGCTTTTTTCATCTCTGCTCTGCATTCTAATGTGCAGAGATTTCCTGGGCTTTTCATTTCCATTGCGTAAGACCCAGGTGGGAGAGACTTTTCAAAAAGAACATTTGAGAAGAGGAAAGCAACTCCGTAACAATGGCATAGATTTCTTATGCTACCTATTTGTTCTCTGTGTGAATTCAGAGTCTGATGCATTTTATTCCTACTGAAAAAACATGTTAATGACGGTATACACACCTGTCCAAATTGCATGGCCAATAAAGCTGTATGATGTTAAGTGAATTCTAATTATGAAATCCTTTGCCAGTAGGTGAATGACCGAACAGTTTAAATCTGTCAAAAATGTACATTTGGACTTGAGTAAAAAATCCTGTTGAGTTAAGATACTAAAATATAAATACAGAGAGTTTCACAGAGGGATCACGCTTCAGTTGGTCTCTTGCTGCGAGCCAAGGACAGTCAACTCCACATAGGAAGTTGCCTCCTACCAATTCAGACCATTGGTCCATCTAGCTCAGTATTGTCTACCCAGACTGGCAGCACCTTAAGAACATAAGAACAGCCCTGCTGTATCAGGCCCAAGGCCCATCTAGTCCAGCAGTAGGTGTCTCTCTAAGCACTATCTGGAGATACCAGGGAGGGAATGTGAAATCTTCTGCATGCAAGAATGCAGATGCTCTTCCCAGAGTAGCCCCATCCTTGAAGATAAATTTCTTACAGTGCTCACACATGTAGTCTCCCATTCAAATGCAAACCAGAGTAGACCCTGCTTAGCAAAGGGGAAAATTCATGTTTGCTTTCCTTCCATAGACCAGCTCTCTGTTTTCTCTCTCAGAAATCAGACATGATCTGATTTTTGAATTGCTCTGAAACCTTTCATTCTTATAACATCAAGAATTCATAAGCAGTGTGAACTCATGTCCTCCATTAAGATATATTGTAGGTATGTGTGTGGGTAGGAAGTAGCTTTGGGACCTAATTAGTTTAAGATATTAAGTTGGGTTATTGTGTTTTTAATATATCTTTGTAAGCCACATTGGGGGCCATTTTGAAATTAAGTCTCAAAGGGTCTGTTTAACTAGAATCCTCATGGTTCATGGATGTCATGACCCCCACCCTGAGCAGCAGAGCAGAGTATGAATCAGAGGAGGAGAGAACAGACAGGATGGAGGAGCCAGCCCCAGAACCAGGCTGGAGTCTAAGACTGAAAGCTTAGAGACCCTGGGACCAGCACTCACTGAGGCTGAGCTTTAGCCCCTTTCCACATCAGGTATATTGTGCTCTTCCAAGCTTGCACACTTTAGAATCCAAGATAAAAGTGTTGTGGCAGTGGACAAGGCAGTGGAGTAGAATCAGGAATATTAATGGTTTAATGAAATAGATAATGTTTACAGAGAGCAGAGGCGCTCTTATTCACGGACCCTGGGGATCTGGTCCGTGGCCTCCTGCCTCCAGGGTTCCAAATGTTCCGGGGGGCCTCCCCAGAGCTTCACCACTACCCCGTGCCTGCCCTTGACAGGTGGCTAGGTCCAAGATTGCAGATCCTGGCTTGTAAGTCTTAAAGAACCCAAAATCTATGTACTGTATATGTTTTCACAGTAAACTGTAGTGCACCTTTCTGTATCTGAACAGCACATAGCAACTGAAGCTACATAAAGATTAGAAAACCTGTACAAACCTTAGTCAGCTTAATAGAACACTGTACTGTTAGAGATGCCATCGCTTTGATGAAATGTAAATCCAAAACTGTGATTACTTGTGGTCATTAAGAAGCTCATGGCATGTTTTGGCAGATTAGACTCCCCTGGACAGATTCCAGTTTGGGAAATTACATTCTGCCTACCTAATATTCTCTTGTAGTCGCAGCTGGAGAAAGCAGCCTTCATTTCCTCTCCTAAGCTACTTTATATCATTACCATCTGCTTTGTAAAAGGCACCAAAGAAGTTGCTTTTTCGCACAGGGAACACGTAGTAACATAATACAGTTTTCCAAGTGTGGTAGTGCTACTATGATGCAGTCCCACATGCCAATTGTGTGCTAGGTACTGTACATTATTTGTGATGGAATGTTTTCTAATAAACCTTTTAATAAACATGGTGGACCATTTCTAGTAAAAAGGTACAGTGGGGGCAGCGGGGGGAAACAATTCATATGTGATGAACACAGGAAAGTTCTCACCGACACTTATTCAATATATCTATATGTCTTTGTGTGCTTTTTTACAAGGAAAAAAAAATCTAACTCCACAATCAGACTTCTAGATGATGGTCTAAATGTTGTATAAAAAGGGAATGGGTAACTTTTATTTTATTTATGGTTATGACAGGAAACAAAGTTCCTTCCCGTCATATAGTCTAGTCTAGTCAAGTCAAGTCATATACTTTTTCCTTTTGTGATCAAAGCAATTACCTCTCAGGGGTGGGGGTGGGGGGGTGACCATAGATTAGAGAATTAATGCTTTTTCTCCAAAGCCCTTGAATTAAGATCCTGCATCAGTATTGCATACATATAATATACTGAGACTTTTAATCACACATCAAGCTCGGCAAGGTGATATCTTGTCAAGGCCTTCACTTCCCCATTGCCACTGGCCTCTCAACCCATCAAGGGTTTGAAAACCAGCCTCAAACTTTGGTTGCAAAATTCTGGCTAACAATCAACATGAGTACTAGTGCCAATGAAAGATTACACTGTGTTCAATGCTGAATTTATCTCTAATTTGGCTTCTGGACTACTTTTCAGGGACTCTCTAACTTTGCTACTAGGCTTGCATAAAGAAAATACACCCTGGAAATCAGGGGGAAGGGACAATGAAAACCCGTCATGAGTGATGCTCTGGCCCCATGGATCCCCCCTCCCTGATTTACAAAGTACAGTTTCTAAAAATGAGCAACAGAATATTGGGAAAATATCAGCATTCTGACCCCATTCTAACCAGCCAACAGTTTTGTGGGGAGTCATATCAGCCCTCCCAAATTCTCTGTAAGGTCTGGTCAGATCCAACAATTTTTTAGGGTGCACAGGAGTACTATTTATTTTATTCTTTATGCTTTTACAACAAAATTCTTTTATTGAATTGTTGTATGCCACCTTGGGTACAGTCTAGCAAGGCAGGTATAATTTGTTTATTTGATCTGGTCTGCTCTTGATGCTCCTACAAATGAAGGCGTATAGAAACAGCCTCTATTCTCTCCCAGATTCCAAAGTAACAAAAGTACCATCCTGCAGAGTGCATTAGAACAGAAGAATACCTCTTCACAGGGAAGATCAATAGATGTTTCCAGACCTCACTTTCTGTAGCTGAGCCTCCCTCATGTGGATGTGTTTTAATATCTCTTAAGATCAATAGCACCACCAACAAATCATTTTTGTGTACAAATCATTTTTTGCTATTCGATTTGCTCCCTAACCGATTCAGTTCGTCAAACCAGTTAGCCATAGCCTGCCAATTCGACAAATCAAATAGGACATTCACGAAAAATTCACGAATCACCCCTACAGGGTGCAATGGGGAACTTGAATCACTCCATTGTTCCCCATGAGTAGGCCCTAGGGACACAAGAGTAGGTTGGTACCAATCAATGGAGTGATTCAAGTTCCCCATTGCACCCTGTAGGGGTGATTCGTGAATTTTTCGTGAATGTCCTATTTGATTTGTCAAAAAATGATTTGTACACAAAAATGATGGTGGCATACAACAATTCAATAAAAGAATTTTGTTGTAAAAGCATAAAGAATAAAATAAATAGTGACGCAAAGCAATCAGGCAATTGGACGATTTTTAATGAATTTTTGAATTTTATCTGGGACAGTAGGTCAATCCAAAAATCATCATTGGCCATGGCAGTGCTGGCAGTGTGCATGTGTGTCTGCGTTGAATTGCGTGATTCAAGTTCCCTATTGTTCCCTATGGGTGAAACAAGGGCACATATTTTGCAACCCTGCCTTGAAAATAAACGCTGGGGAACAGAAGCACACATAGTCCCTCCCAATACAGAACACATTTTGCCCGAACACACAGTCCAAAGATGGACAAAAAAGAATCACTGACCAGAATCCACTGCCAGGCAGCTACAGTGTGTCTGCCCTGCAGTACAGTAAAATCACAAGTTGTTCTCTTACACAGAAATATTATAACACCTTACAACAGCTGCCACAGCAGCACCCTTAATAGCCAGCAACTAAGCTCAACCAGAACAACCTCTTCCACCACATTTTGACTGAGTGGGGTGACCTGCCAGTGGTGTTGCAGCGGGTGAGGGTGACCATGAGTCACTCACCCTCCATGGCTGGCTCAGAATAGCCCAGCAGCGGGAGGTTGGCCTTCAGGAAGACCAACCTCTCCACCATCTCACTGTCCAAGTGTGAGGGATAAGGCGTCACCAGAGCCCCAGCCATGGAGAACACCCTCTCGCTCTGGACACTGGTTGGCCAGCATGAAAGGAACCATCTGGCAAGTGTTTCCAAGTCCGGCCGGACTTGACAATGCACTGTCCAAAACTGGAGCAGCTCCTGCAGGTACTGCAGAACACATTGCTCAGCACTGCTACATGGCTTGGTGGGCTCTTCCCATACCCCTGGCAAGGTGTCAAGGAACCCCTTCATGAGCCACCAGGTGGAATGCAGAGGCAGGTTACTGCTGGCTCGACTGGCCCTGCCAGGGACACAATGCTGCTGGGCCTGGAAGTGGCAGTGACAGTGCTGCTGCTGGGGGGGGGGATGCGCACTAGAGGTAGGTGCCCCAGCACCCTCCTTCTGGCTGCATCCAAGCCTCCACTCCTAACCTCTGCAACTAGGAGGTCCCTTCACCTGGGCTGCATCAGGGATGACCACTTTGCCCTTCATCCTTGGGCCACATAGGCAGGACAGAACATGCGCTGCCGATGAACCCAAGGATGCCATGAGCCAATCCACCACTCCAGTCCTCAGTCAACCTGCCATGGCAAATCCTTCCTCAGTGGTCAGTGTAGGAACATAGGAACATAGGAAACTGCCATATACTGAGTCAGACAATGGGTCTATCTAGCTCAGTATTGTCTTCACAGACTGGCAGTGGCTTCTCCAAGGTTGCAGGCAGGAACCCTATCTTGGAGATGCCAGGGAGGGAATTTGAAACCTTCTGCTCTTCCCAGAGCGGCTTCATCCCCTGAGGGGAATATCTTGCAGTGCTCACACATCAAGACTCCCATTCAGATGCAACCAGGGCAGACACTGCTTAGCTATGGGGACAAGTCGTGCTTGCTACCACAAGACCAGCTCTCCTCTCCCCCTGGAGTCTGGAACTCACCCATCATCTTCTCAAGAAGAGTGTCGGGCAAAGCCTGGCTCAGTGTTCCTGTCTCGGCACACAGACTGTTTGTGGTAACAGAACAGATCAAGTGCCAAGACAACCCCGGAGGGCAGCGCCCAGTCCACACTGAGCAGGTCACAAACTCCCAAGACACACCTCCTTGCCCTGGAGTGGATGGCCACTGCTTGCTTCTGCAGTCGTTGGAGCAAGAGAAAGGTGGAGTTCCATTGGGTCGGAACACTCTGATGAAGCAGGTGTTCAGGTAGGCCCAGCTCAAGCTGCCTCTCCTTGAGTAGCTGCCTACCCTTTTCGCTCCGGTGGAAGCAAGCAGCACTTCTCCGCAAGAGCAGCCATGGCAGCAGCAGGCTGGCACCCAACACCTGCTGCAGGGGTGTCTCGCCTGGTTGCAGCTCCAGAAGGGCTAAGCACACCCCTCACAACCAAGTTCAGTGTGCGCGCCATACAATGGGTGAACACAAACTGACCCTACTCAGCTGCCTTTGTGATACTGACAGCATTGTCAGTGACCATGAACCCCTCTAGTGGCTGTAATGGTAACCAGAGAAGGTGTCCATGAACCTCCTGTCCAAGGGGGTTAAATACGGGCAGCAAATGTCCGGACAGCCACCCCTCCAGCTGGCAATCCATGACCGCCAACAACTCAGTTGCAGTGTGCAGTGTCAGCACCTCCACCGAATGCTCAGGGTCAAGCACCTTCACATGCAGCACAGCCCACCTGTGCTCCGATGCATGGGAGGGGCTGGTCACACCACCAGCAGCAGAGGTCCCCTCACTCTCCAACCTCCACCATGAGGCACAGGAAAGCAGCGTGCCTCCCACTGGGACTGCTCCACAGATCCGCAGTGAAGTGCATGTTGGTGTCAGGCGCTGCTGCATGCAGCAGCCCCGACAGCCTCCATGCATGCTCAGTACAGGGAGGGCACCACCTGTCTGCTGAAGGTGGTGGGTGAGGCAATTTGGTTGTTGGGGGCAAGCAATCGGAGCAGTCAGCGGAAGCCGGTGTTCATCAACTGGAATGTCTGGTCGTCCAAAGCGATCATTTCCCCAATGTCCTGGGTGATGAGATACGGCTCTGGGTGACCAGACCACTTGGCCACTGACTGCATCCACTCCACAGGTAATGTCCCCTGCTTGGGAGCAGGAACCTTGCTCCAGCTAGTCAAGGACATGCCAGGCTTAGCGTTGCCAGCAGAAGGGACTCCAGGTGATGCCATAGCACATGCTGCAACACCTCAGTTTTCCCCAGTCATGTGGGGTCCTTAACACTGTTGTCCCATGTCCTGCAGTGGGTGAAGACTGCATGTTATGGATCACCAGGGCAGAGCTCAAGGTGGTCCCATGCCATGCTGCTATCAGTATGGGAAAGTTTTGGTGGAGGCGGTAGTGGTACTGGTGGTTCATTACGGGGATCACCACTGCGGCCACCTTCCGTCTGGGGCTGAGAAGGTCCAGAATCAACAACTCCTTTTGCCCCTCAGATGGGGGGGGCACACTGCCCACAGGGATTGGGGAGGATGGAAAGTGCGATCTGGCTGGGCTAAGAGCCAATGTTGACACCTCCTCCACTGCTGCCACAAGAAGAAGAGCTTCTTCCCTGACAGGGGAGGACCTCCCTACTACTTCCACCTCAGCCATCACAGGCAGCTGCACTGTGGTGTGGGGCTGCACAAGATAGATGAGTCTGCGCGCAACCACTTCAGCGGGGTGGATGACTCAGGGAGTAGGCCCCTCTTGCTGTTGCCCAGAATGACCAGCAGCACCACCCCCCTCTCTCTCTCTGCCTACCACTCTGCTCCTCGCTCTGCTTCACACCCTCCCAGACATCTTAGGGTTCTGTTTTGTATTTAAGCCCTATCCCTGATGGCAAGGGAGAAGAAGTGCCTTTAACGGAGTATGGGTTTTTTTGGTGGTGTTTTTATCAGGATGGTGTTTTTATGCTCTATGTACCACACACAGTGCTACCTATAGCACTATTGTGCACACAGGGAAGGTTAAAAAAATTAAACCACCAAAAAAAAGAAGCAGGCTTGGGGGTGTGTGTGTCTGTTTTTAGAGGGGAACAAGCAAGCAACAATGGAGGGAAATACAGGGAAGGGAACATGAAGGGTAGGGGATTGTGGACTATCTCTAATCGTCCCCTCCTCACCTACAGTCCTACCGCTTAATTCCCCCTTCCACACACAAACAGACCAAGGTGGCGGAGGTGATCTCCTCTATCTGGCGTCTTTGGCTGGGGGCTTCCAGCAGCATTTTTGGCTAGAGTCTGCCAGTTGTCACTCTTGAGGCACTCTTGGGCTGAGCAGACACCTTTACTCAACAGCTGGAGGGAGGGCAACTGATCACCAGCCGGGCACCCACCCAAACAATCAAAACAACCCCCCCAAAAGCATAGTGGAAGGCTGGGTACCACACAATAGCCACCCCCCCACACACACAAACACACACATAAAATCCACCATGCAAAGGCAGACAGCACACAGAAGCAGCAAAGGTGGCATAGAGTGGGCAAAATAAAATAAAATAAAATAAAATAAAAATAAAATAAAAATAACAACCACCACCATGTCTACAGACACAGCACACCCCAGTTATTTAGAAAAAGCAAATAAACAAGGAATAAAATTCCAAAGGGCACCCAGTTAAAGGCACTGGTGCTGCTTAAACAATTTATTTAAATAAAATGGAGGAGGGGGGATCACAGCACTCCACTTATTAAAGCGGGCTGGCTAGTGAAAAAACCAAACAATTGTGTGTGTGTGGGGGGGGAGAGAATGCAACACCTCAGTTATTCGAGTCACTGGTGGGGATGGCTAGAAGCAAGAAAAATAAAATTCTAAGGAGCATCCAATTAAATGAATTCTGGTGGATATAAAAGGTCATTCCATTAGAAGTAGCTTACTAAGAGGCTATTCTCACGATTGGCTAAAATCGGGCTAGGGAGCCTAGCCCAATTTTAGCAGAACGTGAGAACCACCGGGCTCACAGGGAAGCCCGGTTGCCTCAAAGCAGGTAACCCGCTTGCAAAGCCCTCCCCAGCGGGTTTCCAGATCGTGTGTTGCCGGGCCACAGCAACTCACAAGGAGACTGAAAAGTAGCCTCCTGGCTCGGGGGTCTCTCCAGCTTGCTCTGTGCACTCGCGCAGAGCATGCTTGAACTTACGGGGGCTGCGTGGCCCCCGAATTCCCAAGCCCCGCCGGCTCCATGGTGCAGCCAGCAGTCGTGTGGGCAGCCAATCCCGCCGCCCAGAGCTTCCCCTCCGGTCGACTGCGGGGAGAGCGGATTAAGCCCACTCTCCCCGCAAACCCACTCTGGGCAAGTCTCACTGATCGTGAAACTCAACTCTAAGTGTTTGGGATAAACACTGAAAAAGAATAAGCCCAGCTTTATCTCCTTTGGCGCCAATATTTTTCTTTTCTTTTCATGAAGAACATACTAAAAGATTTGAACATTTGAGAGAGACTGCATATAACTTACAAAGTTTGACTACAGGAAAAACAAAAATGAAGTCTATTCAGGTTCTTTTGTTGGAATGGACGAGTAAGCCTTCTTGGTTTCAATATTCACAAACAAACAACATAGTACAGAAAGAAATACAAAAGCAAGGTGAAAACATCAGAGATTTGACAGAATTTGCAATATTTATAACTAAAAATGATGAATACTTACTGGGTTTGATATATAAGTTGTTAGTGAAATATGACTAAGAATCAGAACAAGTTAAAGAGTGTATGATTAAATAGCTGCAGGATATAAATAAAACAATTGATATGTAGCAATGGGAATATCAATGGAAAGTGAACATTAAATTTACAGCAAATAGTATGCTAAGAGAAAATTGGTACAAAATATATTTCCATTGGTATATTACTCCAATGATGATTTCAAAGACAGACAATAAGTATCCCGGAAATTGTTGGAAGTATATGAATCAGCTGGGAATCTTTTATCATATGTGGTGGACATGCACTAAAGCTCAGAAATTTTGAAAGTTAATTCACAGTAAAATGCAACAAGCGTTAAAAATAGATTTTCATTTTTCTCCAGAGATTTTTATGTTAAATATTACTAAGCCTTATATACCTGCAGAATATATGGAGTTGTCATTATACATGATAACTGAGGCTAGAATTCTTTATGCTTCTTATTGGAAAACACATTTGTTACCAACATTAGAGAAGTGGCATTTTAAACTTTGGGAATATGCTTCAATGGCTATGATTACTTCATACATAAAAATAAATCAGAAGATAAATTTGGCTTTACTTGGGAACCCTTTATACATTATAATTGGTCATAGGGTCGTATATCCCATCCGAAATTTGGATTTTTTTCTCTAAGCATGTTTCACTTAATTCTGACACTGTTTAATTTCAATATTTAGTTATTCAGTTAGATTTTCTGTTTAAACATTTAAGATTGGTGGTTGAAAGTTCTAATTAGAATACATGTGATTAGGAGGAGATGTTGATTGCTGGGCAGGAGAAGGTGTTTTCCGGTTTGCTATACAAAACATATATGAGATGGTATCTACTGCACTTGTGCATTTTTCTTTTTCTGTATTCTGTACTTCTGTAATCTTTTTTTATATTAATAAACTTTTTTTAAAAGGAGTTCTAAGCAGCACCCAGCTGCTGGTAACAAGTGTGTGTGTGTGTGTGTGTGTGTGTAGCAGTCAGCAGGCACTGCAATTAAAAGTTTACTTTTGTTTAAGGGGAGACAGAGTAGGCACTCTGTCTCTCTCCACTCACAGCTGGGCCAAGCAGGCAGGCTGGCCCAGACGACAGTCTCTTTGCTCTTCTCAGTGCTGTGCTGCTGCAGTCTCTTTCTGTCTCCATCAGAATTCTTCTCTCCTTTCCTGAGGCACAATAGCAATGGATCTCTGCCTCCAAGCAGCCCCTTATATACATTTTGAAACTCCCTCCTTTGGCCTACCCCTTCCCTGCTCCGTCCCCCCACAGCCAATGGGGGCACAGATGCCGCTGCCAACATATGATCTGTAAGAAAACTAGTCAATCAAGAAGTAAAGAGATCTCAAGCCAACTGGAGGCCATTACTAGGAGACCAATCAGCTATCAAAAACCACAGACACAAAATGGTGTCAGCTAAACAAATCACTAGCAAATCAATCTGCGTGAACTGGGGGTGATTCAGTTCCCAGTTGAACCAGTCCCTTTATTCAAGAGGCAATTTGATTTGCAAACAAATCAGTGAATCGCACCCAATTCACTAGCAAATCGATCTGCACACCCTTAAAAACATGGCTGTATTGGTAGTATGGGTAGTGGTGGCTCTTCCTGATCAAGAAGCCAGATCTTTTAAATTTCAAATGCCAGATTATCTGATCCCTTCAGTCTTCAGAAGAAAAAACCTGGATGAGCATTTTGAAAACTTCTTTCCAACAAGCCAACAGTGCCTCAGCATGTACACAAAAGAGTGGGTCAAATTGTGACATGTTCAAACAAAGATTCAGAACTAAGTGAGTGTCTCAGAAAGAATTGGCCACCTGAATGTTACCAGCTGCCTTGGAGACACAAGAGGCAGCTTTTAAGACTTCAACACTAGGCAACTAAGTTTAAATGCCATGCATGACTAGATGGGAACTAAATCCTAAGGGTAAGGGAGTGTTGCTGGTAGCATTTATGAGACTCGTACTGTAGCAAGTTGTGTTAACTTGTCTGGGTTAACAAATAGCCATGACTGCTGGGTCCCAGCTTACACAAGACTTACTCTCTCCATATGAGTTTGCTCCAACTACTCCTGGGTACCCACTCTAGAAGTACAACTGCACAGGGTCTGCTCTGTATGCAAGCTCTGCTTGATGCTTAGCACAAAGATCTGCTCCTCACTCCTGAGCAGTTTTGCAGTGAAACAAATTGTTCTAGTAAGAACTAATCAGCCTACTTTCCTTTCACTGTCTCTACAACTGGACTAAATCTGGTTCAAATCGAAGTCCACAAGTTAGATCAATTGCACCTCAAATGTTTCTGCCATCTTGGATTGGGATGGATGACATCATTACAAACTACACCACTGAGGTGTCCCTGTGTGGCACTCACTACAACTGTACCAAATTTGGTACAAATCGGTTAGACAGTCCTCGGGTAAGCCATCTTGTGCCTCAAAAGTTCACACATCCACCATCTTGGATCAGGGTGGATAACATCATCATAAACTATACCATTGGAGCATCCCTTTGTATCCATACAGCCGTAGCAAATTTGGTTCAAATTGGTTAGACTGTCCACAAGTTAGTGCACTTGCACCTCAAATGTGTATGTGTCTGCCATCTTGAATGGGGTTTGATGGCATCATCACAATCTACACTATTGAGATGTCCCTATGTGTCCCTACAGCTGTAGCAAATTTGGTTAAAATTGGTTAAGTGGTTCACAAGTTAGTCCACTTGCACCTCCAAGGTTTACACATCTGTCATCTTGAATCGGTGTGGATTACACTATCAGAAACTATGCCACTGAGGTATCTTTGTGTGTCACTCACTGCAGCTGTACCCAATTTGGTTCAAAAGGGTTAGACCAGGGCTGCTCAACTTTGGTTCCCCTGCAGATGTTGGCCTACAACTCCCATAATCCCTGGCTATTGGCCACTGTGGCTGGGGATTGTGGGAGTTGTAGTCCAAAAACAGCTGGGAGGCCTAAGTTGAGCAGGCCTGGGTTAGACAGTCCACAAATTAGCTGGCTTGCACCTCAGATGTTCATGTGACCACCATCTTGGATTGCGGTGGATGACATAATCACGAACTACACTGTTGAGGTGTCCCTATGTGTTCCTACAGCTGTAGCAAATTTGGTTCAAATCAGTTAAGCGGTTCACATGTTAGCCCACTTACACAGTCAGTGTTTCCTGTAAGAGGGGTTCCCAGATGTTGTTGACTACAACTCCCATAATCCGCAACCAAAGGCCATTGCAGCTGGGAATTGCAGTATTGGGTATTGCAGCTGGGAATGCTGAGAGTTGTAGTCTACTTCATCTAGGAATCCCTTTTACAGGGAATGCTGGAATGCAGGAAACACTGACTGTTTCCACACTGATTAAAACATCAAAAAGTATTCTCTTTTCAGACAAGTGTACCCTGGTTTTGAATTAATGTGAGGGGTACTGTATTATAAACAGTTGTGCATATGGTAAATAAGGACATGACTCAGCCAATGTTCAACTCTAAAATGAAGAAAATTAGGCATAGGCTCAATTAATTCTCTCATCGAAATTAGAGAGGCCTTATAAGTGTTTAACTATGGATGAATCACGACTGGGGGTGGGGGGAACCAGATAAAATGAACTAATCAGTCCCATTTATCTCCAAAATGGACATTTCTTTCTTTCTTTCTTTTTGGAAACTTTCCCCCAAAATGCAAGCTATAAAACACTGGTGCTGCTGCAAGCTGACAACCCATCCAGATTTGATGCCATCAGTTCATGAAGGGACAAAGCAATTCTTCACAGCCAAAGGGAAATTACAGAGAGGCTGTAAAATGAAATAATCCATCCTTCTCTGCCAGGTTCAGATCTAGCAAGGAAATCACTGATGTGCTAAAAGGGGGTCTGTTTATTTTAACAATTTGCATTGCACACTGTTATTTGTTCACTGCCGTCTGCCAAACAAATTTGCCAAGCTGTGCAATGCTGTTCGGAAGAGGCAGAGAACAGTGGTTTTGACATAATCTGCTGAATGTGATTATTTGACATGACCAAGAAGGCTAGTTGAGTAGAGAACCACTTTTCCAATGATGACAGGGCTCAAGAATGTACTCTGCAAACCCTGATGTACTGCCGGTCAGTTATCTTGAAAGACTGTTACTACCTGCCAGAAGGCAGCTTCAGATTTGCAAAGGCCAGGTTTGCAAAAGTGATTCTAGAGAGAGAGTTCCTTATTAACTTTCAGAAGAGACAAGAAATGTTTTCATACCAGTGCATCCCTCAAACCAGCCCCGCCCCCTCTTCAGCTCCATCAGGGGTGTAGTGGGGGGGGGGTGCACAGGGATGGAGTGCCAGTGCTTCTTGGCTTCTCTGGCTATTGGGGTAGGCATGGCCATGGGGGCTGTCATGGGCTCCACTGATTAAAACAGGGCTTGTCAAACCTAGGTCCCCAGATGTTGTTGGACTACAACTCACATAACCCCCAATCACAATTGGCTGAGGATGATGGGAGTTGTAGTCCAACAATATATGAGGTCTCAAGTTTGACAATCCCTGGATTAAATAAAAGTTTAACATCATTGGACAATGTGAAGGAACCTTTTTTCATATGTGGTGGTCATGCGGGAAGGCAAAGGCCTTTTGGGATATGATATATAATGAGTCGAAGAAAGTTTTTAAAATGACATTTCCTAAGAGGCCAGAATCCTTCCTGCTGGGAATAACGCAAGGAGAGTTTTCTAGAAGAAACTTAACATTTTTAATGTATGCAACCACGGCGGCTAGAATAGTATATCTGCAGAAATTGAAAGATAATAAAATGCCCTCAAAAGAAGATTGGTTGATAAAAAAATTTGGAATATGCTGAGATGGCAAAACTTACAGCACTCATAAGGGATGAAAACTTGGAATGTTTCAAAGAAGATTGGGAGCCATTCTTACTTTATTTAAAGAACTATTTTTCAAATATGGACATTTCAGCAGGGTTTGAAATTTAGTAATAACAGCTGGTTGGGTAGGGTAAAATCGAGTTTGCAATGTGGACTATATGTGTTTTGTATTATTATAGCAATGGTAGATTTGTAGAGCTAATATGAACCGCGCAGATTGGTAAGCCGGAAGTCAATATTTACTTAATTAAATGTAATTTGACTGTTAAGATATTGTAAAAACCAATAAAATTTTTAAATGCGTGGTGGGGGGGAGTTTAACATCATTGAACTGTATGTGACCTGAAAATTTACAGACACATAGAAAAGGCACAAAATATATCCTGGGCGCAGAATTCAACTTCCCCAGAGACTCAGCTTTTATTTTAAACTAGCTGGCTTGGTGGCGAAACCCCCTTCCGTGGGCCATCCTGCTGCCCAAATAACAGGTTGAGCCGTAGAGAGCCCCACACAGAGAGCCCGATATGGACCAAAAATGGACCAACCTGTCATTTGGGCAGCAGGAGGGCCCACTGAAGGAGATTTCGCCACCTCTACCACCATCCCTGCCTCGGTCTCCCATCTCCACTGCCGGCGCCGCGCCCGCCGCATCCCCTCCTCCCTTCTCCTCCACCACCAGCACTCACCCGTGTCGCTGGAGCGCTGCACCCCACCAGCCACATCCCCACTGCCACCATGGCTGCTTCCTATCTATGTCTCCTCCTCCAGGCATGGGCTGCCTTTTCATTGGTCGTGGCTGTGGTGGGGCTTGCCATGTATGCCCTAAGCATTTTCTATATAGACATAATTACAGCAAATTTCTAGTACTCCTGACTGTGAAGATGTGCCAAAAAGCACACGGCCAATTCCTCCTGGAATCCCAGAAGCTGGAGAAAGGCCTGAATAAGATTTTCATTGAATGAGGTGAGGCATCAGTGCTCTGAATAATTTCTTGCCTTTCTCTATGTCTAGCAAAGCCAGAATTTTGGGTTGCAGAAAATACAGGGTCAAAATTGCAGAATAAGTTCAGCAAAATAAGAGAAATTACGTTTCCCCCCAATCTTCAGTTTTATATGGGTTATAGAATCCAGCATTTCTTGGTACAGAACTTGGACTGCCAGAGCAAAGGACTTCATATTTTTTAAAGTCAGGAATACATACAGCCCTGACTGGATCAGTCTGTACTAAGACAGCAATCCTGTCTCAGTTCATCTCTGAGTGTGATGAACTCAAAGCACATCACACGGAGCCCTGAGGGACACCATACAAAAGTTCATATTTTGAAGAACAACAGTCTCCAAGGGACATCACCTGGAACCTGCCCGAGAGGTAGGAGCGGAAGCACTGCAAAGCAGTGCCTCCCACCCCCAATCCCCTCAGATTCTCCAGAAGGATACTATGGTTGATAGTATTGAAAGCCACCGAGAGGTCCAAAAGGACCAACAGAGTCACACTTCCTCTGTCAATTCCCAGTTGGAGATCATCCATCAGGCTGACCAAGGCAGTCTCCACCCCATACCCAGTCCAGAAGCCAGTTTGAAAAGGGTCTAGATAATCCGTTTCCTCCAAGACTGTCTGGAGCTGGGAGGCCACCACACTCTCAATTATCTTGCCCAGCCACGGAAGGTTGGAGACAGGCCTGTAGTTACTCAGCTCTGAGAGATCCAAGGTAGGCTTCTTTAGAAGTGGTCTAATAATTGCCTCCTTAAGACTAGGAGGCATCCTACCTTCCCTCAGAGACGCATTTATGATCTCTACCAGGCCTTCTACAACAACCCCCCTGCCAGATAGTATAAGCCATGTCGTGCAAGGGTCAAGAGGACAGGTGGTGGGCCGCACCGTCCCAATCAGCTTGTCCACATCCTCAAGAGTCACAAACTGGAACTGATCCAACATAACCACATAAGAGGAGTCGCTGGATACCTCCACATCAGATACTGAAGTAAGTGTGCAGACAAAATCCAAGTCGGCCCGAATACGAGAGATTTTTTCCACAAAGAATTCATTAAACGCATCATAGCGGGTAATCGATGGTTCCAAATTCTGATTCAAGGGAGGAAGGGCACATACTAGCCCTCTCACAACCCTGAACAACTCTGCTGGACACGAACTTGCGAATGGAATATGGGCAGAAAAGAATCGCTTCTTTGCCGCACGCATCGCCTGAGCATAGGTCTTCAAATGAGCTCTATGTTGCAATCTGTTGGATTCAAGCCGAGTCTTTCTCCACCTGCACTCCAATCGTCTACCTCGCCGCTTCAGCCCCCGTAGTTCTTTCATATACCAAGGGGCCAGTTTTGAAGCGAGTCGGAGAGGACGCTTAGGAGCGATCATGGCTACCACCCCGGTGAGTTTGCTGTTCCAATTCTCCACCAGGACATCAACAGGATCGCCAGCAGAGCCAACCCTGAATCCCTCCAAAGGCTTACTGATAATTACTGATCTTTCCCTCATATTCTTGAGAAAGGCTGTTTGGACAGTTAAACAGCTGACCATTACAGCTGAGACCTATCCTTCTAATAAACTATCACTAAATACTGTAAACAGCCAACAAAACCAGTATGAAGCTAGAAAATCAGCAGGGGAGAGGGCACTTCCTAGTGTATTGCACAGGTGCCACATGTATGACTATTTGCTTCATGGGCAGAAGTCATGGGTGTGTGCTCGGTGCAAGGAACTCCTGGCTCTCAGAGAACAAGTTTGTTCCCTCGAGACCAATGTGGCGGATCTGGAGAAGCTCAGAGAGGCATGCAGACGAGACCTTCAGGGACGTGGTAGAAGCATCCTACTCCAGGGCTGATAGTTCCGCTGCTGTCAGGGAGAATGAAGGTCTTGGGGAAAGAGGACATTGGTCTGAGGAAGAGGGAAATGCTCCTTTAGAAGGGACCTCTTCTGTGGAAGATGAGCCCATATCCTCTTGCACAGAGAATACTCCTCGGGGGGGGGGCTCCTTATAGTGGGCAATTTGATCATTAGAGATATAGAGAGATGGCTTTGTAACCCGCGTGTTGACCATACAGTGACTTGCCTACCTGATGCGAATGTTGCAGACATCACAGAGCGTCTAGATAGGCTGTTAGCCAGTGCTGGGGAGGAGACAGCTGTCGTGGTGCACATCGGTACCTACGATGTGGGGAAATGTAGTCGGGAGGTCCTGGAAGCCAAATTTAGGCTTATAGAAGTCCAGGACCCCCAAGGTAGCATTCTCAGAAATGCTACCTGTTCCACACGCTGGTACAGTGAGACAGGCAGAGCTGAAGGGTTTCAATGCGTGGATAAGATGTTGGTACTGGGAGGAGGGGTTTAGATTTGTTAGGCACTGGGATACATTTTGGGGCAAACAAGGCCTGTACAAAAGGGATGTGCTGCACATGAACAAAGATAGAACCAGAATGCTGGCACTCAAAATAAAAAAAAGTTGCAGAGCAGCTTTTAAAATGATGCCTGGGGAATAGCCGACAGGAGCTGGGCAGTATCTGGTTCAGCAAATGCCATCCTTTAAAGTATGAGGGGGCAAAGGATTCAGATAAAACAGAAGGGGACAGAGCAGAACCACATAAAGAGCAGACAGAAGGCTGTGCCAGCTGGTCCAAGAGTCCAAAGGAAGATAGCATACAACAGGTAAGAAATTCGGCATATAGGTGCTTATATGCCAATGCCAGAAGCCTCTGAGCCAAGATGGGTGAGTTGGAGTGCTTGGTTGCTAACACAGAAATAGATATAGTGTGCATTATAGAAACATAGTGGAACAGTGAGAATCAGTGGTACATGGTTATCCCTGGATATAAACTCTATAGAAAGGACAGGGAGGGGCGCCTTGGAGGTGGAGTAGCAGTGTATGTTAAAGAAGGGATAGAATCTAACAAGGTAGAAAACATAGGTGGACCGGAGTCCTCCACATAAATCCTGTGGATGACAATACAAGGCCTGAAAGGAAATGTGCTACTGGGGACGTGCTATCGTCCTCTGGATCAAAATGTTGACAGTGACTGGGAGTTGCAGGAGAGTAACAGAAGCAAAACCAGACAATTCTCTGCCCCAAGGAGTTTACATTCATAGAACCGAAACTAGACAAGATGGCAGCAAACCCATGTGGCTAAACCCAGATCTGATGCAATCACATTGGAAACTAGGGAGGAGAGGGCTAAAAGGATATGTAACTGAGGTATATTCCTTCCTTATGAATCAAGGCTACAACACCTGGGGCTTTTTAGTTTAGAAAAAAAGACAACTGAGAGGAGACATGATAGAGGCCTATAAAATCATGCATGGTGTGGATAAAGTTGATAGAGAGAAATTTTTCTCCCTCTCGCATAACACTAGAACCAGGGTCATCCTGTGAAATTGATTGCAAAGAAATTTTGGACCAGCAAAAGGAAGTATTTTTTCATACAACCCATAATCAACTTGTGGAATTCTCTGCCACAAGATGTGGTGATAGCCAACTGCCTGGGTGGCTTGAAGAGGGGTTTGGATAAATTCATGAAAGAGAGGTCTATCACAGCTACTAGTCTGAGGGCTATAGGCCACTTCCAGCCTCAGAGGCAGGATCCCTCTGAATACCAGTTGCAGGGGAGTAACAGCAGGAGGGAGGGCATGCCCTCAGCTCCTGCCTGTGGGCTTCCCAGAGGCATCTGGTGGGCTACTGTGTGAAACAGGATTCTGGACTAGATGGGCCTTGGGCTTGATCCAGCAGGGCTGGCCTTAGGAGAGCAGAACCCTCCAGACCCGAGCTTTTATGCTCACTTCCTCACTCCCCCCTCTTCCCAAGCACTTTTCTCCAACTGAGTTCCCTTTCTTGCTGCCTTGCCAATATGCAGTGGTCATCTGATACAGTGAACGGTACTCATGGTACCTTGGCAGCCAGTACTGATGGTCAAGACAGACTGTGCACTTACATTAGATGGATAACATGGATCACAGATACAATGAAATTGAAAAGAAGAAAACAAGGAAGAGTAAATGGAAGAGTGAGGAGTGCCCTTTTTATTGCCTTAGCTTCCATCATGCTGTTTTTGCTTCCTTCCCAGCATGCAAGAACACACTGGTACCTGTCATTTCATTGCATATAGAAGGTATTTTCCACAGCAGACAACAACCAGTGTGATACTCAGTGGCATTCCACAGTGGCAATTTGCAGAGAAGTACAGGGTTGTTGGACAGCGCAGGTTACTGCACTTGATGAACTGGCTGTGCAGTAAATAGCTTATGAACCGTTTGTGGAGGACTCATGGGGAGTTACTGACCTCTAGTGGCAGCTATGAAAGCTACACCAAAAAGCTGAATTCAAGATTAGTTGTTATGTGACAGGCATGTTTTTATTAGCTTCCCCCACCCACCTGAGTATGTCTCTAAGGGAACAGTTAGTGCCACTTGCACCTGCTCCTGGGTGCTGCCCCTGATTTTAGTGCTCCACTCCTGAGCTTTATTCCAAAGTGAATGTCTCATTAAAAAGGCATCAGCGTTGCCACAATGTTTTTTGTGGTGTCTGTCCAACTGTTGCAGGTAACACTGCCTATGGTTTTAAAATTAACAGGCCGCAACATCTTCATATCTAATTATGGGGAAATGCTCCAGGCTGCTTCAAGTACACAACTGGCACACCCACCCAGGTCGACAATCTTATTCCAAGTGGCAGGCTGGAAAGCCAACCTGTGAGGAGTGTCATTATTCCTAGGCTGGTTTTTGTGTGTCTTTATCGAGGACCAGCAACATGCCAAGCGAATATACAGGAGAAAGAGAAACAAACTGAGAAGGAATGGAAGGAAGAGAAGCAAGAGAATAAATATAGTGTGGACAGAGTGCACAGAGCTATGTATTTTAATGTTAAAAATGCAATGCGGTGTCAGAACAAATTATCCATCTAGCTGAACATTCAGTCTAGAACGGGGAAAGGGGCCATACGTTACTCAGGGGCAGAACACATACTAGCCATTTTGGAAGGGAGATATATAAATCGAATAAATAAATAATAAATAAATAATAATACTGCTTTGTATGTGGAAGGCCCCAAGTTCAATCCCTGGCATCTTCAGAAAGGGTTGGGAAAGACTCCAGCCAGTCAATATAGGCCATACTGGTCTAGTTGGACTAGTGGTCTGACTCAGTCCAAGGTGACCGTGGTTACAAGATATGACTGCAGTGACCACCTCCTGTTTGGGAGCAGACATTGACAAGCTTCAGTCTCCCAGTATTCATAAACTAAAGGTGGTAAACAGAGGTCCCATTATAAATAGTTTCCATAAAGTGTATTTTAACATTTTGTAACTGTTATAAACCTTTTGTTAAATGACAAAAATCCTGTTCAAAACATACATCTGTTCAAAACATCCCTTCAAAACATACACCTAAAACTGGACACACTGAGCCTGTGCAATTTTGGCTCAGTTCAGGTGTCACAAAAAGCCAGGACTGAATCCCAAATCCTGGCTTAATTTGCAGTTATGTCCAGGATTACTCGGCCTGGACATAATGACAGATCTTGCAAGCAGAATCCTCCCTCTCCTTGTAGACAAAGAGGAGAGAAGCAAGTGAGTGAGTGTGTGCCCTTAGCTTGGGAACATTCCACAAAACCAGGGCTCATTCCTGGCTCTACTTCATGTCTGAAGTGGAATTCTGAGATTACCGTTAACTGAATGACACCACATCATGAAAGCAGAAGTAACTCCACAAATTGTGTGAGGCCCACTATGACAGTGATTTTTTTTTTGTTAACCAGTGTTCCTTCTAAGGCGTGCACACATGCGCCCGCTGACAAGTTTTTTGATGTCCGCTCAGTTAATTTTAGATGCTGCTCAGGTTGAATCAAGAAGGCCCCACTCTGAATATACATACACACACACACACACACACACACACTGCCCTGATACTGCCACCCAAAACAAAACTCATCCCACACACAGATGAAAAAAATTAGACGGAACACTGGTCTCAACAGTGTGATAGTCACCGCAAAGAAGAAAGAAGTAATCTTGGCCAGAGATTTTAGAATTTAAATTAAAGCAAAAAGAAAAGGATGGTGGGGGGAGATCAAGGATGAATGTTTCATTAGAGGGGATGGATGAGGTAAATTGTTTGGAAAACATACAAAGAATACACAGAACACAGCAACAAATGAAAAAAATTCATTATGCAACACCACCCATTCATTCTGGAGTGCGTGTGTGTACATTTGTGTACAGACAGGTTAGAGAAGGGATCTTCTCCTTAGAAAGGAGCACCCTCCTGTGGCCAGAAAAGTGACCCAAAAAAGGTATGTTAACTTTGGGTCACTTCACACTCTGAACTCCAAAACAGGGATACACATTCCCCAAATTTAGGATATTGAAAGGAATCCAATGAGGATTTTTGTTTCAACAAACTAGGTTGTTTTTCTTTTTAAAGTTAGCAAGATTCAGTATAATCGTTCAACCTCCCCTGAAGTCCTTGAGACACTGAGCTACCTTCGGAGTGAGGGAGAGAAAGAGCTCTCTTTCCCATTAGGTGACCCAAGAGACCTTCAATGCCTGCTCTCCTGCTAATTAAAAAAACAAAAGGCAGCTGACCAACCTACCAATATTTCTCCCTCTTTTCTAATCCAAAAGCAGCAGTTAAAAAAAAAAAAATTAGGAGAGGTAAAATGGCTATTGTTTACCCTCCCTCCATTCCCATGTCCCAAACAGGCACTTGGGCTTCCCTGCATGCCCTTGAAAACCAGGCACATACTTTATTCTTCCCCGGCACTTCACATTTCATTTTCTTTACTCCCATCCCCTTTCCCAATATGAGCAAGGCCAATGAACAGTAGGAGCTCATTTGTGTTAATGTTCTGCCTCCAGTAAGTACTTTCAGGTGCTTACTTATCCCCACACCCCGCCCTCCACCGCCTCAAAACAACCCATAGATCTGTTCCTACTAGCAGTTACACACAGGTATGCTGGCAACCTCAGACTCTGTATAGCAAGTTCTGGTCTACTTTTCAAGCATCAAGTTCCTCTGACATTTGCATTTTAGTCACAAAAGTAACTTGTGGGTACATTCCCAAGCAGAGAAATGGCAACAACAAAGGTCCTGACTGAGCAGGTATCTGTTGATCTGTAACCCAAATGTGCACACTGCTGGTACAGCTGCCACATCAAATCATTTCAGGAGTTTCCAGCACGCTTCTGCTCTGTTGGGCATAACCAAAATGTGTCCCACATTATTATGTAGTTGGAAGAGACCCTGGGGATCTTCTAGCCGAATCCTGGATCAGTGCAGGAATTTGCTGCAGAATCCCTGACAGATGCTGTCTGAAAACCTCTAGAAAAGGAGAAACTTCTATTGACAAAGAACTCATAAATTAGGTAATTCCTCCCAGTGCCTAGCCTTAACCTGTTTCTACTCCTGCCCTCAGAAGCAACAGAGAAGAAATCTGCTCATCCTCCTGTGTAATAGTCCTTTAGATACTGGTGGTGTTTCTCTTTATTTAGCAGGGGGAGAGCAACTGGCCCTATCCGTCCCCATCAGAGTATCCCTCCAGTGGCTGTTGCTGGTGTCTATCTTATGTTTCTTTTTAGATTGTGAGCCCTTTGGGGACAGGGAGCCATCTTTATATTTTTTTATTTCTCTATCAGGGGCAGAGCCACCACTGGGCAGACAGGTTCAAAGAACCTGGACCGCCGCCAATCAGGGGCCACGAGCGCGGCCCCAGACACACACCCCACGTCTGACGTCAGACATGGGAGGTGCTGGTTTAGCTCCCGAGTGGGGCTGTGGGGCCCAGTTCGGGAGTTAAATGGCCGGTGCTGTGTTCGTGGTGCGGCCAGGAGCAGCTCTCTGCTTCCTTTAAGGCAGGGAGGAGCCACTCCTGGCCACATTGCCAACGCAGCACCAGCCTGGCTCTAACTCCAGAACGGAGCTGCTTGGCTCCATTCGGGAGTTGGACGGCCAATGCTGCTTTCACAGTGATTCCAGAAGCGGATCTCCCCTGCCTTTAAAGGCAGGGAAGAACTGCTCCTGACCACACTTTGAACGCAGTGCCGGCCTGGCCCTGATTCCCGAACGGAGCCGCATGGCTCCATTCGGGAGTCAGACCATGCCCCCTGCATCTGATGTGGGGGCGTGGCTAGCCCCCACATCTGATGTCAGATGTGGGGGGCAGGGTGAGCGGGGCCGCCACCGCAGCTGGACACAGGCCACTGACGGACTGGCTCTACCACTGTTCTCTATGTAAACCTCTTTGGGAACTTTTGTTGAAAAGTGGTATATAAATATTCATCACATTCACATTCACATATCTGAAGATGGCTAGCATCTCTCTCCCTTAGTGATCTCTTCTTCCAGCTAATACCTAGCTCCGTTCATTAAAAGGCAATGTACTTTGGGTAACTGCATCCTTCAACCTACCCACCAGCAAGCTGAGAAAACACATCAGTTCATCCAGCTCCCTGATGGCAAATTTGTATAATTCTTGCCTGAGCAGCTCCCTGTAACAGGTGGAATAGCTAGAGCCTCACCCACACATCCCTGACCCTGGCCTAAAGCACCATGGGAGAGCTCTGTAGTTAAAAGTCACAATGGGTCATGCAATCCATCTTACTATAATGAAAAGCAAAAATATCAGTCATATTGCTTTCTGCAGTAGAAGAACCTTAACTAGATCCTAAAGAGTCAACCGCACTTTAGTTGCTCTTGTTTATCCCTTCAGCATCGAAAGTACTTTGGCAGGAAGAATTCTAGAAACTAGAGTACTTGTCTTCAGAGTGACTGAAACCACTTCACTTTCCGCATTAGGCCAGACAGAAATGCCTGATATATTCAATAATCTTTCAGAAATGTTCTTGTGTCCCATGATGGTTTAAAAAGCAAATCTTTACCAAGAACCAGGTGAACAGACTCAGCAGAAATACTCATAACAAAACTGGAAATAACTGCATGCCAGTTAGCTTACGGAACAAGAGAGTCTGAAGTGTTGTTACTGTTGATTTTACTAGATCACCTTTTCCCTCTTTGAAAAAATTGATTTTGATTATGACATCACTGCACTATATGAAAGACACTGGTTTCCAGTTATGAATTACAGAAATACAATTATTAGCAGTCAATACAGCTTCCATTCTGTAAGCATCAGTATTTGCCCAGTAGCCACTGGAAATCCCCCCACTCTGCCCCTCAATCTCAAAATTATGAAAAATGTGTGAAATGGGAAAGTCACAGGCTTCTTTAGTGTGTTCTGTTTTCAGACCTATCTTCCAGTAGGCCTGTGCATGCTGGGAAATATCAGATCAGGTCCTATCCAATCCAATATTATTAATATCATTATTGGACATGAGGACCCTGAAAAATATCAGAAATCTGATCAGAAATCTAATAAAAATCAGAAAAATTCCCTCTAATGGAGCCACAAAAGCTGTTCTCTGAACTTCCTCTCCCTCTCTCTCTCTCTCTTTTGGTTTGGCAAGGTGCTCTTGCACATCCCCACTATTGCAAAGGTGTGTGTGTGTGTGTGTGTGTGTGTGTGTGTGTGTGTGTGTGTGTGAGAGAGAGAGAGAGAGAGAGAGAGAGAGAGAGAGAGAAAGAGAGAGAGAGAGAGAGAGAGAGCCTTTTGTAGTAGCACAGTTCCACAAGAGCAGCTTCTCAAACCACAAACACACAGCTATCTATGTGGGGGAAAAGAGAAAAAAATCCAGAACATGGTAGTGGCTGGGCAGAGAGCTCTGAAAATTGGCATACAATTAGTGGAGGATAGTAGGACTCCGGGTCTTTAATTTCAAGTACATTGGCCAATCTTTTGATTTGTAAAGATTTTTAAAATTATTAAGCCAAAAATCACCCCAACTTCAGAGAATCATGGCAAAAAACTAATGTCACATCTCTTGGATGTGAAGCTATTTTTTGCTGTGATTCTCTGATGTTAGTGCAATTTCATCTGAATCTTTAAAAAATAATAAACAATAAAATTGGTCAAAATGGTTGACCAATTCACTTGAAATTAAATACACTGTCTAAACTATCTATAAAACATATGCAATACTATTACTACATAGACTGCCTGAGCCACCAAACAAACACTGCTCTCCCAAGCACTGGGAACAAGAGAGTTGTCTTTTGCTTAATTAACATTTTTTTCACTTGTCCCTGGAGTGGAAGGGCTGACAAAAAAATTGAAGCAATACCTTCCTGACACTCTTCCATTATGCATGGAACAATCCAGTTTTTACGCTGGGGAATGGATGCAGTGCCTTCCTTTTACTATCCTGTTCTCCTATTCTCCAGATTCTTCCAGGCATCTAGGATTCCCAGGCAAGCAATAAAAGATTGCTCAACGTTATTTGTTGATTTATTGTATTGAGTTCTCTGATATTTGAAGATCTTTGCACCATCCTCATGAAAAAGACCGGGTATTCCAAAAGTTCAAATAATGATACAGACTAGACTTTTGGTATGTGGCTGAGGTAAATCCTAAATTTTAAAAAGCTGGTATCTTCCATTTACTAAGCTATCAAATTAAGTATAGCTTCAGAAGGCCCAAAGCAGCACTACCAACCAGCTATGTGAACCAGCTGAAGGCAAGGGGAGATGTATCCTGTCCTGTGAGGTGAGAAAGACCCAACAACATGGAGTTGTCCAGGGTCTGGGTCATGGATCTGCCCATCTCAACCCACATTTACTCGCAAGTAAATCTTGTGCAGGTGTGCGCGTGCGCGCGTGCACATGCTGAACACACATGCAACCACAATACAGGAACTTAAACTGGTGCTTTCCCCTCCTCATTCTCTCTGCAAAGAATTGGCTTGCTGTGACCCATAGCTCAAACATCAAAACTGCTGATAGTGGAAATTCAGGAAGTCACCAAGAGGAACATAATTACTACTAGTATAAAAACTCAGGAAGTCACCGAAACGTTTCACTGTGTCTAGAGAGCTCCCTAAGGACCACACCACACTAGACAATCACAAGAATGCATTTTAAAGAGGCACACTTCCATCCCGAAGGGCATCTTTTTTCACAAAACACAAACTGGTGGGTGGTCAGGGGGGAGAAGAAACCCCTATAGGAATCATGGTACTCTGAGAAGTTAGCTCTTTCCCCTTGAGCCATTTTCCCACCAAAGATTGCCTCCACGAACTGTAATTTGCTACCAACAGCCACATCAGGGCAAACAGCAGCTGGGGCCACTTTTCAGAGAAAAGGGGCTCTGGGGGAAATGGTTAACCCCTTCTTTACCTGCACCTGTAGTCCAGATCAAGACAGGTGCCACACGACTGCTTTAAAAGAACCACCACCAGATGCTTCCAGGTATTGTCATATCTCTTTGAAATGCATTCCTATGAATGTCTAGCTTAGCTCTTATCCCTGCAAGAGGGATATGAACCCTACTGTTAGCTTTGTGCACTACACGTTTCTAACTTCATAACCAACAAAGTCTTCTACTACTGAGGTCACAGGAAAGCTATAGAAAAGGCAGTCCTAACAAAACTTAACACCAGTCCACTATTGTTTGATTTTATTGAATTATGTCCTCATAAATGCATGTTCTATTGCCAATAATAATAGGCCATACTCTTTTGCAGAAAAATTTTATCTGCAAAGAGAGAAGTAAGCAACTGCTTTATTTTGCCTACATATATAAGCCTCTGGCTTATTTCTACTGTTCTTGGCCAAAGAATTTCAACATTTTGTTTAATGAACAGCTGTTACTAGCCGTGCCAGATGGCCAAAATAGGGGACCAGGGGGGCTATAGAAATCTTGTTTAAATTAATGATTTGAGACTGTTATGGGAGCTAGAATATGGCTTCTGATTAAATACTCCTGCCAGGCACAGTGACTGCCCCACATGTCTTTCTAAATTTTTCCTCTTTAGAGCCTGTCCTCAATTTACTGCTTAATTAACTGCAACTGATCTGCTCCATACCAATAGTCTGGCTTCATGTATCACTCTAACTGTATTTTTTCTTTGAGGTTTTCCATTCCTTTAGATACAGTTAATCAGTGATGTCTAAATGGTGATTGAAAGAGGAGTGAACAAAAATGGCTACATTCGAATGCCATTAGACAAAAATAATGTCCTCATAAAGAAAAGTAGTAGGCAACCTTTTGACTCCATTCTATTTGCACTAATTTTAATACTGTAGCATTCAAATATGCTTTACCCCGCTGAGGAGTGGGCAGCCCGACTCACCACCAATCCAAGCTGCCAAAGCTCTGAGTTGGTGAATCGAGCCGCCCATTGCCCGAGCCGGGGCCATTCCCAGCCCTCCGGGCCACCAAATCCCTGAAGGGCTGTTCCTTGACCTCTCCTCACCCCAAATGGCCCTCCATCCGAACAGTCTATGTTACTCAATCTACCTACCCAACACCTGCACTCTCCTGCCAAGTGACCAGTTACCTACCGAGTCTGCCTATGATCCCACACTAAGGCCTCAGTGAGAAGTAGGCAAAAAAGGCTGTGCCTTAAGCCAATCTGGCACAACCCAAAGAATTCCTACTTGGCCCCCGCAAGCGACTGGCTATCCCTCACTGAGTACTGGGCAGGTGCCCGGCTGAAGAGAGACTGCCCACAATAGAGGCGGTCAGGCCCAATCGGCCCGCCTCCTTCCCCCGATTGGCCGGCCCTGGCCATGTGGAAGGGACCTAATATGGTGACTGCCGTACCTGCTTCGGTGATGGGGGCACCACCCTGCCCCCTGCCTCAGTGGGCGAGTGCGGCGGCAGGAAACAGCATTCAGAATGGAATGCTCATTAAAATGCATAATTCATTGAAAGAAATGGTAAGCATCTACATTTGGATGCACACCCCAATATGTTCCCGCTTAATACCTGCAGTTATTATCCCGCTTAATACCTGCAGTTCCTAAAGCACAGGCATACAAGAAACACCAGAGTTTCCATGAATATTTCAGTACTTTGCAGTGAAAACATCCACAGAAATAAACAGATTTTGCACATCTCAACACACTTAACAACCAATATCCTATATGAATTTAGCAGTAGTGGGGCAAACATCCAAACATATAGACTAAGTACAACTTGAGAGATCCATGGCACCACATATATCCATCATAAGCCAAGATTGTACTAGTACTGAGTATCCTCTTCCCCTCACTGGGTAAAAAAACAGCTGTTAAAGTGACAAGTCTCTTAGCAGGGGGAGAGCAAATGTCCCTATTCAACTTAGCATAGCATCTCTCTCAGTGGCTATTGTTGCTGTGCATGTGGATGGATGGATAGATAAGAGTCCTTTGGGAATAGGGAACCATTTTCTCATTACTTTTGCTATTTAAACCACTTGGAAACTCTTTTTTTGTTGAAAATCACTATATTAATAATAATAATACTCACAATAAATCCAAGTTTTTTGTAATCCCGGGTATACATTGATTTGCGTTTCTCAACGTTGCCGCTACTGCTGTTGGGTTCACATTCTGCATCAAAAGCAATTCTTCGGAGTTCAAATATGATGTCTCTTTGAGCCTGATGGAGTTTATTTTTTAAAAAACCACATTGAAAAATATAATACATGTTGTTTAGAATATTAGTCATACCAGCACCTCTCCTCATTTTATATGAATACCATTTGATAACCAGATTTAACAAGAAGCACTTACATAGCATCCTGTCATTGTTCAAAGCACTTCACATACACTCTTTCTTTTGTGATTCCCTTGCAGAAGTTTCCCCAGATGTCCTGAAAGTGCATATTTCTGTTTGTCAAAGTCCCGGTTTCAAAGTCAGTCCCTGTGCCCAGAGCACCTCTCACTTCTTCTCAACCAAACATTCTTTACCTCTAAATCCTTTTAGCAAACTTCTTTTTTTATGATCCATCCGAAACTTACCTATACTATACTAGCAATTTTCAGCCCGTTAGATTAACGGGCGCTAGTAGACTGCCCCCGCCCCCGCCTCCTGCGGGGCCGAGTGCAGCCACCAGCGGGCCCAGTCCTTCCCAGTCCGTGGCGTCCGTGCCATCGGGACCAGTCGCCCCGCCACGGCCACCGCCACCACTTGCTGAGGCCGCGGCTGCTGCGCTGCCACCGCCTCGTCTGTACTCCCGCAGCGGCGGCCGCCGCCATCAGGGCCAGTCGCCCCACCGCCACCTCACCTGCACTCTCGCCGCGGTGGCCGCCGCCATCGGGGCCAGTCGCCCCGCTGCGGCCACTGCCACCTCTGGCCGAGGCTGCGGCTCTGCCACGGCCTCGGCCGCACTCTCCTCCCGGCGTTGGCGGCGGCCGCTTCTCCGCCGCCACTTCTCCTCCTCCCGGCCCCAACATGGCCGCCGTGTCCCTGCGGCCGTATCTTTCTCGGCCGATCTGGGCATGCGCTCCGCGCATGCCCAGAACGGCCGAGAAAGACACGGGCCGAAGAAAGACACGGGATCATGCTCAGGCTTATTATTATAGAGGATTACATACTACCAAGTAATTCTTGATTGTGCCAATTAAAAAAAATATCAGTTTAACATATAGCAAGGAAGCGGTGACAAAAATGTGAATGACTCACACATCTTCCATTTATGTGTTGTATTTAATGCATTATTAGGCACACCTGCTTCTCTCCCACGAGCTCCACGTGCATGTGCAACTTATGTATTTTACTCCAGGGGGAATATACAGAAGTTAATAGAATAATAGAATTGGTGAGTTGGAAGGGACCTTAGATGTCTTCTAGTCCACCTCCTCCTCAGCTCAGGAAACCGCTACAGCATCTTTGACAGATGGCTGTTTGAAAACCTCTATAAGGAGGTGAACCAGCACTGCACAAGACAGAGTATTGGACAACTCTTACAGCTAGGGAATTCTTCCTAATGTCTAGCCTAAGTCGGCATCCTTTCCATTTCAACCCGTTTAAATTGGTTCTGCTCTCAGGAACAAGCCCTCTCCTCCTTCTATGTGACCAGCGGCAGATTAATCTTTTGGCTGCCCATAGGCAGCCAAAGATTTGGTGCCCCAGGGACAATAGTAAGGGGGCTTGTGGGGGAAGGAAACCTAACTCTGTTTTTTTACCCTGAAAAACACCGCTATGTAGCGGCGGAGGCTGTGCTTGCCTCCTATTATCACAGATTTGGTTGGGCACTGGAGGACGGCAGCAAAAGAGGCCCTCCCTCAAGCCCGGCTTACTCACAAATGACTCAGAGCAGGCGATTTCAGGCCTCTGCGCACAGAGGCCCGAAATCACCCGCTCTGTGTCATTTGTGAGTAAGCCAGGCTTAAGAGAGGACCTCTTTTGCCGCCATCCACCAGTGCCCAACCTCACCTCCTGTGATGGCTTAGAAGGCGGGCGGAGCCTCCATCACTACACAGTGGCATTTTAAAAGGTAGAAAAAAAGAATTAATTTTCCCTCCAGCTGCCGCTCCCCAAGATTTGCTGCCATAGGCAGCTAACTATATTGCCAATGCAGTAATTCACCATTGTATGTGACAGCCCTTTAGATTCTGAAAGCAGCTATCTTATCTCCCTCTAGACTTGTCTTCTACAGCAGGGCTGCTCAATCTCAGCCCTCCTGCAGATATTGGCCTACAATTCCCACAATCCCAGGCTATTAGCCACTGTGGCTGGGGATTATGGGAGTTGTAGTCCAGAAACAGCTGGGGGCCTAAGTTGAGCAGGCCTGTTCTACAGGCAAAACTCACCCAGTTCCTTCAACCATTTCTCACAGGATTTGGTTTCCAATATCTTTGTTGCCCTCCTCACCCCTTTCTGGTTTATCAATGTCCTACTTAAAATGCAGTGCCCAAACCAGACACAGTATTCCAAGGGAGGTCTGACCAGAGCAGAACAGAGAGTGGAATTATTGTGATCTGGACATTATGCTTCTGTTAACACAGCCAAAGACTGCATTAGCTTTCACCATCTGAACATACAGGAAGCACAAACAGAGAATGCTTGAGTTACCTGCATTTCCTCTGTTCCCACTTCAATAACAAGTGAAACCACACTCAGTACCTCTCTGCATTTACTCCTTTTGGGTGCTTAATTTGTATATCAGCCATTGAAAGTGTTGCCTTTCAATCAAGTAGTCTACATTTCTTCATGTCTCCCCATCTTCCAAGCATCTCACAGCTGTGGAAAGCAAACGCTTCCAACAGAGCTAAATCATGCAACTCCTTCAAAATATTATTTCAATCTATGCTGAACTATAATAACCAATTCAGTTATCACAACATAAATACTCTTATGCCTGCCATGGAACCTCCTTTTTCATTTTTAAAATGATTCCTGCACAACAGTGACCAGAAAGTAAAAACAATGAAATATTTATGTAGATGTTGAATACCACTAGTCAGTTATGGTTATGGATTGAACAGATACATCCTGACAATGCAACATGGCGTATTTTCTATTCCTGTCAGGTTTAAAACACAATTAGGACAAGATTGTTTCAAATGTTCCATTCTGATTTATTTTTTTAAAGGTATCCTAAGCACTTGTCTAGTGAAGAAAAAGGGGGCTATTGACTGACATGTGTTCATTATCCCTGGTCTTCCTCCAAGGAGTTTCAAGCAGCTTACATGTAGTTCCCGGACAGCCTTTCCATAGAGGCCCTGGCTCCCTTTGCTTCTGCAACTGGTCTTATGCACCTTCACACCACAAAATCTGAGTAGAAAGTAATGGGTGCCCAACTCTGATTAGCAGTTTACAGAAAATGCTAGATATTCTCTCTTTTGTGGCCACCAAACTCTCTCACACTACCTTTAATATATAATAAAAGGCTCCCCTCTAACTGAAGCATTTCCCCTGTCTCTATATGATGTGTAGCACGAAGTGATATTGTTTTGTTTACCTGATCTTGGGGATCCATTTTGGTCATCACTCTGTCTTCTAATAGGTTAAAGGTGAGCACTTGCAGAACATAAAGCTGATGTGCCATTTCATTATTGATGGCCCTCTGAGCTCTTATAACATACTGAAAACAACCAATAAAAGTACATCAGGCAAGCTTCCATCTGCATATACTTTACCACTGATTTACTCAATTGTTTGTATTTCCACAAGTAATGGTGCATGAATATTGGTGGATGATGAAGAAAGGCAGTTTTAGAAAGTGCTATGGATAGCAGGTATGCTTTTGTTTGTGATACTAACTACTGCAGTTCGTTAAACGGTTCTGGTTGCAATGCAGCTTCACTCCCCTCCCTCATATACTTGTGTTCATGCAATTATGAATATGAGCGAAGGATGAAAGTTGGCATCAAAGTCAGTTCTGCTTTAAAAGGTGTTCTTACAAGAAAGCCTAAAAATGTGTATAGCCCTAACTGGCATCAATGTAGAAAAGGTCTCCATTCACGCTGTTGATGTAATGAGCATTCTAATGTCAGTTGCAGGAAGGGCATCAAATCTAAATGCTCCACCATCCTGTCCCTTCCAGATGGTTCTTCCTTTCTGTGCATAGAAATGGTTTTTAACAACCTTAAACATAGCAAAGAAATCTCAATGCAATCATCTTTGTGTTTGATGAAAATGTTTTTATCATAATCACACCATTCCCTGCTGATAGCCACCATATAGCTCCTGGGCGACATTGATTGCCCAAAAAGCTTGCCATATTGGTTTGGTACCAGCTTTCCTCCTTCATTTGGGGGTATAATTCTGCAGTAGCTCTAACAAAGCAAAGACTTTGGGATATATATCCTTTCAAGATCTTTCTGTCTTTGCTCGCAGAAAGATCTTGCTCACCAAATCACTTTGACATTCCATATGAAAATGCCTTTCAGCAAGCTTGGGCAAGATCGAATGTATTCCTCTAACAGGTTCTGCAGAGAAGATATGAGAGGAACCCCCTGGTCTTTGATGGTGATGGTTTGGTGTCACAAAAGATAATGTAAATTAACCATAACCATTGGTGGAAAGCTCAAACTGACCTTGAGTAAAGAGGATTTATATCCTAGAGTTCTTGGCAACAGCATTAGATTAGGACAAAAAACCCTTGACTAGAGTAACACTAAATAACATTGAATTCTAAGAAATGATAGAAATGAGTTTGCAAGCTCAAGATAAAGCAAATAATATTTTGTTCTTCTCAACAGATTGCTTTCTACATCTTCGCTGAAGGATGTGATAGGTCATTTATGCTCTTACAAGACCAAAGTTTATAAAAGGCCAAGAAGTTATAAAATAAATTAAATCCTAGTATATCATACAGGATAGCCACCAAATGGGCCATCAGGGAAATTACTTGAATAGCAAGCCAGAGGTTGCTGGTTCGAATCCCCACTGGTATGTTTCCCAGACTACGGGAAACATCTATATCGAGCAGCAGCGATATAGGAAGATGCTGACAAGCATCATCTCATACTGCAAAGGAGACAGCAATGGTAGACCCCTCCTGTATTCTACCAAAGAAAAACCACAGGACTCTGTGGTCGCCAGGAGTCGACACTGACTCGATGGCACACTTTACCTTTATCACATACAAGTACTGTGATACTACTGCCTTTTCTAATGATCCCTCATTTAACATTATTGATTTTCTCCACTCTTCATTCCCTTCCATAGCACTGGATTTCATAACTTGTGACCCAAGCAGTCCAACAGTTTTTGCTGTCTACCACAAACTGCAAAACAAAGGAGTTGTCCAGCATGTAGCAATCCAAGACAGATGGCTGGTGAACTGAATTTGGCCTTGTGGGCCACAACTTAAGCTAGCCCCAATTTGCTACTTATGGTGCAATACATTCACAGTTATTTAAAACATGTGAAGGAGAAAACATAAATAAATTCAACTGCTGCACTATAAGATCAGTGTGCAATTGTCACTTTATCACAAATTAACAAAATGTAATGAATGGAGAGAAGGTTGGGCAAAGCAACTGAGAGGGTGGTGGCCTGCCAGCTCCAGACAGTCTTGGAGGAAACGGAGCCCCTGGTGGCGCAGTGGTAAAACTGCCGCCCTGTAACCAGAAGGTTACAAGTTCGATCCTGACCAGGGGCTCAAGGTTGACTCAGCCTTCCATCCTTCCGAGGTCGGTAAAATGAGTACCCAGAATGTTGGGGGCAATATGCTAAATCATTGTAAACCGCTTAGAGAGCTTCCAGCTATAGAGCGGTATATAAATGTAAGTGCTATTGCTATTGCTATTGCTATTATCTAGACCCATTTCAAACTGACTTCTGGACTGGCTATGGGGTAGAGACTGCCTTGGTTGGCCTGATGGATGATCTCCAACTGGGAATTGACAGAGGAAATGTGACTCTGTTGGTCCTTTTGGACCTCTCAGCGGCTTTCGATACTATCAACCATAGTATCCTTCTGGAGCGTCTGAGGGGGTTGGTAGTGAGAGGCACTGCTCTGCAGTGGTTCTGCTCCTACCTCTCAGACAGGTTCCAGATGGTGTCCCTTGGAGACTGTTGTTCTTCAAAATCTGAACTTTTGTATGGTGTCCCTCAGGGCTCCGTATTGTCTCCGATGTTGTTTAACATCTACATGAAACCACTGGGAGAGATCATCAGGAGATTTGGTGCAGGGTGTTATCAGTATGCTGATGACACCCAAATCTATTTCTCCATGTCAGCATCATCGGGAGAGGGAATAACCTCCCTAAATGCCTGTCTGGAGTCGGTAATGGGCTGGATGAGGGATAACAAACTGAGACTGAATCCAGATAAGACAGAAGTACATTGTGCGGGGTCGAAACTCAAGAGACTATCTTGATCTGCCTGTTCTGGATGGGGTCACACTTCCCCAGAAGAAACAGGTACGCAGTCTGGGGGTGCTTCTGGATCCAAGTCTCTCCCTGGTGTCCCAGGTTGAGGCAGTGGCCAGAGGTGCCTTCCATCAGCTTCGGCTGATATGCCAGCTGCATCCGTTTCTTGAGATATATGACCTCAAAACATTGGTACATCTGCTGGTAACCTCCAGACTGGATTACTGCAATGCGTTCTATGTGGGGCTGCCCTTGTACATAGTCCGGGAATTACAGTTGGTTCAGAATGCGGCAGCCAGGCTGCTCTCTGGGTCATCTAGGAGAGACCATATTACTCCCATATTGAAGGAGTTACACAGGCTGCCGACGTTTCCAGGCAAAATACAAGGTGTTGGTCATAACCTATAAAGCCCTAAACAGCTTGGGCCCTGGGTATTTAAGAGAATGTCTTCTTCATTATGAACCCCACTGCCCATTGAGATCATCAGGAGCGGTCCGTCTGCATTTGCCACCGGTTCGTCTGGTGGCTACTCAGGGACAGGCCTTCTCCATTGCTGCCCCGAGGCTTTAGAATGCGTTCCCTAGTGAAATAAGAGCCTCCCCATATCTGACAATTTTTAAAAAGTCTTTAAAGACGCATCTGTTTACCCAGGCTTTTAACTGATACTGTTTTAATTGTTTTTAATGTTGTTTTAGAATATTATTTTAAAAATTTTAGACTGTTATGTTTTGAATTTCTTGTTGTTGTTGTATTAACTAGTGTTTTAATGTTGTTTTTATCTTGTTGTAAACTGCCCAGAGATGTAGGTTTTGGGCGGTATAAAAGTATGTTAAATAAATAAATAAGAAAGTACTCACTTGCAAGATGATTGCCCGAAGCTGTTTCTGGGCTAAGATATTTGCCATTTCCTAATTTGGGTAAAAATGTAATAGTTTAGCTTGAAAAGTATATAGTTCAGTAAAGCAGCATCAATACCTTGCCATGATTAATCACTAGCATTGTAGTCTACATTATCTCTCAAGAACTTACATCCAAGAGGCTGTGATCTACCTAGCAGAACAAGAAAATTCACTTTGTTACTGCTCATTTCCATTACAAAAATGGTGAGAAGTTTACAAGATTGGCTGATCCAGTAAGCTGGCTATCTACTACTACTCCTCTTTATATAGAACTTTTCAACAGAAGTTCTCAAAGCAGTTTACATACATACATAAAAGGTTCCCTGTCCCTAAAGGGTTCACAGACTAAAAAGAAACACAAGCTAGAAACCAGCAACAGCCACAAGATGGATACTGTGCTGGGGGTGGAAAGGGTTATTTGCTCTTACCATGCTTAATATAAAGTGAACCACCATTTTAAAAAGGTGCCTCTTTGTTAAGTTATCAGAGGTCTGTGGTCTATCAACTAGGATGGCTTTGCTCCCTTGTAAGGGAGCCGGGTGGATTATAACCTTCAACTTCATTTGGTACTGGTTTCATACTTTGGCCTAGAGTTGCAAATCATTTTGTATGTTAAGGGATGCTCAGGATTTCAGACAGCTGCTGCCTATTACAGCTGCTTCAAACAGGATGGACTTGTATTACTCTTTCATTAATTATGAAGCTTTGTGTAGCCATGGCTACATGACACTAATGATTATAGAAGGAAGCTCCAACTTACAAAGCAAATGACAGCAAGTATAACATGGACCCTTCTACTACAACTTTTCCTGTCCCTTAATTCAGGTTTTATTTCTCAAGGAATAAATTAAAGATCAACAGCCTGACACACCCTAGTGAAGTTGCTCCTTATTACACCATTAAACCCCAGAACTGGGAATTTGCCTTAAAAAGAAAACCTAACACATTTTTATACCACCTGATGTAAGGATGCTACAGGTTTGGTAGAATTACAGCACAGTAAAGCTTAGATTACAGCTACAGAAACTTGGTCCCAATAAAGATATTACTCTACTCTGGCTGTTTAAAATAAACAGCCACAGTAGAGTAGTATCTTTATCAGGACCAAATAAAATGTCACACATATCACCCCTGCCTGAAATCCAAGACAGCTGCTGCCAGTTGGCGGACAATATTGACCTAGATGGACCAATGGTCTGACTATAAGGTGGCTTCACCTGGTCATATATGCACATTCTCTTCTGATCTGTCCTGTTCCATTACAATTCTTATTTATTGTCATCTTTGTACTATAGCATCCCTTGTCCTTCACATGTTGCCCCCTACAAATCCCAAGTACCAAACATATGAACACCTGTCTAACACATTAAGAAACATAACTCTAGTTATTAACAATAACTCACCTGCCTCCTGTCATCAGGCGCTTTAAGGAAAAGTGCATTTATTACGGCAATGGTGTACGTTTGTATTTCTTGATCTGCCCTGAATCAGAAGATGTTAAATAATAAGAACAGTATACGAAATTCAAGCATTAGAAAAATGTACATGTGTTTGTTTTGTAGGAGCTAAAAGCATGCTGTAAACAGTGTGAACATAAAAAAGCTAGAGGATTAAACTGCAGATGAGAGTTGCTTGGGAGAGGGATCCCTACAACACTTTAAAATTATCTAAATTCCAAATAAATAGCAAAATTATTGCCATTAATACATTTTATATCAGATGAACTATACTCATCCATCAGATTTGTATTGCATCCTTCTTCCAAGTCATGGCGCCATAGATATGATGGTCTGGGTTTTTTTCTCATAAGCAGCCTACGAGGCAGTTAACATCCTTAGCAACTTGCTGAAAGGCCACCCAATAGGACTGTGCATGTGAGAAGAATGGGAATTCAGACATTGGAATTCCCGTTTTCCCGACATGCACAGTCTTACCACCCAGTAAGAGTCAATGACTGGATCCATGTAAAAGGAGCAGTAGCAGTCTGGAGAGGAGTCATTGGATATACCCACAGAAGGACCACAAGTATCACCAGCTCAGCTTTTTTAGCATAAAAAGATGGAATAAGCTAAACTGGCCAATCTCCTTCCTCCCTGCCAAGCCACCCCTCCCCACATGCAAACTTACAATCTCTGTTGTGAGCAAATATGGGCCTATTGCATGTGGCTCTTAGGCAGAGTTCTTTAGCAAGAACCTTTGTCCTGGCCAACTGTTTCTTCCAGAGGGTGATAACATCTTGTCAACTGGAGCTGTTTTTAAGAACTTCTCCATTCTAGTTTTAAGTTCTCCATTCTAGTTTTAAGTATTATTTCCAGACCTGCCCCCTCCAAATAAGATAATATAAAGAAATAGTAATGACAAAAGCTACTCACCCTTGAAGATGCGGAATTAACTGGCCAATTGTAATTTCCTGTGCCACCTTCTGGTACAGATCATGGCTATTCAGCACCATAGACTCCAAGATGGCTAGTGAGCGTTGCAATATAGCAATGTCATTAGCAAATTTATTCACATAACCGGCTATCTACAAATAAATCAAGTTTCTTGTATGAGACCATAGTTAGATACAAAGGAAATATTTCAGCAAGATAGTCATTGAGATAGTAGATAAAAACAATAAATCATATTTAAATCAGGGTATGAAATGCTGGATTGGTAAGGCTTGTGTAAACTATGGTTAACATCTATACTGGTGTCATGCCCAACCATGGGAGGCGAGCTGGTCTTGTGGTAACAGCATGACTTGTCCCCTTATCTAAGCAGGTTCCATCCTGGTTGCATATGAATGGGAGACTAGAAGTGTGAGCACTATAAGATATTCCTCTCAGGGGATGGAGCACTCTGGGAAGAGCAGAAGGTTTCAAGTTCCCTCCCTGGCTTCTCCCAGATAGGGCTAAGAGAGATTCCTGCCTGCAACCCTGGAGAAGCCGTTGCCAGTCTGTGTAGACAATACTGAGCGAGATGGCCCAATGGTCTGACACCGTATATGGCGGCTTCCTATGTTCCTATGGTTAAAGGATGGCTGTACTCAGTAAGGGAGAGAGTAAAAAATCCTAAATACTAAATCCATTTCCACACAGACAGTGGAAATGGCCTAATGTGATAATGTACCACACACATACTTATAACACATAGTGTTAGCCCACACGTCGCTCTGTTATCGGACACATTATCATTTTGTATGTGACAACAAATTTTATATTAAGAGAGGACTGGAATGCTGACATTTTCTCCAAGTTATGATTCTGTACAGACATGAGAAATTTTAGAATTCCTTTTTAAAAAGAGGAGATCCAAATCAAGACTGCCTTCAGACTAGGTGGACCAGTGGTCTGACTCAATATAAAGCAGTTTTGTGTGTTGACAGATGTTTCCAACTGTGTGTGTGATGTTTGTAAGTGGTGCTCTGTTACATATAAACAAAATTACGAGCTTAGGGTCAAACGAGATTCAAGGCAGTAACCATGTACATGCCTGTTTGCTACAGTCAAAGATGGGTGGATATCTATTTCCTACACAGAGAGCAGCACATGGGCAAGGGGAGCTAAACCTTTCCTCAGCCTTACCTTGCTGTGTTCCATTGCTTGAAGCACTCTCCCCTGCTCCCCTGCCCTCAGCCCAACTCACTTTCAGTATCAGAACTGGGCTGGCAGGAAGGCGCATCAAGCAGCAGAGTACAGGAAAGGCAGAAGACAGTTTAGCTCCCCTTACCCTTTTGTTCCTTTTTGTGTAAGAAATAAGACTACTTCCTGCTTTATACAGGAGATCCTTACTGTTCCACATATCCCATTTCAAGTATCCGCGGATACTAATGGGCACGTATCTGTGGTTCCTAGAGGGCCAGAATTGACCGTGGAGCTCACTTCTGGCTGCCATTTTGTCTGGAAGAGCCCAGGAGGATCCATTTTATGGCTCATTTCTTGAAGAAGAAAAAAATCAGCCTTTTTTTCTGAGATTTTTCACGGTTTGGGGGGGCAGTTCATTCTTTGGGGGCATTTCTGGGCACACCCGCAGAACAGGCCACAGTAAGTTTTGGGACATTTGGGGGCTGTTTGGAGAAAGTTTGGGGCTTTTTTAAAAAAAATGTCTTCCACCCTAGAACATAATCCCCCTTTCCCCATATCCCCAATGCCTTGTTAAGGAAGAGACTTGGTCTTGTGTCAGCAAGCATGACTTGTCCCCTTAGCTAAGCAGGGTCCACTCTGGTTGCATATGAATGGGTGATGTGATGTGTGAGCACTGTAACATATTTCCCTTAGGGGATGGAGCCACTCTGGAGAGAGCAAAAGGTTCCAAGTTCCCTTCCTGGCTTCTCCAAGATAGGGCTGAGAGAGATTCCTGCCTGGAGCCTTGGAGAAGCCGCTGTCAGTCTGTGAAGACAATACTGAGCCAGATGGACCTATGGTCTGACTCAGTATATGGCAACTTCCTATATTACCCGTGGTTCAGTTACTTGTGGTAGTAGGCAAGGAACGGAACTCCTGCGTGTAATGAGGTTCTCCTGTACATGGACAGGCACATTCACAAATACACACAGCTGCTGTGCCTGATTCAGTTTGCCTCTTAAAGTCAAACATACCTTTTTTATGAAAGCCACAGAGAATGTATCCCAAGATACAATTCCATGATCCATCAGCTCAACAAATGCAGTCAGCGTGAAGGATAACATATCTCCAAAGCTAGAAGAGATAGAAGCCAGAGCAATTACAAGTAATAGGCTAGGAGACTTCATGAAAAAGCAGGAAGAAACTTTGGGGGAAAGGAATAGCAAAGCAAGAATATGCAAGCAGAAGCAGAATAAAATAAAAGGTGTGCAAAGCAGCATCAAAAGGATTCCACATGGATACCAAAGCCCTGTCAACTGGAAGAAAGTGTTCGAAATGACATTTATGAGAAAAAGGCCATGTAATGCCCCCCCAAAATAATGTGATCTAGATTTCAACCTGACCAATTCAAAGATGGGACAGGGGACAGAAATGAGAAAGATGCTTCACTTTCCAATAATGGATCAGCTGTTTAATGACTTTCCCACTTCTGGACAAATGCCAGCAAACATAGGATCAGGCAAAAGTACATATGCTCCTTTCTTCTTCAGCCCTTCTCCCCAGGATGAGTTCCATGCACCAGACATAACCACCGTTAAGTATGAAGTCAGCAACAGTGTTAATTCTAAGCAGAGTTAACCAAAATTTGAAAACCAGCATTAAGCCCTGGTTATTACTAGTGCTGAGCACGTCTTACATGTGGTTGTATCCAGCAGGGAAAGGATAGAAGGATTCATGCTGGAGAGGGGAGGGAACATATGAGCTCTCACACCTACAGGATAAGGTGTGATACCATCCCCTTGGTTTGAAAACCACTGGCTGTACCCTGGTACAATCAGTTAGGTGTAGCCTACTTCACTTTTTGAATAAAAATTATACTAGGAATCTGCATAGAAACAGATAGCACATATATGGAAAACTATGTTCTGGTTAGCACAGCTAGTATTTCTATGTCATGAGATTGCATTAATGGAACTCTAGAACATAACTCCAGAACATAATCCTAACAATTCCACTCCACTCCAATACTAACCTGGCCTCTCTTTGATGTATACACCCTATAATTCAATCAAAGAAGTTACCTGATCAGAAGGAAGTCCTTCAATCACATAGGACAAGAAATGAACGATGACCCTGGTGATAACCTGAGCCAATGTACTGCTTCCATAACAACCTCCATTTTTTTTAATTTTTATTCTTTTACATTTTATATCCCACTCTTCCTCCAAGGAGCCCAGAGTGGGTGTACTACATACTTAGGTTTCTCCTCACAACAACCCTGTGAAGTAGGTTAGGCTGAACTCAGGTCCCCCCGGCCCTAGTCCGGCACTCTAACCACTACACCACGCTGGCTCTCCTCCATTATTTCATCACATCAGGCGCCCAGGATGCTAGAATTCCCAATGAATTTCTTGGCAGCCAGATTTATTTATTAGTGGGCTTTCATAAAGTGCCAGTGTGCACACATTCAAGATTTGCTACTTGCAACATCTATTAGCTGTTTTAAATATCAAAGGGGGTTAAACAGGAGCTCATTGTTTTGGCAAAGTACATTCTGTACTTTACCATTCTGTTTACGCTAGCATAACTGTCTCCCATATGGCAGTACCGAGTTGTGGGGGGGGGGAATGAGAACATCACACATTATGATTTTTACATATGTAGAGACAAATGCTATACATACATAAAATGTATACGTATTATAAAGGTATATGTACTGGGGAGCCAGGATTGCCTGCAGCCCCTGCTTTCCCCCATCACAAGAATGGTTGGTAATCTTGGGGTCGAACAGGGGCTTTGCCCTCTAGGGCATGCTTCTGGATGCTGTTCACCCTCCTCCACCAACCAAAGTTTGTATGCTCTTCAAATCTTCATACAGACATATTTAAAAGAGCATGTTCCTTTCAAATGCAGAAGAGCGGGCGAGAGAGAGTTTATATTGCAGACAGTATAGCACTTCATCTCAACCTGATCCACCTGCTGTATATCTAAAGGAGGATGGAAAATCTGGATGCAGTACTGGGGGAGTTATCTCTTCTCTCTGCCATTTCCCTTGAGAAAAACATAACTTGGGGAAAGGGGCAATTTAAATCACAGAAACAGCACAGGGTTTAAAAAACAAACAAACAAACTCTGTGAGGAGCAGCCTGTACTAGAGATTAGGAATCTGAGAGTCTGCACACTGCTGCCTCATGTGGCTGCCAGCTGTACTACAGCAGACCCCAGCCATCCAGACAGGCAATAAATTGGCTCTTTCCAGGACTGAAAGATTATGAAGGCTTCCTGTCGGGACTCAGACATTGCCTCAGTCTCAAGTCTCTTTAATCCTAGTGCACGGTCTTTCTTGATCTTTCTTCCTGCTCAGCTTGCCCTCTGGCTTTGGATCTGACTTTCACTACTGCTGACTCTAGTTCCTGGTTTTTGTTGTTGTTGTTATTTATTCGATTTCTATACCGCTCTTCCAAAAATGGCTCAGGGCGGTTTACACCGAGAAATAATAAATAAATAAGATGGCTCCCTGTCCCCAAAGGACTCACAATCTAAAAGAAACATAAGATAGACACCAGCAACAGTCACTGGAGGTATTGTCCTGGGGGTGGATAGGGCCAGTTACTCTCCCCCTGCTCAATAAAGAGAATCACCACATTATAAGGTGCCTCTTTGCCAAGTTAGCAGGGGTCTAACTTGTTGCCTTGCTCCTGGTTCTCTGTTGCCCTGGTCTCAATGACAGACTCCAACAGACCCTCCAGTGGCTGCCCATGATCCGGTGCTGACATCCTGCCCCAGTGCAGCAGCTCCAATCCAAGTCACCTTCCTGCCATCCCCTGCAGCTTTTAAAGCAAAGAAAAAAAGACATCAGAAGTTCTTATGACAGATCTCTGATGTTACATCTCTTATGGCTCATAGGATTCTATCCATAGATAGGGGTGTGCACAGAACTGCGGAACTGCGGTCCGGCAAGGGGGTGGGGGGTTCCTTTAAGAGCGGGGGGAGCGCTTACTTACCCCTCCCACCGCTTTCCCCCTCCGGCGCCCGTAGTTCTGTTAATGATTGGGGTGGCAGGATATCTCCCCGCATGCACTACAGGCTTATTGAAGCCTTTTGGAGCATAGCCAGCAGCAGCAGCAAAATGTAAGAAGGGGTGGCAGGGAGGTATCCTGCCGCCCCAATCATTAACAGAACTACGGGTGCCGGAGGGGGAAAGCGGAGGGAGGGGTAAGTAAGCCCTCCCTCCGCTCTTAAAAGAACCCCCCCAATCACCCGAACCACCCATGTCTGGACTGGTCCGTAGGCCTTTAGAATGGCCTCCGGAACAGTCCCAGCTCATCACTATCCATAGAAAGGTAGAGCTAATGCTGATATGAATTGATATGTAAAACACAGGTAAGTGTTTTTGTATGAATGACTATACTTGAATTCATTTTAAACATGAACCTGGGTTCAGGTCCCACAAATGCATGATACAGATAGGAAGCATACCGCTGTACCTGCATTCAACATAAAATGTGAATAACTATACCTCTACACACTGTACACAGATTGTACCGGTTTTGAACATAACACATGACTAGGGCTGTGGTTTCCGAAACAGTATTACTGCACTCACTGTTTGTCCAAACAAAAGGTTGCCTATATTTTGAGACAGCCAGAGATATAGATAGTCTCCACAAGGTTAGCCACTTCGGCAGCTAAACAGAGCCATGTCTCACAATCACGATGCCACAAGAGAAATTTAGCAGTCCAAGTCATCATGCAATTCATGACATAGATAACTGAGGTGAAAAATAGGAGACTCATTATGCTTCCTGCCTGTGGTATGGCTTCTAAACAAACACAAACATCACAAGAAAAGACTAAATAATATGATATAAGTGTAATGACTACATTAGCTCTTAGCCATTACTAGGTCCCATTGAAATTAATTGGACTTAAGGTAGTCACCATTATTTGTTTCACTGATTTCCAATGGTATTTAGTCAAGGTAAACTTTCTTTGGATACAATCCCATTGTTTCTGCAAGTTCCATTGCTCACCACTACGAAACTTCATTCTTCTTCCACTAGGTGTCATCATAGCATTACACCAAGGACAGAAAATCTTCCAAAGGGAAGGAGAGCTAAGAAAAATGGCTGTAAATACGAAGACACAGAAGTATCTCAGCCAAAGTTAAGATTGTCATAAGAGAAGACTAAATAACTAATTATGGCCCAGTTTAAATGGCTTATTTGGGGGCATATATTAAAAATTATTTTAATCAGTCCCGATTAAATACATGTCTATATGGTAAAAGGGTACTCTCTTGATGCTCATATCCATTCCTCAGGATCTCATCAAGTAGCAGAAAACAAGTACCCCTTTGTCCACCTGATATCAAACCTGGATGCCAGAGCACCAGGAGGTGTTTCTGGGGCAAGGGAGAAACAGGTTCTCTCCTCCCTGCCTCCTCCACTGGAGTGTGGGACTCACAAGGTATCTCGGCTTCAGCTATAGCCACGTGCTTTGGTGCTGCCAAATGAACTGCAGCCAAAATGAACTTCCCAGGCTCGCTGCCGCCCAGATCTGCCTTGAATCAATGACATTCCTTTAGCATCTGCTTTGTAGGAACAAGTGCCAAGAATGGAAATGTTAACCCACAGCAACAGTTGTGAGGTTAATACTATACTGCAGGGGGAGGCCACAGGGGAACATGCCCTGAGGCAGAGAGCAAACCAGCTACTGGCACAAAGGCTGCAGCCGCCTCTAGCTGTAGCCAATCCATATAAATTGTCAGTCCGTGTCATCACAGACTGAAGACAGAGGGAGAAAGAGAAGGAGGCCTGCTTCACATCCGACAACATTTTCAACATGGCTATAACTTTTGCCCAGGAAATTAATGAACTCTGTGTGACAAATATACACATCTATTGCATGGCAAAGCCTAAACTGGTGGCAGATTCCCATGGCATCTATAATATAAAGCTGCTTGGGCCTCACTGACTCCCAGACCAAATCATAAAAGAGAGAAACGTTCTGTTTTCACAGGTAGGTTCCAGACCTTGCCCAGGCTACAAAAAATAAAGAAGAAAAACACAACTTCCCTGAAACATCCATAACAGCAAGAAAATCCAGAAAAGCTCTCCTATTCAAAAGCATGGAGAATGTGACCTTATAGAGCTAGGAAAAACTAGAGTCACAGCAAGGTAATACATTAAGATGTTTGCAAAGTGCAAGCCTTCACTGACATGAAACTCTCAGACCCAACCCCAAAGGATAGAAACATGCCATTTCACAGGCTCAGGACACCTTTATATATGCTTATTTTATCTTTGTTAAAAGCTTATTTCTCTTGTTGAAGCAAAACAGCTTAGAAAAACCTATGATCAGTATAGCAATCCATAAAATGATACATAATGAAATACAGATTTCTAAAAGGGGGACATCTAAAATAGCCAATGTGGCTGCACAAAGTTTAGCAATGAGCTAAAAATAATAAAAAGAACACACATAATAGAAGTAAATACAAATGGACAGGTCACCAGAGGTGGCTGGTCAGTAACGGCCGCAGTCCTCACCCCAACCAAACAAAGCAAAATGACAACAAGCTAGCACCAGAGTTCAAACTTACAGGCAGTCCCAGCTAATCCTCCAAAGCAAGGAACTTTCTCCACACCCTCCTCCCCATGACTGTAACTTCCTATTTTTTGTTACTGGCTGGAATAGGTGCTACTCAAGCAGTTTAATTAAAAAATACGATTAAAAATATGATTAATAATAATAATATGATTTTAAAAATCATATTATTAGTTTAGTGGATTGTGGGAATGTAGCAAACTGAACAAGTGTAGATTAGATGAGAATACCATCAAGATGGATTCACAACCGGGGGCAAGACCACACTCAAAGAAAGAGTGCCATATTCAAAGAGGTTTCAAGTGAAGCTCTACAGCGCTCTGACTGGGTCCAATATTCTTCAACATTTTTATCAGTGAGTTAGATGAAGGGGTTGAAGGAATCCTCATTAAATTTGCTTGTTACTCAAAATCGAAAAGGATAACTAGCACTTCAGAAGACAGGAATTCAAAGTGACCTTGATAGAATGAAAAACTAAGCTGAAATTAAAAATCAGAATTTAGAGACAAATGCTCTGCAGTTAAGCAAACATGCACATTTAAAGGACACAAAATACATCATGTGTAAAAAGGATCTCAGAATTACAGCCGACCACGAACTGAATGTGAGTGATGTGATCCAGCTGCAAAAAAGGTTAATACTAATTTAGGCAGCATTAATATAACCACAGTTTGCATAGCCACAAGCAGTGATAGCTCTATTTTAGTCTGCACAGTCAAACCTTGTACTGTGTACAGTTTATTTTATTTATTGTTCAATTTTTATACCGCCTTTCATAATAAATCTCAAGGAAGTTTAAAGTAAAGTGTGCCGTCGAGTCGGTGTCGACTCCTGGTGACCACAGAGCCCTGTGGTTGTCTTTGGTAGAATATAGGAGGGATTTACCATTACCTCCTCCTGCACAGTATGAGATGATGCCTTTCAGCATCTTCCTATATCGTTGCTGCCCAATATAAGTGTTTCCCATAGTCTGGGAAACATCAGCGGGGATTCGAACCGGCAACCTCTTGCTTGCTAGTCAAGTCATTTCCCCACTGTGCCATTAGATAGCTTACAAGAAGGTTTTAAAAAGTTAATACACAGTAAAATTCCATAAAGGTTATATCTAAAACCTTAAAATCAGTGAAACAGTAAAAATCATAAACCATCAACAGCCACCATTAAAATTGTTTACTGTTCTGGCCACACTTTAAACATAGAAAAAAATGGAACAGGTTCAGAGTAGATAGTCAAAGACAATCGAGGTCTGGAAAAGAAGCTCAGAGAAGAAGGTTTGAAGGAACTGGGTATATTTAGCTTGCAGAAGGGAAGACTGAGGCAAACATGATAGCTCTCTCAAATAGACTGCCCCATGGAAGTGGGCAAGAAAGTGCTTTCTGCTGTCCTTGAGGGTACAACTAGGTCTAATTGGCTTAAGGTACAGAAGAACATTGGGAGCTTGACAATGGAACTGCTGAACAATGTCCGCTGAACAATGGAACCGATTGACAATGTCCACTGAACATTAGGAGATTGACAATGGAACAAATAATTAAAGTTAATGATTGGATCTCCCTCACTGGAGGCCTTCAAACAGAGGCTGGACAGTCATCGGTTGAGGATGCTCTACCTCTGGGCAATATGGTTTTATATCAATAGTAGTTCATATTATTTAAAACAACAACCCAACAGCCATTAATACTACAGCACAAGCCATAAAAAATATAGCTCCAAAAAGATAAGCATATAGTGTGGATGTCTGGTCTCCATAGAGAAGGTGTTCCAAAGAATGGGCATCACCTCCCAAAAGGCCCTGACCCTAGCAGACGGTCTCCAAATCTCAGACCGACTGGGCATTCAAAGCAGGATGAAGAACACAATGTAAAGAATAGGCACATACAGGAGGTTTCACAAGAAATTTCCAATCCAGCTTATAGGACCAAACCTGCTTAGCTTCAGATGCTTAACTGCATCAAATGCCCCTTTCAGACTGTTCTCTGGGTATATTTATTCAGGCAAAACAAACAGGTCTGCATTTGTCACATATGATTTCTAATATAGAAATGTTGTGCAAATGTTGTAAAGTGAAGGTAAAGTTCTTCCGTCAAGTTGGCGTCGACTCCTGGCAACTTCAGAGCCATGTGGTTTTCTTTGGCAGAGTGCAGGAGTGGTTTACCATTGCCATCTACCACTCAGTATGAGATGATGCCTTTCAGCATCTCCCTATATCGCTGCCGCCCTATATAGGTGTTTCAGCGGGGATTCGAACTGGCAACTGCGAGCTCCCTAGGCAGGTTACTTCCCCACTGTGCCATCAGGTGGCTCTGCAAATGTTGTAGCATGTTAAAAATGCTACATTACAGCTGAGCAAGAGAACCACCAAAACACTACCAAAAGCAACTGCACAAGGCAACGGAAGAGCTGAGAGCAATTTCCACGGCTGTGTCCCTTTAAATCAGGGCTGCACAACTTCGGCCCTCCTGCTCCTTTGGGACATCCCATCCAACTCCTATCATCCCCAGCCACAGTGGCCAATAATCAGGGATTATGGGAGTTGCAGTCAATCTGCGCAGGAGGCCCAAGTTCTGCAGCCCTGTTCTAAATGCTGGAATCAGAGTTACTCCAGCTGCCCAGAGCGATGCCAGTTATATAGCTACCTACTGTGGACTCAGTAGTTCATGTGACTAGTTATTTGCTCAAGTGTGAGGTCATTTCTTAAATTTCCCCAAGAATGTTGCCATGCATTAGCAGGAATATTTCAGAACAACTTTAAAAACTGAGGTTTGGTTCAAACAGTAAGAGGTAATCAACCCGAGTCCTTATGATTCATTATCACCGTTTAATCCTTTGATGCACATCAATAATTAATAGATCCTAAATCAGACATGTAACTCAGTTGTGTTCACCACATATTAAGTACAGCAACCATGGAACAGCTTGGTTGCATGAAACAATTTTGTAACCATGGGAACACATTCTGACATACTGAGGAAAATTACTCAAAGTTGTCTCATTGAAATTAAAACAAATTAGTTGCCATTTTAATTTTAATGGAACTACTTTGAGTAATTTTCTACAGTACACCAACCATAGAAATCGACAGAAGCCAGTTAATCGCACAGGATACACATATTACTTGGTGAGTATCACCTCAGCAGACTGACTCATGTTCAAGTTTCAAAATAACCACAAAAATATTCCAGTGACATTTTATTTTATTATGGACAGCCTAGATACAATCACAATTACACAATTTCCTGCAAACATGCATTCACAGAGATTGAGGAAGGCAGTCATTTTTCAGATCCTTTCTGCTTAAGAGGGACTACAAGCAGCAAAAAATGTGTCCACAAACAGAAAGTTACTAATCTTGAGCCCTGTATTAAATGTTTGTGTCATAGATAGATTGATAGACAGTTTAGTCAGATTCAATTTGTTCCGTAAGATCACATTTCCTTTCTCCATCCACTACCTCACTTTTGCACCAGCATTCACAGCTGCATGAAATGAATGCTGCAAACTAGCAAAATCAGAATGGCAGCATTTGCTTTTACTAGGTGCTATCACTGCTATAGATATTGCTACTAGTATTACTTTATATTACACTTTTTAAACATGCCCCGTGTTTCAGGGTCTTTGGCCATGAGTCACGGGGGCGGGGGGGGGGCAGGGATCTGCACACATAGCCAGAACTTTGCTAGCAGGGTTGTTTGGCAGCAATTCCCACCGACAAAGACAATATGCTTACCCATCTCCCTCATCTATACCCCCCATCTTGAATCCCAGCCATTGTTTTGTTGGTCCTCACAATGGCTAGGTGCATTTTTATTTCCATTCTTACACACTGGGGCAGGGAAGCCAGTATGAGAGTCAGAGACTTGCCCAAGGGCACCCAAGCCGAACTGGGACTTGATCTCAACCCCTGGAGCCAAGCCCAACTCTATCTCTTGGAAGAACACTGTAGTTTTAATGTAAAGTGGTAAAGTAAAGTATGCCGTCAAGTCGATTTCGACTCCTGGTGCCCACAGAGCCCTGTGGTTCTCTTTGGTAGAATACAGAAGGGGTTTACCATTGCCTCCTCCCGTGCAGTGTGAGATGATACCTTTCAGAATCTTCCTATCTCACTGCTGCCCGATATAGTAGCAGCGGGGATTCGAACCAGCAACCTTCTGCTTGTTAGTCAAGCATTTCCCCACTGCGCCGCTTAAGACAACCTAGTTTTAATGTACGATTCCATTATTATTGGAGTGATATGGGCACTGTTCACCCATGGTCCATTATTGGATCATTCTGATAATGTCTGTAGAAAAGAACCATGTGAGTCTGTCAAATTATGTGCTTCCTTCCCACTCCAGCACTGCCAGCGCCTCAACAGAAACATATTATTAGGGCCACAGAGAGATATAATAACTATATGACTCATATTATTCTGAATAAGGCAGGCTATATACTAGAAATGGCACAGCACAATTAAGATGAAATAATGCAAGGCATATGAAAACACCTTATATAAAATCAGACCAATGATCTACCTAGAATCTTCCGTGATAGGCAGCAGCTCTCTTAAGGTCTCACGTGGAAAACTTTTCCAGCCCTGAAGCCTGAACTCCTCTAACCAGAGCTGTCAAGGAAAGAACCTGGGGTCCCAGGTTGCAAAGCACCTGCAAAGCACATACCTGTAAATCACACACTGTGCCATTGAGCAATACCTCTCACTCTCTGCATCAAATAGCACTCTCTGCGTACACTCATAGTGAGCTTCTTTCTATAGAGATGTTAGAGTTAAATCTTGATCTGTAAGAGCTCTCCATTGAGAAGTGTTTCCAGTTCTAAATGGGGCTATATGGATTTAAGCTAGAAAAGTAATAAAAGGAGAATAGCATTCCAGCAAATGTAAAACCTACACTGGGTATAATGTTCATTTAATTACATCCTGTGCCGATGATGTCCATAAGTATACACAAGGAGAGATTTCCTCCTCCTATATAGCAATGGCAGTTTGCAGGGTGGGAGAAGGGGCAAAGAACCCCCAAACTTCTTTGCAGAAGCTATTATAGTTAAATGATATCGTATCAAAACCAACTGAAGCCTTCTAGGATGCGTGCATAGCTTTATGTCATGGGTGAAAATGCCCCAAGGTGTGAAATCTAGTGGCACTGTACTTTTGAAACTGCAAATTTGTCAAGCAGAGACAATTACACAACTGCTGACCACGCAGTGACACAAAAGAAATATATAAAGGAAAGGCTGCTGTTAACAAGACAGAATTTTACAAAATTTGCTTAATGCAAGAAATGACATCAATTTCTCCATTTCTTTGTTTTCAAACTCCCCCTCCTTTGCAACCTTCAGTCTCATAACTAAAGGAGAACTAATATCAACCAGCATGCTGCATTTGTCAGATAAGGAAGAGTGTGAGTGAGTGAGTGAGTGAGAGTGTGTGTGTGTCCCCCGCCCTCCAAATGACTAGAAGTTTGCATCCAAAGATTTGGCTGGTTGTTTCAAACCCGTTTTGTGACCCTCAGCTGCTCATACACTACAATACCTAGCCATGTGACTCCATCCTCTCTGCCTATGGGATTTTCTGCTTTTTCTTCTCCAACCAGATTGCATCCTCTGGTCCTCTCCTCTAGAGTACAGACACTTATCACCACCACCCCATCATTAGCTTCTCTGCTTCCTAACTTGCTGCCTTCTCAAGCCCTTGCCTCTACTTTTCCTGGGCCCTTGCTGTTCATATCCTCTCTTTCTTCAGTCTGCCTCAAAGATCAAAGCATTTCAGCCAATGGCAACCAGAAAGTCTTGCCTTTTCACCCTTCTGTCACATCAGGGCTGCTCAGTCTATCACTGCCAGGGCTATCCCACTCAAAACCCATTAAAGGCAGTCCTTAACTTAAGACGTTCTGCATTAAGGCAAATGACACTTAAGAGATTTGTAAATTGCAGACTTGCTTCAACTTTACAACTCGGTTTCACTTTATAGCTCTTACTGCAGGAGAGGAGGCTCCAATAGATGGCTGTTTGTGTGTGAGCTATAAGGAGGAGGAGGAGGTTACCAGGGTGCCTCGGGCTGAAAATTGTCATTGAGAATGGCAATCCTGGTGGCAGCAGTTGCTGAGATATCTGAAGCTGTGGAGGGATTGGCTGCAACTGTCCAAGATGCTCCCCCTACCACTGCTTTGGCTCCTCCTCCTCCAGGCTCAGTTGTTGCACTGATTTTTAATAATATCTAGAATTGTTGAGAATGCTTTACATCCCAATCTGAAACATTCGGCTAGTGCGCCAGCTGCGTCCCTTTCTCGAGAAGGCAGATCTGTCCACGGTTACCCATGCCTTAGTCACATCACGGCTGGATTACTGTAACACCCTCTACATGGGGCTGCCCTTGAAGAACATCCGGAAACTGCAGCTAGTGTAAAACGCGGCAGCTAGGGTTTTATCCGGAGCTGCCCGTTGGGAGCACATCACCCCCATTCTGAAAGAGTTGCACTGGCTGCCGGTTCGTTTCCGGGTCCAATTCAAGGTGCTGGTTTTGACCTTTAAAGCCCTTAACAGTTTGGGCCCAGGGTATTTGAGGGACCGCCTGCTCCCAAGGGTTGCTGCCCGCTTGACGAGGACATCTGAGGGGGCCCTGCTCCGGGTGCCGACAATGAGAGAGGCCCGGCTGTCGTGCACTCGGGACAGGGCCTTCTCTGTTGCTGCCTCCAGACTTTGGAATGCTCTCCCAGTGGCCATTCGCTCCTCAGACTCCATCACGGCTTTTAGAAAGCTTGTTAAAACTTGGCTTTTTACCCAGGCTTTTACATAATTGTTTTTACTGCTGCTTCTGTGTGTTTTTACCTGTTGTATTGTTTTTATGCTTGTATTTTATAGATTTTAAATTTGGTTTGTTTTTATATTTTTAGCTTAATATTTTTATTGTCTTCTTATTGTATGTTTTAACTTTTGTAAACCACCTTAGGGTTGTTTTTTAACGAAAGGCAGTATATAAATGCAACAATAAATAAATAAAATAAATTTGGATCAGTGTGACTGCCTGCAACATTAACAGCAATATCTCTGCAATGCATTTAATTGCCAATACAGACCATTCTAGGATCAGATCCATAAGTAATTCATTCTCAGGCCTCTTCAGATACTGAGTTTTCCCCGCCACTGAAAAGAGACATTTGCAGAATGCTCCTCACATGAAAGTAGTCTGTGTGTAGAGTAGTCTGTAGTCTGCCTGGCCAGTTCCCAACCAACATACTGGCTCTTGCCCCACCACCACTTCCTTCCTTGTCTGTTGCCCGGGGGGGGGGGGAGGAGATGGAGGTGAGCTAGCAGTTCCCCTTCCTTCCCCAGAAAAGCAAGAAAGAGCCAGGAAGGGTCTAGGTGGCAAGGGGGAGCAACTTCTTATTCTCTGCCATTAACTTTTCTGCTGCATCTCTGTGACAACTAGCTTTGATAGCAACAGAAAAAAGAATAAGGTATCTGGCCTTGGTTCTGGAACCAAACCCCCATTTACAGCACTGTTTCCTACAGGAAAACAGGTTCCAAGTTAAGACATTTCAACATAAGATAAAGCTTTCAGGAACCAATTGTGTCATAAGTCTGAGGACTCCCTGTAGTGCACAACACCACAGTTCTTTAATAATATCTATAATTGTTGAGAGTGCTTTACATTCCAATCTGATACATTTGGACCAGTGTGACTGCCTGCAACATTAACAGCAACATCTCTGCAATGCATTTAATTGCCAATACAGACCATTCTAGGATCAGATCCATAAGTAATTCATTCTCCTGCCTCTTCAGATACTGAGTTTTCCCCACCACTGAAAAGAGACATTTGCAGAAAGCTCCTCACATGAAAGTAGTCTGTGTGTAGAGACCCCAGAATACAGATCCACTCCATAGAGAAAGCTTGTTTCAGTAGAATACAAAACTCTGCCTTTTATTCAAAGAAACAAATGTATATGTATGTGAGTTTATAAAACCTGCTGTAATCCTAGATGCACATTTTTAAAAATAAAAGACAAAGGCTTACATGCAAGTTAAAGCGAATACTTGTGTGCATCATTTTTGTATAAGTTACACACAAGAGAACCCACTGAATTTTAAGACGCAGAGAACAAAAGTCTGGTGATGGCTGCATGGACACAGGTGCAGATATGCTTGGAAGTAAACAGGACACAGACATGTACCAATATGTCCTCAAGCACACACCACTCTTGCGGAGGAGGAGGAGACAACATCGGAAATTCAACTGCACGTTCATGAATACAGCTGCCTTCATGCTCACAAAACTGAAAAGGATCGGACATGCATAAAGAAAGAATCATGCAGCAGCAGGGGCTGTAGCAAATGATGCCTCTTGAGATTCAAATGCTTTTATCTAGTCCTTATTTTCCTCATAATTTTACTGACTATTAATACTTTCTCGAGAGTTCAGTTAGTTTCACAGTAGTTTGGACAGGAGCATGAGCAAGAAAATCCATTTTAAGTGTAATAACAGTGGAAAACTTTAAAGCAAGACTTTAACGTGCTGCTGGTGGTGTTTTCTCCCTGAGTGTTGTGTTCCCCACCATGCAGCTAGACACACGTACAAAAGCACCTTACCATACTATATTGTCAGGCTTTCATATAACATGCCAGTGATAAGGATTGGGGAGCATCACACGGAAAGAAAAAATAGCAGCTAAAAACATGTGCAAAGTTTCTTGGTAGGTTGGGATCAACAACGATGGAGAGAGGAAATAAACATTACAAACACTGAAAGCTGCCACCAAGAAACAGCAGCAATGTGCAGAGTTCTTTGCTCCCATATACTCTGTAATGCAACTTACCCTATGTCCCATCAACAGGTATATGTTTCCCCTCCTACATAATTGGCTGCTAACAGTGGGAGCTGGGAAAATGCACTGAAGCCACATTACCAGATGCTAGAAAGAAAGATTACTGTGGCTCTTAAGCTTCCTGTTAAGTCCATTAACATAACAAAAAGATACTTGGAACAAAAATCATGACATGTTAAATAGAGTTGACATCCAAAGTGAGAAGAGCCCAGCAACAGAAAACAGCATCAGCAAACAGCTTTAGCAGATACAGGAAAATAAAGCATCCATTCCACAAGCAATGCAAAAATAATTAAAAATAAAACAAAAAAATAAAATAGGTCACTGAAAGCTCCACAATAAAACTTTGGCATGTAGCATAAAAGAGCAGGAAAGAGAAGCAGAAGATCTGCTGGATCAACAATGCGCACAGAGATTTAAATAAATAAATTAAGCAGGAAGGCCTGGAATTTAATCATGCAAAGAAGAGGTAGTTTGCAGGGTCATGAGCCAATCAGATTCTTACCAGGGCTTCATTATCTTCTGCAATTTCTGATATCGTCTGCAAAAATTTAAACACTTTCAGGTCAAGAGAAACATTTTAAGACATCTTCTCTTCGAATCTGTGAACACGTTCTACAAGGCCTTATCAACACAGGCACAGAAACTTAAGTCAGCAACATTTAAGTGAAGCTTACTTGATCTGATAATAATATCCTTTAATAATGTTTTGAATGAGAGGATGAAAAGCATCCCAACACACCCTTTAACTTTACAACAAATGCTCACAGATAGAAAGTAGATAAAAGGCATGAGACACACATTCTGAATTATTCGGAGGAGCAATGAACTCTGCCCATATATCAGAACTTCACCAGGGAGGAGGAGGATAACAGACGCTGGCAGGCAAAGGGCCAGCAGCTATTAGACTTTACACTGTCTCCCAGTTCTCCCTCAGTCATAACTTTTTCCCTTTGGCCACAAAGTTCACACTGAAAACTCTGCATCCTTTAGGCTAGGGAAGGCCAATTGGCAGTCTATGGGTGACATCTAGCCCAGCTTCTCCATGCCAAAGGTTAGAAGCAGAGCATGACTGTCTCTGATGTGCAGCTTCTGGCCCCGAACAGATCCCTCGAATACTTTTGCAAAATGTCTCTTGGGTATCATGGGAGAGGGAGGTACCTACCAGATTCTGCCGTCAGGGTGGCTATATCCTTCCCAACTCAGCTATTCAGAGACTCAATAGCATCAGTGCTTGGGGAGGGCTCTGGCCCAGAGCAGCATAGCTAGAGAAAGTCTGTCTCCCAGGCTCAAGAAAATGAATCATAGTTTTGCAAGTCATAGGGACCACTTCAATTATGCGAAAATGGTGCATGTAGAACACACTAGGACAGTTCACAACCTTGGGTACTTATGTTCACACCATATATCAAACGGCTCCTCACGGTGAAGTGTAATAACAAATATTTTAGTAAAACTCTACATAAACAACCAGAAACCTCAGTATCGGAACCAAAAAGCTATGAATAGTTTTTATATCCTTATAAAGGAATCACATCATCACTTTAATTATTTATCTTGAAAAAACATACCATCTAACAATGACATTTCATTAATAAAATGAAGTTACATGTCCATGTTATCTTCATACACTGCTGCTGCTGGCATTGCGAAGTCAAACTTCCAGTACTAAAAGATCCAGTTTTCCAGTATTACCCTCCAGCAGCAGCAAACAATAACTTTTAGTGGCAACATGATTTCTTCTATATTGGAATACTAGCACCAAATTCAGCAGCATTGCACAATGGAATGTTATCAGTGTACTAGTAACCACCACAAATTACGACAACACAATATGACAGTAGGTGAGAAATGTGAATATTGTGAACACTTGTCTTGCATGGTAGAATCTTGTCTATTTCATGAAATTATGTTTTGCTAAAAATCTGAATACTATAAAAGTTATATTATACTGACTGTGTTATCTACCTACACACACACACACACGTAGATTTTTGACTGAAATTTGGGTGTCTATTTTGTTTAATGTAAGCAATATAACATTGATTGTTGTTTACAAGGTCCACTTTTTCAAAGATTCATTTGGAGATCTAAACAACTATTAGTATATTCTGGATGCGCCCTGTTGATTAATTATACAAGAATATATAGCTTGTGGAGTATAAATTTGTGGCCACTTATGCCTTAAACCAGAACTCTGAGATGGAACTTTCAAAGAGGAAATTTCAAGTCATAACTATCAAATGTCTTTCAAGTTGACACTTTTTAAAAAAGCCTTTCGCCTCATTTGAAAAATAACCATCACCAGTTTATATAATTGGTATTTGAAGCACAATCTTCCTCATTTAAACTGGTGACCCTTTCCAAGTGTGACATAAACTATAGCCTTGTGAAGTAAAATCAGTTTAAACTTTGGTACTTGGAATTTCAATTCAAGTTAAAATACAGGGTTGCTTTATATTTTAGAAAAGTCTCCAGCACCTAAAGATTAGCAGGGTGTTGAGGAGATACCTACCTCCAGAACCATTAAGTACATTGGTAGGAACATAGGAAGCTGCCTCATACTGAGTCAGACAATTGGTCCATCTAGCTCAGCATCTGCTTTCCAAGGCAGGCAAGGTTCTTTTCTAGCTCTGGCATCCTGGAGATGCCAGGGAATGAACCTAGTACCTTCTGCATGCAAGGAGTCTGCATGCAAGGAGATGCTCTACCATTGAGCTATGGCCCCATCCCTGAAGGCGAATATCTTAGCAGACAGTGCTCACATATAGTTAACCATCCAAATGCAAAACAGGACAGACCCTGCTTAGCAGAGAGGACAATTCATCCTCAATATTGCAATCTCCTCCCCAATCTGTTCATATTCGTGATTTCACTCTCCTCCCCAATCTATTCTAATCAGCAGTTTGAAAACATTTTCCGTATTATATCAGGTTGGAAGGAGTAGTGATCAGTATTCGAATCGGAAGATTCTGCCCTGATAAGGGTCTTTCTGAACATCGTTTCTAGGGAAACAAAGTTTATTCAAGTTGATCCTGCTTGTCAGCAAAGTTGTTGTGAGGTTAACCAGACTGGGCATGACTTTGGAAATAATACTATATAGAACGAAGGTTGAAGTCACACAGTATTTGCCTTTCGGGGATTACAAGAGATGTCTGATGCACTGAAATTAGTGGGCCCAAAGCATCCCAATAATTCACGGTGGTTTTGAGAGAAAATTGAATGCCTCGAAAAGGCCCTGTAACCGGAGCAGTATAAACAATCAACCACTAGCATTTTTTAATGCTAATTTTAATAGAAAAAGAAAATCCAAAAGGGAATGGCAACATAATGTTCAAGAATAATAGTGCAAGGCTACTTGCTTAGACATTTCACCGACCACAGTATGCTCACTGTTTGGCCTCGAAGGGACTCGGGATTACATTGCTGGCTCCATGCCAGAAGGACAGCAGCACATTCTGGAATTCCCCAAGCCACAAAGGCCTCGTACTTGCTGAACGTGCATTCCAATCTCTGCCAGGAGCCACTTCCAGCTGAAATAAATTTTGCCCAGCTCTGACGAGACCAACTCTTTTGTGGCTCATTTGGCAATCTCTGGTTGTAGATCAAGAAGGGCCCAGGCTTTCAAGCTCAGTTAGGAACAGAAAAGGACTGGCGGCACTTATTTCGTATGGAAGAACCTCAGACTGACCCAAGGAATCCCCAAATGCTATATTCAAAGTGCAAAAATACAGGACACTTGAATCATATGTTTTGATGGCAAGATTGGGAATAACGCAGCATTTTCTAATAGTTTGGCAAGAACACAAATAGCAGACTACTAGGAGTCAGAGCAGCAGTGTGTGGAGAAAAGGAGACTGCATGTAATAGAGATCAGGGCCTGTCTGGAGGAACAGGGTGCCCAAAGGGGCAAAGGAATGATAGTCCCATATATAGTATGCCCATTGCCAAACACCCTTCTTATTTGGCCTTATAATGATCGCAGTGCCATCATTACTAGAATTAATCTGTGCGGCAGGAAAAGGAGTTATTGGTCTGGAATGCAACTGGTGCAAATCAACTGAACGGAATTGGATAAGGAGCTCGAGGCAGGGGCACCTGCATCTTCAATTAAAGTTGGATCCATGGAAAAACATGGATATGCAGAATACCTTCAACTCAACTCTGCTTATTAGGGCTGCAAGCCTTTATCATTAAGCCCCGAATTTAACCAACTAAAGTTTCCAGCATAGGTCGTAGGGCATGACGAGATATTGGTGAAGTTGCCAGTTTGAAGGCAACTTGCTCAGCTGCACTACAGAGAAAACTTCATGACAGAGAGTGTTTTACAATTCCCAAAGAAGATGATGTAGGACATCAGAGAGCTGTGAGTGGGGTATGGATGGAACTCCATGTGGAGGAGGAAACAGGTGCATTTGAGTGCCCCACTGCTTGTTTTGGAATCCTGTGGAAGAACAGGCTTGTTCCATCACTACCCATAATAGGGTTGCCATATTCTGGCTTTCCAAATCCAGGTGCCTAATTTGCATATTATGTAAATTGGCTGGAAAATTAATTTAATAGTGACTGCACATTTTGCTCCAAAACTCCACTTCTACAAGGGCTAGAGCTTAGCTTGGGGGGGGGGGAAGCTGAAATCTGGGAGAATCTGGGTGCGCTAAGCAAGCTGGGTGAGATGCTTAAAATCTGGGTGAAACCCAGAATTTGGGGGGACATGGCAACTCTAGCCCAGAACAAGAGGAGGCTGGAGAGGCTCATGGTTAATTTACTGCTCACCTTGCTCCACACTGTGGAGCAGATGCTACTGCATGCATAATCTATCCTCATACTGGCAAGCAGCTTCAGCATTCACTCTTTTAAAAGGAGCCATTTCTTGCTTACCTTGAGAGCAGCTGCGCCCTCTCTCCTAGTAGGCAAAGCCAGTAAGCAGTTAATAAGCTAGTTCCTGTAAACCCTTTCAATCCTGATTGCATTGTACACTCCTAGGCGAGAGAGTCTACTCCCTACCTGCAAAACAAGCAGAGTGGGACTTAAATGCACTCATACCCTGTAACGTATAAAGGAGCCCTTAGTGGCTCCTTAGCAACAGATGTACCATGTGCCTTAAATCACAATGGTTGGGGCGGGCCTGCCACTGGAATAGGATCTGCGTTACTGCATATGCAAAGTTTCCACTTGCACCCAATTTGATGAAGAAGCAGCAGGAAGATGACTTTTGCTCCCAGGCTCTATCCAAACATAGCAACTAGTACTTTGGCTCTGAAAAGGAAACTAGATTTTTCCTTGTAACAACAGTTATAGGCAACTGAAGCTGACAGTGCTCAGTTGGAATCAATGTCAATATACATTTTTAAACCTAGATTTTCAACAACAGTAATGGATCCAATGAACCTGGATTTTGTTAAAGGCACTTTGGGTCTGCTCTACTACCATAATAGGACATATTCTATATCCCATTTCCAAAATTTGAAGGGGAAAAAAATATTAAACATAATCTTTCCTTCTAGCAATAGGTGTGAGGTTTGTTTAAGCTGTAAATTATCTGTGCCCATATTCTTCCAGGCTCTTCAAAAGGGCTAAAGTTAATAACATGTACAGGTAGGCATCCTGTACCATGGAACATCATTGGTTTTCCATCACATGATTATTCACAATGATAATTCAATATTCATAAAATGCTAGCTGCAGTCAACTGTCAAATTTTAAGCACATGATGGTGCAGTATACATATTTTGGGGCTCAGTGGAGGATGCTATTCACAAAAATGGCTATACTTTGCATTTACCACTGTTTACATTGTAAGCCTCTTGCAAAAGTCAATCAATGTGCTAATGCATCCCATCTAAGAGGAGTGCAATGACAAAATTAAATTCTAGCTGACAGAATAATGGATTCCAGAAGTTAAAGTTTTTGCACAAAACTGCAAAATAGCTCACAGCCAATTCTTTGGCACAAGAGAATTCATTCCACAAACTATAATAAGCCCTCTAACCTAAGCATCCTTGGATCCCTCCCATTTTTCTGTAAACAGAAATATTCTACATTTTTATTTATGAAATATTCACTGAACTCACACTCCAATATGCCTCCCTTTAAGGGGACATTTCCTGAGCCCTAATCCGTTAAACTCTTGCTTTCTATAATCCACAGTTTACCCAAGACCCACTAATTTGTAGGCTAGGCATAAACAAATGTGAGTGGAGTTATCCAATGAAGGGGTTCTGGGCTGGTACGATCTGTTTCCTCCTTTTTTGGAGCTCTCTGGAGAGTGCAATCTGCCAATTTGTTTATAATCACCCTCTTGCTTTGAACTAGAGGTTAGAGGCACCTGTTTTCAAGATACAGTATCTCAGTTTCTCCCCGCTAACTGAGCAGAGAAGCACCTTTTAAAAATGGTTATTCTTTTTATTTAGCAGGGGGAGAGCAACTGGTCCTATCCATTCCCAGCACAGCATTTCTCCAGTGGCTGTTGCTGGTGTCTATCTCATGCTTCTTTTTCAGATTGTGAGCCCTGTGGGGACAGTGAGCCATTTTATTTTATTTTATTTTATTTGTGAACTGCTTTGGGAACTTTTGTTGAAAATTGGTATATAAATATTTGTATTCTTGTATCACTGCAGCAGAAGTCTCAAGAGTCTTGGCCAGAGGTGGAGCTACCATTGAGCGAACAGGTTCAAAGAACCCAGGCCTCCGGCCCTCACTAGGCTGGGGTGCCTAGTGCCCCAGACATGCCCCCTGCATCTGATGTCAGACATGGGGTGTGTGGTTTAGCTCCCAAATGGAGCAGCGTGGCCTCACCTGGGAGCTAAATCCAGCCAGTGCTGGTTTGCAGAGCAGCCAGAGTGGCTCTCCCTGCCTTTTAAAGGCAGGGAGAACTGCTCCTGGCCATGCTGCACATGCAGCGTTGGCTGGATTTAGCTCCCCCATGTCTGATGTCAGATGTAGGGGGCATGGCTAACCGCTCCCTGAATCTGATATCAGATGCTGCTGCACGGCTGGGGGGAGGCCTGGTGGCGGGCTGAGCCCGGGCCACTGCTGGCTTCCCTGAGCTCCTGGCCTTGGCCTTCAAATATCACCTGTGTTAAGCAAAAGTTATAAGCAACCGAGCTTGTGTATAGCTATTTTATTTTTCCTAATGCTTAACTTAGCAATCCCTAAAGTGTGTTGTCATGGATACTGGAATAAAATCAGCGCTTCTTTGCTTATTTCATTTGATTCAACTCTGCCATAGAAAATGATGACCTTTTTACGTACAACTTCTTCACCTGAAACATTGCTTTTGTTTCAGGATATTTGCAGATTTTGTAAAGTTAATTAAGCCAGTTTAGCTAATCAGAGTTTGCTCTTGTTCCTCAAACATTAGGATTAGAGGAAGAAGTTAAGTCTACATGAAAGGGGTTAATTTATACATCTGAATTAAAGTAACAACAGAATCATGGAAGATGTCTATGGGACAACACATTTTGTATGAACAAAGGATTGGGAGTCAACCTATTGCTCCTCATTAGAACTTTCTGCTTGCTCGTGAGACATTGTAGGATTTTGATGCAGATTCAGGTTGCCTATGGGCATCTCCCAGACTCTTCTGGGCAGTTGTGAGTCTGGAAAAGGAACTTAGAATTAAGAAGTATGCTCCTTAAAGTAACTTTTCATAAAACAAGCTGTATAATTAATGTTACATTTTGATGTCTCAAGTTTCAACCATGTTACATGCCTATGTATGCTGTACTAGAAGATATGTAAGTAAGCCAGGATTTTTATAGAAACTTTCTCCCTTGAGTTTTTAATATATTTTTGTATTGGCAATACTAAACCCCAAGAGAAGTGAACTCCTGCTCTGGATATATTGCCTAAATTGGAGCTTTGCACACCCTGCAATTAGGAAACTATATTAGTTTCCTAATTCACCTTACAGCTAGTCTAAATATTGCGGTGTGAAAAATCATCTAATCAGGGGCAATCTGCAACAGTGCACAGTGGGGAGACTGCTAGGGTTCCACAAGAACAAAGTAAAATCATGAAAGGCACTCTTCAAGGGTGGCTCCTTCATAGAGGCAAGGTGAGGCAGTCACCTCAAGCAGCAGATTATTGGGGTGCCAGCAGCAGGACAGCAAGATGCCCCCTTTTAGTGCCAGTGAAGCAGCTTGGGGGGACCAGCCTGACCTGTACAACCTTTGCCAGGAGTGCCTCTCCTCACACTAACTTTGCAAGCAGCCCAGGGAGAGAAAAGGAGGCTGCTGGCCACCTTCCTTCTCCCTGCAGTGCTCCCCATGCACTTGCAAGAACAGCAAAGTCAGTTTTGAAAGGGAGATGGCCAGTGTTCCCTCTAAGGCGTGTGCATGCGTGCTCGCCTATTGTTTGTTGATGTCCACCCAGTTAATTTTAAGTCCTGCTCAGGCTGAATCAGGAAGGCCCCATTCTGAACGGACGTGCACACACAATGCCTTGAGACTGACACCCAGAGCAAAACTTATCCTGCGCACAAATGAAGGAAATTAGAGGGGACGCTGGGGATGGCCCCTAGCAGGGCTGTGGGGCAAGACCGCAGTTCATGCATGGCCTAAAGTGCTGCAATGCCTTGGGCTGGCCCTGGGACTCTTTCCAATCAGCCTCTCCTATAGACAGGTAACTGTTCCATTTGTCTGGGTCCGTGTGACTAAATTACTCAGTTACTTCCAACAGAATTACCTGTCGTCAGAAGAGGGCTACCTACTGCATCTCTGTATGAGGGTCAAACTACCATGTGTTATCTTAAGCATATAATTAGAGCTGTTATCCTTCCCCCACAACCCCCACTTCTAAATGGCAGCCAGGGATGGGAGCTTGATCCAGATCAGATCCATTATATGGAGAGGGGGATTTGAGCCCTTGGCCCCTCCGTGGCTGTTTGCTCTGGGAGGAAAGCTTCCATTTGAAGCAACGGCAGCTTTTCTCCCAGGGCAAATACAGATACGGGGCAAAGAGCTAAAGCTGCACTCCACAGTCCCAATCTGGAATACACCCCTCCATGCCCAGCTGCCATTTAGTAAAAAGCCAAGCACTGGGACTCTAATGATGCTTTGAAAGTAATGTGTGTGGTTTGGCCCTAAGTCACTGCTCTGTGTGCATCTCCTTCCAAACAGGATACACATCCTGATTTATTCAGAAACTTGGGGGGTGGGTTCCTCAGAGGGCATTCCATTCTTATCCCAGGCCTCAACAAATTTTGGTTGTCTCTAGGAGCCAGACTCCCCCCCGCTCCATGGGGGAGCAGACCCTCCACCTTGCATGCTAACTCCTCCTCCTGCCCCTGTCCATCTATCTCAGGTAGGCAATGAACCAACACAACCAGGAGGAGGAGCTAGCAACCTGCCCCGCTTGCTTGAACCCTCCTTCTCCACCACACTTACATTTCCCAGGTGCCACAACACTAGCATCTGGGAATTGTGGAGAACAGAATCCTGTCTTATTCTTACACATTCTCAAATAAAACTTCGGGGCGTATGCCCGAAGCATGCTTCCAATATTAATTCAAGCTGGGTTTGGGGGGGGGAGTGCCCGAAGCATACTTCCAATATTAATTCAAGCCGGGTTTGTGGGGCGGGGGGAGAGATTTGATCTGGACCTGAATATTTCTGTTGGGTTTATTTAAAATGTTTCCTAGGATTCCTGGGGGTTTCTAGTATGCCCCCTCCCATTTTCTTACACATTAAAAAGCCCACAGGTCACACACAATTATGGTAGTCTACAGCATGGATTCTCAACATTGGGTTCCCAGGTGTTATTGGACTTCAACTCCCATGATTTTAATTGTTAATTGATTTAATGTTTTAAGTGATTTTAATTGTAAACCGCCCAGAGACGCAAATTTTGGGTGGTATAGAAATATTTCAAATAAATAAATAAATCCCAAACCAAAGGCCACTCGGGCTGGGGATTATGGGAGTTGATGTCCAATAACATCTGGGGACCCAACATTGAGAATCCCTGGTCTATAGTATTTAAGGCTGGGCTTGAGATTGTGGATTGGCCTCTAGACCCAGGCATAAACTCTGTCTACACTGAGTACCTAGTTATCTTTAACTTACTTCACATGGAGCTGCTATTCATTTTCAGTAAGGCAAGTGCAGAAATCACACTGTAGTTTATGACAATAATGCTTAAATGAGCAGCAAATATAATTTGCCTGGTTTATCCTAGTAACAGAAGTAAAAATATGTGAATCAGATGCAGAGTTAGAGAAAAATACTCACTCAGTGCCGCTTTCCACCATCTGCGTTAGGAGTGAAATGCCATCTAGATTTATGAATTCTTGGGCAAATGTTACATCACGTGAATAACTAGCTAAGTCTTTCAGTGCTTCCAACTTGGCATCCATACTAGAAGACTGGATCCTTTCATGGAGTTGCAGAGCATTTTGGGCCTCACCAGAGACAGAGCATTGAGAGAGAGAGAGAGAGAGAGAGAGAGAGAGAGAGAGAGAGAGAGAGAGAGAGAGCACAAACATTAATTTCAAGTGTTATCAGTAGATGAACAAGTTTGAGGCAAAAGTATCAGTGAACATATCTGCTCTGCCAAGGTGCTTCCTTTGCCCAATTTTTACTTAAGACTTATTTTCTGTCATTCACCCATGAACTCAAGGTAGCATACACAGGGGTTCTCAAGCAGTCTCCCATGTAGGCACTGGCCAGACCTAGACCTTCTTGGCTTCAGCAAAGTGGCTGTGTCATGTGCCTTCAGACCATGTCTTGGGAATTTTGTCATGCAGAACTATCATCAGGCATTTTTGCCACAAGCTATAGTCAGCAACTATCTCTTCCTGGCCAAACCTAGCTGATGGATGGCCGCCATCTGGCCCATCAACTGGACACTCTAAAGGCCTATTTCTGCCACATAGGCAATTGCTAAAAGCCTCAGGTAGACTAGAAGACCAGTTCTGGACAATCAGGAGAGGGAAACTGGAGTCCTGATCAGCTATGAGATGTAGGAAGTAGCAGGGGGAAAGAAAAGGAGAACCACTATCTTATTCTTCCACTGCAAAATGGGAAGCTCTTTGGAGAGAATTTCATGGGGAAGGGTGGAGGTTATTGGCCTGCTAGCAACTGAAGGCACAGACCACAGATTTAAAACATCCCAATATTATCTTAAATGTATTACATCAAACTTGTAACAACATCAGTAATGTGTTAAACTTTAGCCGTTGTAATAAAGTTAGTTGTTTTGTTAAGTAAAAATATGATTCATCAATTGCAGTAATATTACAACTTGGCCACTGAGAGCTTCACTCAATACAAACAGCTCAACATATAGCAAAATAGTTCCTGGACTGTACAATTTGAGACTGCAGATGGGGAAAATAAATGACTGAATGCCTTTCAGTGGAGCGGGGAGGGACTTCATATATAAAGCAAAACAACTAGGCGAGAACCCTTGTTTTTGGTGTTAAGTTCTCAATATGCAGGGATTTTTTAATATATTTAGTAAATATACAATTCTGTCCTCCTCCACTCCAGCAGCCTAAAATGGTACATCCCAGGAACAGTTTTACCACATAATGAGCTGTATGTTTTGAGAAATTCCAAGGCTTCGTAGGTTATCATACATTCCACTCGAGGGCACTTTATCATTTCACAAGACAAATTTCATTCTTGCCATTGGTCATAATCTGAATGGGTGTACACACAGTACATTGTGGATTTATAGATGCTCTAAACTTACAATTTCAGTTTGTGCACAAAAAATAATACATTAATGTTACTGCCATTTCTGGGATGGAAGTTCTTAAAGCAGTTTACATTAAAAAATAATAATACAAATAAGATGGTCCCCTGTCCCCAAAGGGCTCACAATCTAAAAGGAAGCAGATACCAGCAACCGCCACTGGAGGGATGCTGTGCTGGAGTTGGATAGGGTCAGTTGCTCTCCCCCAGCTAACCAAGTCAGATATTTATCTGCATGGCAGGTGGACGGGATATTACAAAGTGAGGCCGTAATATGCAGCAATGCATGAGACAGGTGGATTCTATCCCCATGCAGTCAAATGCAAACAAGGTCCAGTGAGAAGATCCAGTCAAAGTGGGTGTGACCCCCTACCAACACAAGATGAATATCTATTGTATTTAACGTATTTATATACCGCCCAAAGCATATGTCTTTGGGCAGTTTACAATAAAACAATACATTGTTTTATACAATTTATTGTTTTAAACAATAAAACAATTAAAATAGTGTACATAAACACATATTAAGGCTTAAATATTTTATTTAGTGAAAGAGCCATTCCCAATCTCTCCTGAGCCCAAATCTGAAAGTGAATGCCAACCAAGCAACTTCACCCTGGAGTCTCCCTTTGAAAACTGTCTTATAGATTAGGGGCAAAACTAGACATAATATTACTTTAGATTAGCAGCCACGCAAGATCCCAGATCAGATTGGTACCATGGCATAGAATTAGGGGGAGCTTGACATTTTTTCATTGTGCTGCTTTCATGCGCACCCCCAAAGTTGCAACAAGCCCCTGAGACCAATACTGTACTATGCATTTGACTGGTAACAGAGACAATATAATTCTGTTTTATAATGTTCCAAGGAATAAATGTTATTTAAAATGTTATTTAAAACATATGTTAAAAGGGGTGTGTGTGAGTGTGTGTGTGGTTGTTGTTGGTTTGTTTTTAATTGAGCAGGAACCACAGACAGACTTAGAAGCCATTGCAATCATATCTCAATCGACCTGTTTTGCTTCAAGGTCACTTTTGCTAGGGCCCTCAAACTATTTCACCCATTTCAACCCACAAGTGAACAGAACCACCTTTGGACTATGGCTAAGGCCTAACAAAGATTCTGGGAATTGTGAGAGCTGGAAACAAACTGCTGACTATGGACCTTGTTGTTAATACCTCTTTGACTGCCTAATTGCCTTTAGGCATCTGGCCTACCTCTTTGGAATGTGTATTGCCTTTTGAGATGCTTATTTGTTGTAATCCTGGTGAATTGCTGGTACCCTAGCTGAACTGATTGTAACTAGGTAACTCCCAACTCCTCTTTTCATTGCCCCTGAATTGCTCAAAGATTACTCCGAAAAGGACATGCTAGAGGGCTGGTTTGAAGGACACTGCAATTTGCACTTTGAGGCTACGTTTTCATTAACAGAAAACATCTGTTGCCTGTGATAAGAACTTGGGTATTCATGGCAGAATTAATGTTATTGATGGGACTGTAGAATCCGGGCTCTGGACTCATCCCATGACAGCCGTGGAGCTCAGAGACTGAGGTAACTAAAAGGAATTTGATCAAAGAATTATAACATATCCACAGAAGAAAAAACTGTACAACAAAGGAGCAACTGGGAAGTGGGGGGAGGGGGGGAGACAACCTCAGGGTTGAGATCCAGGGGAAGCACTGGACTCCTTACTTATTGCCCAGTCACAGGCTTCTGGCAGTGTACATAGGAACATAGGAAACTGCCATATATTGAGTCAGACCACTGGTCTATCTAGCTCAGTATTGTCTTCACAGACTAGCAGCAGCTTCTCCAAGGTTGCAGGCAGGAATCTCTCTCAGCCCTATCTGCATATAGTACTACCTGCATATACTTCATAACCTTGTGGGTTTCCAAATCCTTGTGTGTAAATCTTTGTAGATATATCATGTACAAACAACCACTTTGTATATAATTGTGCTTTGGCAATGTACTGTATGCTTTGGTAGTTTGTTGGTTCAATAAAAAAATCTTGTCCTATAAAAAAACAATAATAATAATCTTGTCCTATCTTGGAGAAGCCAGGGAGGGAACTTGAAACCTTCTGCTCTTCCCAGAGCGGCGCTCCATCCCCTGAGGAGAATCTCTTGCAGTGCTCACACATCAAGTCTCCCATTCATATGCAACCAGGGCAGACCCTGCTTAGCTATGGGGACAAGTCATGCTTGCTACCACAAGACCAGCTCTCCTCTCCTGTACCCAGAAGCTTACTTTGAAACTACATACTCAACTTCAACCACCCGGCAGCCGCCATCTGCCTCGGGTATGCTCCCTGTTCTAATCTATCCTCATCCCACCCTTCTTCCTACTCCCTCCCCCCATTCTATTCAGTAAATAGAGTCTCCACCCCACCCACCCCATCCTAGTTCTGGGGAGCTAGACTTGTTTGCTTGCCATAATTGCATTCATATATTTTCCCCTTTTCCTTCTAAATAAAAGCTTAAAGAAACTTGGTGTGTGTTTCTCTCCACAATTGGCAACACAAATAAGAAAACCAAATGAGGCTGTGCCAGACTCCTGGCGCTTGTGCTGGGTGTGCTGCAGAGCATGTGTAGACTGCCCTAGGAGGCCTGGAGCTCAACACTTTTTGATGAGTTACTTGTGGCTGAATATAGGTTGCCAGCAAGTTAGATCAGCTAAAGGGTAATTTTTCAAACTTCAGCAATTTATTAACAGATTTACACGGGATTTGAAGAAGTGGTGGTGGTTGTCATGTAACTGCTTCATACAAAATTTCAAGTGTATTCGACAGATAGTTTGGGTTTTATGAAAAATGAAATATTCAGGGCTTATAATGGTGGAATACAGTTTTTACATCTTAATTATACAGTTACGTAATGTAGTGATACTTCCTTAACTTACAGTTAAGGAAGTATTACATTACATAACTGCAGAGTTACATATACACCCCCATATTGCAGCTGGGCAACTGAGACAGAGGAAATGGCTGGCTAAAGACCATCTAGTGCAGGGGCAGACAACCTTGGCTCTCCAGCAGAACTACAACTCCCATCATCCCCATTTGATTGGGAAGATGGGAGTTGTAGGTCAACAACAGCTGGAGAGCCAAGGTTGCCAACCCCTGATCTGGTGAGTTCATGGCAGAAGTAAGATTCGAACTAGAGAAGTCCTGATTCTCTATTCAGTCTCTTGGCCACTAAGCTAAAGCAGCTGTCACATACACTTCAGTATCATGCTAGTTTTCTGAAAGCAGACGATCCTACAAAAGCCTAAAAGTTCATAAAGTGATGGCATCTCATTGACAAACAAGCTTCTGGAATTAATGCAGCAGGACTCTACAAAATAGAACCAACAAGGGCAGAACAGATTTATCGTGATTACAGATTAAACAAATATTTTCTTTTACAAAAATACTGTTAGCTGTCTCATATGGCAACTGGCCAGAGTTAACATTGGCGGCTGTCATGACTGATAGATGGAAACATTGCTTCACTCAGTGTGGAGCCTTCACTGATCCCAGCTCCTGTTGCCATAGCACTTTACATGCACTCCTATGGAACAGTGTCTCTTTCATTGTGGCATTAAAAATGACACCTACAGGACATGTGCTGTAAGCAGTTTCCAAGGAGCTTTTAGCAATTTGTGATCTGGGGTAGGTAGGACAGTGGAGAAAACAACTCATTAGGATGTGATAATGTGAGCTACTAAGAAGTTGTCCAATTTTTTAAAAATCTAAACATAGATTTTTTTTAAAAAAAATTGGGCTGAAACCCACCCCCTATTGGGTTGGGCTGAAACCCACCCCCTATTTTTGCCATCCCATTTCCAAACAGCAAACATGGCGGGGGGGGGGGCATTTTGGCAGTCTTTCAGTGTGCAGTGAAAAACTCACTGTTGACAGCAATGCTCTTGACAGCTGATGGCTAGCAGTTACCCATTTTTCACCTTATTTATTTCCCTCCCTCCACAACCCCCTTCCAAGTGATACAACATTGTCATATAGTTTTGTTCCTAAGGGTTTTCTGGGGGCAATGGCAACCACCAGTGGATCCACCATTCCCCACAGCCCAATAAGCCCCTTCACAGAAAGCCATCTTATATGAGAACAAAGCATGCTCAGAGAGGATTGGGGGGGGGGGGGGGTTGACTGCCACCACAAGCCGCAGCCTTGCAAATCAGCAGCTGTGGTGTGAAATAAGGTGAAGTGGGAGCCAGTTTAGGCCCCCTTTTGCCCCCTGACCCCCAAGATTTTGAGACAAATGTTCTCACTTGAGAAAAAGCCCTCTATGCTGAGATAAACATGAAAAGGAACACTGCCGTTTGAAAAGAATAAAGTTACTCCCAGCAGCATACCAGCTTTGAAAAGGCAGAGGATGATGGAGTCTGATTTGGGCCGATTTTGTTTCCTTGCCTACAATGAACAGGCTGAGACAGCTTGACAAGGTTGTTAAGCTTAAGCAAGGGAGTATGCCAGCTTTCAGAACCAAAATCAAACGAAACTTCGCGTAGAAAGCCAACTAGTTCTTTGGAGGCAGAACTCATTAAGGCAATATCAATTGGGAACAGCTCAGTGACAGAACAAATGCTTTGAATGCAGGTCTGAGGTTCACTTTCTGCCATCTCCAGTTAAAAGGATATCTGGAAGCAGGACTGGGGAAGGCCTCTTGGAAGGCCATTATCAGTCAGAGTAGACAGTACTGGGCGAGATGGATGGACTGACTCCGTATAAAGCAGCTTCTCAAGTGTGTATCACAAAAGATTATTAAGCAACTACATTAGAGATTAACTGCAACTGCTATCACATTTGTCAGAGACCATGAGTTAATCTTGGCAGCTGGGGTCTACCAAATGCACACACGCACACACACACACACACACACACACACACACACACACGAATCCTATGACACAGAGTTAGCACCCAGACAGTACATATAGGTTGCGTACCTCACAGCAAATGGTCTAATCTAAGTCACATACCAAATTATCCAAAATGTTTTTTAAAATAATATTTTAATTGTAAACCGCCCTGAGGCATTTTGGAAGAGTGGTACATAAATTGAATGAATGAATGAATGAATGATACAGGTATGTGAGATCATCTCTTTTCTCTTCCTGTTCATGGCAATTCCCTGAGTCCAACTCTTTTGCCACTGCCACTGTTTCTAGCCTACATGCCAACACATTCTCCATTAGGTACACAGGAAGCTGCCATATACTGTCAGACCATTGGTCCATCTAGCTCAGTATTGTCTACAGAGACTAGCAGCGGCTTCTCCAAGGTTGCAGGCAGGAATCTCTCTCAGCCATATCTTGGAGATGACAGGGAGGGAACTTGAAACCTTTTGTTCTTCCCAGAGTGGCTCCATCCACTAAGGGGAATATCTTACAGTGCTCACACATCAAGTCTCCCATTCATATGCAACCAGGGCAGACCCTGCTTAGCTAAGTGGGCAAGTCATGCTTGCTACCACAAGATCATCTTCCCCAACATGACATCAGTGTTGCTACTGCTATCCTATATAATAAAGTGCTTGGCGTGCGTCCGTGTCTCCCTCGGCTGTTCTGGGCATGCGCGGAGCGCATGCCCAGAACATGCCGAGGAAGACACGACCGCCGGGACCAGGTGGCCATGTTGGCTGGTTGTTCGCCCGGCCACGGGGAGGCCAGAGGCGGCCACGGGGAGGGCAGAGGTGGAGGCAGCGGGTCCAGCCCGGCCGCGGGTAGAGGAAAGGCGGCGCCGGCAGGTCTGGCCCGCACGCCGAAAAAGGAAGGAATGGAAGAAGCCGGGCAAGGCGGTGGCAGAGCCGCCACCGCAGCCGCCGCCGACGGACGAGATGAGGAGGCAGCGGGGGAAGCCGGAAAGCGGAGGCCGGCGGTGGCGGGTGGCCCTGGCCCGGCCGGGGAGGCCAGCGGCGGAGCGGAGACCGCCGGCGGCATGGAGGCCGCCGGTGGCCCGGCCGGAGATGGGGTCGCAGGGGGACAGAGGTGGCGGCGGGCCTGGCCTGGCCTGGCCGTGGAGGCCACAGGCGGCTGCGGCCGGCCCGGAAAGGGAAGGCCGGCGATGGTGGGGGGCCCTTGCCCGGCCGGGGAGACTGGCCACGGCATGGAGGCTGGAGGTGGCAGGAGGGGGAATGGCGGCGGGGGGCCCGGAGCGCACAGCTCTCCTAGCGCCCGTTAATTTAACAGGCCTAAAATAACTAGTTGCTAATAACTACTGTCAGACTTGTTAATGCACACATTTCTGATAGGAGTTGATAGCACTGGTGATATAATTGTGGTCAAAAGTAGTTTTGGACCTAAGGCTAGCCTAACATATGTGAGGCCGCAACAAATTTTCTTTTGCTCTAGGATTCAGTCCAAACGTTTCGGATACAGAATGCCCTCTACTCCATGAAGTACTGTGTGTGTGTGTGTGTGTGTGTGTGTGTGTGTGTAGTCACTGCTCGCTTTCAGCAGTTACCTCCACTCCATAGAGAGGGACAGACTCTTTGCCTTGCTTGCTCATTTTTCATCTTGGTCACGTCCGTCAGGCAGGTGTGATGGTTGGACATGATCAGGAGAAGAAGCAAGCACAAAAGGTGGAGCTGGGTCACATCTTCTTCCTGGTCACATCCATCTGGCTTAGGAAAGCAATGGACTGACATGACCAGGAGGAAGAGGAGGGGGCAACCCACCCTATTTTGCTTGCTCACTTGATCATATCTGTCTATTGCATGGCTCAGGAGCCATGCTTTAATTTCCAGGTGCAATGGTGAGGTGGAACCTGGGAATTGTCAAGCTCCAACATACCAACAACCAGACACTAATGATACATCACCACTGTCTAATTTATCTTTTGCATCTGAATAATGTGTGTCCCCCTCTCCCTCTGAAGCACAGAAAGTGGTCTAATGTGAAGTTCTCAGGTGGATTCCCATTCTGGAGGGCCTCAGCTTAGCTTTTGTAATAGACTTTACATACTTTCCTTCAGACCATACAGGGAGAACATGTGCAACCAGTGGCATACCAATAGAGATAATTTTGCTTTTACACAGCAGGAAGAATAATGATTCCCTTCATTTACTCCACAAGAAACACATATCTGTTCAGTAAAGAAGGGGACAATGACGACACAGTGCTTCCATTACAGCCGGTAGCATATGGCCACGTATATGCGGCCAAAAAGTGCCTCTTTCCTCAATAAGCGAGGCCTCAATATGCCTTGGGGAACCTAGTGGTAGGAAGGAATATGGCTGCCATTCCTAGGTTGTTCTTAGAAGAACCTGGCGAATGTTCAGAAGCTCCCTCTACTCACACATGTCCCCAAAGCCCATTTAGCCCAGCGATACGTGACAAGCCCAGTACATTGCTCAAGTTCTTATTCTGCAGCAAAACAGAATCCTTTAAGTCCAGGGTGATAAACATTAGGCCCAAATGTCTTATTGGGTCCTTTAAAGATTCCCAATGTAGCCCACCATACTCTATAAAAAATAATCAGATTGTCTCAGGGACAGGAAGCTGATGCTCTCAATGTGGCAAAGAGGCTGACTTGACAGTTAATGCTACGGCATGGCACAGCATCAGAAAACTTGCCAGAGGTGTAAGAAAAATGTCTAATATTTAAATTCTAGAATATAAAATCAAGGTCCATTTCAAATGGAACCGGCATATTTTTGTGGAAACTTTTGCTGGGGATAAAAATTGGCCTTTCAGCTATTTAAGACTGACACATGCCTGCTTTACATCATAATTTAAATAAAAATGATGAAAAAGTAGAAATAAAGTTAACATATCCTCCCAAAAAGGGAATGGAAGACAGTACTGTTCTAAAATCTCTGTAGCTTGACTCAAACATTGTCTTGTGACAGAACCTAATGAAATACAACATTGTGCCTCCTGTCACGTTATGCAGATAAATTAGTCACATCCTTGCTATTTATATGAGCTGCAGCCATGTGGCTAATCCCTCATAGCCAAGAAGGCAAGCAACAATGAAGAGCCTAATTCATCACACTTTACACTAAGCTAACCAGTGAAAAGTAATCTCTTTCATGCTGTCATTTAATGCTAACAACTTCACTGCACTGCACCGAGTAGTTGATGCTTTATTAAAAGACTGGATGATTTAAAACACACAAAATACATTACAGGATGCTAAGGGTAGAAATGTTCTTAGTTTTGTGTCTTTCTGCCTGAGCATTAGCAAAACTGGTTAGGATTTGTACAATACCCTTCTGCAATTGGGTTGTGCATGCACAAAGCACTGAACAAATATAGCTATGAAAACCTCTGGGGTAAACATTTTCAAATAATTAAAAAGGTATTAACAGAGGGATATAGTAACAGATTATCCAAGGTCATAAAGTAGGTTATGATAATATCTTTTATTGGATCAACTTCTGCTGTTGCCTTAATTCCTTAAATACCCTTTGTAGAGTAAAAGTGGAAGAATCAATTTAAAAGGTATTTTTAAAATCATCCAATAAAAGTGCTCAGCTCCAGTGGCGATTATTACGTGAAGGGATGGGCAGAGGGTAAACTGGATCTCCTGCTAGTTCTCTGGGTAGCTGTAGATCAGCAAGAGTTTCTGATCTCCAACAGTTTCATCATAGCAACAATAAAAAGGCTGCAGACTTACACACACTTATTTGCCTGATCCATAGACAAGTTGTACATCTCTGAGATTCAGGGCCAAATTAGACAATATGTAGATTATCACATGATTGAAGCCTGCATGTTTGTATTTTTAAATGCAAACCACAGGCACATGGAGCCCTGATTCAGATCTGGAGTCAGGTCTATATTGGATTAGGGCCCCATTAATGCTATTTTACAAGGAAAAAAGCTTTCAGTGCCCCCCTGCCATGGTCCCAATCCAAATCAGGGCTCCATGCTGCATTGGAGTTAATTAATTCATCATCATCATCATCATCATCATCATCGGAGTGGCAAAGGTGGTTTAATAACACTGTCACTGCCTTCAAATACATATATATATATTTTTCCTGTCCTGAAGTGAGCTCTAAAAAGATAGTTCAGCAGATTTATTTATTTTTTTAAAAACTGTGGGTCAAGTTGAACTAACCAGCTAATGGCGCAGCGGGGAAATAACTTGATTAGCAAGCCAGAGGTTGCCAGTTTGAATCCCCGCTGGTATGTTTCCCAGACTATGGGAAACACCTATATCGGGCAGCAGTGATATATGAAGCTACTGAAAGGCATCATCTCATACTGCATGGAAGGAGACAATGGTAAACCCCTCCTGTATTCTACCAAAGACAACCACAGGGCTCTGTGGTCACCAGGAGTTGAAACCGACTTGACAGCACACTTTAGAAGTTTAACTGGGGGGTAGTGGGCAGCTATTGGCTAGCATCTGTATCCCTACCAACACACTTTCCTCAACCCAGTGCAGTTTTGCAGCAATTTTTAAACCTTTTGTGAAACTTTTTTTCCCAATGAGGAGAAGCATGTGTGTGTCTCCTTTGGGAAAAATGGAGAGAGAGAGCGTGTGACGGGAGGGGCAGGACCAAGGGATGCTATATCACTTTGGCATGTAAAACAACTTTCATACCAACGTCTAATCTGGATGGGTATGTTTGTAATATTCCCATTTTTTGTAGGATAAAAATGGGGGTGGAGGGCAGATCCAAAGATGAAAGTTTTCCATTGTGAAGCCATAAAAAACCATCTGCCAATGAGAAAATCACTGTGGCCACTCTTAGAACATTACATCTGTCTTTATGCACATCTAACATAAAACACGTGGAAATATATTTCCAACCAAATCTTCAGTACCTAATAAATTCCACTATGGTTTTAGAAATTATTTGGTATGGAATAAGCAAAGCCGTTGAGGTCGAAGAGGACCCTTTAAAAAAAGAGCGGAGGGAGCAGAGTTGGATGATAGCCTCCTACGTTTCTATGTGAGGCTGTGGAAGAGTGGAGCCTCTGGAGTCAGTAAAAGGGAGGAATGGCATGGAAGGGATAGAGGAACTATGTGGAGCTCTCTCTCTCTCAAGGTTTGAGGTTACATTGTGGCATAGGGCTATGGAGATATGGGTTAAGACTGATGGAGGGCAAAAAAAATTAGGAAGGAAAAAGCAAAAGGTTGAGACTTCCTGAAAAATAAAAGAGTAATGATTCATAGGAAAGATAGAAGGAGCAAAGAAAATGGGAAATTTCAGCCAGTACTTGCTGTAACCTAGGAAACTGAGTTTGCCTGCAGAGGTTTCTGAAAGGGGGGGGGAAATCTAGCTTAATAAATAATTACATAAAATTTGCAAATAGAGCAAAGGAAATAAAAGAAACAGGTTGCATGTGTAATGTGGCAAACTCACAAAACTGCAACCCATCCAACCATTTCAAAAGCAAAAGATAATTCTCCATTGATGTTGCCTGAAGATGTAGTGGGATGAAGGTGGGGGAGCACCTCAGCTTTAGAAAGATATTCAATCCCATTTCCAAATGCAGTGGTATTTAATTCGGAAAATCTTTTGAATCTTATTTTGGTGTGATATGTCACTGGAAAAGGGCTGATGAAGGCTCTGCTATGAACCCAACAGCCTCTGTTGAGATGAACACACAAATGAGAGAGAACCGAGGGGGATCACCACCATGCTCTAGCATTGATTGCATAAGACCCAACCCAGCACTATTAGACCACACCCCCATTTGCTGGAAATCATCCGGTGGTCCAAACTCAAATATTTTTCAGCTGAACTGAGATGCACAGTGTTCAAAATCCTCTGCGGTGTTTTCCCCACATTAAAAAAAAGGTTAGGATCATTGACTTGATGGTACAGACTGGCTTCTATTAGCATAATTTTAAAACAAATCAAAATAAGACATTATACAACACAAGAACATTAAGGTAATGCAAACATATCAGTAACTTACTGGTGATGTAGTTAATCGAAGTATTGTTCCATTTTTTATTTCATAACGATTCTGGAAAAGAAAATTCCATATGTCAAAACATCCATAATTCAGGCTCTTCAAAAACATTCAGCTTGCATAAATTATGTCATATATACAAAATAAAGTGACTCTGAGGCAGGCATTAGGCATTTCCCACAGCACATGAAAATCTTTACACTGTGTACATTTACTAACAGTAGCTACAAGAAAGTACAAGATCAAGCCTAGCCTTGTTTTACCTAATAGTACTGGGACACTTTCTGCTCAGCTCTATAATCAGGGTGGGATCTCCTGATTAATGGGAGCAATTAGAGGCTGACTCACTATAGTTAAGGCCATTCCAAAATTGTTCCTTAATCATGCCACATTGCAGACACATGGCTATGCATACACAGCCCGTCCCCACCCCTTCCCAAACATGCGAACCCTTTCCAGTCAACTCATAGCACCAGGATGGGTGCTTCCAACAAAAATCTGAATCTGAGCATTTGCCAAACTGATCAGAAGACGAGGATGCATGTGAATATGTGCCACAGGGCAACTTAAATACACCAATACTTGGAAGGAGAAAACTGCTCGATTTGGTTGTGTGATTCTATTCTTAAGGTGCCTATGGACCAGTTGCCTTTTCTCAAGATGTGCCCAGGAAGAGACTACACCATACCCGGTAGCAGAAATGCTTGAGAGTGGGAGGGTTCCACCTTGCTGTTTCCTACTCAAAAGCAGATAGGTTCAAAATGAAGGGCTGTGATCCCTCCTTACTTGTACATAATATCCTTTTGCAAGGAAAGGCTGTAGTCTTGACGGGAAACAGCAGGTTAGAACACTTTGCAGCCAGTGCACCCACTAACGACACCCATTGGCTATGTTTACCTACACATCAATCTAAGATTGCTCATTGCCTATACAGCCTGCAGAGTAGTAGAGGAAGTTACTAAGCAAGGAGGGACAAACTTAAGAAAACTTTCTTCTCCTCATGCTGAGAAATTGTATGCTGGTGTAGATGCAGCCTTAATGTGCTCTTAGTTTGACGGACTCTGGCTGTGTGGATTCTGATTTTAAACTAGACTTGCTAGTTCCGGGGAAGGCAACCTTGCCCTTCTAGCTGCTGTTGAACTACACCTCCCATCTTCCCCAGCCACAATAAATTGTGGCTGGGGTTGATGAGAATTGTAATTCAACAACAGTTGAAGAGTCAAGGTTCTCTACCCCTGAGCTAGTGCTTCCCAGTCATGCATTCCCACTCATAAGTATACGAACAGAATTCTCCAAAGCAGAGAATTCTCCATAGTAGAGTCCAGTGCTCACTTCTTTGAAGGAATGTGACACAGGGAAAATTGCCCTGATCTTTCCCCTGCTTCCTGAAAAGGAAGCAAAATAATATGAATCTGATTTCCATCTTTTCAACAATGAGATCATGCATCTTCTGGTTTTGCAGCCACTGAGCAGCAGACTGAAGTCCACACTCTGTTTAAAAGCCATAAGTAAATTGCCCCATGAAATCTGACTCTAAACTGACATCACATAGCTGAGGAGTTTGTAGGTCTGCTGAAACCCATCATTAGACATCTGTAGGACTGCAGTGTTATTCCTCCGGTGTTCTGTTTTCCATAACTGCAATATGCCATCTGAAAACCACTGGAACCAGCCATTGAGAACTGACACCACAACTTTGCATTCCCTCTCAGACACAAAGCACTAATGTTAACGCTCACATGAAAATACATGGACATCAAAGAGCCTCTGTTTTCAGAAACAGCCCACAATGTTATCTCATGCTAAGACTAGGAGGGACAAAGCACTCCTTAATTTCATCCAAAAAATTGAGCCCTTTTTACAAGCACATGGGACAATTATCTTCCCTGACTCAAAACGCAGTTATAAGGTTCAACACAGTCTTGTAAATAGCCAGTCCCCTGGCACCTACTAACAATAATAAGCTTTTATATAGTACTAAAGAGGAATCAAAGCATTTCACATACATAAGCTTTGTAATCTTTATAACAACCTTGTAACACAGATCAATATTATTATATTGCAGCCTTTTCAGTAGTGGCTTTGGGATTCCCTCCCAGGGAGTCTCACCATGCACTGAGTCAGATTTCTTTTGGGTGCCAGATAAAAACCTTACTATGTCACCAGCCCTTTTGGATTTACCACTTGTAATGCTGGAATATTATCTGGTTTAACAGCAGTATTCGCTTTCATTTTTACTGCGGTATAAGCTTTTTAAAAAGCCATTCTGGGTTGGTTTTTAAAAGCCATTCCCCTTTCAGTTGAAGAGCAAGATAGCAATGGCTTATGTAAGGCGACCTAGCAAGTTTGTGACAGATGCAGGATTTGAACTGGGACTTCTATGTTCACAGCAACATTTCCTAAACAACTATATTCTACTCATAATTGCCCCTGGTAATCAGGACTGGTAGAGCTGGAACTATGCTGCCATTCTGGCTGTACGAGCAGCAACTTCTTTATATCTTAAAGGGCTACAATTAAAACAAGCTTCACACGTAGCCATCAAGATGGTGCATCACAATTCAAGATTGTCTGTGTGTACTGCTCCCTGCCCCTGTGTGGAAGAGGCACACAGCCATTGCTAGCCTTGGAACACCAGAGTTCACATTGATCGAGACAGGAAGGAACAGGAAAACACTCCCTTTAGTCCGTTCTTCCTGTCTCCGCAAGCCTTCTTTGACAGTTTGGATAAAAATACATCATTGTCTAATGGTATGACTGACCATCTGTAGCTTCACATGGCTTGTGGAAGCACTATAGTAAGTGGCATTAGCTACTGTGATAACTGGAGCTAAATTGCAGCCAATCAACACGCTGGTTCATTGCAAGACAACTGATGAATATGCTGGGCCAAACCAAAGTCTAGCATTCTGTTTCCCACAGTGGACAACCAGATGCCACTGAAAAGCCCACAAGAAGGGCCTGAAGGCAATAGGCCTTCCCTGCTATTGAAACTGGCATTGCAATTGCAAATTGGATGCAACTGGTGTTCAGACATATGCTGTTATGGGCATGGAAGTTGCACATAGTCATCATGACTAATAGCCATTGACAGACCTCTCCTCCATGTCTAGTCCCCTTTTAAAGCCATCACCAAGGCACGCCTTTGAAAGAGAGTGGCCATCATCACATCTGGTGGCAGTGGATGCCTTACATTAACTATGCCTTGTATGAAGTGCTTTCTGTTGTCTGTCCAGAATCTCCTGCCAATACATTTCTTTGCATGATCCCAAGCATCATATTATTATGAGAAAAAGTTATCTATACACTTTTCTCCAGACAATGCATGGCATTCGTGTAATTAATTTGTGGCGAAATGGTGCTTGTGTTCTGCACTCAAGAAGCAGGTGAAAAGAAAAAAAACCATGAGCAGTGTTCGATCACAGCCATATAGCTCTGTGAAGCTGCATGCCTGTGAAGAGGGGATGGGCGCTACACTTTTGGACTTTCCTATGGTTTCTTGGTGGGGGGACAGGGGAGCAGTCGCACAAAGTTTGGAAAACCTGAACCACTCCTTACATTACATTTCATAATTCACCCCTAGAAAAAATAGTTTGACAAACAACCAAACAGCAAGTCTTCCACTATACTTTACTTTAGTAAATGTAAATGTAAACTATACTAGCTTTTGCTTGGGATATTTCACACCCACTGACACACATCCACCAATCAGGAAAGAAATATAGGCCAAAACAAGCAGCCAGTCTCCTTTTCAGTGGATTATGCTTCACAATCTTGTAGTGATAGGAAAGAAAGAGATCTACATTCGTTTGTTGTTGTTAAGTTCTGAATATGTTGTAAGACACACAATACTGAGAGCCTGGTGGACAACTCTTCTATTAAAAATTCAGCCCCCCCTCCAAAGAAACATGTTAAAACTAGCTGACTGGGCGCATAGCATCTGTGTCCCTAGTAGCACTGCCGCCGCGGCCGGGCCTGAGAGTGCCACGGCCGCCGCGGCTGGGCCCGAGAGTGCTGCGGCCGCACCCGCCGGGCCTGAGAGTGCCGCGGCCGGGCCCACCGGGCCCGAGAATGCCGCCGCCGCGGCCGGGCCCGAGAATGCCACCGCCGCCTGGCCCACCGCTGCCTGGCCTGCGGCGCGGCCTGGCCCGCCGCCTAGCCTCTGCAGCTGCCCAGCCAGGCAATTCTCCTGGGTGCGCCAGGACCAATCAGGCGCCCCCGCAGCCCAGCCAATCAGCTGGGCTGCCGGGACACACGTTCCAAAGGCACACCCAGGAGAATTAAATATATAGATGCTGTTCTCAAAGGCAAGCAAAGTATAACCGCTTATCTAATCTAAATTGCCAGCACAAACACTATATCAATTTACTGCATTGAGTGCATCTAATAGCACTATTGTACAATGTATGATTTTACATAAGCAACCCTGTAATAGTTCTATTATACTGGCACAATAGCACCAGTATAGTTAAGATGGAGAGTGTTTTAAACGTTCCACCATAATAAGCCCTGAACATTCTATTACATATAAAATAAAAACCATTTGTCTGATCTGCCTGGCCATCAGCACACATTCACTAGGTGACAAGAGACACCTCCCCTGCAAATCTGGTGATGATCCATTGGAAAATGGCTTAGATAGAGCAGTTTAAAGGGGGTTTTTTTGAACAGGGGTTTAAAGGGTTAGCAACATTTTTAGCCTACTTTCCAGTAGGCTTGTTTATTTATTTGAATTTTTATGCCGCCTGATATGGAAATCTCTAGGCGGTGTACAAATTAAAACATAATTATAAAATATAAAACATTTAAAATTCATAAAACAGATAATAATCACAATAGATAAAATCACATTAAAATTTAAATTTCAGTTAAAAGCCTAGGAAAACAAATACGTCTTCAGGGTCCTCCCAAAAACTAACAGAGAAGGAGATGCTCTTATTTCATCAGGGAGCGCATTCCAAAGCCCTGGAGCAGCCACAGAGAAGGCCCGGTCCTGAGTTGCCAAACGAGTTGAAGGCAACTGTAACCAGACCTCTCCAGATGATTAGAGAAGGTGCTCTCTTAAGTAAGATCACCTGGTATTTTGGGTGTGTCTGTTCATGTGTGTGTCCCCCAATCAACTTCACAACACCTGGACCAATATGAACCAAATCGGGTACAGTTGTAGGAATACATAGGGACACTTCAACGGCATAGTTTGTGATGATGTTATCCACCCCAATCCAAGATGTCAGATGCGTAAACTTTTGAGGGGCAAGTGGACTAACTTGTGAACCGCTTAACCAATTTGAACCAAATTTGCTAAAGCTGTAGGGATGCACAGGGATGCACTAATGGCATGGTGTGTGATGATGTCATCCACTCCAATTCAAGATGGCAGCCGTGTGAATATCTGAGGCACAAGCAGGCTAATTTTTGAACTGTCTAACTGATTTGAACCATATTAGGTACAGTTGTAGTGAGTGACACACAGGGACACCTCAGTGGTGTAGTTTGTGATGATGTCATCCACCCTGATTCAAGATGGCGTAACCATAAACTCTTGAAGCACAAGTGAGTTAACCTGTGAACCACTTAACTGATTTGAACCAAATTTGCTACAGCTGTAGAGACACACAGGGACACCTCAATGGTGTAGATTGTGACAATGTTATCCACCCCAATTCAAGATGGCAGACACGTAAACCTTTGAGGTGCAAGAGATCTAACTTGTGGACCTCAATTTGACCCAAATATAGTCCAGTTGTAGATACAGTGAAAGGAAAGTAGGCTGATTAGTTCTTACTAGAACAACTTGTTTTTAATTATCATAATTGTGTGTGTATATATATGTTTAAGAAAAAGGGGGGAAATGAAGTACAGATTTAAAGTGAACACCAGTTACCTGCTTCTTGTAGTGTCATTCACTGCTGAAAAATCATGAGGTAAGATCACACTGTCACTATTACTCTATCCACTAATTTCATTTAATTGTGTTTTTTTCAGGCGGGAGAAGTGTAACTTTATCTTAGTTGAAGTTTTTACAAAGGTTTTTGGTGCTCAACATCAGGAAAGTCTACCTTGTGGTCTGGGTAAGTTCTTCCTCATAGTTTTTAATCAGGTTTCCCTTTTTAAAAACACCTAGAAATTCAGTAATCCAAAAACCTTCAGTTTAAGGTTTACATTTTCACTCATGCCCTAAAAAGAATGGAAATTGCAAGTCCAGGTGCCTATCTTAACTTCTGTGCCATATAAGCTATAAAGACTTTGTACAGTCTGGTATTTGAAGATTGCTTTAGAAATGAGATTCCATGCACCTACACTTTGCCTTGGTCTTTCAGATGGACATTTGGCTGAGGAGGGATGCATTAAGGTCAGAGACTCACTGACAGCACACCTGCCCTGACATCACAGGAGGATGTCCTGATGCACTCTTGGGGCATCCCATAATCACATGAGGGAACAATTCAAATGAACACTCTCATCGCATCCTCAACCTTATCGCATGTGCTGGGTGGTGCTCATCCAAATTGGCCCAATATCGTCACTGGGAAACAGGACCATCCATCCACTCCTTTCTCCTCATCACCTTCTTTTAGCACCTTATAATCCTCATAACCTATATTCTCACCCCCCTGCTTAACAGGCCAAAATACCACAAGACAAATCCTCTTCCCCAACAGCTTGCATCGTGCTGCTTCATTGTTCCTCACTGGATGTTGCTGAGGCAACGCAGCCTCTCAATCCCTCTTCTGGCTGGCAAGGCTTGATGGTGCCAACCAATTAATGTATTGTTCTGTCCTTATGTTCCATTCATTCCCGTGCAGGCTTTGTCCTCTCCCCACAAGGGCAGGTCTGGGAACATCTCTACCACTGCAGTCAGAGGGCTTGGTTCCCGACAGGGCTTGGTTAATACCTTGCTTCTACCACATGCCTATTAAATAACCTTAGACAATCCAGGGAAGGCCAGTAGGTGTCAGAGCAAGTGTAGGTGTTAGAGTGTCAACCAGAGCTCTATTCACATGTTACCATCAACACTTGTATAAACTGTGTACAGTGTACACAGGTACACATCTGTACACAGCTACAGTTATTCATAGGTTATGATGAACACAGATACATCATATGTATCATGAATTTGAGGGATCTATACCCAGGCTCACTCTTAAAATGCATAAATGAATGTAGGTACAGACATCTGAATGCAGATACAATATAATGTCAGGATAAGGCTTAGGACTGGGGAAATCCAGGTTCAATTCCCTATTCAGTTATGAAGTTCAATGAGTGGCCTTGGGCCAGTTACTCTCTTTCAGCCTAATCTACCTGGCAGGGCTTATTTATTTATGCAATATATTTATACTTCACCCAGAGTCCCCTAGAGAAGGGAGAGACAAAATCTTATTTATTTTAAACAAAATCCGCCACCTCTCATCTGCAGCCCACCCCATACAGAAAAAGGGAATAATAATAGGCCTATCTTGAGACCAAAATAAAGGAGGAGGAGGAGGAGGATTGCTGAAAGAATTCCAGGATGCCTGAGTACCAGTTGCAGGGGAGTAACAGCAGGAGGGAGGGCATGCCCTCAACTCCTGCCTGTAGGTTTCCAGCGGCATCTGGTGGGCCACTGTGTGAAATAGGATGCTGGACAGATGGGCCTTGGGCCTGATCCAGCAGGGCTGTTCTTATGTTAATTACTGAAATATTGTATGTGACATGTTTGAACACTGAAGGGACTGTATAAATGCTTAGTATGTTTAGCACTACCGTCAGGACTCTGGTATTGTCAGACTCTGGCTCACGGTGGCCTGGGCCTTGTGGTTCAATTCCAACTAGAGCTGTCATAACAAAAAGTCTGGAAATGCCATGGGTAGACAGGAGTTTACAGAGCACTTCCTATGTGTGTCATTGGAATGGATCCAAAAGCATCAGCTTTCTAATGCAGCAGGCTAGCCAACGCCTAAGTGGAAATATCTGCTCTCCAATTAAAAATCCAATTTTGTTTCTCTGCTCCCAAACAATTACTTAAGAGCCTGCAAGTAAGAGTCCATAAGAGCACAATTAAACAAAAAAGGATATTCTACAATGCACTGAATGAAGCAGCATTCAGCATGTCAGCTAATTTCAATGGATACATTTACACAGAGCTAATCTGTTTACTTAATCCCAGAGATATCAAGAATGGTGGATTAGAGGGTAGCCTGTCGAAACAAATCCTCTTGGTTTCTGACAACTATATATTAAAACACTTTATTGCAGTTAAGAAGTGTCATTTTTATTTAAAAGGATTCAAGCATCTCTGTATTGACATGTTAAATATAAAGATACCCGAAATATTAATATTTATGATTTCTGCAACTATATAACTGAATCCAACAGTCCATATGCTAAATGTATAAATACATATTTATTTTTATTTATCATATTTTTATACAGCCTGATATGTACATCTCTAGGCGGTGTACAACATTTAAAATATAAAAAAGTAAAAAGAGGTTCAAATTCCACAAACCACAATAAAAACAAATTATTAAAATTAATTCCAGTTAAAGCCTGAAAGCACAGAATTGCATCCTGAGGGTCTTCCTGAAAACAAACCGAGAAGGAGACGTTCTTCATTCAACAGGGAACACATTTCAAAGCCTGGAGACAGCCACAGAGAAGGCCCACTCCCCGAGTCATCAAACGAGCTGGCAGCAGCCATAACTGGACATCTCCAGAAGATCATAATAGGCGGCAGGGTTCAAAACAAAGAAGGTGCTCTCTTAAACACCCTGAGCCCAAGCTGTTAAGGGTTTTATAGGTAACAAAGCACTTTGTATTTCATCCAGAAACGTATGGCAGCCAGTGCTGTTCTTTCTAACTTGGTGTTATGTGGTCCCTTCGGGTTGTCCCAGAGACCAATCTAGCTAGACCAATCTGGCTTGCACATTCTATAGCAATTGTAGTTTCCGGACTACATACAAAGGCAACCCCATGTAAAGTGCATTTCATTGGTCAAGCCTGGAGATTAGCAGCATATGTACCATTGTTTTAAGGTCATTTACCACCAGAAATGGACATAGCTGAGATATCAGCCAAAGCTGATAAAAAGCACTCCTGGCCACTGCCTCAACCTGAGAAACCAGGGAGAGTTTTGAATCCAGGAGCACTCCCAAGCTACATACCTGATCTTTCAGGGGTAGTGTAACCTGATCCAGAACAGGCAGATCTAAATCATCTCTTGGGTCCTGACCCCCTCCAGTCAGTACCTCCATCTTATTTGGATTCAATTTCAATTTGTTATTCCTAATCCAGCCCATTACCGCCTCCAGGCAGGCCTTTAGAGAGATTATGCCATTTCCTGATGAAGTTGACATGGAGAAGTAGATCTGGGTGTCATCAACATATTGATAACACCATGCACCAAAGCTCCTGATGATTTATCCCAGTGGTTTAATGTAGATGTTAAAGAGCATTGGAGACAGTATGGAGCCTTGTGGAATTCTACACTTCGGTTCTCGCTTTGCAGAACAGCAGTCTCCAAGTGACACCATCTGGAATTTATCAAAGAGGTAGAAATGGAACCACTGTAAAACGGTGCCACCCAATCCCATCTCCCCCAGGTGGTCCAGAAGGATACCATGGTAGATGGCATCAAAAGCTGCCAAAAGATCCAAAAGGATCAGCAGAGTAACACACTCCCTCTGTTGATAGCCAATTGGAGATCATCCATCAGGACAACCAAGGCAGTCTCAACCCCTTAGCCCACATGAAAGCTCGTTTGAAATGGGTCTAGATAAGCTGCATCATCCAAAACTGTCTGGAGCTAAGAGGCCACCACCCACTCAATCACCTTGCCCAACCATGGAAGATTATATATCAATAGATAATTTGCCTTCTTTATCAATTTTTCCTTCCATCCCATTTCTATCAAGCAATTGGATCCCATTTCTATCAAGGTGTGTGGTCAGTACTTTGAAAGATAAACATGTCATTGTAGAGCAACTACTGTCATCTAAGCTGCAAGAGGCTACTATAAAAGGGAAGAAAACACAACTAAAGGAATTTTATAATCTGTGACAAATATATACATGCTTTAATATGGGTCCTACAGAGGCTTGAGAATGCCTTGTCCTACGGTAAACTGTGGTCTCTGCACCTCATTATAATAGAGCTTTGTTTAATCAAGCTGCATTAGTAAGATCACACAAAGAAGCCTCACTTGCTGCCAAGAGCTTCAAAACTTCCCTTCCCCAGAGGGTCCTCCAAAGTCTGAGCTTGCAGAGAAGAAAACATAAAAGGGCAAGATTCAGGAAGGTACAATCCCAGTGCATTCATATGTGTGCTTACTCAGAAGTAAATCTCAATAAATTCAAGGGGAGAAAATTCATTACTCTCAAGTAATTGTTTAGAACCAGGGTTGTCCGGCGGGGGGGGGGGTGCGGGGCTGGGGGTGAATCAGCATGTGTGGAGCTTCCTTAACATCCTCTATAATAAAAGCCTTGGGTGTGCGCCCGTGTCTCTGCGCCCGTGTCCCTCTCAGCCGTTCTCAGCGCATGCCCAGAACGTCCGAGGGAGATACGGCCGCAGGCACCAGGCGGCCATGTTGGCTCCCGTCTGGGTGGAGGAGAAGAGGGGACCGGGGAGGGCAGAGGAGGCAGCGGTGAGTCCAGCCCGGCCGCAGGGATAGGAGAGGCAGCGGCGGCGAGGGACAGCAGTGGCGCTGCCATTTTCTTCTTGCCACCGCCAGCCCGGCTGGGCGGCCCGCCCGGCCCAGCAATACCCTGGGTTGAAGCGGAGCGAGCAGGAGGAGCCGCGCCTCTCGGCTTCCGTCGCAGAATGGGAGTGGGGAGCCAAAAGCGGAGGCTCGCGGCACCATGGGAAATGGAGTCTGTGCCGGCGGCAGGAGCCCCGGAATGACGGGTGGGTGACGCACGGCCACTTCCGGTAGAAACGGCGAGCAGCTGGGCTGGGTGAATCTATGGACATGGGGAGGGATGGCGTCGCTCGGCCCCTCTATGGTGAGACTCCCCTTTTCATTTGCATTGGGAGTTAAAGGGGGAAAACGCCTCCGCTGTGAGACTGGAAGTGTTGCTCTAGACTTTTTTTTTTACTCTATGGGGGGGGGGAACTGATGTCATTCCCTCAGGATGATGAGTCTGGACATGTCCCCCTAGATCCCGATAGATCCTGGGAGATCTATCCCTCCCGATAGATCCTGGGAGATGGAGGCGAAAAGGGAGGATGTTAGCAGGATGCCCATAGAGAAAAAGTCGAGAGTCTCTTTCACTCACCATTGCATCCTTATTAGCATTTCTAAACTGTTTCCTGCCCTAATTCCCAATGTAAAACATAGAGGAGTTTCACCATAGAGAGCGTCACTAACTCTTTAAAACTCTGGGACTAGAGCAACACAGCCTGATTCAGCAACAATTGAAAGCTGACCCAGGCCATGTTTTTTTATGGTCGCTGTGTGGGGTTATTGGTATGTCTATATGGTAAAACTATACTTTTGCGCTGATTGAATAGAAAACTAGCACCCCACCCCCAATAGAGCCCGTTATTTAAACGGGCTTAAAAATACTAGTTTCATATAATTACAGAATCATATTGATTGATGACATACAGTGTAAATCGTGTGAGTAACCGAGTGAGGGGTGTGTGTGTGTGTGTGTGTGTGTGTGTTTGTGTGTGTGTGTGTGTATAAAATTATATTTATTAATTGTATTGTTAAATTTATATACCGCCTTTCATTAAAACAATCCCAAGGCGGTTCACAGAAAAATTAACACAAGACTATAGAGACGGAAGGAGTAAACTGAAAATCTGTACAGCAGGGACATTAACATCCAAGATACTCTAGAAGATATTCCCTACTTGCAAGAACCTCTAGTACGTGAAGATGAACTTAGATCAGCACTCTGGTCATTACCAAGTCGGAAGACTACAGGAATTGATGGAATAGCTACAGCAATATGGCAGGCAACAGAAGAAGAATCAGTCAAGGCTCTAACCAAACTATGCCAGCAAATTTGGAGAACAACACAGTGGCCAACAGATTGGAAGAGGTCAATCTACATACCCATACCAAAGAAAGGAGACTTAACAGATTGCGCAAACCATCGGACAATATCCTTAATTTCACATGCTAGCAAAATAATGCTCAGGATCATCCAATGCAGATTAGAGCCCTACGTGGAAAGGGAAAGGCCAGATGTTAAAGCTGGTTTCAGAAAAGGCCGAGGAACAAGAGACATCATTGCTGATGCACGCTGGATAATTGAGAAAGCCAAAGAATACCAGAAAGAAGTGCTTTATTAACTACAGAAAAGCCTTCGATTGTGTCGACCATGTCAAGTTGTGGAATATCCTTAGGAAAATGGGCATCCTAGAACATCTCATTGTTCTCATGAGAAACCAATACACAGTGCAGGAAGCCACAGTCCAGACAGAACATGGTGAAACAGACTGGTTCCAGATCGGCAAAGGAGTAAGACAAGGCTATATGCTTTCTCCCTCTTTATTCAATTTATATGCTGAACATATACTGAGAGAAGCTGGATTGGAAGAAGATGAGCGTGTCTTTAAAGCTGGAGGAAGAAACATCAATAACCTGCGCTATGCTGATGACACTACTCTGATAGCTGAGAATGTGGATGATCTGCAAGCTCTAGTAATGAAAATCAAGGAGCACAGTGAAAAAAAGTGGGACTACAATTAAATGTAAAGAAGATTAAACTAATGACAACGGGTACAGCAACTAGCTTCAGAATAGACAATAAAGACATTGAAGTGGTGGATAGCGTCTGCCTTTCAGGATCAACCATCAACAGTAAAGGATCCAGAAGTCAAGAAATATGTCACAGATTAGCACTTGGTAGGGTTGCAACGAAGGACTCGGAAAGGATATTTAGATGCCGTGATGTGTCTACAAAGATTAGAATCGTTTGGGCAATGTTTTCCCTGTGACACTCTATGGATGTGAAAGCTGGACTTTGAAGATAGAAAAAGCATTGATGCTTTTGAGCTTTGGTGTTGGAGAAGACTTTTGAGGATACCATGGACAGCCAGGAAAACAAACAAATGGCTCATAGAACAAATCAATCCAGCATTTTCACTCAAGGCCAAAATGACCATGCTCAAATTATCATACTTTGGACACATTATGCAAAGACCCAGCTCCCTTGAGAAATCCATAATGCTGGGGAAATTTGAAGGGAAGAGAATCTATCTATGTGGTCGCAAAGCGTCGACACCAACTTGACGGCACTTAATCCATCAATAAAAATCTACAATTAAAATATTAAGCTAATATATAAAAACATGAGTCTGACTAAAAATCTAAAATACAAGTATAAAATAACCATGCAAAACACAATATACAAAGAAGTAGCAATAGAGACAATCATATAAAAGCCTGGGTAAAAAGCCAAGATTTAACATGCTTTCTAAAAACTGTGATAGAGACTGAGGAGTGGATAGCCACCAGGAGAGCAATCCAGAGTCTGGGGGCAGAGAAGGCCCTGTCCTGAGTGCACGACAGCCAAGCCTCCCTCATTGTTAGCACCTGGAGCAGAGCCCCCTCAGATGACCTCATCAAGTGGGCAGCAACCCTTGGGAGCAGGCCGTCCATTAGATATCCTGGGCCCAAACCCTTAAGGGCTTTAAAGGTCAAAACCAGCACCTTGAATTGGACCCAGAAACAACCTGGTAGCCAGTGCAGCTCTTTCAAAACCGGTGTGATGTGCTCCTAGTGGGCAGCTCCAGATAAAAGCCTTCCGAATATTCTTCAAGGGCAGCCCCACGTAGAGCGCATTACAATAATTCAGTTGTGACGTCACTAAGGGATGGGTAACTGTGGCCAGATCTGCCTTCTTGAGAAAGGGACACAGCTGGCGCACTAGCCTAAGCTGTGCAAAGGCACCCCTGGCCATAGCCTCCACCTGAGCTTCCAAAAGCAGAGCTGGGTCCAGCAATACTCCGTACTTGCTCCTTCAAGGGGAGTGCAACCCCATCCAGAACTGGTAGAATCTCCTCATCCTGATTGGCTCTCCTACTGACCAACATTACCTCAGTCCTGTCTGGATTCAGTTTCAGTTTATTAGCCCACATCCAACCCATCACGGCCTCCAGCCCCCGATTCAGGACATCCACTCCTCTCTAGGGTCAGGTGACAAGGAGAGATAGAGCTGAGTGTCATCGGCATATTGCTGACAACTCAGTCCAGGTCCCTGGATGACCTCTCCCAGCGGTTTCATGTAGATGTTAAACAGCAAGGAGGACAAAACTGAACTCTGCAGGACCCCACAGACCAATGGCCACAGAGCCAAGTAATAGTCCCCCAGCACCACTTTCTGGACCCTCCCCCCAAGAAAGGATCGGAGCCACTCCAAAGCAGTACCTCTGATTTGCATACTTGAGAGGTGGTCCAGAAGGATACAATGGTCAATGGTATCGAATGCTGCTGAGAGGTCTAGCAGAACCATCAGGGAGTGTGTCCCTGTTGATTCTGCTAGACCTCTCAGCGGCATTCAATACCATTGACCATGTGTCCCTCTATGCGTCCCCCTGTTTAGTTCCCAGCATAGGTCATCCACTAGAGTGACCAAGGCAGCTTCAATCCCATATCTAGGGTGGAAGCCAGATTGGAAAGGGTCCAGATAATCTATATCATCCAAGACCCTCTGCAGCTGGGACACCACTACATGCTCTACTACCTTGCCCAAAAAGGGAATGTTCGAGACAGGTCTATAGTTGTCTAGTTTGGAGGGATCAAGGGAGGGCTTTTAAAATGATGGTCTTACCATCACCTCCTTGAGGCATGATGGCATCCTGCCCTCCCTTAATGAAGCATTTATAATCACCTCCAACCATCTGCCCATACCCTCCATGGCAGCGTTTATTAGCCATGTAGAGCAAGGGTCAAGAGCGCATGATGTCGCCCGCACACTGCCCAGAATCTTGTCCACATCCTCAAGCTGCACCAACTGAAAAGAATCCAACACAATAGGACCAGATGGTACCAGAGGCACGTCTGCTGGAACTGCCAAAACTCTCGAGTCCAAAGCAGCACGGATGCAAGCGACTTTATCTGCAAAGTGACACATAAACTGATCACAACAGGATGTAGATTATTCCTCCCCAATTACCTGGGGGGATGTGTGGAGCAATGTATTTGCTACATGAAACAGCTCCACTGGTCTGCACTGAGCAGATGCAATGGAGGCGGAGAAAAAAACGTTTCTTTGCCGCCAACCCCACCACGGAGTAATCCCTAAAATGGGCTCTAGCCCGTGTTCAGTCAGATTCGTCATGACTCTTCCTCCAGCATCGTTCCAGCCCTTGCCTGAGTTGTTTAATCTAAGCTCCAAGGGAAACCAAGGAGCAGAACAGGCTCCACCAAGCTGGAGAAGGCATTTAGGAGCAACTGTGTCAACAGCCCGGGCTGTCTCTCCATTCCAGAGATTCAACCAGGGCCTTGACAGAGTCGCCAGCTCTGGACACTGGAAACTCCCCAAAGGCTGTCTGGTAACCAAGAGGATCCATAAGACTCTGGGGGCAGACCATTCAAACCCTGCAGAGATCAGGCAGAGCAGACAAATTAAACCCCACCAGATGATCTGTCCATGACAAGAGAGTTATCTCAAGACTCCCCCACCTCCAGATCATTTATTCCCTGGTCGGCAAAAACCAGATCCAGAGTATGTCCTGCCATGTGGGTAGGGCCAGATACCAGCTGAGATAGGCCCATGGTTGCCATGGAGGCCATGAAATGTATAGATATTATTGTTTGTTTATTCCAGGTTTTTGTAATTTTCTGCCATTTAAAAAAAAAATTAAAAACCAATACTTTGTCCAATCTGCTTCAAAAGGTTTAGCTTGCATGGCCATAAAAGAGGATTATACAAATGCATGGAGGAGGAGAGATCTATGTGGAACCTCTGCATACCAAGTGCCATTAGTGCAGGGCCATCTCAAGAGTGGTGTGGGGCTCTGATCAGAAGCAGCAGCATGGAGATTCCAGGCCTGGACAGTGAGAAGATCCCTGCCTGGAAGAATCTTTGTTGGTAAGGTAAGGGTGGGGCATGGTAGCTGGGAGTCCCTGACCCTTAGAACACTGCCAGCCAGCCAATGGAGCAATGAGTTAGGCAGGTGGCCACTTAATGTTTCTGAGTATTTTATGAATTCAGACATAACACAAAACCACAGTTAGCAAAAAGTATGGTTTGCAAATCAGCTTCAAATCTTGGTTTGATGGTCTCAGACCATAGTTTGTGAACAAACTCAGGTTTCACATTATTTCCAAACCCAGCCACATCCTAACTGAGGATCCATTGACATCACTGTTTTGTAACTATCTATCTGTACTTACTACAGTCAGCCTGTGATTACTTCTAGCTGTATTCAAATATTGCTTTTGGCTGGTTGTGTTTAAGTGCTATTCAGTGTGTGCAAAGTCACATTATCTCCTCAGAACAGGCTTACCGAAACTCAGTTTGCAAAACTGCTGCCACTGTGAAAAATCATCATTTATTCAATATATTTTATACCACCTGTAACCAATATGTCAAGGCTGTTACTGGGGTTCAAGTTATTGGAGAGCAAGTGCGCAGTGCACATTCCTGGGAGCGCCCCCCCCCACCCACCCCCACACACACGTCTGCCGCGGCTACAATCACTTAACCTAGTTTTTGAGCGCTTGAACCAAAACCTGGGTTAAGCAGCGGGCTACTTAAAAGGGCTTGCTGCTGCATTGCCACTGGGAGGCACGCAGCTCCCAGCAATTCTCACGCACAACAAAACTGGGCTGGGCTTCCCTAGCCAGTTTTCACTGCTCATAAGAATAGCTTCAAGGGTTAGTTTCACTTCAAGTACAGTATAAATATTAAAGGTAATGTGTGCCGTCAAGTCGGTGTCGACTCCTGGCGACCACAGAGCCCTGTGGTTGTCTTTGGTAGAATACAGGAGGAATCTACCATTACCATCTCCCATGCAGTATGAGATGATGCTTTTCAGCATCTTCCTATATTGCTGCTGTTACTTTTATACAGACTGGGGCAACCACTTTACACGCCTTAGTATTCCTAGTAAAATAAAACTGGTGTGCCTTCTTCACATAAGGCAGTGTGCATGCTTTTTCCTACATGCACATATGTCCCTTATTCCACTAGTGAATGCAGCAGATCAGAAACAGATTCAGAAGAACCCTTCTAAGAATATTTCCTAACTGAAGTGCAGAACAGAAGCAAAAAGGTCTGTTTCTTGTTTTGTATTCATTTGCATAACCTCCCCCAGATAAAGCTGACTTCGGTGCAGCAAGAGTTTCCCCGGCATATACAATTACAGATTTTATTCACGGAAAAATAGGTCACAAGGAAAATAACTTTTTTTACACAGAACAATTCAACTACTGTGTCCAGGACTCAAAACAAGGCCAAAAAAAAAAAAAAAATCCACATGCAAAAAAAGATATATTTATAAAGACCGACCAGGAGGAAAAGCCAGGTTGTAGGGTGGGGAAGGGAGAACCTGGGAGTGTAAAATGCCAACCCAAAAGCAGACAATACAGTGCCATCCCAAGCACAGATGCTGATTCTAAAAAACTAAGTAGAACGCAGGAAAAGATATGGCATAAGAGTTCGACAGTACATTTGGAGGTCAGCGAACCATACATACATACATACTACATAGTGGTTTGGCACTTTGGCCTGAGTCATATTGATGGTTTTATTAGGAACATAGGAAGCTGCCATATACTGAGTTAGACCTTTGGTCTATCTAGGTCAATATTGTCTTCACAGACTGGCAGCAGCTTCTCCAAGGTTGCAGGCAGGAATCTCTCTCAGCCCTATCTTGGAGAAGCCAGAGAAGGAACTTGAAACCTTCTTATTAAACCAGATATTTTTACACTTCAGGTTGTCAGATTTTATCTTATTCTGCCTCTCTTGTTCTTTTCTGGTTTGCTTGTTCTTTACAAACCAGCATACTTTGGGCTGCCATGTGGGTAGTCTCTTGAAAGGCTCCTGATTTCAACTGTACTCTCCTGCATCTGTATTAGACGCATGCGGTGAAGAGAAAGAGGAAGAAGAAGGTTTCTGCATGCTCCACGTATGACAGCCAATAGAAGAGAGAGAGGAAACTGCTGAAGACTCAGAGGTTTCTTTGAAGCTTCTGCCACAGGCGCTTGTACAACTACAAGTCAAGCCACTTTCCAGTTTATTTCATACTGAAAAGCCAATCCACTCTCTAATTTGATAGGCTCTCTGTTGTCTATATTTGGTTTTTGGTTTTCACAGAGGGCAAGGATAACGTGCACTCCCATGAGAGAGGGAACGAACAACTTCCAAAGGAACTGATTTATTTATTTATTTATTTAAATGAAATGTTGTGGTATTACTGCAGGATGGAGGCAGCAGCATCCCTCGTGTTTGACACACTTAAAAAAGTTGTTTTATGAGAGCTAAACAAAAAAAGCAAAATATTTTTAAAACTAAAAAATGTGCAAGGTCATAAAATTCAGAATTGCCAACAGGATTTCCTGAGCCTGGTACAAAACTTATTTCTGAGACCCAGGCGCTTCTAGATGGGCCCCACACAACACATGCTTCAGGCTCTCCTCAAAGTTTCCAATGTGTCTTCCTGTCTACAGTTCTAACTGGCACAGCTGTTGAGATAGGAAGCTGTGTCCTCAGCAACAATGTCCAAAGCATTATGCAAGAAGTTCACATAATATTCATGGAGCCGCACAACACTCATTATTGTAACAGGTGCACTAACTGGGAACTAGGTGTGAAATCACACTTTTCCAGCAACAACTTCATTTCACATTTTCCTAAGAACAAAAATTAATCACATTTTCCCAGCAACAGCATTATCTGGGAAGAGGTATCTAGAGAATGGTGCTTGGGCAAAGGACCCTGTTAAATTAGTTAGCCTGCTATTACATCCAGCTACCTGGCTGGCTTTAAGGGGGGTTTGTATAACTTCATGGAGAAGAGGTCTATCTTTGGCTACTAGTTGGAGAGCTATAGACCACCTCCAGCCTCAAAGGCAGGATGCCTCTGAGTACCAGTAGCGGGGGAGTAACAGCAGGAGGGAGGGCATGCCCTCAACTCCTGCCTGTGGCTTCCAGCGGCATCTGGTGGGCCACTATTTGAAACAAGATGCTGGACTAGATTGGCCTTGGGTCTGATCCAGCAGGGCTGTTCTTATGATGCATCAGATATGCACAGGAACATCCAAGACCTTCCAGAGCTTCACCCCAACCCGCCCACAATAAATATGGCAGTCAGAAAAAGCATATAGGGAGTGTTCTAATGCAGTGTTCTGATTTTTTTCATCTGTGTGCGGGACAAGTTCTTCTCTGGGTGGCAGTATCAAGGCAGTGTGCATGCATGTGCATTCAGAGTGGGGCCTTCCTGATTCAATCTGAGTGGGATCTAAAATTAACTGAGTGGACATCAAAAACCACGTGAGCACGAGGGAATACTGAAGCTATGTCCTTTTAACCATCTGATAATGTCATCAAGCATGTGAAGGGGCCTGTACGCCGATTTGTAATTAATCTGGGGGAAAGTGAAATTTCCCCAGATTAAATTACAGGCTGGTTAGGGTAGGTGGATGCCTACTAATCTCTAGCAGCAACCTTCCAACTGCTATTTAAGTGCTGGGAAAATCTGACATGGCTACTCATTTCTAAAAAACCCACATCCAGCCTGAGCCAGATGCATGCATTTTAGTCTTGCATGTTATTTCCATGTTTATACATACACAGTCAGTAGTGACTGACTTGTAGGAGTGAATCCATATTACTGTATTATGTACCAATTATTACTAATTATTATGATTAATAAAAATTTAAAGGAATAGCTTTGAATATACACTTAAGGTGCCTATTCCTCATTGTTTATCCTCATGTATCCACTATCAATCAATCAATATTTATTTTGATCAATGATCAATGATCAAATTTGATCAATGATCAAATATCTGTTACCACAATATACTCACTCACATTCACACTCGTGGGAAAGGGCTGCTGGGATAGTAGCTGCAACTTCAGGAAGGCTTTAAAATTTTTAAAGCACTAAACTTTTGTTTCTGCTATTCTGAGAAAATAAAGTATGTGCATGCTTTTCCTAAGAGGCCTCCAAATCCTAGCATGCAAAGGCTCAAAAATTCACTAGTATACTAGCTCCATGAAATGATCCTTATGACCCCTGGCATTTCTTCCTCACTCAACCAGTGGCAGTAAACAGTGACAAATATAACAGTAGTCACAGGCATCTGAGTAATACAAATGGTATTTAATATTTTCCCTTATTTATTTTCTCTCCTATATGGGTGACTCAGACAGGCTGCAAGCAGCATAAACTCACAGCACAAATATTCTAAATGACAAAGTCCCTTTCTATCCTGGACACAAATTAATGGCATTGTCAAAATACCACTATTTTTCTACCACCACCACCACCACAAGTGAGCACAAACTCCTTCAAAGGACTTGGTTCCTCCAGGAAGACTGCCTCAGATGAGGTTAGGGGGAAGAAAGCAGGGGCGACAACAGTTACTGTGCAAAAGTTTTTTCCTCCTTGGCTTTGAGCCACTGTGCCCAATCTGTCATGTCTAGAGTGGCTCTAAGGGCAGAGGAAGGGGGAGCTCACAGGTCATCAGTCAGTGGCAAGCAATGGCTTATTTGATGAAAACAGCCATCTCAGGCCAAGGCCTATAGGCAACGTCTTTATACCACCCTTCATCATTTCAGACCCTTTAGTAGAGACTATTCACACACTCAGCTGTGTGTGAATCATGCATCAATATGTGGATCAGCCAACAGACAGCTACTCTGAGAATACAGAAAGTGACTTCAGCTGTCTGGCGTTTGCAAGGGAGTATAAATTTTAACCATGACCCAAACGACTTCTCACCTGGACAAGCCAAGAAAGATTTTGCTTTCAAAACACAGCACTCAACACAGATCCGGCTGCCTTGGTGAAAGGAGGCTAAACACTGTAAAAAATAATATGCTGAGCATATTATCCTGCCCCAATAACAGCTACATTTTATGTCCTGACATTAACATTGTATTTCTGCATATTTTGGCACTAACTAAATTAGCCTTACAGCCCCTGAAGCATATGGGATTTAATATTATTTTTTTCTTTAAGTTGTTAGAATTTGCATAAGTCATCTCACTCCTGAGCCCACCTGCAGCACTGAGTATACCCTGATGAATTTCAAATACTCAGTTTGCTTGCTTGCGTGTTAGCTCTTAAGGATTTTCACAAATCGTACTGTTCTTCACTGAGTTAATTTCATTTGTAGCTTGTATGCCAGAACCTGGGTAGTTCGAACTCCATTAGTTAGAACAATGGATGTATGTATTTTATACATTTGGTGGCAAGGAACCAGGAGTGTCAGACACAAAGAACGTACATCGAGACCAGTAACCTAGTTTTTTAAAAAGAGAAAAAACAGTGGCCAAAACAGCTTGTGAGCAACTCATGTGCCACTTAACAACTCAGTAGTCGCTCCCCCAGAACCAGGGGTGTAGTGGAGGGAGGGACGGGCAGGGACGGAGTGCCGGTACTTCTTAGCTTCTCTGGCAGTTGGGGTGGGCATGGCCATGAGGGCCATCATGGAGAGCGCCTGCAGTTCTGAATTTGTAACCACATCACTGAGCAGAATAAAATGAGCTGCTCTTGTGGTAGCAAGAATGACTTGTCCCATTAGCTAAGCAGGGTCTGCCCTGGTTGCATATGAATGGGAGACTAGAAGTGTGAACACTATAAGATATTCCCCTCAGGAGATGGAGCCACTCTGGGAAGATCATCTAGGTTCCAAGTTCCCTCCCTGGTTTCTACAAGATAGGGCTGAGAGAGATTCCTGCCTGCAGCCTTGGAGAAGCCGCTGCCAGTCTGTGAAGACAATACTGAGCTAGATAGACCAATGGTCTGACTCAGTATATGGCAGCTTCCTATGTTCCTATGAGAACAATCAAAGGTCTGGTGAGAGGACACTAAGGCCTCAGAGACATTCTCTCATTTTCCACTGAGAGCGGCGCCAGCAGTGCTGGCATCAGGGATTGACATCATTGGGCAGCTGCCAAGAATGTTCAGAAGGACTCACACTCCTTTGCCCACAGCCTTTGTGTGGTGATGGAGCCATTCTCTCAGGGCCCACTAGATAAAGAGGAAACCATGTGGGGCAGTTTGCAGAGTCCCCTGAAAGCTGGGGCTGACCCCTCACTGCCAGGTTCTTCAGCCTGGGGTGAGAGGCAAGCTCTCCCTATCAGGCTGCTCAACATCACAGTCACATCACCACTCATAAATGAATATGCATAATAAGGAGGCCTTGGCCACCTAATGGTGCAGCGGGGAAGTAATTTGCCTAGAGAGCGAGAGGTTGCTGGTTCGAATCCCCACTGGTATGTTTCCCAGACTATGGGAAACACCAATATCGGGCAGCAGTGCTATATGAAGATGCCAAAAGGCATCATCTCGTACTGCACGGAATATGGCAATGATAAACCCATCCTGTATTCTACCAAAGACAACCATGGGGCTTTGTTCTTGCCAAGAGTCAACACCGACCCAACGGCACAACTTTATCTTTAATTTTACCACCTGAACAGCTTGGCTAAAGTGCGTCTGTTCCCACAGGCTGAAGAAGCTATTGTTGACAGAAGCCCTGTTCAGACATTATATTGTACCTGCGCTCATATGTCTGTAAACTTGTACATGTTTGTGTGTGAATGACTGCACGAGTGTCCTTTTCAAGTGAACCTGGGTATTGGTCCCTCAAATGCCCGGAACAGATAGGAAGTGTACTGCATTCAACATAACAGGTCAATTACTCTACCTGTGTACACTGTACACAGATTGCATGAGTGTTGAACATTGTAGAGAGGAAGAAAGTCATTTCTTCATGTACCCTAATCTGAAGACCTGTAAGAGAAGTGCTCACAGTAACTTCCTCCTCTTTCTTCCTGCTGAATAGATCATTGGAGGGAGGGAGAAACGGGGTATCTACACCAAGCCTCTATCTGCAACAGGGGAAAAGGAGTGAAAGGTTGAGTTGGATCACTGTATGAGGCAGAGAACTATCAGCACCACAGGGCTATTCAATTATATAGGGCAGGGGTTTCCAACCTTTGGTCCCAAGATATGGACTATCTGCCATCATCCCAAGTCACAATAGCCTGGCCATTGTGGCTGGGGTGATGGGAGTTGTAGTCCAACACCACATGGGTATGCAAGGTTGGGAACCCGCATATAGAGAAAATGACACCCCTTCTTGTGGTGTAGTGGTTATATGCATAAACCCACATATAGATAGCCCTTGCTAGGTTGAATTATTTTAAAGATCTGTTATTCATGCTATCCTTTTCAAGGTTTTTCCCCCCAAATAAGACTATAATTTTTTTAAACCCTACAAAACAACTATGTACCAGTATCTGCAACTAAAAGAAAAAAAATTCAGTTTTTAAAATATGAAAAAGATGAAAACATAAAAATTGCTCCGCTGGATCAAGACTGAAAACCCATCAAGTCTAGCACTGTTTTCAGCTGCAGTCAACAAGTTGTCCCTAGGAAGCTCACAGTGTTCTTGTGAGGATAAGTGGGAGAGAGAGAACCAAGCATACCATGCTGAGCTCCTGTGGGGACAGGTGGGGATGATGGAATAAAAATGTAAGCAAGCACCCTCACTTGTCCACAGCAGTGTTCCCTCTAACAGGGATTCCCAGATGTTGTTGACTATAACACCCAGAATGCCCAGCTGCAATGGCTTCTGCTTGGGGATTCTGGGAGTTATAGTCAACAACATCTGGGAATCCCTGTTAGAAGGAACATAGTCCACAGCATCTGGTAACCAGAAGTATACTGGATCTAAATATGGAGGTTCCATTCCTAGCTATTATTATTCACAGCCATTAATAGAACTTTCTCCCTGAATGTGTTTAATGCTTTGCTAAAGCCATTTATGCTAGTGAGGACAGGGTAGACCTTCACGTTAGGTGCAGTAAGAATGAATACAGACCTACGCTTGCTTTGGTCTGCTCTTTTACATGCTTTGTTTCAGTCATAAGGGCATACAGTTTCCATTGTAAGCTTAACCCAGCATCATATGCACCAGGGTAAGAACTGGGGTACTTTTTTGCATGGAGATAGCAAGTGGTAGCCCTTGCACAGAGTTTCTACTTGAGCCACCATTCAGAAAGGGAAAGGGAAAGAAAAGGGAAGTGATGGCATCAGTGCTTTGTCTTGCAGCCAGCCATGTATCTCATTTATATAAGTTTCCTGTCTGCTGCTTCCTAACTACATCCTGATCATGAATAAATACCAGGAGGCTTTTCAGACAGCAGGCTTCACTGTGAGTTTACTGCGAGTTCTAGGCATAATGGATACTCCGACGCAGAAAAAGGATTTTTTTCCCCACCCTGGGTATAAATTGGTCTAGGTTCCAATATGGAGAGGGAAACCCAGATCATGTATGAAGTGCTCTCTGAAATATTGCACGAACTTTGGGGTAAATCTGGCCGATATGTGAACGCACGCACACCCTCCCAAAGTAAAGTCACCATCTGAAAAAGCTCCAAGGAAGAACAAAAGAACAAATCAAACAGACAGACCATCTATAGACCTGTTTGCTAAATTCAAAGCATTTTGGTCCATTCTCCCTCCCTTACCCTCACTTGACACCGAAAGGGCTTACAGCTAGCCGGCACAGACAGAGAGTATGTGGTTAAATGGTTCAGACTTGAGAGAAGATGTTGCATATTTGAATACTCTGCAACAAGAAGTCCTAGTTTTTCTATATACGGAGATCAGAGAAAAGAGTTCTAAGTGTAGCAAGATTCCGTGGCAGATCTTTTGACTGAGAGGGAAGAATTCAAATATGCAACCACCTCCAACACGTATAATTACACTCTGAAGTGGTACAGTGCAGGAACTATTTTACCACAATCGGTTGTTTGTGTAGATCAGGGCTGCTCAACTTTGGCCCTCCTACAGATGTTGGCCTGCAACTCCCATTATCCCTGGCTATTGGCCACTGTGGCTGTGAACTATGGGAGATGTAGTTCAAAAACAGCTGGGGGGCCAAGGTTGAGCAGGCCTGGTGTAGATCATTTCTTAGAAAACAGTGACAGCAACCTGAGCAGCCTCACAGTTCGAGAACCCAAAGAGCAGAGTCCCTGAAATGAACAGCGGCTCCTGAGAGCAGACTGTTCTTCTACAGTCCTTATAGCTAGAAATTACTGTCAAGGGGAAAAGTAACTACACACACATTTTAGGAGTGCAGTTTCAGCGCAAGGGTTGGAAGAACACAGAAAGCCTGTTATTTTAAGCATTTCTAAGTAGCCTCTACAGTTAGTGCATTAATATTTATTTTGAATCAAGTGCCCTTAAGCTCTTCTCTAGCCCCATCTCTGCATCAGTGGCACTGGAGCTGTAAAAATCAGCACTAAAGATTTTTCCACAATTGCTTCTGATACATGTTGGTTAATTAAGAAACAATTGTTGCCAGCACGTCGACAATGCTAACCCAATTAAAATCCTTGCTGGAAAGTCCTCCAATATGCCAATTATACTTCTACCCACAAGCTGTACTACTACATTGCTACCAGACAATGTTCAGAGCAATAGGATGAGGCACAGTGAGCCCATTATAACCCACTCGTGTCTAAGTACCGTAAAAATGAAGATAATAATGCAATTTTCTTCAACATTAGTTCGGAAACCAGAATGTCAGCATGAAAAGTTTTTTGAGGGCTTTGTTTTGTTTTGTTTTTTGTTTTAAGTAGAGCACACAAGAGTTGTATAGAAACATCTTCCTACCTTTTCCGTGATATAGAAATTAGAACTATCAGCATGCTGCAGTGCATAATGCTCATGATTTGGAAGAGACCACCTTAAAATACACAAAACAACATGTATCAGCAAAATGCACATGGAAGATAGAAATCCAACAACACCATTCAACTTCTCCTTTCCCCCCACTTCTTAGTTACAGATTTGATTACTGAACATTAAGATAAGCCACAAGGAATAGTTCTAGGGTTATTTAAAGAAGCTATTGTACCCATCTTCTCCCCTTTCAGGAATTACAGTCAAACCCCAGAGCTGTTACAAATCCATGAAATTAAAAAGAATGGCCAATATGACAAAATTCTTCCTTTAAATGCAAGATTTCATTTTAAAATTAATGTATTGTGCAATATGAGCCTTTAAAGCTGCCTTTTGTCCAGTCAAACCATTGGTCCATCTGGCCCAGTATTGTCTATACAAGGGGTTCTCAACCTTTGGTTCCTAAATGCTGTTGGACTTCAACTCCCATAATCCCCAACAAAAAGACCACTGGGTCTGGGGATTATGGGAGCTGAAGTCCAATAACATCTGGGGACCCAACGTTGAGAATCCTTGGTCTATACTGACTGGCAGCAGTTCTCCAGGGTTTCAAACAAGTTTTTTCCAAGTCTACCTGAAGATTGAAGCTGCGGCCTTCATGCACTGAGCTCCACTTCCAATCTATCTGTTTCCCATGTGCAGCTCACTAAGAGCGTCCCATTGGGTTTAGTGAAATTTTCTATGTGCACAAAATGTAACAGCCAGGTTTGCCACTATGGCAAGCGCTAGTGGGTGCTCACAAGCCTCCCATTTATTATATTATATTATACTAGTATTTTTCAGCCCGTTATAATAATGGGCGCTAGATTCCCCCCCCCTTTATTCCTTCTTCCTCCGCCCCCCCGCACCTGATAAAGGGCCAAATCGGCCCAAACAACTGCCGCCATGGCCGCCGCCGGCCGGCCGCCCGCCCGCCCACCCTCCCAGCTGCCCGAGTCCTCCTCACCCCTGTCTTCGGCCCGCATCAGTCAGGCGATCAAGGTCCATAATCTGAGAAGGAGAGAGGAGCTCGCAAACAGAGCTCCTCTCTCTGCAAAGCCTCTGCCCGAACTGGCGCTTTGGGCGCAAAGGACGCCTGTTGCATCCTTTGCGCCCAAAGCGCCAGTTCAGGCAGAGGCTTTGCAGAGAGAGGAGCTCTGTTTGCGAGCTCCTCTCTCCTTCTCTGATTATGGTCCTTGATCGCTCGACTGATGTGGGCCGAAGACAGGCCGAAGACGGGGGTGAGGAGGATTCGGGCAGCTGGGAGGGCAGGCGGGCGGTCGGCGGTGGCAATTGTTTGGGCCAATTTGGCCCTTAATCAGGTGGGGCGGCGGCGGGGGCGACTGGTGGCGGCAAGTGAGAGAGCGGCTACTCTCACAACCCTCCCGGTTCCCCTGCTGCTGGCTCAGCCCTCCCAGTTCCCCCGCTGCTGCTTCACTTTTTCCCGGTCCCCCTGCCGCTTAAAAACATGGCCGCCCATGTCTGGACGGCCGTATCTTTCACGGTCGTTCTGGGCACGCGCTCCGCGCATGCCCAGAACGGCCAAGAAAGGCACGGGCCGAAGACAGGCACAGGATCACACTGAAGGGTTTTATTATAGAGGATTATATTATATTATATTATATTATATTATATTATACTATATTATACTATATTATACTATATTATACTATATAACATATTTTTATACCACCAGAACCTATGTCTCTGGGCAGTTTACAACAAAGCAAAAACAGAAAAAGTTAACACAGAACAATTCAAAAAAACTTTAAAACAATATTTTAAGACTGTGTTAAAACTATTACAACAATACATTTCCATTTATGCTGCAATGTAAAGGATTCCACAATACCCCGAGGAACTGAACAACTCCTGTTTGTGCAGAGCTTCACACAACCACTAAAGCCTGCCTAAGCACATCAGAGGCACTGGATCAAGCACCGGGTTGTTGTTTTTTGGTTTTTTTTTAAGAGACTGAACTAAGAAGTAAGGTTAATTTATTCATGTATCCCAGGCTTATTCACATGAACACTGGGGGGATAGTAGTCCCTTGGAAACCGTGTGTTTTCCGACTCCTGGAAAGCAGCCACCTGCTGGATTATTATTTTGGCATGCCACCCCAAACTTTGGAATCTGGGTATTTACTAACACATGCTGAAAACTGCATGTGGCATAGATATACATAACTGGCTCATCTCATCACTGGCTGAGAGTTGGCACACACAGGATCTTCAAGTGTTTTCCCAGCGGCTATGAGAATTGGCTCTAAGGGCCACCTTTCCTAACAGAACCAAGTTCTTTCTTCTTTGCTTTACTCTCAGAACTAAAACCTCAAAGCCTACACCCTCCAAGAACATTCAGTTTTCCAGGTACAAATAGAATGTATCTCAATGCAGGCCTACGTTGCAACACACAGAGAAGAAGGAAGCCTAAAAAAACAGCCTCCTGAGAGATATTTGACTGAAGGGGTGGGGGTAGGGAGAAATCTGTTTGAGAGCTATTTATTTTGAGAGCAGAAAGAAAGCACAGCAACAAGAACTTACCCATCACAGACTTCTTTTATGATTGCAGACAATGGCTTTTTCTGAAGATAAAAGAAGAAACGCTGAATGAGAACATCACAGCATTCAGTACATTTGGAATGCAGAAACAAAATCAATTCAGTGAAAATAAACCAGTTGGCTGCATTTGTCCCATGACCCACAATCAAGGATACCTGGATTGATTGATTGATTGATTGATTGATTGAAGCGTCTGCGGTAACGAAGTGACTAACAGTGTTGAGTTCAAATCTCAACATGGGGCATAAGAAAGATTTACCTTATAACACTATTATAAGGAATATTGAGAACTTTTAAAAATGCCAAAAAAACTGGTTCACATAAGCGACAGGTCTGCTCGCTGCTTCTGAAGCACTTTAAAGCCCATTGGTACGGCTTGTGAAGTCAGGGAGGTTCTGTGCTTATGGAGTGCAGTTCTTTTATTCCCAATAGAAGTAGGATCAGAAATGCAAGAACACACTGTTTAGTAGGCATGGAGCTTCCTGCCTTTGCCAGCTGCACTGGTGGGGTTTAAAGTGCTGTGGAAATAGCGCACACACCTGCCACTTAGACAGGCATCTCGCTGCATGGTATGTGGGCCACTAAGTAATATTATCTATAGTTCCATTCAGATTTACTTTGGACATCAAAAATGCTCTGAAATCCAAGTGAGCATTCATGTTTCCCTTTTAAATATGCCCTCGGCAAGCGATGCTGAGAAGGGAGTTTGCAGAGGATATGGAAATCACAAGTTTCAGATGTGTCCATCGCAAGGATCAGCAAGTAGACTTTCAGGATCAAGTACAAGGTGGCGCCCCGTTGACAGCCCGGAAGCAAGAGCTGGCATATAGATGGATTGGTGGCTGTGACCACAGAATTTGCTGGCAACCACTTTGGGGACGGGGGTCTGACCTCCACCTTCCATCCTCTCCTTCAAGTGACCCTTCCAAAAACAGGTTGCCAACTCAAGAAAAGGATTTGCATACCCCTTCTCTACAGACTTCCTTTTGGAAGGAAGAAACCCATCAAGTAGACATGGTCCTGACTGCAAGAAAAGCACTTGGAGGAGAAGCCACAGGGGTGCATGTGTCTGTATGTAAATGGCACGGAAATTTCACCACCCCTCACCTGCTTTAAAAATCACCACTCCTCACCCCTTTTGATTTAAAAATCAATCCCCCACCTCTCACAATACACACAAATTGGAGCAGGTCTGGGATTTTACAAATGGATCCACAACCATCACATCAAGTTTGCTGCTCAATTAATAGAAACATGGAACAAAACTGTTAAATTTTTAACAAAAGAAGAAGAAAACTATTATAGAGGGTGTCTCCCCCCTCCCAACCGATGTTTTGTTTCCCGAATCAACAAATATATGGATATGATGACCTTCATTTCTCTCACAGTCAGTGATGATCATAATGTTAGTGTTGCAGCTAATTAGGTACTGAGAGTCAAAGGGCCACTAATATTCCCTATACCCTTTTGAAGGTCGGAGACAGACAAAAGTTGAACTAGATTTCAGAGCAAGCATTTTTCAAAACCAATTCTAAAAACAACTTGATCTTCTAAGCTGCCTTCCTTGCTTACCTATAACAGTCATGGTTCATGACTAAAGTGTGTTTTGAACACAGAATTTAGCAAAGTTCTGTTGTATACAGCACTGCTTTCCCATACATATCTATATACACACACATATATACACACCCCTCCTTTTTTGCTGCCTCTCAAATTATCCACTAAAAAGCTAGGAAATTTTCAGAAGAACACACCACACTCTTCTTTGCTGGGAATCTGCAATGCAGCAAGTCTGCATGGTACCATATGGTCTGACTAAAGTTAGTTTTGTTTGGTTCATGGTCCCAAAAATAGAAAGAACACTGTCTGGTCTGGAGATGTCACAACATTCTGAACACCGCTATAAACACATGCGTCCCTAGGAAAAACACAAAACCAAGACCCAATTGCCGGCTAGAAAATAAGAGATTGTCACAAAGACTGCAGCAGACGCCAGGAATCAAACAAGCCTGATCCGTTTTACTTAACAAAGGCCACATCTGTAATTCTGAATATTTCACCACAGTTAGTGGTGGAACCACCCGACAGTCAAGCATACGTGCATACGGAAGAGCACTTAGTGGAGAACCACTGAAGATTGGCAACACATTACAGACACTGAAACTGCTATCACACCAGCAGTCACATCCATGTAGAAAGCAAATTAGGTGGTTCAACAGTTGATTGAATCTGCAACTGACCTGCACATTTGTGCGATGCAGACATAGACAAAAGGATGCAGCTCTGAGCTAGGAAACATCTGGGTCTCCGGTTATACGACTATGAGCAGGAACATGGCTGGAATTATTGGCATGCAAATCCAGAGTTATCCACACAATTGTCCTCTTAGCAAAGAGCAACAGGAACCATCTGGAGGCACTGGCATCACTGGCTCTTGTGTCCACAACAGGGGAAGATACTCTTCATTTGTTGCAAGTATAAATTGAGGACAGGTAGAAAATTACCAATTCAGTACGAAATGGGGCTCATGTGTGCTTTAGGTAGCTGTGCAAAAGGGAAAATTTCAGCAGGTGGAAGTTCTATCCCAGTTGCTTCCACCTTCTAATGCCAGAGTAGCAACAAGCCAGATCTGTCCTCTGAAGCAGTTTTATCAAGTCTCTGGTGGCATTACTCAACATGGTGAAAAGTTTGCTCACATAAAATTTCTTCATTCATTAAAAAAAAAATGGCATGTCTATGACCACAACTGTGAAACGCTATTACCAGATGATGCCAACTTTATGACAAAGTCTGAGGAGTTCAGTTTGTGTAGCATGCTCTATTTCCAGGCTTCTGACCACTGACTTGTTCCAGAACACCACCTCCTTTCGTACTGAGGGGCAATCAGCACTCCTCAGGAACACACTACCACAGGAGAGCCTTATACTTCCTTCAAGTCATCCTACTAAGTTGATCCAGAGTGCTCAGAGGTGGGAGTGGAATAAGTAAAGGTGTACTCCCAGAGTGCAGGGGACAGGTCGAAAAGCAAGTATTAACCCCCAAGGAAGCACTGGGATTGGATTTTCGGTTCACTAATCTATGTGACATTCTGAAAACAAGGCTAATTCTACATGCTCTTTTACGTAACAGCAGCAGAAGACAAGGACACTATTAAAACAAAAGGCAGTCCTTCACAGCAGAACAACAGGCCTGCCTCATGTTAGCAGCAACAGAAATAAATAGGCACAGCTCTTCAGAGACACACAATTTGATCTTATCTCCAAGAAGCTGCTTAGCACATTACAACTACTTGATCCCTTGGTGTGAAAGGGCCCTTGCAAGCTAACAAAAACACGAAACCAAGAAAGTAAGGAGATCCTCTTAATCTGCTTCTGCATTCCCTCTCAAGAGCAGCGTTTCCCATATGACAAAATGCCTCTCTTGTTTTTTTACACCACACGATTTGTCTCCTGAGCAAAAACATTAACAGCTGTAAGCAAGATGCTCTGCGAACACTCCAAGGCGGCTTCCACAGCTCCATCCATGCAGCGAGTTCCGACTTACATAACTCATGGCTGCAGAGCAGACCTTGGCAAGCTAGAAAGATCAAAAGTGTCATGCAAGCATTACTACAACACAGACAGCACACATGCAGTCTCTCTCCCTCCCCAAGACCAACAAAAGAGTCTGCGAAAGGGACAACGGGGTTTGCAACCAGTATAGCTGTGCTCTCCCCATAGGAACTATGCATCCAGATCCTTTTCTGAACACCAGAACTACCATTGCTAGATGGAACCCCCCAAAAAGCCCCACTCCATACTTTACAACTAAGTGCAATTTGATGTCCCTTTACTGAAGCAAAACCACCAGTTTTTCTCGACTATGAAAAGAAGATAATAGCCATCTTGGCAACCCCAGTGTCACCCCCCAATACACAAGCCTTTAAAAACATAGCAATTTTTCAAGTTCCAACTCTAAATATTTGCATGGTGTCAAGGAGAAGGGAGAACGGTTGTTTTTCATTATGTTGGTCTCCACCCAGTTCAACAATCTGATTTACTGCAAACAAGTAGGGGTGGTGTTGTTTTTTGGTAAAACCATAGTAATGCTTTTTAAGTAAAACATGCCACAGTTCTTGGATTGCGAGCGGACAAACTAAGCCTGATGCACAATTGTATGCCCCTCACATATACAGCTTGTGGGCTGTAGGAGGCTGCTGCCACCAGTCAGCATTCATACTGAAGTGTCATTTCTAAGAAGTGGCACACTGCCATATTATGGCTACTCACATTTATATTCCACTCGTTCTCCATGGAGCTCAGGGTGGCATACATGGATTACTCCCTCACAATAACCCTGTGAGGTAGGTTTACCTGAGGGTTCATGTGGTAGGTTTATCTGAGGGGGTCCATTTTGACAATGGAATGGTTGCTTAATTTCCCCGACTGGCATTCCACTTTTGCTCCAAAAATAAAAATAACGTAAGGTTTTGCTATGCAATGGCAAGTCATTACAATGAGGAAGTGCACAGTCATTTAGAATAATCCAGTACATGCTAACAGAATGCCAGTTTTTTAGCATTAGAAAGTGTGTGTGTGGTGGTGGTGCAGGGGCATAACTATAATAGGGCAAGGGGAGACAGTTGTCTGGGGGCCCACTGCCTTTGGGGGCTCCCAGAGGCAAGTCACATGACTGACTCCCCCAGCCATGCACCCACCCAGGCTTCCTTCAGTTGTATTCGTCCTCCGAAATTGGTGTGAGTGTGAAGACCTGGAGCTACCAGAACAGCATGTCTTTCTCTAGTACCATTAAATGACTTGCATCGTCAACAATTTACAAAACTTTAAAAAAAAATAATTTAGGATGATGTTCTATTGTGCCACATAGGATAGATATAGATATATGCTTTTTGTTACCACTATTCAGCCTCATTTAAGATTTCTTTACCTCATGAGCTGAGCTTCGGGGGGGGCATTTTAAAATCTTGTCTCTGGGCCCACTCCAACCTTGCTATGCCCCTGTGGTGGTGGGGTTATACATAACAATCAGTGGGTTATTATTTAAACAAATTTGTAGTGCTTCTATTGCACAAAGTGCTGTGAAGACTTCCTTTGACTGATGCCCACAGCAGTCCTGCAAAATACACCAGCTATATGACCTTAAGTGGCACAGCAGGGAAATGCTTGACTAACAAGCAGAAGGTTGCCGGTTCAAATCCCCGCTGGTATGTTTCCTATATCAGGCAGCAGTTATATAGGAAGCTGCTGAAAGGCATCATCTCATACTGCGTGGGAGGAGGCAATAGTAAACCCCTCCTGGATTCTACCAAAAGAAAACCGCAGGGCTCTGCGGGCACCAGGAGTCGAAATCGACTTGACAGAACACTTTACCTTTATATGACCACCACTTTACAGGTGATGACGATGAAAGGTGTTTTTTCCGGTCAAATGTATTCTGCATTTCTTTCCAAGTTTACATTATATTGTTGATTAGAACAGCTTATCAAAAACATGTGTATGTGCTTATACACACACACACACACACACACACACACACACACACACACACAAGCGAATAGCAGGGAAACAAAAGACCAGAACATAATGCTTTTCTAAACTGAACAACTTGTACAGGCTGAACCTTGAAAAAGTAAACACAGCAATCCTGATAACCAGGGGAAACCGAAATGCTGCCACTCAAAGTAATAAGTGCCATTCAATCCTCTCCCTTCCATGACTCTCCTAGCTATTGCTACCATTAGTACTTTTGCTCCTCCTGATTTACCAACCTTGGCTGCCTCCTTTTTCCCATTAATGGGACTCTGCATGTAGATACATAAACACAGATAATTTAAAAATGGTACCAAATGCAAACATGTTGATTCAGAATGGTTTTAATATCTATGCATGTTCATAATACCACCAAGAAAGCAGAAAATGCCTGAGGCTAGAAAGCAGGTGATGTCAACAGCAACGGTAGACACTTAAAGTTATCAAATGGCAGCAAAATTGCCTGTTGCTATATGTCACTAGGCAGAGCTGCCTGATCTCAACCTAATGGATGACTATCTCACATTTCAGACTAGCGATACCATGTATTTGATCACAGAAGAAATACAGCTTTGTGGGGCATGGGGAAGGGTGGCATTAATTCTATCAAGCTAGTCAGAAGTTTGGATAAATAAGGAACACTATTTACATAGTTGCATGGTTGTGCAACACTTGCTTACATTGAACCGCATTTGCCATTTTGACGCCCACTCCCCCAGTTTGAAGAGATCTTATTGGATCTGTTTTGGTTTCCACTACCCTAAATAGTTTAGTGTCATTTGCAAATTTGGCCACTTTCCTGCTTACCCCAACTTCTAGATCATTTATGAACAAGTTAAAGAGCACTGGTCCCAGTACAGATCCCTGAGGGATCCCACTTCTTACTTATCTCCATTTATTCCTACCCTTCGTTTCCTGTCCATTAACCAGTTACCAACCCATACATGAACCTGTCCCCTTATCCCATAACTGCTAGATTTACGCAAGAGCCTTTGGTGGGAAACTTTGTCAAAAGCTTTTTGGGAGTCCAGGTGTACTATGTCAACCAGACCACCTTTATCCACATGCCTGTTGGCATTCCCAAAGAGCTCCAAAAGGTTAGTGAGGCAAGACTTGCCCTTACAGAAGCCATGCTGGTTCTCCTTCAACAAGGCCTTTTCTTCTTTATGTTTAACAATTTTGCCCTTATGTATGCTTTCCTGATGGAAACGTATGCTTTTCCTGAATTACATGGCACGGAAGTTAAGCTAACCAGCCTGTAGTTTCCTGGATCCTTTTTTGAAAATCAAAATTATATTAGTTACTTTCCAGTCCTTTAGTACAGAGACCGATTGTAGGGACAAGTTTGATATTTTTGCTAGGATATCAGTAATTTCACATTTGAGTTCCTTCAGAACTTTTGAGTGGATGCCATCTGGCCCTGGAGATTTGTTAATTTTTAGATTTACAAGACAGTTTAGAACATCCATTCTCATCACCTCAAATTGGCCCAGTTCTTTGGTCTCCAAGCCTCTACACAGTAACTCCACACGTACACTGACGAGCTTTCAGTGACTAACCAGCAGAATGATCTAGGGGTCATGGTGGACAGCTCGTTGAAAATGTTGACTCAGTGTGCGGCAGCTGTGAAAAAGGCCAATCCATGCTAGGGATCATTAGGAAGGGGAATGAAAATAAAAAATGTTAATATTATAGTGCCCTTATAGAAATCTATAGTGCAGTCACATTTGAAGTACTGTGTACAGTTCTGGTCACTATATCTTAAAGAGGACATTGTAGAACTGGAAAAGGTGCAGAAGAGGGCAACCAGGATTATCAGGGGCCTGTAGCACCTTTCTTATTAGGCAAGACTACAGCAACTGGGGCTTTTAAATCTGGAAACGAGGAGACTAAGGGGAGACATAATAGAGGCACATAAAATTATGCATTGAGTAGAAAGAGTGGTCAGAGAGACATTTTTATCCCCCTCTCACAGCACTAGAATCAGGGGTCATCCCATGAAACTGAAGACCAGGAAATTTAGGACCAACAATGAAAATACTTTTTCACACAGTGCATAATCAATCTATGGAATTCGAGCTTGAACAGCTTTATAAAATTCATCCTTATATAATTATAAAATATAATTGTATATAAAATTATATAAAATATAAAATAAATCTATAAAATAGCTTTAAATAATTTATCTAATATCTTAGACAAATTCATGGAAGATAGGTCTATCAATCACTACTAGTCTGGTGGCTATAGGCCACCTCCAGCCTCAGAGGCAAGATGCCTCTAACTACCAGTTGCAGGGGATCAACAGCAAGAGAGGGGGCAAGCCCTCATGTCTTGCCTGTGGGCTTTTCAAAAGGCATCTGGTGGGCCACTTTATGAAACAGGATGCTGGACTAGATAGGCCTTGGGCCTGATCCAGCAGGGCTGTTCTATGGAACCTCTATGGAGGTTATATGGAAAACATAGTCACTTTGGCCAGCTATCATTTGATCACATTTGAAACATGTAGAATTTCTGATTTATTGTACAGTCATGCTGTTTTTCCTTCAGAAAGCTCAGAATGGCTTCCATGAAGCTCCCAGTGGTCCCAGCCAGGCAATGATCCAACCTACAGCTGCTTAGCATGAGCACAGCACTAAATGCACCCAGATTTTTCGCTGAGCCATTCACTTGTTATGGCTGCAGACAACAGAACACTTTTCTCCTCTCCTTATGTTGATTATTTGATATAATTTACCAGTATCTTCTTCTTGTTCTCCTTCAGAGTCATCCAAGATTGAAAAATCAAACTGCATAGCTGTCAAGAGATGCTAGTACCTTAAAGTTATCATTGCTCAGGCCTCCACTACTTGGGACCTGCTACGAAAAATGCAGCCCACCCCCTACCTATTTCTTTTATTTTTGCAATCTCAGACAGAAAGCAAAATCAGGAGGTTTCACAAGCTTCTTCAGTGATCTTCAGAATTTTTCACACAAGGGGAATTTGGGCAAAATAATCTTTCAGTGTGAGAGTCATTTTCCATTGTGCTGACCTCTGTGAGTGCTGTGCTTTCCCCAGAGTTGGAGGGACCAGGCATTAAAAGAAACAGAGCCCTAGCCAACCCACTGCCATCTCAGAAGCTATACATAGACCGCTGGGAAGTGTAGTCTTTCCCAGAGATTTTCCCCATAGAGCTCTATAAGGAAAGCGCTGGGAAGGACTACACTTCCCAGTGCTCCATGGACACCTTCCAAGAGAACTTCGTTTCCCTTAAAGTCATCCCACCAGTGCCAGGGAAAGCATAGCACTGTGTGGTGGGTGCAGTTGCCTCTGATTATTTATTTATTATTTTTGATTGATTTGATTTTTATACCGCCCTTCCAAAATGGCTCAGGGCAGTCTACAATTTAAAAAACCATTAAAACAGTAAAGAGCTAAAACAAAAGTTAAAAAGCAATATAACAACAATTAACAATTTAAAAACATTTTAAAACAACAATTAAACAATTGCAGTAATTATAAACCCTGAAACCAGGTTGAAATATTAAAACCGATTTAAAAACCCTGGAAAGCCAAGCCAAATAGATATGTTTTAAGGGCTCTCCTGAAGGCTAATAGAGAATTCAAATTATGGATTCCTGCAGGGAGCACATTCCACAGCAATGGAGCAGCTATAGAGAAGGCCTGCCTCTGAGTCTCCACCAGATGAGCTAGTGCCAGGGGAGCTTTGGGGTGTATTTGGCTTCAGCCGAAGCTCTGCTCAGGCCTACTAACCAATTAGTCATGCAGCTATACTTCAGGCCAATGGGAGCCACCACCAGCTCTCAGATCTTACAGTGAAGAACATTGCTCTAGGGGGTACCAACCATGGTTGTCTATAATTGGCTTAGCAGGTCATAAATGCACACCTGCAATACTTGATTATTGCAATTTTAGGCTGCAGGGTGTGATCACATACTTTGTTTCCCGCATCGCTGGTTAAGATGAAATTTAACAGGGTAAGTCCACTGAGTTGGGGAAGCCCATTTGATAATAATAAATAATCATATAATAAAGTTGACATCTCCTAGCAGCAAGGGTTTCAGAAAGCATGAAATAGCGCAGATGTTATGAGGTCATTGAGGAGGGGGCAAAACAAAGACATGGGCTGATGAGTCAATGTCCTTCCCAAAAGATCAGCTCGAGGTGGATTAGCAGTGATCCTTTGTCTTTCCAAAAGTGGTGCTTTACAACCAATACAAAACAGAGTGATTCATTGTTTCTTTTCCTTTGAAGTAAAAATATGAGCAGATTGTTTTCACTAGGGATGTGCACGGAACCACGGAGGTGCGGTCCGGCACTGGGGGGAGTGTGACTTTAAGGGCGGGGGGTAGTAATTACCCCTCCCACCTCTTTCCCCCCTCCGGCGCTCGACTTCTTAGCAAAGTTTTGGGGGCGGCAGAGTTCCCCCCTGCTGCCCCTGCCCCCATCGTTATCTGGAATAAGGAGAAGTTGCCGGCGGTTCTGTGCAACTTGCCGCCACGCATGCGCCCGTCGCGGCGCGCACCACACGCGTCACACGTTGTGTGTGATGTGTGCGGCACGCGCAGCGGCAAGTTGCACGGAACCGCCGGCAACTTCTCCTTATTCCAGACAACGATGGGGGCAGGAGAGGCAGGGAGGAACTCTGCCACCCCAAAAACTTTGCTAAGAAGTTGAGTGCCAGAGGGGGAAAAGTGGCGGGAGGGGTAAGTACAATCCTCTTCCCGCCCTTAAAGCCACTCTCCCCCCGCCCCCCGCCGGACCGAACGAATTCCGAACCGGTCAGGAGACCTCTTACATGGCCCTGGACCGGTTCTGGTTTTCACAACACCTTGATAAAAATTTGGCAAGACCAATAATGACCAGGTTAATTCTCTTTTTGAGAGGCAGAGGTGACTGTTTCAAAGACTGAATCTAGCCTGTTAGCCATTGGTTGATCATTCTTGCTTTAGAACCAGTGAGAGGCAGAGTTGTGTTTGCCAAATCAAGAGAAATCTAAACCACAATTTGGCCTTCAAAAACTTTACATATGGCCTTCCAAATATCCACACCGAACAACCTTCTTAGGAAAATCAATATTAAAGTTGGATATAACACAAGAACTATTTTTGCTAGGATTGCTACACCCATAATAGATGTACAATATACTCCTCAAATCCCCCTTAAGTAAGAAGCACAACTTAAGACTAGAGATCAATTTCTTGAGGCTGTATGGGGGACTGCAGAAGTTGCTGAAAGAATTTAGTGCATGCTTTTAAAGTGGAAGAAACTCCAAGAATTCAAAACACATGCTTCTCAAAGTTCACTCACTTTCTTCTATGATGAATACATTCCTGGAGGCATGAAGTAACTCAAGTATTAGGCAATACAGATGTTGTGCTTGCCAACATGCAAATGAGTCATCTTGTAATTAATTGAAAATCATACAGAGCTCCAGGAATCTTTTAATTATACACATACAAAAGTGTTCCAAAACAACTGATGCAGAGGGTGTGTGTTGTAAAAGAACCCCTCAAGGTTTGGTTTAGTTTTTAAGTGTTTGAAAAATTTTTCATCTCTGGTTCCAAATACTTAGGAAGAATATTAGCAGACAGCTATTCTGTATCTTATTTAGGGACAAACCGTACACAAGTTGTCTTCATGTACCATTGTATCTGTAGTTCTGGCAATTTGTTCAAGGATAGACATCCTAATATTGCACCCAGACTCAAGGAGACACAGACGCAGTTACATTTGGTGAAACTGGCCTCTTTATTAACATTCCAATTGCAGTGGACTTGTTAAGGCATTCAGCTGCGATTGGCATTCCACCCCCTCAGTGCGGGCACTCACAGGTCAGCCACGTGTGTGGCCGCCTTACTCTGGCCTAGGGCGCTGGCACCTTGGCTCGAGGCAGTTTGACCGCTGACAAGTGGGAACGCCCTTTTCAGCCGACCTAATGTCAGGTCCCTGCTGTCGGCACTATCCCTCCGATGCTGCACAGCCATACGGAAGGAAGCCGCCTAGAGCAGGGTAGGAGTTGAGCTGCATCCCCGATCTGTCAAGCCTCAGGGGATCAGCACCTCCTAGTTAAAGCCCAAAAGCTTACCTAAGGTGCTGCACCAGTTATTTCCCAGTTTTTACCCACACTGTACTTGCCACAGCGGGCGTTAGCCTAACTTAATGCCCCGCACCCCACAGGCCCTTCAGGACCCTTGCCAATCCCAGCCTCAGTCATCAATGAGTAGCCGCATCCCCTCAGGTGAAAGGTGTAACCCATTACCCCTGTAGAGTGCGGGCTGCGACAAGAGTGTGTCATTGTGCGGTGTACAACCGCCCCTCGTGTCTTTGCCGCGTCAACTCTCCGTCTAGCCCTATCGATCTTGTTCTGCTTACGTGCCCCCCTCCATACTCTACACTGTGTGATGTCAGACGAGAGTATAACCCTCTCCGGGCACCACGCCAGCACCTCCTCCAGGTCCGGTATGGTCTGCTGAGACAGCGATAATCCCGGCTGGCTGCTAGGTCGTTGCCCCCGCAATGCAGCGGCAGGAATTCGCACAGCATTGGCAGAAATTGGGCCCTATACATGCCCATTCCTCCAAGCCATTCCGCTGAGGCCCACTGCCCCAGGACCACCTGCGTTCCGGGTTCGGCGCCCTGCGCCCATTTGAACACCCCAAACAAAAGCGTGGCCCCAGATGAGGACTCTGGCCCGCTCCGTTGGAGACATCACGTGACTAAGACCCGCATCCCAGACCACCGTGTGCTCTCCGAGAGACGGACTGGGTGGGTGCCTGCAAGCAGGCCATAGGCCTGCTCCGGCCCTGCCCCCAGGAAGACACCTGACCAATGGGAGTCAGCTCCCAGCGTCTCGTGCTCCTCCTAGGGGGCTGAGGCAAACGAGCCGCGCAGCCTAGAGCGGCTGCGATCGGCTTGCTTCTCCCTAAGTATTTAGAATCAGAGACTTAGAGATCCAGAGACTTAGAGATCCAGAGACTTAGAGATCCAGAGACTTAGAGATCCAGAGACTTAGAGATCCAGAGACTTAGAATCATTGACAACTACCACCAAAAAATACTTGAGGTATTCTTTGTAACATATACATGTATGTTTACATATACTGTAGTTCTTCAGCACAAATTATCCCAGTGCCTTTAGGAACTTTGGGGGTGGGGGGTTGGTTTGTAAAATTACAATGTTCCTGGAGTACTGTGTGATTTTTAAATTAATTACAGGATGACTCATTTGCATTTGGGCAAGCACAACTTTTGCATTGCCAAATATCTGAGTTATTTCACACCTGGAAACCTACAAGGAGAGCTGGTCCTGTGGTAGCAAGAATAACTTGTTCCCTTTGCTAAGCATGGTCAACCCTGGTTGCAAATGAATGGGAGACTACATGTGTGAGCACTGTAAGATATTCCCTTTAGTGTTTGGAACCGCTCTGGGAAGAGCATCAAGGTTCCAGGTTCCCTTCCTGGCTTCTCCAAGATAGGGCTGAGAGAGATTCCTGCCTGCAGCCTTGGAGAAGCTGCTGACAATCTGTGTAGACAATACTGAGCTAGATGGGCCAATGGTCTGAATCGGTAGAAGGCAGCTTCCTATGTTCCTCTTGGCTCTCCAGTCTAAATAATATGGATTATTTGGGAGGCAGAGGGGAATTGAACATGTGCAGGATCCTGCTTTACAGCGTGAAGCTTGTTTTAAAATCTTTGTTTTGTTTTGTCTCCTACAATTCCAAGACACCCAGAAAGGTTAGGAAAGTCTCCTGGAGGCTTTTCAGATAGCAGGTTTACTGAAAGGCTTTACTGCGAGTTCGGGGCATAACAGATACTCCGAAGCAAAAAGAAGATTTTTTATTTTTTTTAACCCCGGACATAAATCGGGCTAGGTTCCAATACATAGAGGGAAACCTAAATCGTGTGTAAAGTGCTCTCTGAAATACTGCATGGACTTTGGGGTAAATCTGGCCGATATGTGAACACACATGTGCGCGCACACACACACACACACACACACACACACACACACACACACCCTCCCAAAATAAAGTTGCGGTAAAGTCACCATCTGAAAAAACTCCTGGAGGATGACCATTTAAACATAGTTCATTCAAATCTAAAGAATCTCACCATTGTAAGTGGTTCAGTTAGATGATTCTTGAAGTAATAGTCATTCATTCATTCAATTTTACTTTCTGCCTTTCCTCCATGAAACTCAGGACAACTAGCCAACCCGGCACAGAGCATCTGTGCGCTCTTTGGGGCCAGCAGTTACCTCTCCCCCACACTTCTGCACAGTCTCTGCTTCTGGGCCCAGCCACCTCTCCTCCCCACTGCCACTTCTGCCCCCCCCCACTTTCTTTCCCCACTCCTGGGCCTTGCCTCCACGACCAGGCTGGGCCCACCACCTCTGGCCTCCATGGCTGGGCCGCAGCAGGGGCAACCAATCCTCCTGGGTGCGCCTCAGCCAATCAGGCGCGTCCGCCGCCCAGCCAATCAGCTGGGCTCTGGGACGCACATTCCAAGGCACACCCAGGAGAATATATATTAAAATTGAATTCTAGGAAAAAATTTAATTCTACACCAGACCTACAAAACATACACTCCTCCAGGCTTATGTACCCAAGTCAACCACTCAGAGTGAGCTGCCAGCCGTACCCTGCCAGGTGCTTGATCAACACCCTGTTTTTGCAGCTGGGAATGTTACTAACAAAATAGGACTTATCCAGCACCTGGCAGGGCACAATGAGTGGCTGTCATGCCATGCATTGCCCATAGGCTCCATGTGGTTCAAGACTCTTTAAATTGACAATTGTTATCACCTACTCAAAAACTGAAATTTTACACTAAAGGAACATCCAAACTATTATAGTGTACTGATATAAAGTCATTAATTGCAGAAGAAACCAGCTCCTCCCCTGCCCTCCACAACCAAGGCATCTCAGACAAACCTTTTAGAGTCAACAATAGTGGGTTTTCCCAAGCCAACAGGTACTTTTTTGATCCAGCTAGAAGAGCCTCTCACATTTATGATATACTGTTTCCAATAACAAAGAAGGATCCATTCGCCACAGCTAATTAATAGCCTGAACCTCATTATCTTTCGTATGTTATTCATGAACACCCTATCTTTTGTTTAGAGGCCACTACCCCATTACCTGGGGGCAGGGGGGAATTCATACATACTTTCTTTCCTGTCATTAGGCCTTTTCAGATGATGCATCTGACCAGCTCCTCTCACCACATATGTTCATGTCCTGCTGCACCATGTCCTTATCTCCTTCACAGGGGTGCTCTCCTCAGCCCTATAATTGCTGTTCATCTAAACTACAATATAGGGATGCCAGTCTCAGAGCCTGACCTGAAATTTCTGGGTTTCAGCTTTCTTCTTAGGTCAAGGGATCAAAAATAAGGATTGGGTAGAAAGAGGACACTTTACCCAAGCCCCTGGAGTGGGTGGGTCCAGTCGCTGTGCGCACAATCGAGAGAGAGCTTGTACAGGAAACACTAGGGCTTGTAGTTTGGGAACTACCCTATGCAACACGCTTTCTCAAGAACCACAAGACCCAGGGTTCTTTCATTCCAAGTCAATCCCTCTCAACCACAGTTCTCCAGGTGAAATGTGGGGATAACAATACTTTAACCATAGATTATTGTTGTAGGGATCACATCAAGATCATACATGTGAATCGCTTTGCACACTCAAAGAAACTATATAAACGATAAATCCTATAATCATCTCAGTGTGCTTAGATCACAATGCTGCGTGTCCCTCCCCGCATTCTGCCAACTAGTTGCCACTCTCTTGACTCCTTCTGCTTATATACAAAATTTCCTTGCATCTGACCAGCTACTATTTCATTGTATAAATGCCTGTGTGGCATTTCCTACATACAGGCAGGCGGATCCAACAAGGTGGGGTAACTGACTAGCAGCAGGAGGAAGGGACAAGCACCATAATGATCAGTGACACTGAAATGATGATGATAGGATTTAGCGTTTGTATAGTGCTTTTGGCATGTGCAATGTGATTCTCATGGATTATCTTGATGTGATCCATATAACTACCCTGCAAGGTTAGTAGTAGTATTATTCTCATATTGCAGCTGGAATCTGAAGCTGAGAAGGATTAGCTTCGCTAAGATGACCTAGTCAGTTTGTGACAGAGGCAGTAGTCAAACCAGTGAAGTTCCAGTACACAGCTCAATCACTCGACAATATTGAAAGCCAGTGCCTTTGAGAAGACTGAGAAGATTTGCAGGTCCCAGAATACATGGGAGGCAGTTAGGCCTCCGATCCCTAGAGTGCATAGAACTGACACCAGATCCCAACAATAGAAAGCAGTCTTTAAAAAACATTTTTCATGTGTGTATAATTAAAACACACACATACCCTACTGCTAAGTCTGTCTATAAATATAGACTAGGCAGCCAGAAGTGTGACAAGTTGAAAGAAAGGGGCCTAGAGAAACTAAAGGGCACCAATCAATCTCCAGTTTTTCAAAACAGTCAAGACTTTTCATGAGGTAGGGGAGGGCTGTCGTGTGACAAGTTTTTACCAAGTCCAGATAAATGACATTTGGGCACTGTTCAGGGTCTCCAGGAAAAGGAGCTAAATAGCAAACCATTTTCCACAGGGCCCAACCAGTCTTTTCCTGCATTTTAACATTTCAACCACCTCCTTCTTCTAGTCTTAGTATTCCCCCACACAAACCTCCCCTCTCTGGAAGAGACTGACAAAAGACATATAATAAATATATCTTTTCATATTTTGGTTTCAGGCAGGAGTCTTTCCCAGTCCTACCTGGAGATGCCAGGGATTGAACCCAGGACCATCTGCATTCCAAGCAGCTGCTCTACCACTCAGCTATGGCCCCAGAAGAAGAGCTCTCTTGCCGGAATGGTTTCCAGAGACTCTTTGGTTGTACAACAGCCCCTAAATCTTCAAGAATTTATATCAACATCTCAGCACTGGGTTTTGTGAACCAGAAAGTCTCTGGTTCAAATCTTACCTCAGTCATAGACTCACTAGGCCAGTTATGTTTCTCTCAACCTCAGTTCTCTCTCTGCAACACAGGGATAACAATACTGGCCCACCTTGCAGGGCTGTTGTGAGGCAGAGCTGTTGTGAGGACAGCCCAAACTAGAAATAAAAAGCACCTTGTACATCCAAAAAGCATTATATACAAATCATATGTATTAGGGTTTTCTTAAGCCACTATGTCCATTCTCCAGCAGAAAGCCTGGAGTGATTTCAAACCAGTTTTGTTCCCTTTCAGGTAGTTCCCAGCCTTAGTGAAAGGGCTAGGTTCTCCTCATAATAAACACCCCCTGTATTTTCTGTATGCCAGTAACTAGCAGGCGAGGAGTAAGCTGGCAGGAGCAGAAAGAAAAGGCGGGGCAAGTGATCACCTTACATTATCCCATTGCTTCAGTATCGTCACAGGGTGTACTTTAATACATTGTTTGATGTATTGTTCCTTTGTGAGACATAGCAGGCCCAAAAGAACAAATATTCTTGCAATCCAAGCTGTACACTATTAGATACACTAGCAGTAAAATGCCCATTGTGGAGCAACTAAAAATTACACGGAAGGATCATTCATTCTAAGGAACTATGTTTCCCCTTTCATTCATCCAAGGCAAGCACACTTCTATTACTGCCATTCTGTCCCTTTGAATGTTTAAAAAAACTATACACATGGACTTCCATCTTGCAGTCCGTATAAAGCTCTCAAAGTTTCTTCTTTCGATGGGCTGTTGTGTAGAGGAATTGGTTTTTACAGATTTGAGCACAAATTTGTTATCTTTCTGATTTCAGCCTGAATGAAATAACTGCTGCAGGACAAACAAATATATTTCTGTTACTTTTGTTATTTTATTTTTCACATTTATATCTTCCCTTTCCACCAACCTATTGAAGGTGGCTGTCTAAGTGCTTTTTGGGGAAGGAACGTATCCCCCAGACAAAAAAGCTGTTTATTACATCCTGTGCTTAATATTGCTAGACCAAACTCAAATCCTACAGCAAGCTGCATGGGGGTGGGGGGAGAGAATGAACACACAAACTTTGGCAGACTTGGTTTCATCCTCCACAGAGCTGCAGTGGTGAGACAAGCAGCAACTAACCAGAAGACACTTTTCCAGTAACCTACAACTATCAGGACTAAGAGCAGGGGCGTAGCAAGGTTGTAGTGGGCCAGAGACAAAAATTTAATTTAATTCCCCATTTTAAAATGCCCCCCCCACTGAATCTCAGCTCATAAAGTAAAGAAATCTTAAATGAGGCTGAATAGTTGTAACAAAAAGCATAGTACAAATAAATAAATTTTTTATATATATATATATATATATATATATATATATATATATATACACACACACACACACACACACACACACACACACATATACATACACACACACACCCTATGTGCCACAATAGAACATCATCCTAAATTCTTTTTTAAAAGGTTTTGCAAATTGTGGAAGATGCAAGTCATTTAATGGTACTAGAGAAAGACATGCTGTTCTGGTAGCTCCAGGTCTTAACACTCACATCAATTTCGGAGGATGAATACAACTGAAGGAAGCCCAGGTGGGTGTGCGGCTGGGGGAGTCAGTCATGTGACTTGCCTCTGGGGGGGCCCCCAAGGCAGTAGGCCCCCAGACAACTGTCTCCCCTTGTCCTATTATAGTTACGCCCCTGGCTAAGAGCGTTGGATTTAGGAGATTGGGGTTCAAATCCCTACTCAATTGTACAACTCTTGGGCTAGTCACTCAATAACAGTCTAACTTACCTCACAGGGTTGTTGCGAGGAAAAAATAAGATAGCCCCCTGAATGCTATCTTCAGCTGCTTGGTGGAAAGGCAAGGCATAGATGTGAAAAATAAAAACAAAAGTAACAGACAGGAGCATGTCTATTTGTCCTGCAGCAGTGATTTCATTCAGGTTGAAAGAAAGATAACCAATTTGTGCTCAAATTTGTAAAAACCAGCTCCTATACACAGCAGCCAATCAAATGAAGAATTTTCTGGCCATCAAGCTGCATAAGCAAAGGGACAGCACAGGAATCCTTGCTTTCAGAGCAAACAGATATGGGTCTGTTGCCACTTGGATGACAGCTAAGTAGGAAGGTGTCATTAATTAGCAATGTGTGAGGTCAAACAAGGAGCTGCCAAAGCCTGGAGAAGAAAAAAAGACCAAAGCAGCAACAGATCTCTGGGGCCTGCCAATCACACGGAATATTCTTGAAAACCATGTGTTCAATGTGAAGACTCTCTCATTCAAGCTTGTAACTTCTTTAACAGTACAAAGGCAGCCTTGGATATCTATGAGAGCTGACTGGAGCTTAGCGCTGTCTGATGGAGGAGTGTCCCAGCAATGCTGATTATAGAGAAGAGACCAGTGTTCCTTCTCAGGCATGCACATAGAAGTTTTTTTAGTGCCCGCTCAGGTAATTTTAGATCTTGTTCAGGTTGAATCAGGAAGGCCACATTCTGAATGCACGTGTGCATACGCTGCCTTGATACTGCCGCCCAGGGAAAAAAACCCATTCTGCGCGCAGATGAAAAAAATTAGAAGGAACACTGGAAGTGACTGACCCCTTTTAGGAGTCAATTCGACTTCTCACATCCTATCCTGCATACTTCAGGGTGCCCATGTGATCCCCTACACACCTAGGTGCGCTGCTTTAAATTCCATTCATTCCTCAGGTGGGCCTGATGGGAACAAGAGGCAGGCCTCTCGCAGTGGTGCAACCCAGTTTTTTGAATGCACTTGCTTGGAAAATCTGCTAGGCTCCCTTGGCAAAAATTATGTTTGGCTTCCTCCTTCCCAGTATTTTGTCATTAAGTGAAAACTTATATGTTTTAAAAAGTCATTTCTCTCTGGCTGATGGGCATGCCATAATGGTTTTCACTGGCTGCTTTGTTGTTTGTTTAATGCAGAGGGGTTTGCAGCTTTTAGAGTTACTTTTAGGTTGAAAGCAGGAACATGGCATGGTGGAAGGTGGCCCTGGAGCAAGACGCCACCGCCTGCCTTTGCAGCTGCCACCTGCACACCTACCCAACTCCGCATCAGCTGTGGTCTTGTGATGTCACTGTGTCGGCACTCTGCCCCATGCCAACACAAGAACAGGTCTGCCTTAAAGGAATCACCTGTTCTCTATGAGATGGGCCAACTCCACGCAGTCGGCACTAGGTGAGCAGCGTGTGCAGAGGGCATGAGGGACAGACAGGTGGCTCCCTTAGAGACCCATGACCTAGGACTTTTGTTCCCCGCATCTCAGGTAAGTGATGACAACACCACTGTTTGAATGTTTGCATTCAGTGTTCCCTCTAACAAGGATATCCCAGACGTTGACTCTACAACTCCCAGAATCCCTAGCCAGAGGCCATTGCAGCTGGGGATGCTGGGAGTTGTAGTTAACAACATCTGGGAATCCCTGTTAGAGCGAATAATGTTTGCATTGTTGCTTACATTGTTTCATTGGAAAGAAAATGCAACATAGAATGCTGACATAAAATAAGAACAATGCCAGGAGCCTTTATCCATTTCAGAGCTGGGATTCACCTCTAAACCCAATTAGTACCATGCTCTCAACCTTAACTTCTTCAGGCATATGTCCATTTCTCTCCTTCTTTCTCTCTCTCTCTCTTTGTCTGACTCATTACTGCACTGAACTTAGTTACTTGCTCTCAACTGGTCTCTCCAGTCCCTGCTAACTGGGTTACGAGGCACCTTTTAAGGTGGTGGTTCGCTTATATTTAGTAGGGGGAGAGCAAGTGGCCCTATCCAACCCCAGCACAGCATCCCTCCAGTGGCTGTTGCTGGTGTCTACCTTATATTTCTTTTTAGACTGTGAGCCCTTAGGGAACAGGGGTCCATCTTATTTTATGTACTTTTTCTATGTAAATCTCTCTGAGAACTTTGAAAAGCAGTATATAAGAAGTAGTAGTAGTAACAACTTATCAGATAACCTTCAGAACTAGGAGGCAGCTACACATTACAAATGCATGTAATGCAATCTCTGGGGCCCTTTCCAAGGAGGAACCAGTGGAGAAGTGGTGGGTGTGGAAGAGAGTGCCTAATCCTTTCCCCTGCTGGCCTCTCACTCCAAATTCCACCCCTCCCCCAGCTGCGTTTCCTCCCACTGGCTTGCGAATATAAGCAATCACACACTTGGAACCCAACATGGAGAATAAAGTTCTGGGAAGCATTTGGAGCGTGACTATAGCTAGTGTGGAAAGGACTGGACACCCACTCTCCGCCTAATGCTTCTCCACTCAAAATGAGTTCCTGCTGAAGACACTTTTCTTCAAGAAAAAAAGAGGCCACTGGAGCCATGTTACGTCATGCATGCATAACATGTACTTTGCCCTTAAGAATGTCCAGGTTAGAATATAGTGGGAACAAAAACTTTATGCCTTTGTATTAGGTACTCATGAGGTTGAAATGTTCCTTCAAGAGTTCCCCACACACAGCTCTCAACAAACATGATGATGAAGAAGAAAGGTTCCCTCAATACCAGTAGCAACTTGGGTTGGAAGTCCCCAGATGGTTAAATAGCTGGAGAAATGTTTGCAGTGGAGGAATATCTACAGATAATATGCTCAATGATGTTATGGTTCAAACACACCACATCATTCCAAATAACTCACACACACACCACACACACACACAAAAGAAATTATCTCTCAACAAAATCCATCACATTTATGAGCTATGTGAGGGAAAATATAAAGAAAAAGAAAGCACAACCCCAGCAGCGAGGAAGCCACCGAGGGGATAAGAATTTGACTGAGCTTAGGAAGCCAAAGCATAAGGAAAGGCTTAGCATAAAGTATTGCATATGGTCCCTCTAATGTGCAGTTCATTACATGGTGCCAAAAAGACGCTTCTATTAAAGTTCCTTAAGCTTCTGGCAATGGTAGTGGCTTTTGAAAGTGAGATTAATAACTATGCGCCTTTTATGCAGTTTTAAAAATCTTATTAATATAAATGTAAATTAGTTCTGAGATGCACCAGTATCAACGACAACATGAGCAAACAGTGGTAATGGAGAGCTTTAATGCTGCAACACAATGCCAAAAAGCTGAGGAGGGGGGAGCTGTAGCCATATGGCTCCTCAAAGGATATCATTACATCTATTTCCATCGGCAGTAATGACCTGGTGTGGTGAGAGTAAGCTCAAAAGAACGCCAACCCTCTTATTTGTGCAACTAAATTGTGTTGTCTAGGCAACTTCTTCACTTTCTACAGTGAACACATGTTCTAGCACCACAAAAGAACCACATTTTTTATTATTCACGTTGCCTAGAACAGTGTTTCCCAAATTTTTGATACCCGGGAAATAGTTGCTTCTCTATATTGTAGAGAAAGAATACTTTTGTGAAGGTACACTTCAAAATAACTTTCAAAGAGATATGAATGTACATATTATTTCTACAGTCAGCTTCCCAAACTCCTCCTAATTGTGGGATATCCCAGTTAATAGGCCTTCCAGTGCACTGCCTCCCCTTTGTACAACTCAAGCTAGGAGCCCTGCTGTCTGGGCAACGGTGATGCTTCTGCAATTCCCCTGCCCTGTCAGCCACAGTGGAGGACCCATCAAGGAACCCCCATGCATCCTTCCTCTCTCCCTCATGTTGATGCTACTGCCCATGTATTGGCAGAAAGAAGAGGGTATCAATATTGCATGAGGTCTCCCTGCAGCAAGGGGAATAAACAGAGTGGTGGATGTGCCATGGGACATTGATTACTGGATCCCCCAGTCTCCCCCTGCACCGCGGATGTCTGTTGCCCCTGCCCCAGTCTCAACTCTGCTGTTGCCATCACCCTAGCTGTAGCCTGGGGCTATCACTGCCAACAACAAGATTCTACAACTACAGTTTAGTATTAATATGAGATGGGTTCGTTACTATTGACAGTCTCAATCCTCCCTTCAAACAGTTCAATAATGTGATAATAGAACCAGGATTTTTAAATTGTTTTAAAGGGTTTTTTATGTATCGGGTTTTTATAAGGTTTTGAATTGTTTTATTCTTTAGCTATTTTTATTGTATTTTAAAATTTTCGTTCCCAATCATTGATTGATTTTAACTGTTTTATGATATTTGTGAACCGCCCTGAGCTATTCTGTAAGGGCAGTCTAGAAATTGAACAAATAAATAAATAATAAATGAACAAACTATATATTTAAAATGCACAACGACATGCAGCCCACCTCACTGGATCATCAAGAAGCCACCAGAACACTCAACAGTAGCTATACAAGACATGTTGCTTCAGCTCTTGTTTAAGCAAGCTAAGCGTCAGCTGGAATTTGAAGTTGCAGCGCCAACAAAGAAAACAATACAGTGTTATCTGTTTGTATGAATGATTACCCTTTCATTCTAGTCTAGAACTCATATGAAATCACAATCCAAACCTACTTTGGTAAAGCATGTCTATAACATTCTAGATCTATTATATTATATACATGGCTCAACCAAGTGCCATTGGGGAGCAGAATCCAAGATTTATGGCCAGTCTGGTATTTTTTGCCTAAATCTGAAAATCTGATGTTTTTGACTAAAATCGCAGTGGGTTATTTTTCCAGCGTTGTACTCACATTAGGCTTCCTTGGGGGCAGAAGAAGAACTAGAAATTGCCTGTGTAAAAGTGAGCAGAGCATGCACAAATACACAGAACAGGGAACTTACTTGATCAATTTCCATCAACTTGGGAAAGGCACCTGGCCATTCTATCGCCACTTTCACGATATCTGCAGGAGGCGGCATTTTAGTTGCCACTGTTCTTCTTAGTTTGTGAGACTGAACACCAAATGCTGCAGAGTGTCTCTTTCATTCACAGCTGGAGGGAGACAGGAGGAAAATACACAGTTCACAAAGTGTCAACACCACACAACTGTATGCATAGCTTGGCAGATACACAGAGGGGTGTGTGTGTGTGTGTGTTAGAATGCATTTTAAAATGAAGCTTATACACAGGAAAAGCTTAAAACAATCAGTTCTATTATCACACAGCATACAGCTAGCCAGTCTGTTCAAAAGATGGCTGAAGCACTAGAATGTACTGTGAAGAAGAGTCATACATTAGACAGTTTTTAAACACAGAAATGATCAGAAATTGAAAATTCTATACCACTGCAAAAAGCCGAGTATTACATTCCAGCTTTTTAGAGATCCCAAAGAACCCCCTATCAGATCTTCTATTCACCTTTTGAGAAAGATGGTTACCCACAAAGTTATGACCAGAAAACATTCTCTCTCTAGCTACAGCAATGATCTCCGGTGTGTTCACAAATAGATCATTGCACTATAGCAACCAGGATGTCAGGAGGAAAGCAAAAAAAAGAAGAAGAAGAAGAAGAAGTACTTTCTACATGCATACCAAAAAAAGCACACAACTATCAACCTCATTGTTTGGAAGGAGCTATGCACACAAGCTCCTATTTCTGATAGGATGCTTATTCCAAATCAGCAGACACATACCTATGTGCCTATGATCAGAAATAACTCCATAAAGTTATTCCACCATACAAACCAATTTAAATGGGTGGTGTATGTATGTATGCATGCATGCCGTTTACAGGCACCCATTGGAACTGGAGCCAGAGAAACAAACAGCAAGTTTCTCTTTACCACAAAGATATAGGCTTCAAAGAAGAGGATAGTGAGAATGACACAGTAAGGTTAAATATCACAAACTCTGCCCATATTTGGAGTTCTGAACTATACACCTTGTAATTTGAAGAGAATGACTCATCATTTTGAAACTTTGGGTTTTGGTCATCCAAACAGTAAGAAAGTCTATTCTTGCGATCAGGGTATTTAAGAGAGCACCTTCTTCCTCATGAACCCTGCCACCTATTAAGATCATCTGGGGAGGTCTGGTTGCAGTTGCCACTGGTTCACTTGGTGGCGACCCAAAACTGGGCCTTCTCCAGGGTTGCCCTGGGGCTCTGGAACACACTCCCAAACAACATCAGAATCTCCCAATTTCTGATTGTTTTTAACAGAGGCGCTCTTACCCCTGGACTTCCGGGCCAAAATCCAGGGCCTCCAAATCCTTTTTAGTCTATCCCAAGTGGTGTGGTTGTGTTTAAAATGCTGGGGGGGGGGTGAGGGGGGCCTCCAAAGGCCTTTAGGTCCAGGCTCCAAAATTACCTAGGTGCACTTTTGAAAACACACCTGATTTATCAGGCTTTTAGTTTTAGTTTTAGTCTTTTAGTTTTAGTCTTCAAAATATTTAAATCTCTTTATTAAAACAAATTTACAACACCAAACAACATTTAGTCTTGTCTTTAAACAAATACTTTTAGTTTATGGTGTTTAAAAGTTTTATTTATGGTCATTTTAATCCATTTTACATTATTTGGGGGGTTTTACTTACTGTTTGTTTACACAGCGTGAAATATAAGCATGACAAATAAATTAAAAAAGAATTATGGGGCTTGGCTTGCCCACTGTAAGCATGAAGAGGTAACTACATAGTTTGAGATGAGCCCAATCAGCAATGGCTCTCATAGAGCACAAAGGTTGGAATTTCATGAAGTCGTGTCTGTTTCTCAAAGCAGTGTAGCCTTGATCTACTTACACATGCCACTCAAACCCCACTCATCCTGAGAGGTCCACCACGATGCTAATGCCCCAGTTCTTCATCAAGGGTTTTGCAGCTACCATATTCATACAGATTATACCAGTCATGCACAGGTTAGCTATAAATTCCCCACCTCATGTTTTCATTGGCCATGCAACTTGCTACTGGCTTGGGTCAGCAATGAGTTCATTGTAAGTAACTTGAATGTTACTTTGCCTTTCACACTTGGTTTGACATAGGCATTAATGAGATTTCCAGTGGAACATTTTTAGCCTACTTTCCGGTAGGCTTATGAGATCACCCGGCATTCTGTGTGTGTGTCCCTCCCTATCAACCTGGCAATGCCTGGACCAATATGAACCAAATCGGGTTCAACTGTAGGGACACCTCAACAACGTTGTTTGTGATGATGTCATCCACCCCAATCCAAGATGGTGGACACAAACTTTTGAGGCGCGAGTGGGCTAACTTGTGAACCACCTAACCGATTTGAACCAAATTTGCTACAGCTGTAGACACACATAGGGATGCCCAAATGACATGGTGTGTAATGATGTCACCACTCCAATTCAAGATGGCAGCCGCACGAACTTCTGAGGAGCAAGTGGGCTAATTTGTGAACTGACTAACCTATTTGAATCAAATTGGGTACAGCTGCAGTGAGTGACACACAGGGGCCCCTCAAAGGAATAGTTTGTAATGATGTCATCCACACCAATTCAGGATGGCAGATGCATAAACCTTTGAGGTGCAAGTAGGCTCAATCGTGAACTGCTTAATCAATCTGAACCAAATTTGCTACAGCTGTAGGGACACATGGGGTTGCCCTAATGGTGTGGTGTGTGATGTCATCATCGACTCCAATTCAAAATGGTGGCCACATGAACATCTGGGGTGCAAGCAGGCTAATTTGTGAACTGCCTAACTCATTTGAACCAAATTGGGTACTGTTGCAGTAATTGACACACAGGGACACCTCAATGAGGTAGTTTGTGATGATGCCATCCACCCCGATTCAAGATGGCGAAACCATAAACTTTTGAGGCGCAAATGAGCTACTTTGTGAACCACTTAACAGATTTGAATCAAATTTGCTACAGCTGTAGGGACACACAGGGACACCTCAACAGAGAAGATTGTGATGATGTCATCCACCCCAATTCAAGACAGCTGACATGTAAACTTTTGAGGTGCAAGTGCACTAACTTGAGGACTGTCTAACTGATTTGAACCAAATTTGGAACAGCTGTAGTGAGTGACACATAGTGACACCTCAATGGTGCCGTTAGTAATGATGACATCCACCCCGATCCAAGATGGCGGACACATGAACATTTGAGGTGCAAGAGATCTAACTTGTGGACCTCGATTTCCACCAAATTTAGTCCAGATGTAGAGATAGTGAAAGGAAAGTAAGCTGATTAGTTCTTACTAGAACAACTTATTAAAGTGTGTGTGTGGGGGATATCTTAAGTATAATAAATAGGCAGATTGATGTTCTAAAAATGAACTTTGGCTCCCCTTCACCTGGGGCGGGCAGGGGAGGGGAGAATCTATAACCCAACCCATTCTGAGCTTTCAGCTGGATATTTCCAGCTCGTGGATGACCAATATGCAAGTCACCTGCAAGGGGACTACAATCCCTGGAGAAAGACAGCCTCTGGGATTACCTCCTCTTATGCCTCTACTATCAAATCCACTAGATCTTTTCAGAGACCTGAAATAAACTAGTTGCACTCTTCACACTAGAGTCCTCTTTCCCCAAGGCTGGCAACAGCCTTACACAGCACCTTCAGCCCACTTCCAGGGCTCCAGCACCATGCCACAAGCAGACCATGCCACAATTCAGGCTCTGTTCCACTGCCTCTGCAGCTGGGTCCCCCTCAGTTCCGGATTATGCTACACTTGAAGAGGAAGCACTATTTTAGGTCCCCCAGTGCCGCATCTTCCTGATGCAGAAGATGGGGTGGCCATTTGGAAAACCAAATTTGTGGTGGCGCTGAGTAAAGACCATCTGCTGCCACTGCCCACCACCTGAAAGCTTACAATGCAGAAAGGCCCTGGTGGGTTTACCAGGCAATGGCGGGCAGCAACAGGTCTCTTAGCTTCTCTTGCTGTCGCCAATGGGCCTGCTCTTGCAACACCACCACAACTAGAGAGATGGCACCATTTTAATTTTTCAGCAAACATAACATTCCTTCGGAGCAGTGCTACATCAAGAAGATGAGGTGCCGGAGGAAACCAAAATGGTGCCACCACCCCAGCTTTGGCAGTACGAATGGCACTAAAAACCCAGAGCAGATCACTGGCAGCAGCAAGGAGCATTATCACCCACTGCTGAAGCTTTACTCCCTACCACATTGGTCGGTAAGCTCAGCATGGCTTGAGAGGCGCCACCACACCAACGCAGGTACAGGATCCAGTAGAGCAGGCCTGCTCAACTTCAGCCCTCCTGCAGCTGTTGGCCTACAATTCCCATAATCTCTGGCTATTGGCTGCTGTGGCTGAGAATTATGGGAGTTGTAGTCCAAAAACAGCTGGGGGGCCTAAGTTGAGCAGGCCTGCAGTAGAGGATCCCAATCCTGGAGCTGGCCCTGTCTTTTCCAGGCCGTTTTCAAGAAAAGCGCCATACCATCTACATCAGGAGGGAAAGGAATGACATAAAAAAGTTGTCATTCAGATTTCTGTCTCTCACTCTCCTCCTTCGCATTTCCCCTATAAATACAGACAAGAATAGAATCCTGTTCACACCCTGCTGGCTTGCTCTGCAGTAACCAGAAAAGCAACATCTTATGTTAGCACTGAAGCCAACATATGAAGCCCTCCCACCCGCCTCACACACACACTGTCCTTAAGAATTAGGCATAAAGAAGATTACATCAGCAAAGAGGTAGATATGTATAGCTGGTTTTGCAGTACTGAGAATTTACGTGTCCCCTTTTTCCTTTTGATAAAACATGCCCACTTTTCCTGGAATACCCCAAGAGCAACTCCCCACCCTCATCAGAAAAAGCTGAGGAAAGGGGGGAAAGTCCAACTCACTAGGCATGTGTGATACTGACAACTAACCAAGATATGCATAGTTTGTAATTTTGGATGAAGCTTAGGCAACTACAGAAGTATGCATTACACATGACCCTTACGTTTGGCAAAAAACAGATATTCAGATGCCAATAAAATTTAAAACCAAGATGAATTATCCCATTACAGTGCAAGTTTTGGGATTTAATGTTAGTCAGTATTTTGTCCATTCCTTTGGAAAAGCATAGTAAAGCACAATGCAGCATTTTATTTGACAGCCCGCTGTGCAGTCGTAATTAACTTGCAAGTTGGAAGGGTCTGACTATCCCTGATGTAAGGCATTAATGCAAAATGCATTAACTCTCACGCATTAACTCTCAATTTACCCACAAGGCTTTGGGAAAGCAATTCAATACCTGAACCAATACAGGCAGTGCCATTAACATATGGGGTTTTCATTGTTTCGGGTACATCTGTATCTCTCCAAAACCTTTTTGTTGTTACAAAGCAAGTACAACTGTATTCCATACAGTGCTAGGGTTGCTTGGGCTGTAAAGTAACAGTGGGTGCACTGTATGAGTACAAAATACACATTTGAGTGGGAGGTTGTTAAGTATACGCTTTGTATAAGATGATTTTGAGATGTTTCTCTTGCTTAGATGCACAGTGAAATAGGAACATAGGAACGTAGGAAACTGCCATATACTGAGTCAGACCTTTGGTCTATCTAGCTCAGTATGGGCTTCACAGACTGGCAGCGGCTTCTCCAAGGTTGCAGGCAGGAATCTCTCTCAGCCCTATCTTGGAGAAACCAGGGAGGGAACTTGAAACCTTCTGCTCTTCCCAGAGTGGCTTCATCCCCTGAGGGGAATATCTTGCAGTGCTCACACATCAAGTCTCCCATTCAGATGCAACCAGGGCAGACCCTGCTTAGCTATGGGGACAAGTCATGCTTGCTACCACAAGACCAGCTCTCCTCTCCTAATGTCGGATGTCATTGCGCAGACACTGGGACCAGCTCCCATCTAAAAGGTCTCCAGGCATAAATATTGAGAAGGCCCGAGGTACAGAAGCCACCAAAATTGTTTGAATAGCCATCTACAAGGGGATGCACATACTGGGGCCTCTGAAGAAAGTTTAGAACTTGGATACTTTAGCACAACGGTCAGTAACTAATTTGTCCCAAAGCAAAGAATTGGGAGATCCAACCCTCAGCAACAGTCAGCCACTCCCACCATATGCTTCTTTCACTTCTGAATTTTTAAAATTATCTATTTATTTAGATTTATAGAGAACTGCAGCACATCAGCTTACAGATAGGTAACAGCAGCAAAAAGCACAGCACTGAAAAGAAAGCTCATGAAATTTATCCCTCTTTTTCTGATCTAGGCCAGAATGAAAAGGCTAGTTCCAACAACAAGAAGTTCACCTTGCAACCAAGGCAATTGGAATAAAAGCATCGCCCTTCAAGGGGCAAGATTCAACTCTGGCTCCATTCTGAGCTGACCTCCACCTCAGAATGCTAAGAAAGAAAGAAAGAAGCATCCTACAGGCTCAGAACTTGTAGGATGCGCCATCTACATCTCCTCCACAACCTGCATTTACAGAGATATTAAAAGCCTCTGAGAGAAAACTGACTGGGAAAATGCATTTAAAAACAATATGTTGAGCTCAAGGAAGGGGAAGAAAGCAATATAAATCTAACCCATGTGCCCCAAATAGTTTAGGAATAGTTAATACCTCAGCATGAACTCCAAAGGATTCAGGCATCCTTTCTACAAATGCAGCAAATACAGGGAGAGCCACGCCCCTGGAAAGCCCCATTTTTAGTGCTCGTCTGCAGACAAAAGTATAGAACATGAGGAAAGTTCTTGGGAAGAGCTGGGGACTCTGTGCAGCTGGGCACTCCTAAATGTATAAAGTTTCACATATAAAGCACAACGGGAATATATAGACAACACTGTAAAACCATCTATCAACCACTGCGGATATAGACAATACATTTGACAGCAACTACGTGTATTTCCTTCCAGTGCTGGAGAAGACAGAAAAAGTGACTTCCTAAGTACAAATGTGGCATTTTTAAAAAGGGAAATTGCACTCCTTTGGGGATCTTGCATAACCACACTTTGTCAAGCACATTTGTTTTTGTCTTGCATTCAAGTCTAAAGGCCCAGGGTAACACAACAGCAAGTAGAATGACAAGGGCCCTGAGAGTAAGTCTGATTAACCATTTTAGAAAGATAATCCAACACTAAATTAATATCCCCAAGAGAGCTAACTTTGCATTTAAACAGCATGGATAAGCAGTCAGATTTAAGGAATTAATGCTCTCAGAAGGCTGAATAATACCACTAAAGATAGCCTATTGGATTGAACTGCAGATAAAAACAGAAGCTTCCATGCTGTCTAAAGTGCTGCATAAAGTACTTCCGAGCCTACTCTCAAATCAATACATGTCATTGGGTGACCCCAAGTTCTAATATAATGACAGAAAACTACGAAGCCCTAAATTTTTAGACTTTACCTGGAGGGAAAGTGCTTAGGGCTAGTGCTGCGAGGCAGCCACCTCAAGTGGCATATCAGCCAATTTGCCATTGGACAGATAGGAAACATAGGAAACTGCCATATACTGAGTCAGACCATTGGTCCATCTAGCTCAGTATTGTCTTTACAGACTGGCAGCGGCTTCTTCAAGGTTGCAGGCAGGAATCTCTCTCAGCCCTATCTTGGAGAAGCCAGGGAGGGAACCTGAAACCTTCTGCTCTTCCCAGAGCGGCTCCATCCCCTGAGGGGAATATCTTGCAGTGCTCACACTTCTAGTCTCCCATTCAGATGCAACCAGGGCAGACCCTGCTTAGCTATGGGGACAAGTCATGCTTGCTACTACAAGACCAGCTCTCCTCTGATAGGTTGGACTACTGCTGCTCCTACTCCTCTGGCTGAGCTTCCTCTACTTTTTCAGCCTTTTGAAAAAGCTGAGGGGTGGGCAGGAAATGTGGAATCTTCCCTACTTCCTGCAGCTCTGTTCTTCCACTCCTTGTCTTTTCAAAAGCCAGGAGGAGCAGGACAGGTTCAGCCAGAAGAGGAGCAGGAGTAGTGGTGGCTGCTGCCCAGGGGCGTAGCAAGGTTGGAGTGGGCCCAGAGACAAGATTTTAAAATGGGCCCCCCCCAAAGTCCAGGGCCTCCGCACACCCCAGGCCCCCAAGGATTTAAGTCTGATATTCCAAAATAAGTATGCTGCCTGCAAATACATTTCACTGAATACACACACACACACACATCACAATATATAGTGATATACATTGAGTACTATACATTTGTATTACTTTTGATGCCTAGAACACACTAGAAAGATGAATTATTAAAATGGGCCCCTCGCTGCAGATTAGCAAAGGAGACTTTCAACCATGCAGGGTGAACCTATGTTTGTTTTCCCAGAATTCTGAACAAATTCAGTCAAGTTTGATTGCAGGAGGTTTTTCACAGGAGGCTTTTAAAGCCCTTTAAGACACATCTCCTCTGGAATGGAGGTGCTGCATTCACATGTTGGCCAGATTGACCCTGAAGTCCCTGCAAGTTATTGGGGAGCAGTTCACACACAAGAAAAATAAAATAAAAGCACCACACATGCTTCACAGTTCTCACTCAGACCTTCTGGGTTGCAAAACAACTTGAACATAAGTGCATTTATAAATGAATGAATGAATAAATAAAATTAATAAAATACTGTTCCAGAAGTTTTTGCAATTTTCTGCCATGAAACAAGCCACTTATAGGACTTTTTAGATAGTTTTTTTCAAATTTCCCAAGCTGTTTCAAAATAAATATTCAGAGACTTCTCGGTCCCTCCCCCCCCCCATATCCAAGCCCTATGGCAAGCAGATCCCTATATATGGGGGGGGGGCGGGAAAGGTAACCACAAAAAGGAGTTCACACTCTACCTGGCAAATGCTGGTCTGGGTTAAGCAGGGCAGCAGGGGGTCTTCTGCTGCAGAGAACACTCTGGCTGCCTCCTCCTTCCTAGCTGGCTTGGGCCCTACTCGAGTTCAGGCTTCACTGCGGCCTACACGAGGCCTCCGTGGAAGCCCCGCCCACCCGCCGATCAGCTGAGAGGCGGGAGAAAAGGAGCTCTTGGCAGCTTGCCTGCTGCTTCGATTGCGGCCAGCAGAACAAGCAGGAGAGACGGCGAAGAGGGCAAGTGGCTGAGAGGCTATGGGGCTGGGCAGGGGGCAATGGGGAGTCACATGAGGTGTCCCTGGGGTGCCCCTCCAGGCAGTGGGGCCCCCAGACAACTGTCTCCCCTTGCCCTATCATTGTTACGCGCCTGCTGCTGCCACCACCGCCACCAGAGAAGGAATGGTTGTGGATGGGGGAAGCGCAGGTGTTCTATGCACAACGGAGGATAGGAGACTAGTGTGTGGCACGTGCTGCATGCTAGGAAGAAGCTGAGATGATGGCTCACCATACACATACGACACATATATTTATATACTGCTATTCAACAGAAGTGCCCAAAGTGGTTTACATCAAAATACAATACAATAAAATAAAATACAATAAATAAGGCTCCCTGTCCCCAAAGGGTTCACAGTCTAAAAAAGAAACATAAGATAGACACCAGCAACAGTCACTGGAGGGAATGCTGTGCTGGGGATGGATAGAGCCAGTTGCTCTCCCCCTGCTAAAAATGAAGAATTACCACTTTTAAAAAGGTGCTTCTTTTACCATACCACCTCTTTTACTATACCCTCTCAAGCACTGGTAGGGGATGGGGGGCTTGGCCCAGGCCTAAAAGTGTTCCAAACCTTGAGTCAGCTTTGGTCCCTTTTCTGTACCAAGTTCTCCAGCTCTACAAAATGTTTTTTTCCAAACCAGAAGCCCTCAATTCTCCCTTTTACAAGCATGACAATATACCATGGGCAACAGTGGTTCCCATTCAAGAAGGGGAATTGCTGCACAAACATTCTATCGATCTTCATACAGTCCGCCACAGTAAACACTCCAATAGCCATGGCATATACATACATCACAGCCAATATGTTCAATACATTAAAATATACTGGAAAAGTGAAAAACAAGCTGCAAAAACAACAAAGACTGTAATCTTTGTTATGCCCCATGCTTAATTAATAAACTATATTAATGGCATACAATTATTAGAATTCAGCCATTTCATAAACGGATGCAACCATTCATTTATTCAGAATACATTTCCCAAAATCCATAGAGCTGACTTCCATTTAACTTAACTGTAGCTACAATTTATTGTAAGTACAATCACAAATAGGAGTCTTATAAATAACACTATCCATCTTCTTATTCTTTTGTCTATATATCTACACATCTTTGTCCATTAATCACAATCATTGCTGTGCCTAATTATCCATGTACACCACACCTCATTGTCATTGGTAAAGCCAATAGAAGAAACCTAAAAATGTGTAAATGGCCCAACGATTAGAGTCCAGAAATACAGAAGACATGTTTGAAAAACATTTCCAAATCTCTGAGGCTGCAGTGTACACAATGTCTATGCACACTTACCTGTGCATAAGGCCCATTAAACACAGTAGGATAAGGAAGCATAGGATTGTGAGGTTTATCTCCCTAGGTTTTTCTGAAGCAACTGCATTATGGTGTTGTACAGGAGAGAAATCACTGTTTGCTTTAATACAGCTCTGGGAAGGCTCACACAGCAAGACACATTTCAAAATAAAGTTTGCAACAGAAGTAGGCAATTCAGAGCTTCCTAGGGGGGCAATGCCATCTTGAAAAAACTAAGTGCTATAATTCTGGAAGGAAACCAGCAGCGCTACAGAGTAAAGGTGCAAGGTGATAAATTGTGAAGTTGTTGACTTTACATTTCAGGACTGGTTTTATATCAGAAGAATTCCGCTGCTAAAAACAAGGAATATGTTTTTTAGCTTTCAGCCAGAGCTCAGGGTGGTGGAAATTAATTTATTCTGACCTGATCTTAATGCTGTCCTCTAGAATTACTACCACTCTCAAAACAGGGGCAGGTATTTAAATCAGCCATTATCATTACATGTAAAGCACATGCAGCTTTTATGATCCCCACAAACAGGGAAACAAAGCTTGCAGTGACCAAAAACCATTGGCACATGGACTCATACAGCGGTCAGGAAGCAAGTTTTTGCTCCCATCCAGCTCCGAAGTTTGGCAAATATCTTTAGACCTGGACCCATGAGAGACAAAAAGAGAGAGCGAGGATGGCAGAATGTACCCAGAGATGACAAAAAAGGGCACAACTATTCTAGAGAACCTATGAATGGAGGAACACACACAAATAAGCAACCAGTCTACCTTAGGGAAGAAGGGGTGGAACCACATTTGACCCTCCCTGCCTCACTATGGGGTAGAGCGGCTCACACATGAGCGGCCACTTGGTCTTCATGTTACGGTTTACTGAAGATGACACCACCTTTGTTGGCTATGACTTCACCAAAATAGTTGGTGAGTACCCTCACAGCACACTACTTCATCATGGTGCCCATTTCTTGGGTGGCAGGCAGAGGGAGAAATGATGGTGGGGTTTGGGCAGGCCATTCCAGGGGGAAACAGTCTAGGCAAGTGAGGCCTATTTCTTTTTCCGGCTCTTCTCCCAGTCCTGCAGTTCCAGGGAGTTCTGGGAACACTCCAGCAAAGATTAGGGTTCTGTTGAATGCCAGGTCAGTAAATGCAAAAACATCTCTCATCCGTGATTTAATTGTGGATGAGCATGTTGACCTGGTAAATGGGGTTGGGACCTAGTTGGACAAGCTCAAGAGATTGGGGCTTTCCCAGCTCTGTCCTCCAGGTTTCATGATCCTATAAGCAGCCCTGCCTTGAAGGTCAGTGAGGAGGAGTGGCGGTCATCTATTTGAGTCCATTCCCCTCTCCAGATACCCAGTTAGGCAATATCAGAATTTTGAGTGTTTGTCCCTGAGGGTGGGCCTACAAGATAGGATAGGGATTCTGTTAGTATACCGACTATGCCTCTGCACCTCAGTCTATCTGCTTGAGCTGGCGGAGGTGGTCTTGGAGATGGCATTGGATTCCCCTAGGAATATTGTCTTGGGGACTTCAAAGACAAACATGGACCCCTCTCAATTAATATGGGGTCCTATTCACATGGTGAGACATAGGTTGGATCTGTTTTTTGCCAACCAGGAACTGAATGCTCTGCAGGTGGGGGGCATTTGATATACATCTTTTGTCATCGACAGGTCATCATCTGATGGGGTTTAGTTTGACTGCTTCAACCAGTTTCTGCAGGGGCGGTGGACCAATTAGAAAGGTCACTGCTAAATGCCCTCTCCAGTTTGGTGGAGCCCATTCTGCTCCTTGGAACTTAGGGCAATGAAAAAACTCAGAAAACTGCTAGAGCAATACTGGAGGAAGACCCATGACGAATCTGACTGAACATGGGCTAGAGCCCATTTTAGCGACTCCTCCATGGCAGTGGGGGTGGCGAAGAAACATTTTTTCTCTGCCTTTATTTCATCTGCCCATTGTACGCCAGTGGAGCTGTTTCATGTGGCAGTCACTGCTTCACACAGGCCCCAGTGTGATGGGGAAGAACCATCAGCAGCCTGCAGTGACCCATTTGCATGTCACTCTGCAGATAAAGTTGCTCACATCTGTGCTGATTTGGACTCCAGGATATTGGCAGTTCCAAGAGACATGCCTCAGCAACCATCTGACCCAATGGCTTTCTTTTCAGTTAGTTTAGCCAGAGGAAATGGACACGATCCTAGGCAGTGTGGGCTCTGGACCCTTGCCCTTCATGGCTAGTAAAATCTGCCAGGGAAGGAACAAGTAGATGGTTGGAGCCAATTCTTAATGCTTCGCTAAGGGAGGGCAAGATTCCATTGAGCTTCAAGCAGGCGGTGATGAGAGCACTATGAAAAGGTCCTCCCATGATTCCACCAACCTTGCTAACTATTGGCCTGTGTCAAATCTTCATGTTTTAAGCAAGGTGACAGAGCATGTGGTCTCTGTGCAGCTGCAAAGGGTCTTGGAGGATATGGAATATCTAGACCCTTTTCAATCTGGCTTTTCGCCCTGCTTTGGTCAGCCTAGTGGAAGACCTACACCAGGAACTAGACTGGAGGAGTGCATCCCTGTTGGTTCTGCTAGACCTCTCAGCGGTGTGTTATACTATCTACCATGGTACCCTTCTGTACCACCTCTCAGGTATAGGGGTCACAGGTGGTACATTGGATTGGAGTGGTTCTGGTCCTTTCTTGAGGAGAGGTTCCAGAAGATGGTGCTGGGGGAGTTCTGCTTGGCTCCTTGGCCTCTGGGGTCCCGCAAGTCTGAGTATTATCACCCATGCTGTTTAACATCTACATGATACCACTGGAGAAGTCATTAGCAGGTTTGGACTAAAGTGTCATCAATATGTGTCATCACATCAGCTCTACCTTTCTCTGACAGCAGATCCTAGGGAGGCAATGGATGCACTGAACCAGGGGCTGAAGGTGGTGATGGGCTGGAAGTGCGCTAGCAAACTGAGGTTAAATCCAGACAAGACGTAGGTGCTGCTTGTCAGTAGAAGAGCCAGTCGAAATAGGGCTATTTCAACCAGCTCTTGAAATAGTATGCACGGGCCAGTGACACCCCTTGCCTGTGACATCACACAAAGGGGCATGGCCAGAGCTGTGCAGACCCTCCAGAGCCATTCTCAGCCGGCATTTGCTGGCTGGGTGGACGTTTTGTTCATTTTCTCCCTCGCTGAGAGAACAAACAAAAAGTGCACCCAGCAATAAACATGGCTGGGAAATGAGCTCCAGAGAGCTGGCATGACCCTTCCTGGGGCTCTGGCCATGGAGAGGGCCGAGTCAGGTGGCACCGAAGAGTTGGACAGCCGGGTCCTTTGAGCCCATCTGCCCGATTATAGTTCTGCCCCTGGGTTGGGAAACTCTGCATTAAAGATACTTAGCAACATTATCCTATGCTCCATTTATGTTAGATGGAGAGTTACAGGATTTGGTGCATGTCTCCTATGCTGTAATATCAAGATATACCTGCATAAAGTTTGCAGCAGCAATGTAATGCCACCCCAACCACCAGCACAACTTTGGGCCAAAACAGGGTGGCGATGGGGGCTGCTGGCAGATGAGCAGCCTTGATCTGAATCCCAACCTCCTCAGACCCAGCTCCTGGCCCCAACACCAGTGTAATACTATGCCACCAAAAGAGGCAGTGGAAGTCAAAACACTTCCATTGAATTCAGTGGCCAATTAAAACACATGGCCCCTGCACTCCTCCTTTTCCAATGATACTGCTACCATGAGTATTCAATCCAGACTGACTCTGTGCCCAACCACAGCACACCAACATCTGTATATAATTCTTGACAGGGAGCCCATCACTTAGCTGACAGGGCACATGGCACTGGGATATATCTTTATATCCTTGGGCCATGCATACTTAAGAGTGCCAAAAGAGAGACTTTGGAGACAGGTGCCATGGTTAAAAAGCACTTGGCCCCAAAAGAGGGAACATTGCACACCAACAGCTAAGACTTACAACAAAGCAGAAAGAACATGTCAACACTTCCCAGAAGGCCCACTGGTTCCCTAGCCAGGACAGGACACAGTACTCAGAACTCCCACTCCACTCCTCCAGCTGAGGTTGCAAGGTAATGCACCCCACCGCCGGCAAGCAACGGAGGGGGAGCTGCATATCTGAAAGTGTGTGTCTCCTCCTTCCTCCCTGCAACATGCTCCCTCACGGCAACATCAGGTCATTTGTTGCAAAGCAAGCAGTTGGCACAATGAGTCCCACTATGGGAACATTGTGTGCTGGCTAAGCTGTTTGGCAGAAGCACACCTTCATCCTTTAGCAGATTCTGTACCATTTCCCACACAAGGCAAGTCTGGACTGTGCAGCTGTCGGAAGGGGGAAGCTGATGAACATGAACTCCCAGAGGTAGGCAAGACTCCACCTTGCACTGGCAAGGACCACCGGGAACACAGCTGCCCTCCTTAACCACACAGACACTTTCCCATCATTGCCACTACTGTTCAAACATTTATAATTCCTTTTGCTTTGCAGAATCACAGCCGGCCACATGGAACAGAGCGGACAGACTCTGCAAACCAAAAAATACCAGTGCCACTCCCAACAAGGAAAGGGGAAGTATCCTTTGATCACTACCTAATCACTATCACTATCCTTTAATCACTCCCCCTGCAGGAACACTGAACCTACAGCATTGTTAGAAAACCTAGTGGCACCATTGTCCCTCCTACCCCTCTCTCTTTGCAGGTGTCTGTCACCTTCTTGGAAATACAGCAGTAGCCTAGTGGGATTTGTCTCTTTAAAAGTATGGCTGCAGCCTCCCTCATTTCCTCTGCTTGTCTCTCCCTTCTGCTCCCTGGCAAGAAGTTCATTTCCGGGACATAGCTATTGGTACCTGTATGGGATTTGAACCCTTTCCTCAAGGGGGGCTTTTGCATTCCCTAGGTGCATTCTCTAGGTCCCGTGGCCCCTGGCAGTGCAACTGGTAAGCACTAAACCACTCCCCTCCTGCCCCCTCTAGGTTTAGGGGAAAACCCTTCCTGTCCCTTTAGTGGTAAAGGGGAATCCTCACTGGATCCCCTTTTATCAGTAGAGCTCCGAACTGGTTTGGCAGTCAAGCCGGACCAGGTCCGGTTTGACTGGTGTCAAAACCAAGCCAGGTGATTTCGAATCTGGCCTGGATCTGAATCGAACCGGCCTGGCCGGTTTTGTGCACATCCATAGGACTGCCCAGCTGACAGTTTTTTGCTTTCAGCTGCTGCTACCACCAGCAGGCTCTGAAGTTCAGAATACTGTTCCCTTTGAGGAAATGTTTCTTATTACAGAATTCAAGTGTGTAATAAAAACAGATTACACAGCAAGTCCCACTGCCTCTCTTCATTTAAAAAAAATAATTCTGCTAGCATGCCCCTCAATAGTATCAAATTTGCTCAAGAGTCACACAGTATTGGACTCTCTCACATACATAAATTCTATTACATCCTTTTGGGACAGGGGAGGATTGTTAACTGTTCTCATCTGGGACAGTGCATGCTTCTGTGAGGTCTCAGTCAACTTAGCCAGGATTTTTTTTAATCGCCACAAACTGATGCCAGGAGCCAGAATTGCACTCACAAACATGTCACTTTTTCAAACGTTAAAAGAGAAGAGAGAGATCGCCAAAGCCTTCCTCATGTATATATGTTTTTAAAGCAACCCAAATAAAACATTCCAGAGTTTCATGCTGGACGTGCTTTTTAATAAAAAAAATATTACAAAGCCAACTGGAAATGCTTAAGTACTAACCATAAAGAGGCTGATTCATACACTCTAGAGAACAAGTGGTGAACAAAGGCAGCTTAGTGAGATTTAGACTTCATCTCTTATTAAAATACAACCACGTGCCTGATCTCCAATCCACTTTGATTTATTAATGTTTTTGTTTTTTGAGATTACAACACTTAATGTGGAACAGAGGAGTTGAGATAAAAACAGTTTATCATCAAATCTCTGAGATCCACATATTAAAATACAATGCCTATCGGCCCTGGCCCCCAAAAAGAACACCCTGGAAAGTTCAAACACAGACTGTATTTTAAATTTTCCAACACACTGAAGAGTACTAACATCTTGGAAACAAAATAAAAATTAGCCACTGTTGCTATACATAGATTGAGAGGACTGATGTCAATTAAAATGCCAATTGTGCTTTTAAGTAATTTAAAACATAGCAGCAGGTATCTCACCCCTCCCACCACCACCCACACACACATTTTTTTTAAAGCTGGAGGTTAGAGGATCAAGTACTCAGTGTTGAATGCAAAACATGCTTAATTCAAGGATCAGCCCTGCTCTTTAAAGCACGAGCTTTTATATTCTAAATGGCTTCCCCAGCTGAGACCCTTTCTCTCCCTGCACTTCAAATCAGGCTTAAGGTCAAGAATGAGGCTTTCGACTCTCTATCAAATCCCATCCCAGAAGCAGGCATTCGTTGTGCACCAGGAAGTTTGTCACAATTTCCATTCTCTGACAAGTCTTCTGCAGCTTGAATACCAGAGATTACATATATCAAGAACAAAAAGCAGCTTTGAATGGCAACTCTCTCCTTGAAATGACATACTGCTATTTTTAGCGGCTGCCAGCCTACCACCCCATGTAGCAGCTGCTGTCACTGGGTCTGAACCACATTTTTCGAGGACCCCCCTTATACACCAATTCACATAAACACACACTTCTTCCTGCCCCCTGTTCCAAATGCAGAAAAAGGAAACTCAGATACCTCTTTCACTGAATCTTGCACACACAGGCCTCACTACTACTCCAATTTCCTATTGATTTCCTCCGCCTGCCCAGCAGCACGTATCCACACCAGCCTACTGACCCACTGCCGCCTGCCCGCCTGCCAGAGTCTGCTACTGGGGCAACAGTCAGTCCAGTTTCCTCTCAGGATGGCTGCTCTCTCAGTGATCAACAGGCACACAAGTATGGGAACTATGTTAGAGGTTGGAGAAATGACTGGAAATCTGAGGCATTGCTAGCTTGTAAAGTAAGCAGCCCAGCTGCTGGCTGTTCACACTACATGGCCCTAAGCCAGGGCTGCTCAACTTCGGCCCTCCTGCAGATGTTGGCCTACAACTCCCATAATCCTTGGCTATTGGCCACTCTGGCTAGGGATTATGGGAATTGTAGTCCAAAAACAGCTGGGGGGCCTAAGTTGAGCAGGCCTGCCCTAAGCCCACAGTGTAGTTGGCCCAGATTTCTCTAAGATGCACACACACACAACCCCCCCTAAAGAATAATCTAGTGGGCTCCATGAATAGTGGCAGACCCCCAGCAGAAGTATGAGCCCTAGCAGATACCCAATTTGGCCAGCCACGGATGCCCGTCCTCTATAAACAGGTCTTTCATGGTTGGGCCGACGCTGCTTTTTAGAGTCTGATCCAATCACTGATTGGTCAGGCCACTTTCCTGCATGTTCCATTTCACCCTTCCTTTTCCCCCCAAGTCAGTTTCTAGTTGTTGTTTTTTAAAATGGAGATAGGAAAAACTACAGGCAATAAATGGGAAGAGGGAGCTACTCAAATGGGGAGAACATACTACTCAGTTGCCATTGAACAGGCCCTGCAATAGCTACCGCTTGCGAACCCTCTTCCTCAAAGGGCTGTCAGAAGCTGGAAAGCCACAAGTGTATTTATACAGCACTATAAATATAGTGCTTTACAGTCTGTATGTCTTCTGTGGCAGTCACTTCACTGTAGATACAATAATATGTTGGATATAATATGAAGACAGCCATTTGAAAACACATGTGAAGGATGCCAAATATATTTCCACCCTTAGTGGCTGTTACTAGCCACTCATCAGTGGCTCGTAATAGTACATCACAGATCTTCAGAACATGCCCAGCCTTCAAAAATGCTAAAAGTTCCTTCAGAATATTGGGAGAGCTACTGTTCTTTCAATCAGGTTATTTAAATCTCTGTTTTCACAACCCTGTTTTTCTCCATATAATGTCATTTCATAGCTCACTCTTCTCTCTCTACAATAAAGCCACGAGTATACGAATATTTATAGCCCACTTTTCAACAAAAGTCCCCAAAGCGGTTTCATAGAAAAAGTTAAAAAAAATAAGATGGTCCCCTGTCCCCAAAGGGCTCACAATCTAAAAATAAATATAAGTTAGACACCAGCAACAGCCACTGGAGGAATGTTGTACTGGGGATGGATAGGGCCAGTTGCTCTCCCCTGCTAAATAAAGAGAATCACCACTTTAAAAAGGTGCCTCTGTGCTCAGCAGGGGAGTAGTGAAATGCCCCACTGCCTACAAGGTAAGGTCCCAAGGATTCTTGTTCTGGTTCATACCTGATGATAAGCCATGGTTTACTTTAGGAGCATGAACTGCTACTGCTGCTGCTCCTCTGCTGATGGAGCTTCACTGTTGCCAATAGTTTTCCGGGCAAAATACAAAGTGCTAGTTGTAACTTATAAAGTCCTAAACGGCGTAGGCCCTGGATATTTAGGAGAGCGTCTGCTTCACTATGACCCACACTGCCCATTGAGGTCATCTGAGGAGGTCTGTCTCCAGTTACCACCAACTTGTCTGGTGGCTACACAGAGACGGGCCTTCTCAGTCGCTGCCCCGAGATTGTGGAATGCGCTCCCTGCTGAGATGCGATCCTCCCCATCTCTGGCAATTTTTTTTAAAACACCTGAAAACTCATCTTTTCACCCAAGCTTTCTCAGCGTTTTAAAACTGTGTTTTTAATTGTATGGCGGTTTTTAAATCATTGCATTGTTTTAACTTGTATATGTGTTTTAATTGTTTTTATGTTAACCGCCCAGAGACAAAGGTTTGGGCGGTATAGAAGTTTAATAAATAAACAAACAAACATGCAAAACAAAATGAACTGGCATGAGAATCACAGCCAGGTTTGATATTCAAGCTTGTTAACAATTTGGACAAGTCAGGACTATCAAAACTTGGATACTGTCACAAACTGTTGTAAACCAGGGAACAGGCTTTGAGTCTCCTCTCCTTGCACAGGAAGGACAGAAAGGAGAGCCCAAAATTCATGCCAGCTCAGGCTCATAATGCTAAAGCTTGAGTTAGTTGTTACATGTGAACTGGGCTAATGAGCATGAGAGTATGTGGCTAAGAGAGGATTCAAGTCCTAGTTCTGCACATGCAAGCCCAGCACTATCCAACAGGTCACAGAAGAACGATGAAACTATGAGGAAAGGACTGGAGAGAAGTCAAAAAGTGGGCATTTTATTATTTTTATTATTATTTTTATTATTTTTATTATTTAAGAAGGCTTAAGTAAAATCTCCAATACAAAGTCTCAAAATGGACCTGCTTTCTTAGGATAAAGCTAAAGAATGGTACAGTCACCACTATTTTGTTTCCACATCATCAACAAAAGCAAGAATAGTGTCCCCACGTGCAGCAGATTGATTGCAGAATCAAAATGAAATACACCATAGAATATATACCTCTTATTTATTAACACCACAACTCAGTTCAATGCTAGTTGATAAGCTCAATAAACAATATTCCTAAGGGGGGTGTGTGTGTGTGTGTGTGTGTGTGTGTGTGTGTGTGTATAAACACACATGGATTGATTCTTGGACAGACATCTGTATCTTTATTACATTTTTATCCCGCCCTTCTTCCAAGGAACTCAGGATGACATACTGTACATGGTCATCATCCCCACACACTATATTATCACAACAACTCTGTAAGGTAGGTTAGTCCTGAGAAACAGTGACTGGCTCAAGATCACCTAACTTTATGACTGAGTATGAATTTGAACCCGAGTCTCCCCAACCCTAGTCTGATACAAACCACTACACCACACTGATTCAAGTGGAGATATTATGCAAGCCTTCGAGTCACACTGACCTCTTTGGCAATCAGAATGGTTGAGCCATCTGCTGAACAGTAGAACTCAAGGCCACTTCAAACATGGCCTGGGGGATGTCTATCTTCTGCCTCCATACATATACCCAGTAATGAGAACCAAGATCTATATGCTTAGGCTCCACTTCCATTACAGTTTATACACACAGTGAGGGAGAGTGAGCACAAACCTGAGCTCACACGTGCTCAAAGCATTGCATAGATAATCTATGAAGCCAGGACATCTGTAAACTTGGACTGAGAGCTCTGATACCCAAATATCTGCATCCCCCTTCATCAGAAAGTTTCCTCAAAAGAAGCTCGCTCTTTCTAGATCAAACACTGAATAATGGTCCAACGCAGAGAGAGCTGCAGATAGGGTTTTTGGGGTTTGGTTTTGTTTTTTTGTAAAACTAACTATTTTAAAGCCACCTACTCCAAGGACATTCAGCAGAATATATTGTATGGCACTTTGCTCTATTTTTAATACACACTGTAATCATAGTGTAGCACTTACACTGCAAAACCAAGAAAGATTTTCACAGCAGTTAATTAAAGCGGCCTAATTTGCAACCAGAACTGTGCCCTGTTATCTGTACTTTGTACAATTATAGCCTTCTGTACAGTGCAGAATTACAGCGACAAACTTTTACAAGCCAGAATGGCAATAAAGGGTTCCTTTGGCATAGCACAACATTTCCAAAATCAAACCACACAAAAACTAAAGCAAGAAGCAGCCGCTCCAATGTTCTGTGCCATTTTTAACAAGCAGAAGCTGTCCAGTTTGCGGAAGGGGAGACAGATCGAAGCATGTTCACCAGATCATATTTTGTTCCTGATTCCAAAAGCATTATTTTACAAAGTTCTTCTGACACAGAGAGCTTCATTAGTTCAATAGGCCATATAAGGGCTTTTAGCTTCCCCCAGGAGTGATCTTTTTACTCAAGTACAGAAGTGTCCCCAGAGGAAATAGCTATGTTATTTCTGCAGTCAGTCAAGTTCATACTGGCACTTAGTTCAAATATCCATTGCAATTCAAAACCAGCTTTTAAAAATATATTCTACATCATAAAGTATATTACAAAATATTAAATATTGAAAGGTAGCCTTAATTTTTAAAGAGATTCTACATATCATTTAATACACAATACACATACTCTTCAGAGTTCACCCTACCCACCAAATGACAGTAAAATGCACCTTTTATGAGTTATACTAATTGTGTGGGGAAATAGCTTTTGATAGAATAATTTGAACTAATTCAAATAACGCACTTACTTTCAAATTATTAAGTGCAGATTTGAAACATGGTTTTTTAAAACATTAAAATAACAATAAATGCTCCAGAAATAGATCTTTAGAGAAACAGCTGAACATGAATCTGTGCTCTAATGGTAGTTTAATTCAAGAAAAGGAACATAAATCTCAGCTTTCAAACGGAAAAAGAATGTAATTTGCTCAGACTTCAGAGTACCCTTGAGAGAGGTTTAGGGCTTTTGAATTGCACTAGGTTCAGTCCAAAGGGCCCAGTTCAAGCAAGGCAAGGACAGGCTGCTGTGCTACAATGCTAGACAGCACTGTTTCACACATGACTATTTCCTGTCTGGATACATTCTAACACTACAATGTAGGACAAGCACTTCTGTTTTGGTGTGACCCATAATGGGGCCTTGTCAGTGGTGGCACCTGTACTTTGGAACTCCCTGCCACTCAAGGTTAATCAGGCCTCCACTTTGCTGTCATTTTGCAGACAAGTTAAGACTGTATTCAGTAATCCAAATACCTTCAGCTTACAATGAGAGTTAAGATGCTTTAAATTTTCACTCGTGCTCTAAAAAGAATGGAAATTGAAAGTTAGAATAGGAACATAGGAAGCTGCCATATACTGAGTTAGACCAGTGGTCCATCTAGCTCAGTATTGTCTACACAGACTGGTAGCGGCTTCTCCAAGGTTGCAGGCAGGAATCTCTCTCAGCCCTATCTTGGAGATGTTGCCAGGGAGGGAACTTGGAATCTAGATGCTCTTCCCAGAGCAGCTCCCTCTGCTTAGGAGAATATCTTTCAGGGCTTACACATGTAGTCTCCCATGCGTATGCAACCAGGGCAGACCCTGCTTAGCTAAGGGGATAAGTCGTGCTCTCTAAGTCATACCCACTACCTGTTGCTCCCCACCTTCTTACTTGCAAGTATGGCCAGGGATGCGTCTTGGGCCACAGTGCTGGTAGCTCTGTGTTGCCCTCCTGTGGGGACAGGCTGCATTTGCACGCAACATGAAACTGGAAACAAAACGTTCTTGGCACATCCATTCTCTCACTACTCTACAAATAATTTCACATGCTCCCCATACACGGAGATACACACACACACACACACACACACACACACACACACACACACCTGGTTCAGGTGTGTGTTTTTAATTTAAAGAAATGCATATACCTACTACCTACATATTAACCCCCTGGAAAGGGCTCATCTTTTCTGAAGCTGAGATGAGCCCTCCGATCAGGAGTCAACAGTGTGCCACTGAGTCGGAAAGGTGGGAGGGGGAAAAGTGAAGAGCAAACTGTCGCCCACCCTTCCTCAGTGGCCCATCTACATGGACTACAACTCCCATAACCCCTGGGAACAGTGCCCAGTAGCCAGGGATTATGAGAACTGCAGGCCAACATCTGCAGGAGGGCCAAAGTTGAGCAGCCCTGGTGTAGACCATACTGACAGAATATACTCAGTGAGCTACAGGAAGGCTGAACCTCAATGCCTACTTTCCATTCCAAGCCTGAGTCCCAAATAACTACAGCCAAATTCTATGCATCTGGGATTTGCAACACGGGTCTCTATAGTGACTTGCAGGCAGGTCTGTTTTCTGGCACTTTCCTCCCCGTTTTTAAAAGAAAGTATGCATTTGACTCCGTTTGGGAAGAAGAGGACTCATACACACTTTCCCGTTCCTAACACTTTTGTTAAAAGGTGGTAGGATAGGGTAAATCTCTCTCTCTCAGTTTCCAAAGTCTTAATATGAGCCAAAGCTCAACTGCAGGGCTTGTTTCCAGTGCTAGGATTCAGACTCTGAATATGTCCAGTGTTAACAGGGTGCCTTCGCACAATTGCAAAATTCATTTCAAGGAGAGCTGGTCATGTGGTAGCAAGCATGACTTGTCCCCTTAACTAAGCAGGGTCCACCCTGGATGAATGGGAGACTAGATGTGTGAGCACTGTAAGATATTCCCCTCAGGGTAGAGCCACTCTGGGAAGAGCAGAATGTTCCAAGTTCCCTCCCTGGCTTCTCCAAGATAGGGCTGAGAGAGATTCCTGCCTGCAGCCTTGAAGAAGCTGCTGCCAGTCTGTGAAGACAATACTGAGCTAGGTAGACCAATGGCCTGACTCAGTATATAGCAGCTTCCTATGTTCCTCTTTCATTCCCTACTGAGAAACCAACCCCTAGCCACTGGGGACTGGAAAATGGTGTGTGTGTGTGTGTGAGAGAGAGAGACACGTGTGTGTGTGTCACACGTGTGTGTGTGTGTGTGGCGTGTGTGTGTGACACGTGTGTGTGTGTGTGTGTGTGTGTGTGACACGTGTGTGTGTGTGTGTGTGTGTAGCAACCCTGGGCCTCTCCCCACCGACCCTGCTCAATATGGGCTATGATCAGGCAAAAGCAACCATCAAGCAGCGCATTATGGACATTGAGCACCAAACTGATCTCAGTAGTGTCCCAACATTCTGCATCAGTGAGGGACTTAGATATACTGCTACAGCATATCTTACCCAACTGGAGGTCCCAAATCACAGAAGGGCGTTTACCTTGGCTCGCTGCCATGGCCTCCCTTCAGCAGTGCTAGAGGGCCGGTATAGAAGGATCCCATTTGCTGAGCAACTATGCCCCTGTGGCTCAGGACAGATTGAAACTACTGAGCATGTCCTCCTATACTGCTCATTTTATAGAGCCATTCGTGCGTCTCTCATTCTCCCATTGTTAAACAAGTTCCCAGGATGTACGAGTCAATTCTACAGCTTCTGGCTACTCTCTGACATGAAGCCGTCCATCACATATAGCGTGGCCAGATACTTTGCAGCTGCGATCGGCATTCGTCGGAGGATGATAGGTTATGAGCCCTTTTAGTCTTCAGCCGACTCCTGATGACGTTGGCCTGCCCATGCCTCCTCTCTTATTGTTTTTACTGGTTTTATTGGTTTTTTTAATTGCTTTTTAATTTTTAAACTGGATTTTACCATTTTATAGTCTTTCTTCTCTGTGCATTTTCTATAATAGATATAGTATTCTTTAATTTTTAGCAGGTTTTAATTTTTTAGTATTAATATATGTAATTTTTATCTATTTTAGCTTGTCTCTTTTAAATTGCAATTATTTTTAATTTCAGCCTATTCATGATATTTCGCATTGTACTTGCAATCACCTTTATTTTTAACATGTAACTTATAATTTGTACCTTTTATTAGCCCTCTTAGTATCACTTTCTTTTAATTTGTAATTTTATGCTGGTCTATGACCGTAATGAAGATTGATTGATTGTGTATACACACACACACACACACACACACACACACACACTTATGGTATCCAGCTTGAATTCAAACCATGCTTGCCTGTCACATGCTCTGACAAGCAACAGTCAAATCCTACAGAAGTGGCTTGACTGATAACTGACCTAGCTTAAGAGATACTTTATTATTATTAGGCCACCTTCTACTTAAACAATGCCTAAAAGAAACTTTGACAACCTTTTCTGGAAAGGATTCACAGGAAAAGATTCTAGCACCCTTTGCGGTTGCTCTTATGGTTAGGGATCTACCATAAATGACTCATGTACCAAATGAAGGCAAAGGGATCCGAAAGTTATGTCAAAAAAGAAATTGGATCCTTACTGAAAAGCAAACAATGTACACCAAAGAGGAGAATAAAAGAGGTCTTAAGAAGTATGATGAACTTTATAGATGGTCACTTAGGATATTTACCCTCACATTGCACCTAAATAGATTTTCCTGAAGTGTGAGACCATTGCGCTTTGTGCTAGGAACACCCCTTGCGCTTCAGGGGCCTGTTGAAAATGGGAGAAACATGAGGCTTAATTTCTGATGTTTCCCCAACCAGTATGCATAGGGGGGGCAGGGGAGGGGAATTCAATTATTAACCTGTCACATCCTCGATCAAATCCCAGCTGAAATTACATTTCTGCACAGCTTCTGAAAATGGCCTACCTTTGGCAAGCTGCCAAGAATGAAGAGTCCAATATATAAAATAAAACAAATATCTGCAGAATAGACACTAACACACACCAACATCACACTGTTCAAATTTGAGGCACAGATGGTATGATGTTTAGGACGCTCCTGATTGCAATCATGAAGTATAAAATCAATCGGGTTAAGCAGGAAGGAACCATTCATTCCTCTTTCATTCAGTGTCGTACTGTTGGTCAGAAGCCACTTTGAATTAAGATAATAACCCTGCAGTTTCCTTTTCCACATCCACCAATTTCCTTTTCCACATCTACTAGCTCTGCTGTCTATAATTCCCAGGGATATTACATGCTGTGCAGGTACGGGGGAGCACTGCACCCCTGGAGGAATCATTTCAGATGCTCTACCCTGACCACTCCAGTTCATGGTTCCCAGAAGGGTTCCGGAAGAGGGGGAAGGAGCTAGCTTTCACCTGCATTCCACTCCTCCATGCTTTTCTCTGGCTCTGAAAAAAGCTCAGAAGATCCTTCCTCCTGAGACACTTGTAGGGAGCTCCCTAAATCATACCGCCTGTTGCTCCCCACCTCTTTACTTGCAAGTATGGCCAGGGATGCATTTGGGCCACAGTGCTGGTAGCTCTGTGTTGCCCTCCTGTGAGGACAGCTGCTGGGAAGATAGAGGCCGCATTTGCACGTAACATGAAACTTACACTCATTACACTCATTATGAATAGTTTGCATGGCTATCTGTGACCCTAGAACGTTATTCTGATTAGATTATTTATTCCACTATTGTTTTTCTTGGTTTTTTATCACTCATTTTCGGGTTGCTTCTTGCCAACACAGCCAGGCTGCTCTTCACTCCTACTTGCTACATGACTTAGTTCCCCCCTTGAATCTTCTTTACTGTGTTCTCTTGGCATGAGACCTGCTCTTATTTCTCTTCCTAGGGCCTTGATGCAGTAGGAGATAACCCTTCCCACCGAGAACAGCACAAGTGTCCTTTTTTCAGCCTCACCGTCTGATAGCCAGAAAACTGGCCTTGTCCCAAGGCATCGGCCAGGAAACACTGCCCTACATTCATTCACAATGGACCAAGTTGTGTGACCCAAATCAAACTTCAGCAGACTCACGTCTAGCCAAGTCTCAGATGTGTCTGGATCTGCATGCCCAGCATATTGGTACAGAATTCTGGACTCTGTCACTTTAGAATGCAGGTAGGGAAATCATATCTTTCTATGTTCCCCAGCACAAAAAGCCCCCTTCTTCTAGGAGCCAGCATATCAAGGAGGAAACATTTAGCATTGCCTCAGCCTGCTTCCTCATTCTGGGGAACTATGCAGAGTTGCTTTATGACCAAGGAAGGAAGGAAATGCGAGCACTTATTCAACAGTCTGCAAAAGAAAAAAGAAAAGAAAAGAAAAAAGAAGTCTGACTTTATGCTTAGACATTTTAATAAACAACATTTTAGGTAACCACTCACTTCCTCAAAGATGTCAGGAGTATAGATTGTCCTCGAAGATGCCTATTCTGCTGCTCCTATTAAAGAATTTTAATCAACTAATCCATCAGATGACTGCCTTCCCTCTTCTAACCCCAAATTTCACAACAGGAATGAAAGCAGCCCTTTCAGAAGATATGGATTCCATTTATTCTGGGTGGTGACTGTCTTGTCCTCTCATTATTAATGGAAGAGGAAAATGGAGCAAAATATTTCATGTTTTGTTGAATGTTTGCAGAAGTACTTTCCCCTCAAGACGGCATACCTTTAATCTCAGACATTTTTCCACGAACTCCTAAGTAGGTCACCAACCCAACCTTCACTGTTAAATTCTTCCTGCCTGAAGTTAATGCTTTTTCAATGCCCCACTGTTGAAGAATGCTGGTTTATTCATAAATCCAATTCCTCCTCCTCCTCAAAAGAAACTGTGAGGCAATGAAGTGGCTTTGTAGATTTCCACTGGTATTGTAATCCCCGCTTTTTCGTGTGCCTTTTTCTCCAAAGGTACCCTTGAAAGCTGCTGCTGTCTCAGATGGCTAAATGTACCTGCTGCTTCAAGCTAATTAGCAACCCCCTTTCCCTAAAGGACTCATCCATAATGGGCACATTCTACAAAATATGATCATACTGCTGTTTTTCAACTATAAAGAGAAGGCATATGCTTTTTAATAGAGAAGTTGGTCCTCATGCCCTAGGCCAATTAAGTTTCCTTGTAAATATGTTGGGGAACCCAAAACTCTGTGAACTCAAGTGCACAACCTATCTTGGATAAAGAATCATGACCATTCACAGGTTGCAGCTTTTGGTCCCAAGTACAGCTCCTACTTGCTTCTGCATTAAAACCGTGGGCAAGATCCATACCAAGTCCCTCTGAAATTAATAGGACTTAAGTTCATCATGTCTCATTTATTTCAATGGTGCTTAATCATGACTAATTCAGCCTGGATCCTGCCCACTATTTTGGCTGAAGATTATTTTATTTATTTATTTATTTAAAAAATCTAAATTGCCTTTCTGCTTTTAGAAAGGTTGCCAAGGCAGTGTACAGTCTTAAAAGCACAGTAACAAAAGTTACCAACATTAATAACAAAAACCACTGACTAGTAAATTCGTGGCCATGAGCTATTCAGAGCAGATTAACATGCAAAAGACCATCATGCTATGCCACGCCACGTCACAGTCCCCACAAAAAAGTGGCTTTAACAATCCCCACAAAGAAAGCAATTGAAGTGATCAGGCAAGGCTCTCAAAAGGAAGGGATGTGCATGAACCAGTTCAGTGGTGCCTTTCCAACTGGTTCAGAAGCAGGGTGGGGTTACCTTTAAGGAACAGGGAGGGCGCCCTTACCAAAACCGCCACCGCTGCCGACGCATTCCCCCCACCAACACTCGCACGTCAGGCACTTCCGGTTTTATGCTGACCGGGGCATACGCAGCAAGTGATTTTGGTGGCAGCACCAGTGGGAGAAACATAGGGGGTGGGGGAAGGTACCCTCTCTGCTCCTTAAAAGGTAACCCACCCACCCCACTGCCACCGAAACAATGTGTAGATCAATTGAGATTGAAATGATATGTTCCAGATAACAGGCTGACAGCAGCATTCTGTACAACATAAGAACAGCCCTGTTGGATCAGGCCCAAAGCCCATTTAGCCCAGCATCCTGTTTCACACAGTGGCCCACCAGATGCCGCTTCATAAGAAAGGTGCTCTAGGCCCCTGATCATCTTGGTTGCCCTCTTCTGCACCTTTTCCAGTTCTACAATGTCCTTTTTTAGATGTGGTGACCCGAATTATATGCAGTACTCCAGGTGTGGCTGCACCATAGTTTTGTATAAGGGCATTATATTAGCCGTTTTATTTTCAATCACCTTCCTAAAGATCCCTAGCATGGAATTGGACTTTTTTACAGCTGCCGCACATTGAGTCGACACTTTGAATGAGCTGTCCACCATGACTCCAAGATCCCTCTCCTGGTCAGTCACCAACAGCTCAGATCCCATCAACCTATACTTGAAGTTGGGTTTTTTCGTCCCCATGTGCATCACTTTATACTTGCCAACACTGAATCGCATTTGCCACTTTGTCGCCCACTCACCCAGTTTGGAGAGATTCTTTTGGAGCTCCTCACAACCCGTTTTGGATTTCACTACCGGAAAGAGTTTGGTATCATCTGCAAATTTGGCCACCTCGCCGCTTACCCCTGCTTCTAGATCATTTATCAATTTAAAAAGCATCGGTCCCAGTACAGATCCCTGGGGGACCCCACTTCTTACTTCCCTCCATTGTGAAAACTCTCCATTTATACGTAGCTTCCTAATACTCTTCAAGGGCAGCCCATGTAGAGTGCATTACAGTAATTTAATATTGGAAGCGGCTAATGAATATTTAATAGTGACCAGATTAAAAGCAGGGATTACAAGTTATAGGCATCAGAAGAACCCATATTTATTTATACACACACACACACACACACACACACACACACACACACACACTTCCTATGAGCTCGAGCTCTAAAATTTGGTACACATGTAATCCAAGATTCCAAAGCAGGTGTAGTAATGGTATTACCATTTGATCCAGCCAACGCAGGTAGGTAGACTCTGCTTGTGGGCTTCTCAAAAGTATCTGCCTGGTTACTACAAGAAACAGAGTGCTAGACTTTATGGATCCTTGGTCTAATCTGTTAGGGCTCTGCTTATTTTATTACATCTATACCCCATTTTCCCGCAAGGTGGGCTATGTGGGGCACCCAGGCAGTCTTCCATCGAGGCAGTGACCAGACCCCAGCTGATTTAGCTTCAGCAAGGTGGCAGTATCAGGTGCCATCAGACTATTCCCTAGGCCAGTGGTCTTATAATTCTTATATGTTGCCATAACTGCACTGAAGTCCAAACTACATTTTCACTAGCATCCACACCACTGACGTAACATTTGAATGACCCCACTTATAGGGAATCTAGCCCTTTGTAATTCCCTCAAAACACAAGGGAAAGTGGGTATTCTGCTTTGTTAGCTTTAAAAAAAAAATAGAAAAGTTCCACTGTTTGCATTTTGTTTTGTTTAGCATATGGCAGAAATATTGCATCTCCATAAAAATTGACAGATTAATTCTAACCCATTCCAGACAATGTACTATTATGCTGAAAGTCATAAGTTATGTATAAAGATCAGAACGCAAATCATTTAAATGCATGTTTGGCATACTTCTTGAAGCTCAGCATGTTTGACTTATAAAGGAGATGTAAGTGGGAGTCAAGAACACTGAATTTATTACTCATTGTATAGCACACCATGATAGCCACTCACATCATCTTGTAGCCAAGCTGCCCACTCTGGGAGATTTTCATCGCAAGGAGAACCACAGGCCAGAAACCACAATGTTCTGAAGAAACCCTCTCCAACATGCCTCTGCCTGTGTCCATCGCGATAATGATAACAACAGTGCTGAAAAGCTTCCCTTTTTATGCTATCAATAGCCACCATATTTAGCAAATCCTTCTGCATTTCTGCAAGTAGCACTTGCCAGCCTCTCGTGGGTCAGAGCTGTACAACAGGATTTGTACTGTAACTGTTCTGTGCCCTAAAAGGTTAAGGCCTAGCAGATACTATCAGCTTTGTGGGTTTAACAAAACTCCCAGAGCAGAGGCAGGACCTCGGATGTTGTTAAGAGTATTTATTTATTATTATTTATTTACACAGTCAGACAGGAGTTATTGACTGGTTTGTTTTATCCAGACATCGAGTCCTTCCCAAGGACCTGGGATGGCTGAATTTAATCATCAGTACTGTTGTTATTATTATAGATATTGTCGCAGAATATAGGCTGTTCCCAGTAAAGTTGCTTTTTGTATTTGGCTGGTGGTGATTTCTGTGGCCCTTATGGTGTTGAGGTGCTCTTCAAGTTGTTTTGGAATTGCACCTAGGGCACCAATTACTACTGGGATTATTTCGGTCTTCTTCTGCCACAGCCTTTCAATTTCAATTTGTAGATCTTTGTATTTTGTGATTTTTTTCTATTTCTTTTTCTTTTATTCTGCTATCCCCTGGTATTGCTATGTTGATTATTTTAACTTGTTTTTCTTTCTGCTCGACTACAGTTATATCTGGTGTATTGTGTGGCAGATGTTTGTTTGTTTGTAGTCAGAAGAACCATAATATTTTTTGCACCTTCATTTTCTACAACTTTTTCAATTTTATGGTCCCACCAGTCTTTGGCTACAGGTAGCTTGTATTTTTTGCAGATGTTCCAGTGTATCATCCCTGCTACCTTGTCATGCCTTTCTTTGTAGTCAGTCTGTGCGATCTTTTTACAACAGCTGATTAGGTGGTCCACTGTTTCATCTGCTTCTTTACAAAGGCGGCACTTGCTGTTTGTTGTTGACTTTTCTACTTTTGCAGCTAGTATTAAACCCTCTGTTTCTTTCTTCAAGTTGCCATTCTTAAGCCATTGCCAGGTCTTGTTGATGTCTGATTTTCCACTTATATTGTGCAAATAGTGACCATGCAGGGGCTTATTTCTCCATTTTTCTGCTCAGTTTTTGACTTGTTCTTTCTTGTAGGCCTGCTTTGTTTCATTGGTGTTGAATAGTTTCTCATTATTAACCATTTTAAGTGCATCTTCTTCACTTTCCTTGATATATTGTGCAAGGCCTCTTTTCTCCTCCTCTACTGTTTGATGGATTTGCAGCATTCCTCTTCCACCTGAGCTGCGAGGGAGGTATAGCCTATCTACATCACTGTGGGGGTGCAGTGCATGACTGATGGTCATTATTTTCCTGATCTTACAATCTAGCGTCTCTAGCTCTGCCTGGGTCCAGTCTATTATTCCTGCAGTGTATCTGATAACAGGTATAGCCCAGGTGTTTATGGCTTGTATGGTGTTCCCGCCATTGAGTTTGGACTTGAGGATTTTTCCTAACTCTCCTGATGTATTCACCTCCAATTTTTCTTTTAACTTCAGTGTGTGCAATGTTATCAGCCTGGAGAATGCCCAAGTATTTGTAATGTTCTTTCTCTTCCAGGTTCTTGATCTTGCTTCCATTGGGCAGTTCTATTCCTTCTGTTTTTCTTATTTTTCCTCTATTCATTATTAATACAGCACACTTGTCTAGTCCAAACTCCATTGCTATATCGCTACTGAATATACGGACAGTGTTTAGCAGTGATTCGATTTCTGACTGGGACTTTCCATACAACTTCAGATCATCCATGTACAGCAGATGGTTGATTTTACTTGATGTTTTAGATGTTTGGTATCCGAGGCCTGTTTTGTTTAGTATTTGTGAAAGTGGAGTCATGGTGATTACAAACAACAGAGAGAATAGTGAGTCGCCTTGGAAAATACCTCTTCTAATGCTAAACTGTCCAAGTGTCTCGCCATTGATTGTTAACTGTGTACTCCACATGCTCATTGCTTTTTTAAATAAATATCTGAATGTTTTTGCTGACACCAGTTGTTTCTAAACATTTTAGTATCCATGTGTGATGCAATGAGTCGAAGGCTTTCTTGTAGTCAATCCATGCAACACTTAGATTTGTTTTTCTTCTCTTGCAATTTTGTAAAATCATTTTGTCAATCAGCAGCTGGTCTTTTGTGCCTTTGGTGTTCGGGCAATTTCCTTTCTGTTCAACTGGAAGTTGTTTGTTAGTTAATAAGTGTTGCATTACTTCATCTGCTATTATTCCAGTTAATAATTTGAACATAGTTGGCAGGCAGGTTATCGGTCTATAATTACTTGGAACTGCACCTTTTGCTGGGTCTTTCATGATGAGATGAGTTTTCCCAGTTGTTAGCCATTGTTCAATATCACCTCCTTGCAAAATGTGATTGAACTGTTTTGATAGTTGTTTATGAAGGCTTGTTAGGTGTTTAAGCCAAAAGCCATGCAGTTCATCGTCCCCTGGTGCAGTCCAATTTTTAATTTTCTTTGCTCTTTCACTTATTAATTCTGGTGTTATTATTAGATCTTGCATTTGTTGGTTACATTTTTCGACCCACAAACCATGCCAAGGTAGTGCCTCACTGGAGGTGGTATTATTATTATTATTATTATTAATTCAATTTCTATACTGCCCTTCCAAAAATGGCTCAGGGTGGTTTACACAGAGAAATAATAAATAAATAAGATGGCTCCCTGTCCCCAAAGGGCTCACCATCTAAAAGGAAATATAAGATCGACACCAGCAACAGTCACTGGAGGTACTGTGCTGGGGGTGGATAGGGCCAGTTACTCTCCCTCTGCTAAATAAAGAGAATCACCAACTTAAAAGGTGGCTCTTTGCCAAGTTAGCAGGGGTTAGCAAGAGTACCTTCACTCTCCCTGCTCTACAGGTCTGAAGAGACTATAGGATACAGTACCTTCGCTATTCACATGACCTACGGGGGGGGGGGGGAGGCTGCACAAACCCAACCTTCCCCGCAGATGATCAGTAAGAGTACACTGGGAGTGTGGACCATGCTTCCATATGATCAAGATCCAGAGCGCCGGAACAATGTAGCCCAGCCTCCGGAATTCCACAATGCACTAATCACCGAGTGCGGTGCACTGGGGAATTCTCCCACGAGAGGGGCGCTCTAGGAGACACATGATCCCGGAGCCTAGGTTAAGGGTGTGCTCGGTCCCTTAATGCTGGCTAAAAGCTGCGTTAAAAAACTGGGCTAAAGGGCACTGCCCCACTGGGATTGGACCCTAGCCTGGGTTAGGCTGTGAGTGAGAAGAGCCCCATTGTATTGCATGGTACTTTGAAAATCAGTCCAGAAAGGTTAGTTAGTCACAAGTGTTTGCAGGCCTGTCTTTCCACAAATTATTTAAGTAGTCAATTGGGGAGGGGTGGGGGTGTCACTGCCAGCTAAATGGAGTGGGGCACGGTGGGGGTCTAGTTTCCCAATTTACATGCTAACAATGCTTACTTGTTATAGGTGACCAGGTAGAGGACTACTGACAGGCCTGTATGAAAAATCCTCCACTCTGCCTTTTGTTCTACTAGCAAAGGATAAATGAGACACAAGAATGCACAAGATCAAAGTGCCTGATGCCATTAAGGCACCCACACCTCTGACCCAGAGGCAGTGCCATTTCTTTTAAGGTTTCTAGACCAGGGCAACGGCCCACATGAGCAATTTCACCTGTCATGGTGCTACAATGTTCTACTTGTATTCATCACTGTGTGCAGAATGGAACTGAGGTGTCCGAAATGCTCCCCGCCCTGCAAGAAACTGTTCCTTTTAATGAAACAAATAAAGCTGTGATCAGGAGAAACGCTAAGGGTTCAGTTCACATGTTCAACAACCAAAATCGGGGACACGGCCTGAAGGCTATTGTGTGCTGCCCCCTCCTCTTACAACCTCAGCTTCAGAAAGGATATTTACATCCTGGTTTGTTTACACTACAGCTCATATGAACCTAAAAACTGTACTTTAACTCTGGTTCACAAACCAGGATGTGATCCAGAGTTCAATTTCTATTTCCACATTCTAGTTTGTGAACCAGAGTTAAGTCACAGTTCCCACCTTCACACAAGATCAATGGTAAACAAACCAGGATACTGACAGCACATGAGCAGAGAAGGTATGGTGAGAGAGCAACTGCAGAGTCTTGGGAGGCTTTGGACAGCATTCCCAATATAAATTAACATAGTTTCTGAGAAAATGACCCATTATGAAGCACTAGCAGAAAAACATAATTTGAAACTCTGTTTATATCAGAATGTCCTTATGAGCACTACTTATTGCAAGCTGCTATGAGTCTCGAGAAGAAAAGCAAGGCCATAAATATTCTAAACTAGTAGGTGGGGTCTGTTGACTGGGCAAAGCCATTTTGGCACAGATTACACTTATAAGAAATTTCAATAAATTAAATATATGTCATTGAAATTTATAGGTTTCAATTGCAAAGATTATTTTATTGAATAATTACTAGGGGTGTGCACCAATCATTTGCCGCAGTTTGTCATTGGAATTTGTAGGTTTCAATTGCAAAGATTATTTTATTGAATAATTACTAGGGGTGTGCACCAATCATTTGCCGCAGTTTGGTCTGAATTTGGATCAAACCATGGGTCCATGAGCTGGTTTGGTTGAACTGAACAGCTAGGCTGGTCAGTTCGATCAACTGGCTCAAACCAGTTCAATGTGGTTTGTGATCAAGCTGCTTGAAGTGGCCCAGATCGCGGCAGTCTGGTTCATGATTTAACACCTCACCCAACCTGATGAGAATCAAGCTCCCTGAAATCCTGTCTCTCAGGGATCTGCAGTTCCTTCTACAGCCATACTCCATGGCCACGCGTCCTGCCCTCACCCCTAGCCTCCTCCTTTCTAACAAAGAAACCCTTCTCTTTCTTCCAATGGCTGTCTAGGTCCCACCCACCTAGTGTGCTGATTGGCTGATCCCTGGAGTTCACCAGCCTGTCTGTCAGGACAGAGTTCACTTCCGTTTAACTCTTTAGGGGAGAGGAGGGGCTGGTCAGTGACTGGTCACTACAATGGTAAATCTGAATCTGAGAAAAATCTTCTGCTTCTCTTGGGTATTATGTCATTTTGAAATCAGTGATCTAATTACTGAATGTTAAAAATCTGTTGATAACAATAACAGCTAAAGTATAGGAGCACAGGAAGCTGCCTTATACCGAGTCAGAGCATTGGTCCATCTAGCTCATCTTGTCTACACAGACTGGCAATGGCATCTCCAAGGTTTCAGGCTGGAGTCTCTCAGCGTCCTATCTAGGAAATGCCAGGGAGGGAACTTGCAACCTTTTGCATGAAAGCATGCAAGTGCTCTTCCCAGAGCAGCCCCAGGACCTAAGAGGAATATCTTACAGTGCTCACATATGCTCTCCCATTCAAATACAAACCAAGGTGGACCCAGCTTAGCAGACAGGACACTTCATGCTTGCTACCACAAGACCAGCTCTCCTCCCTCCATATAATATGATTTTATTCAGAATTTCTTCCAAAAATGCAACCAAAATGTAAACATTTCCTCCAACATATTCTGGTGCAAAAAGTAGCGCATTCAGTTAATTTCAGTGGCAGGATTGTGTATGCAAAAGCTGGTACCTGTAGGTCATTGGGAAGTGTAACTTTATTTCACACAAACCAACCAACCAGATTCTTCAAAATATATAAGAGATTATCCATGCCTCTCTCTAGGTCAGAAAGTTTATTAAAAATCAGCAGAAAACAGCTGGAAGGTACCTCCAGTCAGTGAGGTGCTGTCTTGCATTAAAGCATTTGTTCATTGTCTGCTGCAAGTTCAAGAATGAAAGGTACAAATGTTCCCTCCCATATCCAAAACAAACAACATTGTACTTAGTATGAAAGCCACAGTCTGCTCATTGGCTCTTATCTCAAGAGTCAACAGTAACCCTTGCACAGAATCTTAATTCTTCATTGAAGTTCATCTGCCACATAGACTAAACTCACTAAGGTGCTATTTTTAAACTACCTCAAAGCCCTATTAGAAGAGGCATCGAGCTGGCAATACCAGATTCGGAATCTTCCTGCCTAGTAAGCCAGACAGATTACGTATTAGTGAAGCAAAAATATGTTAGCTAACCTTGCATCACCTTAGAGAGAGATGGAGGCAGGAAAGGCAGCTACAGTTTTATAAAGTCATTTTTAAGTCCCTTATAGGGAAAAAGGCTTGGGTGGCAAACAAACAAAAAGATGCCCAGCTGAAGATTTCCTGGAAGTCCTAAGCAAACAATAGTGTAAATTAAACCTTTAAAGGACAAGAATGTCAGATTACATAAATATTAAAAGCATCAGTTTATACAAAATGCCTTACAGCTCTAGAAGCCTTAACTATATGAAAACACAGGAGTTTGAATAAGCAGCTGTGAGCCAGTTTAGATGCTAGTAAATTGAACCAAAAGCCAGTGAATTCAACAGACCAAGGCATGGAGTCTCGAGCGGCACAGTGCAATTCCCAACACAGTGCATTCATTGCTATTTCGTGTTGGTGGTTCACATGAAGCATGGAAATTCAAAACTACTCCACACATCTCAGTCCAATACTCCATGGCAAGATGATGGCAACTAGATTAAATGGAATATAGGAAGCTGCCATATACTGAGTCAGACCATAGGTCCATCTCGCTCAATATTGTCTACACAGACTGGCAGCGGCTTCACCAAGGTTGCAGGCAGGAATCTCTCTCAGCCCTAGCTTGGAGAAGCCAGGGAGGGAACTTGAAACCTTCTGCTCTTCCCAGAGCGACTCCATCCCCTAAGGGGAATATCTTACAGCGCTCACACTTCTAGTCTCCCTTTCGTATGTAACCAGGGCGGATCCTGCTTAGCTTAAGGGGACAAGTCATGCTTGCTACCACAAGACCAGCTCTCTTCCCATTCCCACATGGCTTCATGAAAGAATGTTTATATGCCACCTTTTGGACTGGTAACCCTCAAAGCAGCTGACAAGAAGAGAAAATAATGAAACAGACATAGATTAACACAAAATAAAGCAGTGGTTCAGGTTATCCATGAACTGGTTCAGCACCTCCTTTCAGAAGTGCCAAACCAGCCCGGATGCCCACAGCCAAACCGGTTCAGCAGGGCTGGATTCCCTTTAAAAGCAAGTAAGCAGGTTCTTACCTGCTCAGTTGCTGCCCTACCGCTTTTCTGGGCATCGTGCTCACATGCACAGTGGCCATGGGTGTGCCGATGCCACACGCAGGCTGCAGGGAACATTGCCACAGCCACATGTGGCCTTTGCTAGAGCAAGGGCTGCACCCAAAAAATACAGCAGGGCGGCAGTGGAGTAGGTAAGGATCTGCTTACCTGCTTCTTAAGGGAATCGTTCCCCACCTCACTCATGGCTGCCCAAGCCCATTTGGGCACATCCCTAGCAGGAGTGATTGATGAAGACACTGGGGATCAGTGATGTAAAATGTTTTCCCCCCAGTCTTCAGTTTAGATGCTAGTATGCTGCTGCTGGGAAACAAATTTATGACAAAGCAAAAATTTATGACAAATTTATGACAAAGAACCCCTGCTAACTTGGCAAAGAGCCACCTTTTAACGTGGTGATTCTCTTTTATTTAGCAGGGGGAGAGTAACTGGCCCAGTCCACCCCCAGCACAGTACCTCCAGTGACTGTTGCTGGTGTCTATCTTATATTTCTTTTTAGATTGTGAGCCCTTTGGGGACAGAGATCCATCTTATTTATTTATTATTTCTCTGTTTAAACCGCCCTGAGCCATTTTGGGAGGGGCAGTATAGAAATTGAATAAATAAATAAATAAATAAATAAATAAATAAATAAATAAAAATAAATAAAATAAAATAAAATAAAATAAAATAATAAATTTTTTTAAAGCTGTCAATTTTATACCTGGTTGTGAGTTTCCCAGAAGGTTCTGACTGATGTAGAAAGAGAATGCTGGATTGGCACCTCATATTTTTATGCCTGTAGGAAATGGTGGCTGCATCGATGGATGCAACAACTCAGATACTACTTCCACTACTTGGCTGAATTCCCTAGGCTGCTCACTTTATCAAATTCCTCCAATGTCTGAGCACTAACTGTAGAGAAAGGCTATATTCCTTAAAGTTCTCCTCCAATCAGTGTCTTCCACAAAAGGCAATGAAATAGTTAAAAGTGGCCCTCATTATTCATGGTGGCTCCGTTCCCGTCTGCAACCATGGATAATGAAGTCGCGGATCATGAGACCTTGAGGCAATGGGAATTGAGGGTTAGGTTCCTGGAGGTGGGAAAGGTGCAGGAAAAGGCAGATATAATAGAAACAAAGTGCAGTACCATGCTCTGCAGGTCTCCAGCTGTCCAGCAATGCCCCCCAACCCCAAATTTGCCCATTTCCCATGAAAAATCCAGGATTTTTAACACAAAACACAATACAAAAAGCCACAAAATGACTGTTCAGTAAAATGGTGTCTGGAAATGACCTCAGAAATCATTTCCAGCCAGCCAGGAACTGCAGTATTATTCAACTGCGTATCATGAGGTTGGGTCTACATTGCCCAACCGTGGATACGCAAAACCGCAGGTGCCAGGAGGACCATGGACAATGAGTGCCACCTATATAGCCAAGTTACAGGCTGCCTTCTCTAACAGATGTCCCTGCTGGCAGTACCATTGGGCATGGGAGCCTGCAAAAGGAAAAGGTGGGGGGGGATAGGGAGAGAGAGAGTGTGTATATGCTCACACACTTAACATGAAGAATGCAAACGTAGTGCTAACAGAATGTGGAGTCTAAAAGCAATAATATGAATGAGATAAGTTTGCTTTGACTTAACCAAAGACATCCACTCAAAGCTTCAAGATAAGATAAACTAAAAGGAAACAAAGAGAGATGCTAAAAGCCTATTTTGAGCAAGCTCATTTAAAAAAAAATCACCAGAGTAATCTGTCATTCCCTCTAATATTTAATGAATTTAAAATGCACCACTTTATTGCAAGCCTGGATGCAATATTCCTAAAAAGGGTGTGTATGTGTGGAAAGGGGCTGATTCACATGTTAATCCAGCCCAGCAATCCTCACCCTGTAGTAGAGCACCAGACAGACATGTCCCCTACCTCCAACACGCCTAGTTCACATAATCTCTGCCCCCAAGCCCCACCTTATTTTGAGAGGATGCAATCACAAAAGTCAGGCTTCCTCACAGGACATGCAATATTCAAATTATAGAATAGATAGAAGGGTCTTGTGGTAGCAAGCATGACTTGTCCCCATAGCTAAGCAGGGTCTGCCCTGGTTGCATCTGAATGGGAGACTTGATGTGTGAGCACTGCAAGAGATTCCCCTCAGGGGATGGAGCCACTCTGGGAAGAGCAGAAGGTTTCAAGTTCCCTCCCTGGCTTCTCCAAGATAGGGCTGAGAGAGACTCCTGCCTGCAACCTTGGAGAAGCCGCTGCCAGTCTGTGAAGACAATACTGAGCTAGATAGATCAATGGTCTGACTCAGTATATGGCAGTTTCCTATGTTCCTATGCCCTTAATAAAATTCACAAAAAACTACCTGTTGACTCCTCTCTGCCAAGCTCCTGCCCACAGATAGGGATGCTTTAGCACAGAGTATCCTAACTGATGCCTATCTATTGAAATACTGTACCCATAAGTAGAGATTCCACAACCTCCCTAAGCTGTTTAGGCCAAACTAGACATGGCAGAAGAGATCGGGATCATGCAGTGTTTCACTTTTTTAAAGCAAATATCATCTCAAAGTCAGACTGAGATCATGGCACTGGGGGCGGGGGGGAGGCAGTGCCCCTTTCCACTCCCCAGCCCTTTACACTGTTTTTGTAGCAGAGTGTAACAGAGCAGAAAATAAGGCTTGTTAAGTTTATAGAACAATGTTACTAAGATTTATTACTTAACTATTAGCAAATCATAAACAGTCCTATTCTGAGTGAAACATCATCCTAACAGAAAAATAACAGTCTCAAGTGTCCAGTAAGAAATACAGACCAATCAGTCTACATGATTGACACAAAAATTCTAAACTCCACCACAAGCCTATACAAACATATAATACATAAGTGGCAAGAACAAAAACAATGTATATATGCATAAATCCCAACATTCCCCTTCTCATTGTCTTGTTTCTTAGGAACTCATTCATTTACGGTCAATGACCAAATAAACACTACAGCAAAGCAATACAGTACAATACAATAACACAAGTAAAAATTTAAAAACCAGTTTGCAGACACCTTATTTTACAAGCCTCCGAACAAAGACAAGTATTCCTATGAGTAACTTCTTCATGCCTATCTCCTAAAAAAACACCCAATGATATTACATGATATTTCACATCAATATGTTTATCTCTCTGTGTAACCTCACTTTGTGACAGAATAATACAACTTTGTCTTCATACCTTATAGAAGGCTTCAATGCAACTACTCCAAACCTTCTAGAAGTTTGTGGAACCAAATAATCTCCTGACAAGCTTGTACCATGAATATATGCTCAGCTTCGGTTGAAAATAAAGCTACAATAGATTGTTTCTTGCTTAACCACGAGATTCCTCCTCCTTCATAGAAAAATCCATTGCCACTAGTTGACTTTCTGTCATCTCTATCTTCAGCCCAGTTGGCATCCACGTATCCTACAAACTTGGGTTGCTCACATGCTGGCAGTACTAATTCCACAGCTGCTGTGCCCTTTAAATACTGTGCAGTTCTTTTAAGTGAAATCCAGTCCTTCTTTGTTGGTGAATTCATTTTGCTACACAATATTTCAACTGTTGCTCCAATATCAGGACACGATACAGTTGTGACTTTACAAATCCCATTCTGTAGTTTTCACTGTTTTTCAGAGACTGATTGGATTTCTTCTAATTTAAGAAACCCACTTCCCATTGGAGTACTCATCTCATCCGACTCTGTTACACAGACACTCAAGTCTACTATCTTTTGCCTCTGACTGAGTGCAAAACTTCCATCATCTCACCTTTTCATTGTATCCCAAGATATTTCACCCAAAGCTTTAATTTCTACTTTTTATTTAAATCTTTCACTATCTCATAATCTTTCTTATCCCAATGACAAACAATCAGATCATCCACATAAACTGTATAAGAATGTAAGTCCATCTTCCATCTCTATTTCTAGTGTACAGACAAGGATCAACCTTTCCCTTTCTAAATCCTTCTTCCAGAAGCAATTGACTTAAATTTGCCATTCCAAGCTCTGGCTGCTTGTTTAAAGTCCACATATACTTTTTGATATCACCATATAAAAATGTAATCTTTACATCCATTCCCTTAGATACAACAATTACAGGTAACAGTCTAATCGATGTGTACTTAACTATTGATACAAAGGTTTCTTCATAGTCCTCACCATATTTCTGGGCATACCCCTTATCGACCAACCTGGCTTTATATCTCTGAATGTCTACTTTTTCATCACACTTAATGGTAAACACCCATTTGCATCCTATAGCCTTTCTGTTTTCTGGTAATGTTACAAATGTCCATGTCTTAATCTTATGAAGGGAATCAATCTCTTCCTTAGCAGATTGTGTCCACTTATGGGTATGCAAACTGGGTATTCCTTTTGTTTTATCCCAATCTATGGATTCAGGTATTTGATCCTCTTTTGTCTCAAAAGAAAATCTTTTAGGTGGAATCCCTTTATTAATTATATTTGACCGTCTCACCCCTAATAGTGGTTCAACCACCCCTTCTTGATCAGATCTTTCTGCAGTGTCAAGACTGATGATTACTTCCTTATTTTGACATGGTAGTTTCTGTTCAGCTTCTTCCCCTGAAAACTAAGTAACAATTAGACATTGTACTAACATTAGAGTCCTGTTTCTCATCAAAGAAAGCAACACTACACAACTTAATAGTATCTGTGGCAGGGACGAGCATTCTATAATTTTTACTGCCCGATTCAAATCCCACAAAAATTCCTTTCTCATTTCTATTGCGCAAGTTCCCCCTCTACTTCTTGGGATGTATGTGTATGCTTTACTTCCCAACACTTTGGTGTGCTTTAAATTGAGTTCTCTTGGATTCTTTTGGTTCAAAAGGAGTTAAATCTTTGGTTTAAGTGGGTACTCTACTCTGTAGATAAGTTCCTGTCTTAATAGCTTCCTCCAGTACTTATTCTCCAGTCCTGAATCAAGAAGCATGCTTCTGCACATTTCAAGTAGAGTTCTATTTTTCCACTCAGCTACTCCATGTTGTTCTTGAGTATATGGAATTGTTCTTTTATGTTTAATTCCATGTTCCTTTAAATAATGCTCAATGTCATTTCCGTAATATTCACCACCATTGTCAGTACACAAAGTCTTAAGGTATCTTCCCAAATCTGTCAGTGATTCTGCTCACATACTCCGATTTTCAATACCTCACTTTTATCCTTCATCAAATTTATACACACACACACACACAAACAAACAAATATTTATACTGCTTTTCAACAAAAGTTTCCAAAGCAGTTTACAGAGAGAGAGAGAGAGAGAGAGAGAGAGAGAGAGGAATCTCTGTCCCCAAAGGGCTCACAATCTAAAAAGAAACATAAGAGACACCAACAACAGTCACTGGAACTACCGTGCTGGGGTTGGATAGGGCCAGTTACTCCCTGCCTGCTAAATAAAGAGAATCACCTTGTTCAAAAGGTGCCTCTTTGTCCAATTAGCAGGGGTAACTGGGTAAAAGTCAGAAAATACAAATTTCCCCCAAGTGTTTTCAATGGGAAAGGGCCACAAACACAGGGTTGATTAAAAATCTATTTTTTAAAAAAACTGGATTTTTAAAGTTAAGTCAGATTTTTAAAATTTCATAAAGAACCTAGTCAAAGATATCATCATGAATATTAGTCATAATTAGATTCTATGAACATGTTAACAGCAGTATGTAAGAATGAGAAATAACAAACCTGATCAGTCCTATTCTCCAAGTGGTATACATGCAGCATGCACACATAGTCAAGCCCTTGCTCCCACCCCCCACCCCAAGTGTAACAACAAAGGTCAATGAACGAATAGAGGATATGGAGGGGATATGTGAGTACTTCCGCACACAAAACGTTTCCTATTAGTAAGTTTATGAGCATAATTTTGGACTGTTTCCTCCCTTTCTGTTTGTTCTCTCAGATCAAACTCCAACAAACATTCTTGTACAAAACTGAAAGTCATATTCTCCTTTATTTGCAGGAAGTTAATAATACTTTTGTAATGCTCACACAAATTATTTAGCAAGAGCCCAATTTCAGCTAGTTCAGGTAATCTTATCTCCTGCTCTTCTAATTCTTTCAATATTGCCAAGAAATAGCCTATGTGCTTCTGCAACATTTCACCTTCTTTGAATCTTTTGTTGCACAACTTTAGCATTAGGGGTGTGCACAAAACCAAAAAACCCAGTTCAGTTCAAGTAGAACCAGATTTGAACCAGGTCCAGTTCGGTTCTGTGCACATTAGACTCGGGTCTGGTCCAGCTGTAGTCCAAACCTGTTCAGGCCCAACTCAGGGAAAAGTTGTTGTTTTTTTAAAGAACAAAATGGCAGACTTACCACCATTGCTGGGCTCCAGGGGTGTTGTTGCAGCCACAGGAGACCCTGTTGATGTTCCCCCTCCCCCTGCTGATCCCCCAGTCATTTTCAACCCATTACCCGGACTTGCCCTGGACTGGTCCAGCGGGTTCAGCTTGACTTTGAGCCAAACTGGGCCTGGTACGGCTCAAGGGCAATTCCTCAATTCAGGCCAGTTCGATGTCAGACCAGTTCGGTGTCAAGCCGGTTTGCACATCCCTGTTTTAGTATGATAGAGACTTAATTGGTCACAGTTTTTTGTAGAAAACCCTCCTTCAATCTCTCCCATATTTCTCTTGAGATTTTCTTATCTTCTGCATGATATAGCAACTTATCACTTACAATTAAGGAGGAATCTCCCATGGCCTGCATGTTTGCAGCATCCCATGCCTGCTGCTCTCTTCCACTCTCTAATGGTCTTTGTTCTTCCAGTACAAAATACAGTCCAAGAGTATTTAAGCCACATTTTTAAATAACCAACTTCTACAGTTTGTATCACTCAGCATCTTTATAGCTAAATGCATCTTTGTAGACCCAAAAGTAGACATTTCTTGTTCATAAACTTCTTGTTGCTTCTTTTATTATTTCCAGCACTCCGGGCCCATAACCCCATGTAGCAGAGTGTAACAGAGTGGAAAACGAGGCTTGTTAGCTTTCCATTAACAAAATTACTAAGATTAATTACTTAACTATTTCTGAATCATAAACAGTCCTACTCTGAGTGAAAGATCATCCTAACAGAAAAATAACAGTCTCAAGCATCCAGTAAGAAATACAAACTGACCAATCAGTCTACAGAACTGATGACTGACACGACACAAACACTGATTGTGAACATTGATGATTGACACAACACAAAGCCTATACAAAGATACACGTACATCAGTGGCAAGAACAAAGAAAATGTATATGCCCATACATCCCAACCAGTGCTCTGTTTTTCATCTGCATGCAGAATGAGTTTTGTTCTGGGTGGCAATATCAAGGCAGTGTGCATGCACATGCACTCAGAGCGGGGCCTTCCTGAATAAACCTGAGCACACTCTAAAATTAACTGAGTGGACATAAACAAAAATGTATGAGTGCCTTAGAAGGAACATTGATCCCAACAGTTTTCACATATTTAAGTCAGGCTTTGTCTGTATATGCAGCAGAATGAGATGGTAGAATGGACTGGGCCACTGCAGATAGATCTCATTTTGTATGCCTTGAAAACTAGCAAAATGTGAAGAACAGTACTAGTACTGTTTGCTCCATGCTGTGCTATAATTTTCTATTTGTAGGGCTTGTGTTTACATGGGAGAGAATTTTTTTTAAAAAAAATATGTATTTAAAAATTTTCTATCCCGCCTCTTCAGCACATTGCTGCTCATGGTAGATTACAACAAAAACCCAAAACAACTGGAGCTTTACTGTTCATATAGTCGGTAAGCTTTCTCTAATGCTTAACAGACATTCACACCCCATTCACACCCTAGACCAGGCATCCCCAAACTGTGGCCCTCCAGATGCTGCTGAACTACAACTTCCAGCATACCCAACCCCAAAAAATTGTGTCTAGGGATGCTGGGAGTTGTAGTTCAGCAACATCTGGAGGGCCGCAGTTTGTGGATGCCTGCCCTAGACATTCACAGCTTAACATCTTTATCAGCCTTTAAAAGAATCCTTAAAATGATTTTTTTAGCCTGGCTTTTTGTAATCTTTGAATGTTTAAAATTGTTGTTTTGACCGTTTATTTTTATTGTATTCATTTTGTTAACTGCCTAGAGCCTTGGGAGCAGGTGGTATATAAGTAAAATAGCTAAATAAAAAACTGTAAATAATTATAAAAAATAAAAATAAACGTGGATTTATGTTTCTTTAGTTGCAATCATTTTGTCCCCTTGGAGAATTACAGCAAGAGTGCACTCTGACATCTAGGCTACATGGGGTAGATTTCATCAATAAACTGACCAGGCACACATTTAAGCATTTACCTTGAATAAACAGACACATTAGAAAATGGAATATTCTGGAGAAACACATTACCTTTATCCCCACTTCCAACAGAAAGACAAGTTAGGATGATCTCCATGTTTACTATTAAATTTACCTATAGGTTTCATGACATATGAAGCTGAATCCAGATAAGACGGAGGTACTTATTGTCCAGGGGTCAGAACTCCAGAGATGATTTTGATCTACCTGTTCTAGATGGGGTCATACTTTCCCAAAAGGAACAGATTTGCAGTCTGGGAGTACTTCTGGATTCACACCTCTCCCTGGTTTCTCAGGTTGAGGCGGTGGCCAGGGGTGCTTTCTATCAGCTTCGGCTGATAAGCCAACTGCGCCAGTTTCTTGAGATCAATGACCTCAAATCAGTGGTACATTTGTTGATAACCTCCAAACTTGACTTTTGTAATGTGCTCTACATGGGTCTGCCTTTGTACGTAGTCCGGAAACTTCAGTTGGTTAAGAATGTGGCAGCCAGGTTGGTCTCTGGGTCATCTCGGAGAGACCATGTTACACCTCTGCTGATGGAGTTACACTGGCTGCCTATAGGTTTCCGGGCAAAATACAAAGTGCTAGTTATAACTTATAAAGCCCTAAATGGCTTAGGCTCTAGGTATTTGAGAGAACATCTTCTTCATTATCAGCCCCACCGTCCATTGAGGTCATCCATGGAGGTCCGTCTCCAGTTGCCGCCAGTTCGTCTGGTGGCCACATGGAGACGGGCCTTCTCAGTTGCTGCCCCAGGACTATGGAATGCACTCCCTATTGAGATACGATCCTCCTCATCTCTGACAATTTTTTAAAAATTAAAAAATTTTAAAAAATTTAAAAGGTGTTTTTAAAAAAAAACAAAAAACAAAAAACATATTTTTACTTGGCCTTTTTCAGCTTTTTAATAGGTTTTTTAATTCTGTGATTGACTTTTAAATTGTTAGTTTTTAATTGTTTTTGTGTTTTTATGTGTGTTTTTAACTGTTATATCATTGTGAACCGCCCAGAGACACAAGTTTGGGGCAGTATAAAAGTGTGATGAATAATAATAATAAATAATAATATGCAGATGATATGGAAGGAGAGTAGTGGAATATCTCTTCTCATTACTAAGGTCTTAACAGCCTCTGTGCTCCCACAAGAAATGGAAACAGGTTCTGGTCTAAGCATATACAAACATAACAGTAAGTTTGTGCAGTGGAATAGTTCTGACAGTACTATCGGATCTGATAGTGCCACTGTCAGAATTAATTCTGACATGATTTTCATTAAGCTCTATTGTGTTGTAACTGTCAGAATTAATTCTCTATTGTGTCAGTCGGAATTGTCCTAGGGGATTCTCTTACTGCACTTTTTGTAGCTGTTTCTGCCATGAAATGTTTAAATGTTTCTTTAAATGTTTAAAAATCTGATCTCCATGAAAGTCCTAACACAGTGCTACTATCAACTGCTACGACCATGTTAATTTTGAAAACCAGAATTCCAGAATGGTAACATAGAGTGCAAAAAGAAGGTAAGGTATAGGTAAAGTGTGCTGTCGAGTTGATTTCAACTCCTGGCACCCACAGAGCCCTGTGGTTTTCTTTGGTAGAATACAGGAGGGGTTTACCATTGCATCCTCCCACGCAGATGCCTTTCAGCATCTTCCTATATGGCTGCTGCCCGATATAAGTACCAGCAGGGATTCGAACCAGCAACCTTCTGCTTGTTAGTCAAGCATTTCCCCATTGAGCAACTTAAGGTGGTACTACTCTGTATATGAAGGCAAGGGGAAATTCCTCCAAATAAAGCTTGAATGATGTTTAGAGTAGCAGCTTCAATTCCTGCATTTTTGTAATTTTTTGCCAGGAAACAAGCAGTTTAGAGGATGCAAAGGTTTTAAAACTTTTTCAAAAATGTGTTTAAAAACCAATAGGTGGACTGATTACCTTTAAATTCAAAACACATAGTATTGTCACCAGATTACTACCACCATGAGACATTTAAAGTTTTATGCCCAGTCATTCAGGAGTTTTTTTTCATTTTCCATTGATCTCTAAGGGGGAAATATTCCAATGTAAGTCTATTCCAAACTGAAATTCTGTATGACATTAAAAATTGGCACCCAGTCTGATTCCTACAATTTTTATGTCGGATCATACTAGGATCAGAGATGTTATTTTTTCCTGGTGCACAGGCAATTACATGATTAAAATAGCATTTGTGAGGTCTCTTTGATCCCTGGCACCATAAGTGCATAGTACTTTTGTTTCTCATACAATGCAATAGGGACTGTTAAGACCACAATATCAAGCTATATTAGTATAAACTGCAATTTTAAACCATATTACAAGGGGGTGGTGAATGAAATACCACAGGACATTCAACTTCATTAAGGTGAGTCTGACCTGGAACATGAAGTTACAGAACACTGAAAACAAGGTTTTATCATCTTGTTCCCTTCTCAAATTAGGTACCATCTGCTCCAGTTCCTTGCAAGGGTTAATAAAAGCTTTAGGCTAGGTCAAAGGAGGCCCACTTCAATCTCAAGGCACAGTGTGGCATAACTCCCTACTGAAGCACAATCAGCAGCATGACTCAGTGTCAGTGTGTCTTATGTTACAATACTTGGCTGTCAGATCCCATGCTTATGTACCTTTCTTCCTTCACAGCTCTAGCCATCTCCAGGAGCATCTGCAGCATTTCAGAGGCTACAAGTTGAGGGGATATGAGAACCACTGTGGCGAAAAGCTCCAGAATGCATCTTGTATGACAACTGTCACCAAAAATCCACATCAAAGATTGAACTAAGGCCTTTCTTGTGAGAACACTGCTCTAGTAGCCCACATCATGAAATGTGATGCACATTTCCAAATGTGACAAAAGCATTTAGGGCTTTGCCATGAGGCATGTGGGGTGGCTATGTACCAGCTCATTCTTTGCAAGCCTGTCCAAGCTAAACATCTTTTATAGCAATATACTTTCTGTTTAGGCAACCATTTAGGGCCAAACCACATGTGATATTTAAAGCATTTTTAATCCCAACAAGCTTAGTTTTTCTTTCATCATTAGCAGCTGATGTCATCAAATGGAGCTCCATGTGGATCAGAAAATTAGTGAGTTGGTTGGGCAGCTTTAACGCTACTCACACTACTCATGGTTTTAATCCAAGAGCAGAGGTTGGCAATCCAGCTGGAACTGACAAAAGAAAAACCAAGCCTATCAAAGCTAATAATGCTTTAAACATCACATTGCCCTTAGTAGTGATCTGATGATAAGTAGGATGTATATTTGTATTTTCAAAATTGTTGAGCCTGAGAGATAAGGCAATTTGTAAAATGAAACTGTGTTTATTTTCAACGCTCAGATTATAACAAGCCATAGAATCAGAGAAAAGGTATCTGCTATTCTGATAGAATAGGCAGCCTAGATATAGAATAATAGGAAAACCTGTGATTAAAACTGGAAAAATCCCATGTGCCCGAGTATTGAAAATTGTGATGCTTTGACTAAGGCTGTTCTCAGTTCTGTATACTGCTGGCTCCAAGGAAACTATAAAAGACTCTTCCAACCCTACTTATGGTTGCAACATGATAAAAACACCAAGGGGGAAATAAGCAGAATACAAAAGATTGTTTGGTGAATACAGACCAGGAGAGCAGAGCCAGAACAAGGGGCAGGCAAACAAGACAGTCACATAGGGCGCAGGTTGCATGGGGTACAACGAATGACCCCATGAGTAAGTAAGTAAATTTCATTTACTTATTTGTTGCTTGTTTGCTTATTATATTTCTATACTTCCTGATCTATACATCTCCAGGCAGTGTACAAATTAGAAAAGGGGGGAAAAAACTTTAAATAGTTTGAATTTTTCAGTTAAAAGCCTAAGAAAACATGTGCATCTTGAGGGTCTTCCTAAAAGCAAACAGAGAAGGAGATGCTCTTGTTTCAACAGGGAGCATATTCCAAAGCCCTGGGGCAGCTGCAGAGAAAGCCCTGTCCCAAGTCACCACCAAACAAACCAACGGCAACCATAACCGGACCTCTCCAGATGATCGCAACAGGGTTCATGACAAAGAAGGAGCCCTCTTAAGTACCCTGGATCCAAGCCGTTTAGGACTTTATAGGTAATAACCAGCAGTTTGTATTTCACTCTAAAACATATCAACAGCCAGTACAATTCTTTCAAATTCAGAGGTATATGGTCCCTTTGAGTTGTCCCAGAACCAGGGCCAGCTCAAGGGGTTGTGGCACCCTTGGCCAATTTTGCTCTGCCCCCCCACCATTTTTTATAATTTTCCTTTTGCGATAAAAATCATAAATAATTATATGTCTGCATTGTTTACTTAATTCAGTACCTTTTACTAAAATAACTTTAATATTTTAATAATTTAATTCACATACAACCTTAGAACATACATAAAAGTTAAACATGGGGCTACTCATTCATATTTTTTCCTCCTTTGTACCTTCTCCTCCGCTCGTTCGCACGCTGCCTGGCTGGCTCTGATGTGACAAATTAAAAGAAATTATGAAAGAAAGCCTGATCCATCAGCCATGCTGAAGTTACCTGGCAATGCTTCTATGTGGCTGTGCCAATGCTTCCAGCTGGGAAGAGGGGCTTAAAGTACAGAGGCCCTTTCACCTGGGAATGGGACCTCTATGCTGTACTTGTGCACAGCTGTCTATGAGCACATGCACATGTTTTTGTGTAAATGACTGTACATGTACAGATGTGTACTTTGAATAAAACCTTTTTATCCAAAGGTTTTGCACTCTAGCCCCGATGCAGTGATAGTAGTGCAATATTGTACCTCATGCAATAGGTGAAAGGGGGAAAGTTGCTATGGTTAAATATATAAATATACACACGCCTCTCTCTACACACACACACACACACACACACACACACACACCTCCCTCCATACACACACACACCTCTACAAATAAATAAATTATATATAGACACACACCTCTCTCAATAAATACACACCCCTCCTCTCCATATATATGCGCACACACCCCTCCCCCTTCTCTCTATATATCCCCCTCTCTCTCTATATATATAAACACACACATTCCTCTCTCCAAATATATACACACACACCTCTCTCTATACACACCCTTCTCTTTATATTTATATATACTCCAGCAAAGAGAACTTTAAGTGCTCTTCTTACAGTTTGCATTAAAGTATTTTGAAGTGAGGGAAACATGTGCGTTCCATCCAGAACATGTGCTGCTATAGCTAATGTTACTTCCTTTTGCAAACAAAGAAAAACACAACATTCAAATTACTATATTGTATTCCTACAAATTCATTTCTGATTTTGACCCTTAAGAAGAACCCTAAGAACTAATGGTTGCATTTGCACCACAGAGACTGTACAGATAGCAAGAAAAGAAACACAAACTGGTACACACATTTCTGAAACTGGCAGGGCCATGTGGGAAAAGGCATACTAGTTTGCTGCTGCTGCTGCTGCCCCTGTCCCCACCCCGACCCCATGGTTGCAAACTAACCTGGCTGGCATGCAGGATGTGTATCGTAGTTACCCCCCCCCACCATACACAACATAAAATTGAAAGGGGGGGAACATTTTTTAAAAGCATCGGGGAACAGCTGGGGAGGACTGTTGTTTTTTGCTCATAACAGAATACAGAAGCTTACTCGCTGCAGCTGTGGTGGTGGTGGCGGCTGTCTGAGGATGCACACAGCATCCCATGATTGGAGGCAGCTGGGCAAGTGGGCAGGCGCTCACTGCAGCCGCGGTGGTGGAGGCAGATGTTGAAAGTGAAGGACTTTGCACTATCTCTTGTCTCAAAGACATTGGAGGACAGACTAGTGAGTCAGAGGGCTAGAGGGTCAAGACATTGGTCATCCCTTCTCTACTGCTCTGACACTATCCCTTTGGAATGTAGATTGCTACTCTTAGAGACTAACTTCCTTCCTTCCTGCTTTGCACTTTCTCTCTCCCTTCTCTTCCTGTTCCTTCTACCTTGCAACATGCAAGCTCCTCCCCCTGCATCATATTTGCAGAGATGCAGAATCCATCTGCATCCAGCTAGCTAACTAGGATTAGAGATCCTAACTCCCCACTTTCCTATCTAGAATGGAGTTCTCTAATAAATGCCTTATATATTGATTTGAAACAAGGAACTGGCTCCAAGTTACTTTACTCTCAGCATACACGCATGCCTAACTAAATTCCGCTGTGTTGTGCCTCTGTGCACTCTGCTATAATGAAAAAGGGTTTCTCCTACCAGAGAGAATTCCCAACAGCAGGCAGCTTCCTCAGGCTGAGGGCATGATCAGAGGTGCCCAGGCAAGTGAGTGGGGTGAGTGTTCACTGCACTGCAGTCATGGCAGTGGAGGTAGCAGGCGGTTGCCTGGGGGGTGGAGGGCATCAGAGGTGGCCCTGTTATGCCTTACTGCCTCCAGGCAGGCATTTAGGGAGGTTATACCATTTCCTGATGAAGTTGATATGGAGAAATAGATTTGGATGTCATCAGCATATCGATAACACCCTGCACCAAACCCCCTGATGATCTCTCCCAGTGGTTTCATGTAGATGTTAAAAAGCACTGTAGACAGTATGGAGCCGTGTGAAACTTAGGAGTTTAACTTAGTTCTCACTTTTCAGTGCAACTGTCACCAAATGACACCATCTGGAATCTGCCGGAGAGGTAGGAAAGCAACCACTGTGAAACAGTGCCACCCAATCCCACCTCCCTCAAGCGGCCCAGAAGGATACCAGGGCTGATGGTATCGAAAGCTGCTGAGAGAGCTGCCTCAGAAGTCACAAAGTACTAATTTTAACCATTGTGTTATACTTGATAAACATATTTTTAATATCAGAAAATGCCTCCCTCCAGGGCATACATTTTGTGATGCTTCAAGTTGCAGGCATTAAAATGAAGGCCCAAAGCCTTTCAGTGGACAGTACCACAGGGGTATTCAGCAATTTGCAATGTAGATGAGAGAGGGGCTACCCAAACCATTACAAAAGGTGGATGGACACAGCTACAGTGCAAAACAAGAATCCCACCCTCCTTTCAACAGTAATTTACTAATCCATCAACCTGAAATGTACGCATGATCCATCTGCTTCTCAAGAAAGCCATAAATATGTTGTTTATAGCAAGAAGAGATAACAGAACCCTGTTATATATAGGGCTGGTTCACATGACCACCCAAAAGATGGACACTGGAGGTTCCTGGGGAGTGCACACTCCCAGTGGGCATGTCATCTGAATCTCCCTCTGGTTCCTGCACCAGTTCCTGACTTCCACCCAGGATTCTCCACCCAACTTTAAATGTTGGTGGCAAGTTGGGCAGAAGTCAGGATTCAGTTCTGAGAGGTATAATTGTGCATACTTTCATTGGGGGTGTAATTTTTAAACTTTGCCTAGGGCACACAGATGCCTTGTCCCAGTTCCGCAGGAAAGAACTGAACAGGTAACATCAGCAAGGAAAAGCAACAATCAACATCAACAATGTTAGGATTTATTTAGACTCCCCACCCCGCGTCAGGCAAACTGCTAGCATATAGGTCTTGCCCAGAGTCACAGTTCAATTTACCACAGGTTTTTTCCAGAATCTGGTGATGTTGATTTGGGGGCAAGTATCGACACCGACTTGAAGGCACTTAATCAATCAATCAATTGTACAGCAGCTGTACGGATCACTCTCACCCCTTAAAAATTATACTTATAATATTGTGATACTAATGCACAGTATTTGCCTAAAATCAATCAAAACACAACTTTATTAGAGTCTTTGACCAACATAAGGCAAGAAAACATAACACTAGCAGGTGCCGAAGTCTATTAAGATTGAGCAAGTATAAACAGTAAGGCGGCTATAAAATTGCCATATGGTTAGAACCTATAAGGTTTATAAAGACTGTATTACGGTCTTTGGCGTTTGTAAGGCAGTTGGAGCACAGAAACTGTAAACACCATGAATCAGAAGTTGCAGTGTTACACTATAGGAAACTAAAAGGTTTACAAATTAAAAGAGATTATAACTGTATGGGTTAAAACTGTTAAATCTGTGGGAGATCTAAAATCTATAAGTAAAAAGCTACAGAGTTAAAAAGGTTATTGTAGAATTAAAATTGAAAACCATAAAATTGTAAACAGTCCGTAGATTATAGGTGGGGCTCTGTGCTTTATCAGGTCTAGTTAGCATTTACTGGTGGTTGGAGTCTGGCAAATTTTGCATGACGTTGAGCAGAACTTAGCAACGTTGTGTTGTAGAGGGATTGCAGTTGCAAAGTAATATGGAGATGTAGCATTGACCAGGGCAGCTAGGTAACCTATTTATTTATTTATTTCATTTATAAACCGCCCCATCCAAAGGCTCTGGGTACAACAAATTTAGAAAGACATAAACACACACACCACTTAAGACACAGTGCTAAACAATATAAAAACAATTAAAAACCATTATATATAGGGCTTTTATGGGAGAATGGGGGCATTGCAGGAGTCTCTGTATAATGGGCAGTGAAGGAGGACATGCTCTGTGGTTTCGACTTGCCCGGTGTTGCAATCGCACAGGTGTTCTGAAAAAGAGATCTTCTTGTATCTTCCGTCTAGCACAGCCAAGGGGAGGGCACGAAAGCAGGCCAAAGTGAAGGGTCTTCTGTGATTGGAGACCTCAAGCTGTGTAAGGTAAACAACAGGTGTTGCAATGTATCTTGGACCTTCTAAGATAAGGAAGTTCAGAACCCTGCCTAGGTCAGCTTGACATCTATGTCCATTATGCCCTGTTTGAGAAGTGTTCTGGCCTGCTCATGGCCCATGGAGAAGAGGTGGGCAGGGCATAACCCAAGTGATACTATTTTCACCACCAGAGTTTGTTTCCAGGTGGACTGGTAAATGTCCTGTAGTGTTAGGGGGGCTAGGCCCATTGGAAGGAGGGATATTCTTAGCCAGTTGTTACGGACAGCCATACTCTGGCCTCCACTTTCACCAGGCCTGCCTCCAGTCGAACTAAAATCAATATTACCAGAATACTGGTCCTTTAAAAAAAAAAAAAACCAATAAAATTTGCAAAATTGAGTTGCAAAATATGTCCCACTATTCTCTTCTCATCCGTCCAGGTAATTTAAGATTAGGTAAATAGGTTTCTGTTAAGCAAACAAGGACAAGGAGAATATTAGGAGAAAGATTTGACACCTGGATAGGAAAGTAAGCCTTGTTGTACTTCCACACTTGAAAGTGAAGTGAGATTGACAGTTTCTGTCAAAACATCAGCAGCACATCTGCAAAAAAACTCCCATTGTTAAGGCAGATGCATGTTCCTTGGCATGGTGCCCTTGTCCTACCCACGGCAAACACACACACCTGACATTTAATGGGGAGGGGAAGCAGGAAAGAGAAATGAGCAAACCATGCGGTAGTGCAGTATATTCTCCAGTGTGTCCCCAAAGCTAAGCGATACAAAGAAATAAAAGAGGGAAAGATGACAATGATGTTTATATTAAGACAATGATGTTTATTTAAGGCAAATTTGAAGTGCTGTGTAATGCCTGGATTGCTGGCAAGAAAAGAGCATGCTCAGTCTATCTGCTTGTAGCCACTGCTCTCACCCTGACAGAGCAAGAAAAAATTATGGTCTAATCCTTCAGAAAAGCTTACCCAGTACTGAAATCTGACAGAGTAATGAAAGGTTATAGTCCAATACATCAAAACACATTGCCCATCAGAAAAGCTTGCTTCGGTATTGAAATGTGAATGGGTACTAGAAAAAACTGAAATCTGACCAAGTAATGAAAAATTATGATCCGGTCCCTCTGAAAACATTACTGAAAAATACTGAAATTAGACAGAGTAATAAGAAATTATGGTCCAGTACATCATAAAATGTTACCCATCAGAAAAGCTATCCCAGTATTGAAATGTGTATGGGTGCTGGGAAATTTCAGTTTAATCCATCATAAAAATATTACCCATCAGAAAAGCTTGCCCAATAAACTTTATTTTTTTATTTTTAAAAGAAATTCATTGGGGGCTTGTGCCCCATGGGTCACCCCCTAATGATACTCCTGAACTCTGGTGAAGAAATCTATATTGTGCCGAGTGTCCTGCTGAAAGGCTGAAAAAGGACCTGAGTGGGTTCAACCTGAAGCACAAGACAACCCAAAAGAACCCACCATCATCTAACAACCTGGATAATTAAGTATTTTTTAAAGTATGCACAGAAGATACAAATGCTATCGAAATTATAAATAGTGGAAATATACAGTACCTCTAAAAACCATTGGATGGGAAAATAGTATAGAAAAACATTTAATGGACACTTATAGCACATAAATATAGACAATATGTATAAAATAGTAGAAGTGCATAAGTAACATAAATATAAAACCACAAATTTATAGGATAAGAATTTAGAATCAGCCTTGCTGCCAAAATCCCCCAAATAGATATGCAAAGAATATCATGACTTGTGGATCAGTCTTCCATGAGTCAAACTTCACAGTGGCTGGAAATCCAGTATAACAAATTGAGGGAAAGTCCAATTGTCCTTAAGTCAGATGCTCATATGAAATTCAAATCCTGTGGGACATTGACCTCAGTCGCAAGCCACATAGGGGGGCTTTCCCCCCCTCCAGATGCATTTCGGCCTATAATAGGCCTCCCTCAGTGGCACTATTACAGGGATCCTTGTAGTTGCTAAGCATGCAACTACATGCTTGCTATGCTCTCATGTGGAGCCAGGTGTTTAATTTGCAGCCAATAAGATTTCAAACTATCTTATAAATTTGGATATTCTGCCATCATGGCCATTTACTTATGTCCTCCAGTTTCAAGGAGTGGTCTGCTGAGTGTCCTGCTTGCCAGAGGGCTGGGGACCCTTGCCCCTCGTGAGCTGGCAAGTGGATTTGTAGATTATGGAACTCCTTTTCCCTACCCCTTTTTCCTATCCCTAGCATTATTTGCAATGAAGACAGACTGCTGAGCTAAAATGGATAATGTGTAGTTTGGATAGTGAAAAGTAATGTTCCAGTTTAGACAAGTGCCTTCAGCCATGTTTGGACACAGTAGCTCCAGTGGGAATAGTAAGCTTAGAACATTGCTTTCATTTCCCCTAGTCAGCTGAAAAATATGTAGATATTTGGTCTGGTATAACATAGCGAGGTTGACTTTTGCACCATTCAACATTGGACAAACCAAAGACATTTACCATTAAAACCATGAAAGCTAAAATGTACACTTGCCACGCTGGCAAGATCAAAAGCAATACTAGCACAGATGGATTTAATAGAAATTTCTATTTTAAACAACAGCCTGGAGTTAAGCTATTGTTTTCCATCGCCTAACCCAAGTTTTTTCATTCATTCATTATCATTTTCAAATTAAGAAAAGAACAGAGAGCATTTGTTTTCTTGACTGGCCAGAAAGGTCATTTCTTCTCACCCACCCACCCCTTGATGTTTGGTGGCATTCCAAGTGAAAGGAACAAAGGGACACCCCACACGCCACTGGAAACAAAGCACTTCTTAGACAACAATTCAACATGACAGCTTCCTATAAGCAGCCCCAGAAAAACTGCACTCTCTCTCTCTTTTGTGAAAAGCAACGGACTATAGAATTACACCCATGCATACAATCAATAAGAAGCTGACAGACTATTGTAGAGATTATTGCTTCCACAGACCCATTCAGTAAAGGCTCATTTTGCCTATATCAAAAGCAAACTTAAGGAAGTTGAACCTGGTACTCGGATCAGTATGTTTGTTTCCACAATTAGCAGCAACAGTACTTCCAGTGTAACAGGTTTTGAGCTTGCCAGAACAAGCAAGCAAGACCAGGGACAATATTGTCTACTGAATAGGCACCTCCTCTTCTCAGTATGCAAAGGCCTTTGTGTGACCTTTTAACATGAAAGGTGTTACATGAAACTCTAGTCTACTGTTTAAGCTGAGAATGAATCTAATTACTTAAGATTTATGACATTCCCAGGAAAGATGCATGAGAAAAAGTTAACAGTATTCTTTTAAATAGTTTATGGCAAATGCAGTTATCAGATGGTGAAAGTCACCAAAGGCTACAACTCATCTAAAATTCAGTGCTTGGGGGTGGGGAACAAAAAGCAGGCTATAGAATATGCTCCTTAATGTAGGAAGATGGATCTCAAGATACACAGGCACTGGCTATGACAAGCAGCTTTTCTCTGAATCCACATTAGCCTTATTCTTGGGCATGAGGACATCTTGTGTTGGATGAAACCAAAGAGCTTTTTTTCTGACTATACACAACATAAACTATAGTTCAGGGGTTCCGAATTTTGGGTCCCCAGATGTTCTTGGACTACAACTCTCATTATCCCCAACCACAATGGCCTGTAGACTTCGACTCCCCAGAGAACAAAAGCCTCTCACTCAGCTGAAACACTTGGCAGATCATTAAAGCACACCCATAAACATTTTGGCTATGTGCCCACTTGGAAGTGGATCTCCACAGCAAATACCTCACACTGGGCTGAGGGGACTAATGAGAAGTTAGTTCCTCCTGGCCCAATACCCAACCTTCTCTTTAAAAAATAACAACCCCTGCCTCAGAAACAAGAACTTTTGAGAAGGATTCAGAGACACAGTAAAGGGGAACATCTCTCTCTTTTCCCTTCCCAAGGAGGGAACTAGAACCCTAGAGATGCACTCTGTGTTCCCCACCCCCACCGCAGCAGCCACCCATGTCCAGAGGTCATAGCTATAGACTACATACGTGGCATGCATAGGGTCACATGTTTAGTCCCTAACAGGTCTAGTTAAAAGATCTCAGGTACCAGGGTTGAAAAGGCCACTGTCTAAGACCTTGGAGAGTCACTGCCAGTCAGAAAAGTCAATAAGGGGAGACTGTCCTGTAGTCGGACTCTAGGCAGCTTCACACATCATGGTGGCAAGCAAGTAGAGTGCTGATAAGTGCACACTCCCGGCATGTGTCAGTACTTCTGCCTCTTTCTTTGTTTTCCAAACCCATGTTGGGTTGCCAATATCAGGTCCCCTCCACTATCTGACATTCTCCACTCAACTTCAAATGTTGGTTATGAATATCAGGTTGACAGAGGGGATCCAACATTGGTGGGTTTGGATGACACTGAAAGAAGCAGAAGTATCAGCGCATGCTGGGAATGTGTGCTCACTGGGAACTGGCAGTTTTCCCCTACTAACTTGCTCTATCCTATGAAAACAAGACAGCTTCACATTTTCAGTTCTATTTGCCTTTCCCAATATCTGGAGCAGTGAAAACTCTCTCTCTCTCTCTGTGGCCAAGTGCAGGGGTAGCAAGGAACTGTGGGTCCAATGGACCAGTGGTTCTGCGCCCCCTCCCCCTGCTCTCTTGTCCACATTTGGACGTTGGGGAGAGGGGCCTCTCTGCGTCAGTCAGACTGCAGAACATAAGAAAAGCCCTGCGGGATCAGGCCCAAGGCCTATCAAGTCCAGCATCCTGTTTCACACAGTGGCCCACAGATGCCTCTGGAAAGCCCACAGGCAAGAGCTAATGACCCTCTCTCCTACTGTTACTCCTCTGCAACTGGTATAGAGAGGCAGGGGAGCTGGCTGTGCGGGCTTCCTTCTTGACAGGACAGCCCACACAGCCAATCAGGCCTGCATGAGGGAGGAGCTTCCTCCCTCAATTCCGGTCCCATTGGGCCCAAACTGCAGGGCCAGCATTCAAACGTAACACTGGCACCGCAAAACCAGAGTTAAGGGTGGTGAAACTCCACTCTGTTCAGGGTGGAGTTTGGCGAAGGGAAACACAGGTCCCTTTTCACCCTTACCTCCAGTTTGACGAGTTTGGATGTGTGGCTTGAGAAGGGACCTTCAGTTTCCTCTTGTGTCTGAACTCAGTCTCATTCTCTCTGTGCAATAGCAATAGCAATAGCACTTACATTTATATACCGCTTTTTTAATAGCCGGAGCTCTCTAAGCGGTTTACAATGATTTAGCATATTGCCCCCAACATTCTGGGTACTCATTTTACCGACCTCGGAAGGATGGAAGGCTGAGTCAACCTCGAGCCCCTGGTCAGGATCGAACTTGTAACCTTCTGGTTACAGGGCGGCAGTTTTACCACTGCGCCACCAGGGGCAGACAGAGATGTAATGTCCCCCTTTGTACTAACTCTGGTTAGTGCAATGCACGCCCTCAATAAAAAAGGAATCAGCATCACAGCTGCCGCACCACTGATGGTTAATCTTTCTGATATAGTTTTTTTTCTTGTTGGTTTACCAATAGTAAAAAACACAAACATTTCATTTATTTTTAACAAATAGCAGGTCAACAGAAAAATACTTGGTTATTAAATGAGGGCAGAAGGCATTATTTTCTTGAAATGGAAAGAATTGCTAGGACAACATTTGAGATCCATTTCCCCCTATCTTTTCACTTTGCATTATGATTTCATCAGCAGGGTTGGGAAGCCTACTTTTTCTAGCAAATCCAACACAGCATAAAAGCTGACAAACCCATCGTACCAAGAGCACAGTTACAGCACAGAGGGGATTGACAGCTGGTCCTGTTCAAGACCATTAACGCAGCAGGGGCTTCTTATGTCAGGCAACAGAAGCAGCCTCTCTAGACAACAAACAGCAAAAGAATTCTCACTGTGCTAGAGGACTGTCAGCTTTTGGTCTTTGCAGTTTTATGGGCAGTTACTACTGGTTTTGACGTCAGTACTTGGAATCAAGCTCCTGTGATTCACAAGCATCCAGAGGTGCAGAGGTTGTATTCAGAAGTGCTTTTCAGAGCACAGGACAACTTTACATGTTTAGGGACAGATGTAGCAGGAGATTAAATGGGTTATTGCTCCAATTCTATTCAGATCAACACAAAAATGTTGCCATTGACATAAGTAGGAAGTAGATTGCATGTTGAGGGACTCATTAGTCACCACTGTCATTGAAGTCAACAACATACCAATCACCCATGGTGTGGCTACTCAGCAGGTTTTCCACTGGGGGTGGGGTAGAACCAGAGTATCACTGGAGACACACATTAACTAAAACACAAATATTTTTCACAGTACCAATTTCACCTGCAGCTGACTTCATAACTATCCCTGCTGATGAAAAATAGTTTATAAGTCCCAATGGTATAGTGGTATCTTCCAGGTCTGTGCATGTGCATATATAGATTATATAGATATAGAGACAGACAAGAAGCACCTTTCATAGTGGTGATTTTCTTTATATTAAGCAAGGGGGACACAACTGGCCCTATTTAATCCCAGCACAGTGATTGTCCCTAGTGTCTATCTTTGGGTTTCTTTTTAGAATTATTTCCACCCCCACTCCTCTACATGCTGCAACAAATGAGTAAACAATCAAGGAAACATGGTAAGGACTTTTTACAAACTTGTGAGAATTAATATTTATGCCATATAAATGCATATATATTTTCAGCTTGTAAATTTAAGTTTTATTTTGATGTACAAGAGCAATACAAAAAATTCCTGGGAGTCTTTATTGGTACATTTTTTTAAATCATGTAAAAATAAACCTTTTTGTTGGAAAGCAGAATAGAAGAAGAAAAAGAAGAAGCAGCAGCAGCCACTCAGAACAGAAACAACAGATGAAAGATGAAATAGTAAAAGTGTTCCTGGACTAAACCCATGTCGTTACGGTGGGGGAGGGGGGGAGGATGATGGGATGCAACCCCATTAGGAGGGGGAAATTCCCTCCATGTATAGAAAACTAGCGTTTTTCACAACCTTTCTTTCTTCCTTTTCATAAAAACTTTGCAAGCAAAGAAGTAGGAGGATTGTGCCAGCTGGCCTTTCATGCACTGAGGCAATGGTGAACACGGAGTTTCAAAGCCCATATAGTGGAACATGCACAGGCCATTTCCTTCAGTCCACCTCTGCCATCCATGAGATTTCAGTGGAGGAAGTTCTGTGCTAACTCAATGTTTTGCATTCAGAGAGTTTAATATGCCTTAGATTCGACCTCAGGATTGAGTGTCTGAGGCCTCAGAAGAACAGTAAGTAAGAATCACTCTCCGTATTACTTCTCTGTGTGTTAGACATTCTCGAATGGAGCCACCTTTGGACATATGAGCCCTCATCAGAAGTTGTACAGCCTAAACAAAAAGTTCACCACCTCAGTGAAAGGTAAGATATTCCCCCAATCATTGGCAAGCCAAAAAACCACCAGCAACAGAAGACAGCCTTCAGTTTCAAGATATTTAAAGCTGTTTTGCAAGTCCTCAGGTTTCCGGTCCAAAGTTGTCTAGTATTTACATACTGCTTCATTAAAATATTTCTGTTACAGCTGCTGAGAAGTCAGAAGCATCTTTTTAGTAATAGATTTATATAAACTGATAAAATATTATTTTTAAAATATCTAAATTGGTCATTTATTCCACTTTAAGCATATTTGTATATGGAAAAGCAATATACAAATGAAATTGACAATGACTGTGATTCCTCAGGTTCCATACAACACACACACACACACCCCACAGAGTCTGTTTCACCTCAACGTGTGATATTCCCTGGGCCAGCCAGCTTGAAGAAGTAATGACACAAGATCTGCTGGTAGCGTGTAGAGGAAACATGTGGAGTGCCTGTGAAAAGATGGCCGAAATGTAAGGGAGATGAGTTTTCTAGTATAGCCAGAGGTGTAGTTGCAAATTCAGCAGTGCAGGCATTCTCCATGACAGCCCCCACGGTCATGTCCACCCCAACAGCCAGAGAAGCCGAGAAATACTTCAGTTGGTTCAAAATGCAGTGGCTAGATTTGTCTTCAGAGTGTCTTGGAGAGACCATATTATGCCTGTTTTAAAGCAATTGCATTGCCTACCAATAGGTTTCCGAGTATGCTACAAAGTGCTAGTGATTACTTTTAAAGACTGGGTTAGGGATTGGGTTACCTAGGAGAGCACCTCCTTCTGCATGATCCCAACCGCACATTGAGACCGCACATTGAGAGAGGTCCATTTCTGTATGCCAACAGCTCGTCTGGCGGTGATTCGGGAGCGGGCCTTCTCTGTAGTCACTCCTAGGCTGTGGAATGCACTCCCCATAGACATTAATGGTTTAACATATTTGCCAGCCTTCAAAAAAGCCCTTAAGACACATTTTTTAAAGCCAGGCTTTTAGTAATCTCTGAATGTTTTAAATTTTTTAATTGCTGTTTTTAACCGTTTGTTTTATTTTCTTTCTTGTGTTTATTTTTGTGAACTGACTAGAGCCTTTGGAGTCAGGCAGTATATAATATAAAATTAATTAATTAATTAATATGCTGGTGCTCTGTTCCAGAGTGTCCCTTACTCCACTACACCCCTGAGTATAGCCTTCTTTTTGATAAACTGGTTTGGTATGCACAATTCCTTTTTTTTTTTTTTTAAGGGTAGCATTTCATAATGTGGTTTCCCAACTGCAGTCTGAAGTGGTCCAGATACTGTTACCACCTCATCTGTTTTATGTATGAACTAGGCCAAGATATTCCAGTAGAAGAAACAGAAGTTCAGTCACCTAGAACTCTTTCCTTGGATAGTAAGAAAAATCACAGACTCAAGAATTAAAGATAGTCTTTGCAGATATCTCAGAGTGTAATTGTGTGTGGAACTTCTAGAACACTAAAAGCTTCAAATTTGGAATGATGTGTGCAGTTCGTTTAAAACATGGAAACCCACAAAGAGTGGGTTGAAAAACTAAAAATAAAGGGAAAACCTTGAACGATCATGTGCCAGTTTTGTTTGCTTATTATCATTGTAAGGGGAACTAATAACAAAGCATCATCGAGGACTGTAAAAAGATGAAAAGGGTTAAGTATATTAAAAATATCAACAGAGAGTTTTCTCCATATTATTTCACAATTATCACGGGATTTACAGCAAATAATCCTTACAACAACTATAGAAGGAGAGGCTAGCATTATTTACATATAAGAGATTGGTGGTGGTTGTTTTGGCTGGGAACGTGTTGGTCTAAGGCTATCCAATGAATTCACAGCTGAGATAAGAACTGGAGACTTCCAAGCACACAGCTTCTGCCCTCTGGTCACTACATCAACAACAGCTTGTGAGTTAGGCAACAAAATTCCCCTGAAATTTTGTATGCGCAAATGAAGCCTCAATTCAGACCATGCCAAACCACAATTAAGAAAGCTTACCAATAGTTTGGTGAGATTTCTGTATTGCCAAACCATGAATTTCAATCTACCAGCAAACCAGAACAGATGGTTTGAAGTAGGTTGCACACCACAGTTTGGAAGTAACTATGGTTTCGTGCGATGTCTGAATTAACAAACCATAACTACAGTTGCTGCTCTGTGGTGATGGTGTTAAGTATGCTTCCTGGAATCTACCCTCAGTAGATTGCTCTGATCCTAGTTTAAGAGCACACCACTCCTTCAAGGTAGGCTGCCACCAGTTGAAGCTATGTCTGAACCTGGTCAGTGGCTCTAGAACTATCTGGTTTGGGACATACTGGCACTGTACAACGAAACTCTGAAGAACCCAGTTCTAGACAAACAGTGTAATTCTAAAAACAAGCATTCAGTAGCACTTATGAGTGAATGGGAATAAAAAAATATGCACAGGATATAAATATGCACATATTAGAATGATTTGGCTAAATAAATAAATATCCATCCACCCACCCTTTTTTAAAAAATTCTCTCAAACGAGTTGTATTGTTCTGTTTCTGTTATGGGTCATTGACCGTAATAAAGATTCATTCATATGCACAGGAATACAAAAACATTAACACCAAGTTTTACCTTAGTTCAACAACTGGGTGGGTTCCTAACTGAGAAACCATTCATCTCTGCAGCATCTCCCTTTGGACACCAGTAGCAGATCAGAAATGGTGACTAATTATTAGGGTAATATCCAAATGTATAGGAACCACAGACTGCTCCACACTACTAGGGATAGGCAGCTCTCGGATCCAAGGAGAAGAGCCAGTGTATCTCCGATGTAACACTGGTCTTGGGCCAATCTGGCTTTAAGGTATTCCCTCAAAGCTAGAGGTCCCTCTTCCTACTTGGATCTGAACTTACATGATTCCGTTTCTGCTAGTTACCTATTATGAAAAAAGGATTAAGACTGTACCTTGATGGTTGAGGCCACTGAATAGCAAGAGATAAGTGGCCCGTATTCTGTAACAAAAGTGAGAACTATCCCCAGAGGGCATGGAAAGTTCAGGTACACTTGAAATGAAGTGGGGGTCTGGGTTCTGTTTCACTCTATTTCTCAGTACCACTATATTTAGATACAGTACTGCTAAGCAAATACAAAATGAAAGCAGCCAAACTATTCTGAAACATGGTTTGCCTGATTGTTTGGAAGCTCAGACTATGATTTGGATTCTAAACTAAACCACAGTTTGGATTCTAAACTATGGTTAGTGCAAGCCATTATGTCTGCATTGAGTTGTAGACTGCATTTTGAAAATCTTTTGGGATAATCATGATAGAATTGAGAAAATTAAAGAAAAGAAAAGAAAAATTACAAGCTTTTGCTGAATGCTATTTACTGCAGCCAGTTTATTTCCAAAAAATGTTGATGTTTTAATGATTTAGAAAGGCTGAAACAGGTGTGTAATATAGAGATGCTCAGTCAGTTATTATCAAGCTTCTGGTATTTTAGACCTTGATGCTGGAAAAACTGCAGACCGTATACTGTACAGAAATTTTCATTATCTCTATTCATCAGCAACCTCTGTAATTATTTTTCAAGTAAAGCAATATAAACTCATACAGGCTAAAAAAGTCTCACATATCCTCTTGTTCTGCAGAGCCCCATTGTTTAAATGCAAGTTGAATCATTTATAAAAATTTAATTTCATCCATGTCCCTCATATCCACATTTCATCAACATGTTCATAATACTTAGCATTTGTAAAATGCTCTAGAGCAGGGGTGTATTTTGGCGCTCTAGCTATTGCTGGCCTACAACTCCCATCATCTCCAGCAAAGAGGCCAGCAGCAAGAGATAATTGGAGTTGCAGCCAATGGCAGCTGGAGGTCCACAATTTGAGACCCCTGCTTTAGAGCATTCAAAGTGCTCCATATGTATTTGCTCAGAAATTTTTCAACAATCCTATAAGGCAGATCAGTATTACCCTCATGTTACAGATTGTTGGCTGAGGGATAAGGCTGCCCAAGGCCACCGGAGTTCATGGCTGAGGTGGCATTTGAACAAGGGACTTCACAACTCAGTCCCATTGCCACTAACTTTTTTTGTTCTCCAAAGGTTCAGAAATTTTGAGGGATCCAACAGATCACATAGTCCCACTCCCTTTGCCCCTAAAAAACCTGCATGCGTGGTTAAAATTAGTCCAAAACCAAGATAGTTTCTTCTCCATGGCAATATGCTCCAAGGCACAATTTGACCTCCAGTCATACTGAAACCAAACTATAGTCTACCTTCTGTTGTCTTACTTTGTTTTCACATAAAACTGCTCATTTACTGGGTTCAAGAGTCCTCTTTTTTCATCACAGAAAAATAACTGGCTTGATTGAGGGAAACAGTGGTAGGAACAGTGGTCAAGCAGCAATTAAATAAAAACTCTTTGCCATCCAATCCCACCTTCCACAATTTTCCTCCCAAAATGTCTTCACCATCAATGCCACCACACCACAGGCATCCCTCACCCAGAGCTACAGCTTTTACCTCTCTCACACCATCCAATTCTCCTTCTGCAACAGCTTCCCCTCCAACCCTGCCAGCCTAAACATGTCCATCACCCAAGTCTTCCAAAGCCACCACCACAGGAAAATGTCAAGTGCAGCACTCCAGTGCACCACACTCTTCGATAACAATGTTGCTAATTTAAAAGGGAATGGTGGAAAAGGCTGCTGCCGAGACATTGCCAGGAGCCACCAGAGCCGGAACCAGTGACCCTTTACTCCGTATGCGGCTGCCCAGGGTTGCACGCCAACATAACCGCAAAATGGAACATCTTCCCAGACTGGCTCTGCCCACCCATATCACCCACTGATTCCTCCCAGTAGGGGTGTGCCAGTTCATGACCTAATTCGTTAGAAATGGGTGGCAGTTCGTTTCATGCCTAGAATTGAGTTGAACCAATTCAAACTGGTATGACCAGCTGTAGTGCTTGCAAAGGGGAATCCAGTAAGGATTCCCCTTTATAAGCATCAGGGGAACCACAGGAGGTTGAAAAAGGGTGGCGAGCAGTTGGTTACCTTACACATCATGGTGGTGGGGCTCCTCAGCGGTGGCTCTCCTAGGCCCTGCTAGTGCTCCCACCCATCAGCGCGGGTCGGTGCGGGTCGGTGTGGCCCCAGTTCAGGCCTCCACACAAGCATGGAGGCCTGAACATGGCCTCGGGAGCCGCCATCAGCCCGCTGCCACCAAGGAGCTGCACCACTGCCACGGCATGCAAGATAACCTCCCAGCTGCCTGGCCAGCCTTTTTCAACTCCATAGGATGTCCCTGATGCTTGTAAAGGGAAATCCTTACCGGATTCCCCTTTGCCAACACTAGAAAAGGTCCAACACACCGAACTGGTTCAATCCGAACTGGTCCCAGTTCATCTTGAACTCAGACCAGCCCCTCTTTTAGGAGGGTCAATCCAGTTCAAGCTCAAACTGATCAAGCCAGGCCTGTTCGAATTGTACCCAGATCGAGCACGAACTGGTTCACTCACCACTACCTCCCAGGAAGAAGAGCTATATTTGTCATATTTTTATACCACCCAATATGTGCATTTCTAGGTGGTGTACAAAATTTAAAGCAACATAAAACAGAATAAAAAGTTAAAATTTCACAAACTAAAGCAAACAATCTCATTAGATAAAAACAAATTAAACAGTTTAAAATTAACTTTGTTTAAAAGTCTGAGAAAACAGGTGCGTCTTGAGGGTCTCCCTAAGAACAAAAAGAGAAGGAGTTACTCTTATTTCAACTGTGAGCATATTCCAAAGCCCTGGAGTAGCCACAGAGAAGGCCTGGTCCCAAGTTGCCACCAAACAAGACAGTAGTAACCATAACCGGATCTCTGCAGAAGACCTTAATAGGTGAGAGGGTTCATGACAAAGTAGGCACTCTCTTAAATACCCTGGACCCAAGCCATTCAGGGCTTTATAGGTAATAACCAGCACTTTGTATTTTGCTCAGAAACATATCTACAGCCAGTGCAGTTCTTTTAAAAATCAGTGCTATATGGTCCCTTCAGGTTGTCCCAGAAACCAGTCTGGCTGTTGCATTCTGTACCAATTGTGGTTTCCCGACTACATAAAAAGGCAGCCCCATGTAGTGTGTGTTACAGTAGTCATGCCTAAAGGATACCAGCATATGCACCACTGTTTTAAGGTCATTTACCCCCAGAAATGGACGTAGCTGATGTATCAGCTGAAGCTGATAAAAAGCGCTCCTGGCCACTGCCTCAACCTGAGAAACCAGATAGAGTCTGGGATCCAGGATTACTCCCAAGCTACTCACCTGATCTTTCAGGGGGAGTGTAACCTCATCCAAAACAGTCAGATCCCCATCTTATTTAAATTCCACTTCAGTTTGTTACCCCCTCATCCAGCCCATTACCACCTCCAGGCAGGCATTTAGGGAGGCTATGTCAGTTCCTGATGAGGTCAATATGGAGAAATAGCTCTGGATGTCATCAACATATTAGAACCTTCATGCACCAAACCCCCTGATTATTTCTCCCAACAGTTTCATGTAGGTGTTAAAGAGCATTGGAGACAGTATGGACCCTTGTGGAACTCCATACTCTTTCTCTTTGCAGAGCAGCAACCTCCAAGCGATATCATTTGAAATCTATCAGAGAGACAGGAACAGAAACACTGAAAAATAGTGCTACCCAATCACATCCTCTTCAGGCAATCAAGAAGAATATAATGGTCAATTGTATCAAAAGCCAATGAGAGATCCAAAAGCATCATCACTCCCTCTGTCAATATCCAATTGGAAATCATCCATCAGGCCGATCAAGGCAGTCTCAAACCCATAGCCCACTCAAAAGCCGGTTTGAAATGGGTCTAAATAATATGTATCATCCAACTCTGCCTGAAGCTGATAGGTCACCACTCACGCAATCACCTTGCCCAACCATGGAAGTTCTGTAAACTGTTCTGTAATGAGCTAACTCTGAGGGATCCAATGCAGGGATCCATCCAATTATATTATATTTACCTGACCTTCTCCGATAAAACCATTACCAGATGAAATAAACCAAGTTGGGCAAGGATCAAGCGATCAGGCTGTAGGATACATAGTCCGAAGCAGTTTGTCCACATCCTCGGGAGCCACAAACTGAAAGAGATCCAATCTAATCCTATAACCGGAGTTGCTGCACACCTCCACAACAGACCCTAAAATCCAGTTCGGCCTGAATACAAGAAATATTATCCACAAAAAAGTCATTGAAGATGCCACAGCAAGTGACTGATGGTTCCAAGTTCAAATGCACGATCCTAGACAACTCCGCTGGATGTAAGTTTGTGGAAGCAATGTGGGCAGAAAAGAACCGCTTCTTTGCCACCCACATTGCCAAAGTATAGATTTTCAACCGTGCTCTTTGTTGTGATCTGTCAGATTCACTCCAAGTCTTCCTCCACTTGTGCTCTAGTCTACCTCGCCGCTTCAGCTCACATAGTTCATCTGAATACCATGGGGCTGACTAGCAGGTTGAAGAGGTTGCTTAGGAGCTGTTGTGTTCATGTTTGCACCAGAGCATCAACAGCAATGTTCCTTCTAGCACCTTTAAACAAACACTACTTCCTGTTGGAAACTTCTGGACGGGCTACAAAGTGACAGAACAATCAATCCCCTTTATTGTCTGCAGGATCAGAAAGCCTACAGCCAGAATTTTTGAACCAGGTTATTCAACTAATCCAACCAATCCTACACTTTTAACAAAACAGATTTAAAAGTAAACCACATGATACACCCCCACCCCCACTTTTCCACAATGCTAATAACAATCCCAAATACAAATGTTACCAGTTCTGGAAATCAAAGATGGGTACCCTTCCACAAGTGCAGAAACCATTAAATACAACAGCCAATGCATCAGCTCTTAAAGGTTCCACTCTCCACACACACAAAAGAAGAAGAAAAGGTCCCCAGTTCAAAACTACCTCAACCAAGTCACATCAGGCACTTATTGGCTCTGAGCTAGGAAAAAGCACCTGCTCCTCCCCTGCATGCCTTTCAAGTATGCTGCTGTGAAACATGCAGACCTAGAGACAGCAGCACTCCTCCTGCAACTCTATTGCTGTAGAAAGCAGGGCTGCTGCAGGCAAATACTTCAAATTTCTCATGTTTCATTCACAGCGTAATCCTGCTTGCCTTCAGATAGCGATACAACAAAAGCCACTGTCAGCAGCAAAGAGATAATGAATGTTTTTGTCAGGACTACTGAAAAGCATCTTGTACTATGCAAACATTTCAGCAATAAGAAGCCTGTATCCGCCCCACCCCTCAAACATATTGTTACTTCAGTAACAACTGGTCTAAAATCGGCTTGTTGAACAACAACAATTCCTCTTCAACATATTAATTAGACGGCTGGATATAAGTTTCTAGCCTGACCAACTAAGTGCATAAGTGACTGGTATAGATTTTAGCACCAGCTCTTTGACACATGGTTAACAAATTCAAAGCCAGCCATAGGAACATGCGTTTCCTCCCCGCAGCAAAATCCTACTCTCAGTGACAGAGCTAAGCAGTTTATCAGCACCAAGATTAAATGGTTAATGTTAACCAGAATGCCCATTTAATCCGTTTGAAGTCGGTAGCAGAATTACATCTGCACCAGCCCATACATGGCGCAGATAGGACTGTGCAAATATTCAGCTCCAAATAACCAAAGCTGAATCATCTGCTCAGCAGTAACTGTTTCCAGCACTCACCTGTGTGCACAGCTGTGCTTTTTCTAGTGCTAGTGGAGCCCCTGTTGAGCCCCAGAAATGTCTGGGGAGGCACACGGGGAGCACTGGGAAGTGGAGGCCTTTCGCAATGCTTCCCCATACAGGGAAAGTGCAAGTGAGAAGTCAAAACAGTCACCTCCATGCAGCACCAGGGCAGTTCTGAGGATTATTCGGCATAAGATATTTGGCTCTCAGTCTCACCTCATCTGAATCATAGCTTCACATTTTCTAAACGTTCTGCTGTCAGTTCACACTCTGATCTCTTATCAGGCCCTTCTCACCACCTGTTCACCTTTCCTGTCCATCCAACTCAGACTGTATTCAAATATGGGGAATATTTGCAAATACCTATGAATCTGTACACCAGAATGAAAAATCTGTGTCAGAAAATGCCCCTAGATTTTACTTTTGTGGATGGCATGCTACATAAAGATAAAATCGGAGCAAAAGGAATATACATTTTCAGATGTCAAAAAAACCTGACATCTTTAAAAGAAACTGAAGAACAAAATGTCTTAATTGCTACTAAACTGGCAAGATATGACAAGAGGCAATGAGTTTAAGTCACAGGAAGATCAACAGTCAGGAAGACATGTATAACCGTTTCCAAGAAAAGTCAGGTAGCAGACAAAGTTGATTCAAAGAGTCAGGTGCAAGGTATATTGAATCCAATGAATGATTCAGTTCTATCTCAATATCCCACCCCTCCTCTACGGAGCTCAGAGCAACATGTACAGCTATCGACGTTTTATTGTCACAGCCACCTTTTAAAGCAGGCTAGACAATCATGACTAGCCCAAAATCATGCAGCAAATTTAAAGGGCAAGTAGAGATTTAAACCCAAGTCTACCCACTACACTACACTGGCTGACATCCTAATTAAGCACTGGCAGAAGGACAGTGTGTGAAGTCTGGAGCTTGCATTCCAGAATAGTGTTGTGCAACCACAAGCATGCCTGTGCAACAGTTGTACAACCGGCAACATGCCTCATTTGTTTTAAAGTGGACTTTTGCACAAGAGCTCTATAGCGCAACAGCATAATTCCACAAATAGCTGGGTTTTAGCACAGCTATGTGATCTTCTTGTACTAGTGAGACTTTGTTACACAAGTGCTTTGTTAGGATGCCAGCCACTGACTGCAGCTGAGTATCATCTCTTTCACATTCAGACCCAGTCCTGAAATGACAAACAGGAATATGCACACCAGCACTTTAGATAGAGTATGAATGAATTTTTCACATTGTCTCTTCAGGTAGGTAAAAATAAGTGGCATAAAAGGAAACAAAGAGAAACACAATGGAGGCCTCACCAAAGCACTCTCCTAAGATGCTCAAGGTTTTAAAACAGAGTAACTCGGAGTTCCAAGGAATTTATTTAACAATTTCCAGGCAAGTAATATGTGTCATCCAAAAAGAAATGCAAGAGACTATTTTACATTTTGTCTTGGGAAGGGGAAAGTGAGCCAGAAACACACATTTTTAATAGAAACGATGAATAACCCTAGGCACCTCTTGTAACACCTCCTAATAAGTGATATTTTGACTCGTACCCCTGTTACAGTTCATAGTGACCCATCACTTTAGGTCATCTAATATGAATGTTCAAATTAGATGAAAGATCTACGGTGCTGGGTTGTCATGATCTACAAGATGGGTAAGAAACATCACTTATTAGAAGGTGTTTGCAGGAGGTGCCTAGATTAATGGAATCTTTGAAGGAACATGAACTCCAAACTATACTGTAAAGAAAAGTAAAGTAGTCCCCAACTGACCGGTTAAAATTGGTGACACTTGGTAATTTTCCAATATGGTTTGGGATACAAACTGAGTCCTGTATTATGGTTGAAAGGGACAATATTAAGATGCTGCACAAGCACAGATCAATTTTCTCCAAAAGTTGTTCCTTCTGAGAGTGACATGCTCTCCTGAAACAGATCTATTCTATTAAACTTTTTAATTTAGCCAGAAACATGTTTTTATTGCCAGATGTTTGATCTTTAGACCACTGTAAGCCAGACTTCTAGAACTGGATAGGTTTTGCCTTCATTTAAAACAACTGACTGGAGCTTTTATATTGTCTTTTTTCTAATTGCTGTTTTGTTTTCTTCATGCTTGTTGTAAGCTGCTTTGTGGATAATGCTGAAAAGCAGGGTTAAAAATCAGAAATAGGTAGGATGAGGTGGGGGGGGGGGGGGAGAGAGAACAGCCAAAGTGATCAACAGGAACATGAGATGGGGTCAGTAAGTTAGAAGCAAAAGGAACCATTATTTATTTATCATGATGCATCAATTATGGTCCTTTCAGATTACAAAGCACATTGTAGGCCTTATATTCATTTGCTTTCACAGCAACCCAGATCATAATTATTGCTTTATTTTCCAGTCTGATAGAGTTCTGGAGAACTTGAAAACTTATTATTTTTAAAAATCACTATTGTATCTTATTTTGCTTTGTCCTAAAAAAAAGAAAAGAAAAAAGGATGACCTGATTGTGGCTTTGATATTTCCATAATCGACAAACTGGCCTACCTATAATTTGATTTAATGAAAATGTTAATTCACAGGAAATCCATTATTATATTATGCTCTTGTAGATTTATAGAATTTAAATGCTTCCAAGTAGAAATAAGAGAGATCGTTCCTTCAATAAAACAGTTTACCAGTATTTCAGAAGGGCTCTTGTGCACCTTCTTCCTGCTCACAATGAAGCGGTTTCCCAAGGATTCATCACGGTAGGTCAATTAGGTCCAACAACCGTATGCATCAAATTAAGGGAAAGTGAACAGGAGACAGTCAGTCTTTACAATGCATGTATTATAGGGAATACCATAATTACAGAGACAGGGAGAAGATGATGTTGTCATCCTAAAAAATAATCAGGATGTAGAATCAAATGTGATTCTGGATTTAATAGCAACAAATGTGTAAACTTTTTGCAAATAGGTTAGAATAATTAGTATATTATTACCTTTCCTAAGCTCTGAGGATACGACACACACATGCTAAAAGTTCAATAGATAAATGTGTTATAAAAGCCAGTTGTTGGCTTCATGCCTAAAAATTAAAATATTGCCATGAAATTCAATTAGATCCTCTCTGCCCAAAAGAAGATCTGACCACTCAACACCTGACCGCTCCCCAGCTGGCTAGTGCCACTGCTGGATCCTCATACAGCTCCTCCCATATTTACTTTGCTTGCCATGGAGCTCATGATAGGATTAGCTGATTTGCAGTAGTCACTGGACAACTGGCCAGGCCACATATGGCCCGGTTCAGATGTAACACAGAGCTAGGATTGAATCCTGGCTCTGTGCATTACTACCTAACCGCAGGCATTCATGTTCCATCCCTTCACACAGGGTGGCCCTTCCATGAGGCAGCAAATTGGAACTCCAGCAAGATGATACACGTTGATAAATAAATCAATAAGATAAATAAATAAAATAAATAAGATGCCCTCCCCCCACCCTGCTTGCTTTATTTGTAAAAGGAAAAAGGCGAGGAATGCCCTCCCCTGCTAACTAGGCAAAGAGGCACCCTGTGGTGATTCTCTTTATTTAGCAGGGGGGGGAGTAACTGGCCCTATCCACCCCCAGCACAGTACCTCCAGTGACTGTTGCTGATGTCTGTCTTAAGTTTCTTTTTAGAATGTGAGCCCTTTGGGGACAGGGAGCCATCTTATTTGTTTGTTATTTCTCTTTGTAAACCGCCCTGAGCCATTTTTGGAAGGGCAGTATAGAAATCGAATTATTATTATTATTATTATTATTATTATTATTATTATTAGTGCTGCATGGGGGGACACATTTAGCATCCTCCCTCAGGTGTACAAAGGTCATAAGCACCTACTGATTCTACACAATGATGATTTGGTGTTTTGTGTGAACCAGCCAAGGAGCAGTGACTAATCATGGCACTTTAGCACATGTCCACACTGCAAGAGGGGGAATGGAATAAACAAAGCTGATGCTACCACGGGCTGACGGGGGATTCAGGAACCCCGTCTTTGGGCTTGGGCTGAAAAGAGAATGCAATTTCATCTGTAATTAAAGGCTTTTCTTTCTTAAGCTTTTTCTTCCCTTGTTGTAGTACTGTCCCTCTTGTGGAAATTCTAATCCTGACTTCAGGGGGCCCTACTCAGAGTGAATAGGCAGTATCTTTCCCCACCCAAATGCTTCAAGCCACATTCTTCACTATGGGGCCATATACAGCAATTTATAAGTTCTAACCTTATAATAGCTTATACTGAGCTATTCTGTAAGGGTGGTCTAGAAATTGAACCAACAACAACAACAACGCACAGCAATCAACAATTAAATGGGCACAAGTACTGCTTACACATACCAAAGAAACAAATTAGGGGTGTGCAATAACTGTGGTTGAAGCACTGGTTCAGTGCGGGGAAGAAAAAGGAGAGCAGGTCCTTACCTGCTCTCCGCCGCCCCTTGCAGCCTCCTGCTGGGGTGGTGCTTGGCCCAAGTACCTCCACACAGTGCCAGCATGCACATAGCGTCTGTTCATGCGTGGACACCATTTGCGTGGTCAGCAACACTATGCAACATACTGGTGCCGCACAGGGTTACTTGGGCAGAGCTCCGTCCCAGCAGGAAGCTGCATGGGACAGCGAAAAGCAGGTAAGGACTTGCTCTACTCTTTCTTAAAGCTTCCACTCCCCATGCCAAACCGGTGCTCGAACAGCGATTCATGCACACCTCTATTACAAATCCCTTTGCTGCAAAGAAAATGTGGCTGTCCTATATTTTGTTCTAATACTGGTACACAGTTATAGTTAAATATAATTGCTGCAATTAATATTCTTAAAGTTTGCTGGTCTGTAATTTAATATTGAAAACACTGAAGAGCAGCATACCCTCTAAGGTATGTGCATGTGCATACACATACACATTTTTATGCCCACTCTGCTAATTTTAGATCCCACTCAGGTTGAATCAGGAAGGCCCCACTCTGAATGAATGTGCACACACACTGTCTTGATCTTGCTGCCCAGAATAAAGCTCATTCCACACACACACACACGGAAAATATTTAGATGGAATTCTGCAGAAGAGCAGATTTTTGGACATTGCTGCGTTTGTCCATGACAATCCACCAAAAGTCTATCTGCACACCTGCTAATGTCTGAAATAGTGCCCTCAAATCTCTGCCTGTCTTCTCTGTTTGGATCCTGGAAACATATATTGTATACCAGTGGCCAGTTCTCCTATTTATGTGCTACAGCTTCTGCAAACTCCTTCCTCTGGAGCTCCCTGTCTTTGTCTTGCCCTTGTCCAATCATACTGCACTCTCAACTCCCACTCATCCCCATTCTTATTTTTCTGTGTCAACTTACTTCTTCTGCTCCATCCACAAGTCCAAGTTTGCCACATTTCTAAAGTTTAGAACAGTTAAAGTTTGCCAGTTCTAAGCAACTGAAAGCAGAGCCCTGCATAACAGGAAGTATTGAGCAACCATAACTGTAGGTGTAACACTATGGCTCTGCTTCATAGCAGATAACAAATTGGAACTGAATCCAAGCAAGACAGAGGTGCACACTGTGGGGGATCAAAATTTAGGGGATGAGAGATCTTCATTTGCTGGATGAGGTTACACTCCCCCAGAAGGAACAGGTATGTAGCTTGAGAGTGCTTTTGGATCCAGGCCTCACCATAGTATCTCAGGTGGAAGCTATGGCCAGGAGCACTTTCTATCAGCTTCGGCTGATCGACAGCTGCGTCCATTCCTTGAAAAGAACGATCTCAAAACAGTGGTGCATCAGCTGGTAACCCCCAAGCTCGACTACTGCAATGCGCTCTACATGGGGCTGCCTTTGTACGTAGTTCGGAAACTTCAGTTAGTTCAAAATGAGGCAGCCAGATTGGTCTATGGGGTAGCCCAGAGAGACCATATTATGCCTGTCTTAAAACAGCTGCACTGGCTGCAAATATGTTTCCGGGCGAAATACAAAGTGCTGGTTATTACCTTTAAAGCTCTGAACGGCTTGGGTCCAGGTTACCTTAGAGAGAGCCTTCTTCAGTATGATCCCCATCGCTCATTGAGGTCATCTGGAGAGATCCATCTCCAGTTACCACCGGTACATCTGGTAGCAACTCGGAACCGGGCCTTTTCTGTAGCTGCTCCTGGTCTATGGAATGCACTCTTGGCAGATATCCACAGTTTAGCTCGCTGTCGGCCGTTAAGAGAGCCCTAAAAACTTATTTGTTTGGCCTGGCCTTCCAAGGCTTGTAAAGTGTTGTTGTTTTTTATAAGTATTTTAAATGGTTTTAATTGTCTTTAGCATTATGTTTTCAATTGTGTGTTTTTATGTCTTTTAAAAGCTGTTGTACATCGCCCAGAGCCTCTGGATGGGGCGGTCTATAAATGTAATAAATAAATAAATAAATAAATAGCGTTCATTAAAACCTACTAGATGAGTTCATTTTTTGCTTCCATCATTGCACCTAGATATTACTGGGGAGTAACCAGGATTAGAAGCAACTGGGGGGAAGAACAGGAGATATCCATTCATTCATTCAATTTCTATACCGCCTTCCAAAAATGGCTCAGGGCGGTTTACACAGAGAAATAACTAACAAATAAGATGGAACCCCGTCCCCAAAGGGCTCACAATCTAAAAGGAAACATATCTCACCAGATTTAATGAAGCTGTCATCTTTAGCAGTTAAATTAGTATTTTTGAAAGATGCAGTTTCCTGAGAGTTGTACTCCTAAAGACACTGCAATCAATGGATTTGCTGAGTTTGGGCCATGATCATATTCAACTTTGCTTCAATTTATGCCCAATCCAGTATTTCATTATATATTTTGGGTTTCAAGTTTTCTAGCACTTTTGGTTACTCTGTCACATGTGGTCACAGTGTCTTCAGCATGACTCTGCATATTACATCAGAAATCAAAGCTTTAAGAGAATACATCAGTATCTGGCCACCAGCCTGTAAAGGCAAAGACCTGTGTAAAGCCAAAGTTCACCTATAAGAGTCAAAGTACAATCTAAAGCAGAATTCAGGAAAGCACTAGAGGGAGCATGGGGTTTAAGGGGAGCAAGGAGTAAAAAGAGAAGAGTGCCGGAGAATAGTCAGTGGACTCAGTTATGCTATATATAGTAAACACACAGCAGAGCTGAGCTTTTCCTTTTTAAATTGCCCACTAGCAATAACTTCCGCAGCATCTTCTACAAAAGAACTTCCCAAGAATTCCAGAAACCAGGAATACCATCACTGAACTATTTGAATACAAGTACCTCTATGTAGAATGGACACACGTGAAAGATCAGGATTATGATGTTGCATCAGCCCACTTCACACCGATATATTGGTTATCTTCTTCAAATAGAGAGGTGATGCATAGTATCCAATATGCATAAAATCCATGCAATCTAACTTGCACATTCCATAGGCAAAAAGGGGAGTAGAGAATTGCACTGTGGGGACTCTTTGATGAGACACCAAAAATGCTGGTGCAAAGCCTAACCACAAATGTACTGGCTTTTTAAAAGTGACATTACATGTGACTTTCTAAATTCCATTTCCAGAGCAACAAGGCTAAAGTATTTATGTCTGAGGCAGAGTGGAGGGGGATTAACAACTAAATTTAAGAAAACAAAAGCCTTCAATTGGTTTGATGTGAAACCTTTTGAATTAACCGTTTCAGTAGTTCTTATTAGGCTTCAATTCCTAGCTAAAGCCATGGCTGTTGCTATGAAAACAGGAAAATGACTACATTCTAGGTAACCATGTGAGAGAAAGGGTGTTATTAGAATACAACTAATACAGGAATGCTCAGAACAACATACATTCCAGCTCATGTTGTATCTCTTCATTCAAGAGAGAAATAGGTACATCAAGTCAACTATTCTTTTAATACAGCACGGACTGCTAATTTAAAGGCAGAGATCTTATCTATCCCTGCATAAATTATCCTCAAGAATTGTGTATTTATCAATAAGATATTCCTTTTAAAGATTTTTCATTTAAAAATTCCATTTACTGTTCCCAAGTGTCTCTCTGCTTTATTTTTTAAGTTTCCAACAGTGTATAAGATGTAGTACTTTTAATTTACTTTGCATATCTTAATATTCCTTTCTATTATCCCTCCTTTCTCACCCCCCCTTTCATTTTCTCAATATTTAGATTGCAAACCTTTGAACAGGAGCGTGTTCCTTTTAGTGCAGAACTTAGTACATTTTAAGTAATGATATTTTTGAAGTCCTCTCCCTACAATCAGCACAGTACACAGATAACTCCTACTCGTCGTAGCTGCGAGACAAAATACAGTTGAACACAACGTCATAGCTAGTATGCCACATCCTACACATTTCTACTCAAATGAACTACTATATTAAGTGCCCATCAGGCTTTAGTTACTTCTACTATAGAAATAAATGGAAACTATTTCACTTCCATGGGTGAAATGAAATGGATTGCAACTTGTAATCAGTGTCTGGCAGGGTTCAGGTTTTGCTTGCTCTTAAACCATCTTCCTGGTGGCATGCCCATAGGTTTTTCCTACAGCTGTTAGTGAGAGTCATGGGAGAAGAGGGATCATCATGACAGGGAAAGGGGAAGAAAAGGCAGATGGTCTGCATGTGCCATTGCCTGACCTTTTCCTCCTCCCTTTTAAAGTAATTTAATATTATTAATCATTTCTATAGCATTTTATAAGTAAAGTTTTCCTTCCAAAGCTTTGTAGACCAACACTCGCCATCAGAGTTTTAGGCTATTAAATATCCTAAAGGACAGTGGTTCTCAGCCTAAAACACATCACAGGCCAGGGGTTCTCAAACCTGGGTCCCCAGACACTGTTGACTACAACACTCACCATCCCCAGTCACAAAGGTTAAGGCTATTGTGTCTGGGGATGATGGAAGTTGTAGTCCAACTTCAGTTCCAATATATTGTTGGACAACCTCAGCCTTAGGTAGTTCACAACAACAACAACATATATAAACATATACACAAAGCCAAAACATTAGAGTCTCCAATTACATTTTACAAGAAGTTATACATTTCTCTTTTATGGGTAACTTAATTCAGATGTGTGAAGCAGTAGGGTCAGACACAAAACAAAACCATGGCTTGTTTAGCTAAACCATCATTTTAGATTATGTCTGAAACCAAGTCCACTCACAAACCACGGTTGGTTTGGAGACAACAAACCAGAAATCTAATAATATGGTTTGAAGTTGATTTGCAAATCATAGTTAGTGCTTGCTCTAGCTTCCTATTCTGTCCGAATTCACAAACCAGATAAGCCACAATTAGAGCAATTATTCTATCTCAAGACATTGCTGCCCCATGGCAATGGGAATGACCCTATACGCAGAGCCCCAAGTAGATAAGGCTCTAAAACACAATTTGCCTGTTAGCTCAAAACATGGTGCAAGTTCTTAACTATGGTTCATAAAAACCATGGTTTCACATTATGTCTGAACCTTAAGACTACATGAAGGAGTCCCACAGGGTGTCTGGAGATCCAATAATGGATTTAGAAAGCTTTCACAGAGGAAGAAGTTTGCTAGCAGATGTTGGAAATAGTGTTGGACAAGAGGCTAAGGAACATAATTGGCTTGTGTGTCAGATAAGGAGTCTGCAAGTGGGTTCAAAATACAGTACATTTCAGTACTACCAAGTAAAATATCTGGAAACTGCTTTCCATTTATACTTCAAAGGGAAGGCTACTCAACCTTAAAATGTGCAAATATATATTAATGATCGATTGTTTACCTTCCACATTTTAACACAGATATCACACTTAGAATTACACCCTTGTAGTATTCCAACACAGAAAACTAAAGGATGGAGTTACAGCCTTTGTAATAAATGTTCTTGCCTTTTAAAACAAGATTTGTGATATTCTATTAATATAGCTGGCTTCTGGACACTATGCAACACACAGTATTATACTGCATTTAATTCCCATCACTGTGCTAACTCCATAAAATTTATTGCTTGGCTACTCAGTCTGACAAAAAAAGGGGAGAGAAGAATCCAGAAGAATAGAGTAGAAGGGAAATTGGACATTTTTAGTAGTTTCACTGTGCAAACTCGTCATGTCCTCTTTGCCACAAATTAAAGAGTCTTTAAAATGTAGTAGTAGTATTCAAAACAGGGTAAGTTGTTGCAGCAGCTACACAAATCTAAATCTATTTAACCAGAGGGTGCATTTTGGCTCTTACTAACCTGTTAGATAGAAAATCCACAAGATCAATAGCAACAACAACAAAAAAAAGCATCAGAGAAAAAATAGGCCACAAAATTTTAATTATCTGGTCACTAAGAATAAGATTTATATTAAAAGTTATGCATTCCTATTGCATATTTCCCCATTCTGTGGATGAAATAGTATTGATGTTATAAGATCAAAGTGAGATTTTTAGATTGCTACAATGTAGAATATCCATTTATCTTATTAAAAGGACACCTAAGTGTTGAAGAAAAAGATGGCAGTACACAACAATAAGGAACAATTTGCTACACAAGCCTCAACTTCAGATGATATGGTCACAAAAAGAGGAAAGACAAAGAGATATCCTACCACCACCAAAATAAATATGAAGTTGCACAGAAATGGCAAAGGGCCAACACAGTTCCGTCAAGCAGAAATTTGCAGATAGGGACAGGCAGCTCTTAGCTATTCTAATACTCATAGCTCTCAATGAAAACACAAGAGACTTCTTATGGCCAATTTTTACAACCAGCAGAATCAAATGGTAAAGCTTGCCCTGAAATATCTCATTTCAGGCTGCAGATAGGGGTATAAACATATTAAGCTCTTGTATATTATGTCTGTTCTATCCAGTCATTACATACCCAGACATTCCATAGCTGCATTTTCTGTTGTGTTGCATGTGTACACTTTATACGTTTTTAATAACTGCTTTTTTTCTATGTGATATAATCATTAATTTAAAAAAAATTTCAGCCCCAGTCCTCCCTGTATGCAGAGAACTGACCTTCAAGTGTGCCTTCTTCTGCATGATCCCCACCGCAGTTAAGGTCATCTGAAGAGGTCCGCCTCCAGTTACCACTGGTACATCTGGTGGCGACTCAGAGGCGGGCCTCCTCTGTAGCTGCCTCTGGGCTATGGAAAGGACTCCCGGCCCAAATCCGTAGCTTGAGTTCATTGTTGGCCTTCAAGAGAGCCCTCAAAACTTATCCGTTTGGCCTGGACTTCCAGGGTTTTAAAATTGTTTTTAATGTTTTAATTGTTAATCATTTTAAACTGTTTTTAGAATTGTTTTGTGTTGATTGTTTTTACAATGGCCAGCGTGGGTTTTGTTTTTGCTGCTGTGTACCACCCAGAGCTGTTTGGAAGGGCCAGTATATAAATGTAATACACAATTAATTAATTAATTAATTAATGTTGAAAAAAGGTTCAGTCTAGTCTTCTCTCTGTTATTTTTCTACAGGCTGTTATTTTTCTACAGGCAGGGAGTTTCTGATATGGAGGAACAGACAGATCAGGGGTTGACTCATTGTGGTTGGCTTTGAGAACCAAGATTTGTGGTGGCAAGGACGTTGCCCCTCCCCCAACTGGGAATGGGTGGAGGTGGAGGGTCTTGTCTCTGATAACATTCTGAGTTCCAGAGATTCTGAGCATTCCAGGGCATTCTGAGTGCCCACAAAGTGCAGCACAATATGCGATCTCTTCAGAACTAAGGAAAGTGATGGGGAATCATCCCCCCAGCCATGCTGCACTTCTGAGGCACATACAGCAGCAATACAAATGCAGAGCCAATCCCCAGTCCCCTTGAGCTTGTCATGCTTGCCAATATTTGATATTTGAACTGGCACATGGCATCTGGACCCCTACATTCAATCTTGCTGAAGCAGAATAGTCCAGAGAAATCCTGCTTAATTATACTTAAAGTATATAAGTTTGATTAAACTTATATCCCACTTCTCTTACAAGTGGTCAAAATGGTCTAGACAGCGTTCTCAGCACTGATCAGATCCAGATAGAGCTGCTTAGCTTCAGTGTGGCTATTTGTATTATGTAGTTTCAGAAGATTTCATTCTATTAGTTACATGGACTGGCCCTAAATGGGTTAGGGAGGAACAAAGTTTATTGGGACACAGGTGCTCACCTCACTGGAATCCATGGTCAGTTCTTAAACAATTGGATAACCAGAAGAACTATTTTTACAGTAACTAATAAATAACACCACTTCTTAGCGAAATCTTTAGAAACCTTTTATTCAACCTATTTTATACCAAGCTGCTGGATTCAATATTCCTCATAGCTACAAAGCCTGCTGTCAAGAATGAGTCTGGGGTAAAATACTACTCATAGGTCTGTGCATGCCTAAGGTCCTACATTAAATCCCAGAATCTACATTAAGGTATCTGAGGGTATCTGAGTGGGAAAGATCTCAAATGAAGACACTGAAACATTGCTGCAAGTTGGAGTGGGCAATACTGGTCTAGTTTGACCTATGGTCCAACTTGGTATAAGGTAACTTTATGTATTCCAACCCACAGCATTACCAGAAGAAGCTTGCACTGACAACACACAGCATGTTGAATCTAGGATGCATATATCTATGCAAAAAAGCACATGGCTCTCCCTAAGATGTTCAATAAATTCATTAATATATAATGACATTTACAGGCTGCAAGTACTTTGGGGACCATTCATCATGTTTTGTTCAACTGCTGTTATTTACCCTGAGCTCTTTTGAATAGGACAGGCTATATATCTCAATGTGCAAACTCAAACATACTTTTGCTCCAAAATGTGAAACAGTTTTGAGTAGTGATGGGTAGCTTGCTCTAAAGGTCTTATCAAAGGAATAACAACATGTACAGCTTGCTAGTGAAGAGATACTTTTCAGTGGGCTCAGTGCTCAGTGGGATGGTCTTAATTACGAAAGGCTGGAAGGCAGCAGGGTTTCCAGATGTTCCCCTAGTTTAGCAGTTTCCCTTATTCAGTAACTTCAAAGGCTCACAGAACAAAAAGGTCATCCTGATTTTCAAAGCAGCACAGCTCTGCAACATCCCTTAATTTTTAAGATGTAGGCCTGGTCTTTGCAACAGCCTATGTTATCAGTCTCTTACTCGAGCATGGAATCCCTTACAACAGAGGGAGGAGGAAAATTTATAACATTTAATTTTCAGTTTGGAAAGCATGAGATCACATCCTAAGCAGTTTTCAATAGCTTAAGCCTCACGGCCCCACAAAAAAACAAAAAACTCAACCATGTGAGCTCAAACTTCACAATCCAAGCAATTTCAGCACACAAAGGGCGGAAGGAAGGGTGGAGCAGCGAGAAACAAGCGTACATTTACTTAGTACTTTGTCAAAGAAAGATACTGCTCTGGAGGAAGTGCCATTGTATGCAGTATTGTTTCTGCTACAAATCAGTGGTCTAGTTGTTTCCACGTCCTGGTTGACAGCACACAGGAGAACAAACAGACTAAGGTGAAGAAGGGAAATGCCACCCTCACCAGAAAGCATGCACGTTACATGCATCACTAGAACATATGCATGCATCCCAGGCTACCATGCACACCCCACTTGCTCCAAGGCAATATTATTGACTGCTACTAAATTCCCTAGGAGTAAAGAAGTTGCATTTTGCAACCATACGCATCAGTAAGATAAAGTCGAACAGACAAATGTTACTTTTTTATACGTCATTCTACACACTTTGTAAAAAATGACACTGTGCACATTTTCTTACTGAATAATATACCGTGTGACTGAAGGGATAAACATTTTACAGTTTTTCTGAAAAGAAATTTATGTATGTATAATGTATAATCTTTCTGCTTGATGAGGAGTATTATGTCATTAGAAAACTTTTCTGTTCCTTAAAGCTAGCTTAAATATCCTGCCATCCAAGCTTAACCCCTTTGTGGGGGCTCTAAGGGTGCATTTGGTCCATGCAGGGAGCTTGCACATTTAGGAGCAGTAGTGGCCTGCATGGTTAGGCCAGCCCTGCTACACCTAAAACAACATACTGTATATATCACTTTTACCTCTTTTGTGTCTCTTTCCTCCAATATCAATATAACAAATGTGTTTACCAAGCAATGTACATCATTGTCTGAACTGTTTTTCATAAACTTTAGAGACATTATTAAATGCTGGCATTCAGCATGAAGAGTATCACTAGTATGATTCCATAAAAGGTTCTGGCAACACAGTCAAAAAACCACATATATATAATCGCGAGCAGAAGCACCATGGTGATTGGGCAGTGGGGATTCCATATGCAGATAGGGAGGAGAAGCCTGTGATGGTTAAGGTCAGTTGGAATGCAACTGTTACTGGTTGGAAGATGTTATTGATTGTAGAGGAGAAGAATCTATAGATATAAAAGGATAGTGGGCAGGGGTCTGCGAAGAAAGGGGTCGTGAGGGAGGAAATAGCCCCTTCAGGAGAAGGAGGCTGCCATTGTGTGAATTAGACCTCATTATTTGAGGGGGTTCCATTCTGGCCTACAACCATGGATAACAAAACCCCAAATAATGAAACCTTAAGTCAATGGGAATTGGGTTCGGCAAATACCATCCCTTAAGTTTTCACAATGGAGAGAAGTAAGAAGTGGGGACCCCCAGGGATCTGTCCTGGGACCAGTGCTTTTTAATTTATTCATAAATGATCTAGAAGTTGAGGTAAGCAGCGAGGTGGCCAAATTTGCAGATGACACCAAACTCTTTTGAGTAGTGAAATCCAAAACGAATTGTGAGGAGTAACAGCAGGAGAGGGGGCATGCCCTCAACTCCTGCCTGTAGGCTTCCAGCAGCATCTGGTGGGCCACTGTGTGAGACAGGATGCTGGACTAGATGGGCCTTGGGCCTGATCCAGCAGGACTGTTCTTATGTTCTTATTGCGGTTTAGGTTTTGGATCCCAGGAAAATGATCGAAAAAAATCACTGAAAAGACAGGGTAAAAGCAGAAATAAGGAAGGAGCACAGCATTGTACCTTGGCCACCTCAAATCTTCCGCTCTCCCCTCTCCAGCTCTTCCAGAAAGGTCACCCCAGCTCCTCCATAATGCTCAATCATGAAGCTTCCTCACCCCACAGTTGAAGTCTAGCACTTAGCAGTACAAGCCCCTAGCCTGTTTGGTTGGTAGGTTGGCCAAAGCGGCAGCACAAAATTAAATCAATTTCAAGTAAACACACCCAGAGAGTGTGTGAGAATCAAAGAGTGAGAGGAGAATCAATTTTCAATGGATACTTAAAATTTCTAATTTAAATTGAATTTTTAATTGCAGTTTAAAATACAGTACTGTAATTATCAAAGTTTTAAATAAATGAAAATAAATTTTCATCCGAATTAAAAATTAAATTAAATTAGTGATAATTATCATCTTATGAGGGCAGCACAATACTGCAAGAGGCTCCAGAAAATAGCTCCTAGAAGCTCCACAGGAAAGACTCAAAAAAGGCTCCTAAATGCTACCCAAAATGGCTTTTAGAAGCACAAAAAACTCTAAACATGAAGACCAAAGCACTCCGCCATTCTCCTCCAAGCTCCTCTCACTACCCAGGAGAACATGCAGCAAGAGCACAACCATGTAAGGGCAGAAAAGCACTGTCAAAACCCGTGGATACATGAAACCATGTAACGCAGATAATGAGGTTGGATTTTATTTATTTATTTATTTATTTACTTGATTTTCTATATCGCCCTTCAAAATATGGCTCAGGGCAGTTCACACAGAGAAATAACAATTAAATAAGATAAACAAAATGGATCCCGGTCCCCAAAGGGCTCACAATCTAAAAAGAAACCTAAGATAGACACCAGCAACAGTAAATAATAAATAACAGAAATAACAAACAAACAAACAAACAAACAAAGATGGATCCCTGTCCCCAAAGGGCTCACAATCTAAAAAACAAACCCATAAGATTAAAATAACCAGTCACTGGAGGTACTGTGCTGGGGGTGGATAGGGCCAGTTACTCTCCCCTTGCTAAATAAAGAGAATCACCACGTTAAAAGGTGCCTCTTTGCCAAGTTAGCAGGGATGTATTGACAACTGTGGATACAGGAAATCACAAACGCTAAAACTGCAGATAATGAAGGTCACCTGTATTGCCAACTGACCCTAGTTGAATTTAAATGTTGTTGCAAGACAATTTAACCATCCTATAAGATGTGCATTGTCACACAACTTTCTTTGATTCTGTGTCACGAAGAGATTTAGTAACTAGTGCTTTTTTCCTTTCTTTTTTTAAAAAAGATTTCTTTTATCTGAATTGCAGTTACATACATAGATTATAGCAAAAGAATCTAATGGCTGGAATTAAATACATTTTCCAGCAAGAATTTATTTGCTTTGCATCCATTGATGGTTCAGAAAACAGCTTACTTTTCCCCTGGGACTTTCACTGAAATTGCCTTTTACAGCAGTGATTTGTGTATGTGGATGTGGATCTGAATATTGAGCAGTAAGAAATACACAACAATACCGATAGTTCAACAAGATTTTATTTATTTTTTATTTATTGTTAGATTTATATACCGCCTTTCATTAAAAACAATCCCAAGGAGGCACAGGATGCCGCCTGTGCCAATCCCAAAATGGCACAGGATGCAAAGCAAATAAGTTGAGTATGTGGTTTATACCCTGGATCAATGTTCTCTCTAACAGAGATTCCCAGATGTTGTTGACTACAATTCCCAGAATCCCCAGCTGCAATGTTTTTTGCTTAGGGATTATGAGAGTTATAGTCAACAACATCTGGGAATCCCTGTTAGAGGGGACACTGCCCTGGATATCTACAGAATAATTATAACATGTGAGAGGACACAACATCAGTTCCTAGATGAAGAACTATCTAATTTACCCCACTGTTCTCTCTGCTTGAATGGGGGTGAGGGAGAGATTCTTTTAAAGCTGTAGGGAAACCTTTTCAGCGTAGGGAGAAAACTAAGTTGAACATAATTTTTTAAAACTTCATTCATTCCAAGAATACTTAAAAACTTATTATGCTTATTAAAACTGAGAAAAACACATGAAATCTAAACTTAAGATGTTTTGCCATATTATGATAAGTGGTTACAATAAATAAATCTACTAATCTTAAAACTCTGACACTCAGTTTTTATTATGAAGATCACACACCTATCAGCATTGGCTCTCAGTCTGAAAAGTCATTCATACTTAAGCTCCAACAGGTGAGCTGAAAATAATTATGAAAATAATGTTAACTGGTTAATTTTCAGGACCATTTGGACTATATATGCTAGTCTCAAGAGGAAACTTGACAGGCTTTCTGAATTTAATTGTTCTGAAGAGAGAATGTATAAAACATACATTACAAGGACTTTAATCCAAAAACTTAGTTCTGGGCTTTGCTGTTTAGTTTATTTGTAAAACTTAGTTCTCTTCATTGATCATTACTACCAGTTCAGCACAATGCTTCCAAATTTGATATACCACATTTTTTACTTCTTCACAAGAAGTCATGAGTGCAAATGTTAGTCAAAAAACCCCAAGAAAACTCTCAAAATGATTACCCTTAGATGAGAGAGAACACATGAACCAAGAAAATGACTAATTAACAGGAACTCAACATCAGAACATACACTAAGAAAAACATCTTAATTCACACAAGACACTAAGCAAACTAAGAGCATGGATTACTCCTATATGGTCAGGCTAGCTGTGTACATAAGAACATCTAACTAGAAAGATATATGCAAGATATCCAGTTTTCTAAAACCATCATGGTTTTGGATTATTTAAGAAAGCACAAGCAACTACTCTCTTCATTCATTCTTAAGTAATATGCAAATCCATCTACAAGATCCTTTTGCTATGTAACAGAGAGGCTTGTGTGTGGCTGTAGTAGATACATGCAACAGGCCATTCCTCAACATAACATTTTCTGGACTAGCTGGTTAAACAAACATAAGTGAAAACTTTAGCACCCACGGGAATTATGCAAAAGGACTTGAGGGACAGTGAGAAGAATAAGACAACAGAGAAATTTAGAGGTTTGGGTAGATAGTGCTGGCAAAGACAAGAGATGTTTAGAGAGAGAAATGTCCTACAGTGGTGAAAAAGAAATCAAGAAAGAGGAATGTCAGGAATTAATGAAGGACAAGACACTATCAGTGTGGACTGGTTCACATCTAGGGGCCAATCCAGCCAAAACTAAACACATTTAATGCACATTTATTTCAATGGAAGACTTAAGCACACTCTTAAATCTCTCTGACATAGATCAAAAGGGCTGGAAGTGCATCACTTCAGTTGGATCAAGCCCATATATTTTTAAATGCATACTATGGGGCAGACCACCTGACTAAATTTACTTGAAGAAATAAAACTTGTTCTTTTAATTTCAATGGGACCTGAGTAAATTTATTATTTTTTACATTTTATATCCCACTCTTCCTCCAAGGAGCCCTCCTCACAACAACCCTGTGAAGTAGCTTAGGCTGAGAAAGAAGTGACCAACAAGTATTTGGTTGAAAGGGGATTTGAACTCGTGTCTCCCCGGTCCTAGTCCAGCACTCTAACCACTACAACATGTTTTAAAAGTATATACCTAAAAGTATAACATATGAAAGTAAACATGCACATTGTACAAGCATACTTGTTAGGGACCAGAACTGGTGGCAATTCCTGTCAAATGTGTCCTCAGTGGCACATGTGGGTTTGCTTTCAGCTTTGTAATGTATGAATTGGCCCTGCATCTGGAACCATCTTTAGGGTAAACAGGATCATATCAGAACTGATACTTCCATATAACACATGTATGATTGTGAACAATTACTTCAAATTAAAGCATGGATGAGATTTTCACTCCTGGTTTTTGTTCCAATTATTAAAGCAAAGTTGTATCCCTCCTTCTCCCTTTACTTTAATCTAGTGTGATAAATGTACAGCAAAGTTAATACGTATTAGGAGTTTAGAAATATGATTGCAAAAATGGGACCCAATAGCTGGTTCCATTTTGGGGGAGCAGCTCAACTATGTCACTAGTGTTACTAGAGTCACTAGAGACTAGTGTTACCAAGAGTATAAGCCATTTTTATCAGAATCTCCATCACCACCAGCAATGGAAGCAGATTACATAAGCAGTTTAATAAACTGCTAGTACCATACATTCAAAGGTAACCGCAGCTGATTTGGGTGGTTGGGTGGGGATAAAATTGTGTGCTAGTATTCTGCATCTGTCTGTTACTTCCTGCTTCTGAATTCTGTAACCTTAACTGAAGTGACAGAATTAAACTCAATTGAGTTAAATTATGGTCACAGGAATCTTTATTTAAAACCTCACCATGTAAGGGTGGGACAGTGTTCCCTCCCCCCCTGGAGTCATGACTGGGTTAGATTTTGTGTGTGTTCTAAACACACACACCCTAAAAACCCCTGCAGACAGCCATGCCACCATGACAAAATATGTATTTACTTGCAAAAGTTAACCCTTGCAAGCAGACTCATGAATTTACTTACATCTATGGTTTCATTTGAAGGGGGGTTGAGTGTGAGTGAGTGAGACACTTTTGTTCTTTTGAACCCAGGTCTGGCCTTACCATTTAAGGTGGCCTATCTTAAGTGGCAAATTTTGGAGAAGCAAAGGGTCAATTATCCCATTACATTATGAAGTGTATGCCTCCTTGGGGCCAGCTGTCATTTCAAGTTCTGCCTCAGGCACCCAAATGCCTCGACCTGTCTCTTTCTATGTCATGCATTATTTTATATTTTGCGAAGTGTCCCTTCCCTCTTGGGCCAGAGGAAGAAGAGAAGCAGTTTTCCAATTCCACAGCATTGCACACAAGCACTCTCCGTCCTCTCCCGCTTCTTCCCATAATGTTGGCAGTTTTTAGAAGGTCAACCCTAGTTCACAGAGTCTTTGCCAGACTTTTTTTTAGCTAGGGTTTCGCCCGTGCGTGGAGTCAGGTGCAGAGAGAGATTCTTGTCAGAAGAAAAAGGAAGCGGTGGTGGCCATTGAGAGTCCAGAGCGGACTGAGAAAGGGGGCGCTTCCTACTCCTGGGGGGCGTGTGCGCCACCAGCTAAGCGTAAAGGCCGCTATGTAGGGCAGCCACAAGAAGGCGGGAAGCCCGGGAGAGGCGGCGGCAGCAGCGGCGCGCGCGCACTGTGTCCTGCCCATGTCTTTTCGCCCCTAGAGTGCACACCCTCAAACTAGGACAGCAGCAGGCGAGCCTCTCAGCCCTGATAAGGACGAGGGCGGGCCGCATTTCCTCTTCCTCAAAGCTAAATTGCTGCAATCTCCTCCTTTATAACCACTTCTGAGGCGAGGGCACTGAGCTACAGAGACTGCATAGTCTCCCGGCATCAGTCAGAAAACCCTATTTATCCATTTTTGCTGACACCCCCCAACCAAGACAGGTCACCACTGCTGTAGCCCGCTGGAATGGCACGCAAGCCACTCACTCCCCCAAGACATATACCGCTTCCCTTAAAACCAGAGCCCGCTCTTTGCTACTGGGGGAGAGGCAAGCGTGTGGGCGGGAGGGGAGCTTCACCTGTGCCGAGCATCCCAGCCAAGGGGGCACCAACCCTAACCCTCAGGAAGTCTACCCGCCCCCTTAGCCAACTCTGCAGCACCCCGGTTGCCCTGCAACACAGGGACACCTTCGCAAACGGCTCCTTGGCCAGTTATCCAGCGTTCGCCCCCTCGGTCGGTCCACCCACCCACCTACCTCTTTGCGGTAGTGGTGGCAGCGCTCCCGCCGCCGTCCCCCTCCCTCCCTCCCTCCCTCCCTCCGCGACCATCACTCTCATTATTCCAATTAACGCCTCGGGGGCGTCCATCTGCCATCTCCTTGCACCGCATTTCCCACGCATGGCTTCATTAGCAGCAAGAGCCCCTCCAAGGTAGCGTCATTCCCGTTATCCCCAAACACACGCACAGCATCGCACCCCCTTGAGGCTTACAATCCTAAACACCCCTACGGAGGAAGTAAGCCCCATAGAGCTTAACAGGACTTGCTCCCAAGCAAACATACATAGGCTGGGACTGTGAATGCTTCTCCCCAAAAAAAGAAGACAGCCGCTGCTCCTCCACCCACTCTCTCTAGTGCAACCCAGGATCCGCCTGCCCCCATATAAACACATGCACATCTCGCAGAGAACACACTCTCCCTCTCTCTTCTTCCTCCTCCTCTTTCCCCCAATCGGAAACTAAATACCTTTTTTAAAAGAACAGACTCTGCCAGTTAGAATCAGTTCCACAAAGTGCAGGGGATGGAGAATGAAGTTGGCTGTCTGATGCAGGGACTAGAGACCCCAGCAGCTCCTCTCGCCTTGTAAGCGCCTCCTCCACCATTGAAGTTCGCCTTTTGCCGCTGCTTGTTTTGGTGTCTCGCTTTCTGACTCTATCCCATCATCAGACTGGAACACACACTCTCAGAGGCTGCTGCTACCGCTGTCTCTGCTCTCACTTCCTCTTCCTTCCTCCTGCTGGCCGGAGACACGATTTGCATCTGCAAGAAGCTCCCAAGATGATCAAAAAAGTAATCGCTTCTTCGGAGAGGAAGAGCTTACTGAAACTATCCTCTGGGCTTCATGTTTTAAAGCTCTCATCCAACAAACACTTACAGAACCTGAGCTTGGCCATGTCTCCTCTCGGAAGCAAGTCCCACGAAGTTCAATGGGATAAGTTAGCATGCCTACGATTGCAGCCTTATGCAAAGTATTCTCCAGAATCGGGACCCTTCAGAGTTGCTGGCCTCTGTAAGAGATGAATACTTAACGTGCCCCCCCCCGTCTCTAAATTCAAAATATAGTACACTTTAAAAGGGGGGGGAATAGTAATTTGTATATGGCTATAAATGCTTGCACAAGTCAGCTTACTGCCAGAAATACAGTAGCTGCATTCGGCGGGGGAGGGGAAGTGAGGAGATTTTCAGGCAACTGCTGCAAAACACAAGCTGTACTTTGACCCGAGAGAGCACCCTTAATTTTCATAAGGATCTCCAGCACGATTCAGATCACAACCAAAAGAGGGCAGTAGAGAATACAAACATAGTAGCCTAGATTTGTAAACCTCCAGTTCTGAGATTTCTAATTAGGGTTGTCAGGTTTTTATCCAACTGGTGTAACTTGGCCTTAGCAACTTGGTATGTGGACATAAGCAGATGATAATATAAAGCTGTTTTTGGTCAGTTGACAATGCTATTTGAAACCAGTTAAAAGGGTGTGATATTCAAGAAATACTTTATAAATATATATGTGAGATGTGTAAAAGATAGAGTACAGTACACACACCTGCAAACTAACCAGGAACTCTTTAAAATGCCTTAAATAGTTGCTGTGTATATCTAGTCCATTCCAAAACTGTGGTTAACTTTGATCATTGAAAGGCTATTTACATGTGTAAAGTTTCTGAAATGATTCAAGTTTCTCGTTACAAATTCCTTGTCTCTGTTCCATTTCTCTATCGTGGCACACCTTGAGGTGTTTTTTGTTACCCCAAACTCCTTGCACTTGCTGGGATAGCGCTGAGCAGAACAGACAACCAAATGATTCATAATTGATTATCAATTGTTCATACACTGTAAAAAAAATCAATGGTTTCTTCTCTTGTAATTGTACCCCTGCCCCATGATCTGCTGACAGTAATTATTATCTCTATCATAACCTTCAGGTAAACCAGCCTAGAGTGGTAGATGTACAAGCAGGAAATAGAGTTTGAATTAGAATCATGAGATATTGGCTGCCTTATATATCATTGGGGATGCATACTTTTTTCTGAAAATTTAGGGGAAAGCATTTCTTCATCCCTTCACAATTCAGACATTACTTTTTAGCATTCTATTTAACTAGCAATTGTTTGAAGTCATAGTGATTGGACTAGGACTGAGAGAGTTTTCAGATTACCTGCCTACTTACTGGGGTGAGCAGTGGGGACTGTTGCAAGGATAGGATACTTCTGATCTGTTAGTTCTTGGCTCCTTGGAATCAGATGAGCTTGTCACCAGAAGTTCATGTAGGATGTGACTTTTTTTTAAATGTGTTTCTTATCTATCTCTACTTAAACTGTGCTATTGGCTACATCTAATACATTAGAAACACCACTTACTGAGTGTGTGGGGGTGGGGAAAATGTTTCTCAGTTATAGCCTGACAGCAGCAGCTCCTAAACATGCTTCCTTGAGATGAGTCTTCCTGAACAGAATAGGATTTACTCTATGAAAAGCATGTTCTGTATTGCAACTTTAATTTTCTTAGGTAGTCCTTAATTTATCTAATTTTGTGGAAAGCTAACTAATAGTAGGTACCTAGCTTTTTTTCTGGAAAGTTAGGTTCTTTTCAGATAACTGAATTCGAGCTCTGAAAAATTAAGGCAGCTAAGAAAATATTACTAACCCAAGAACCTCTTAGTCGGGCTGCACAACTTGTATCCACCCAAGCTGATGCAGCCCACCAACTATGTATGCCACCAGAGACTTAAACACCTGTTCTAGATGTCTGCCTGGGATTGCAGAAGCAGGGAGATTTTCATTCATTTGACGGGCCAAAGTGCATGGCTGGTGGTCATAAATTGTGTAGGCATGTGTCCCAGTCATTGCTTAAAGTTATAGTTCCCAAGTTATTTATTCTAAAGGCACAGTTTCAGTCTTAATTGCTCTTAGCATCACGTGGCAGAACTACAGTCTCTGGGAGTAAAGCCGTGAGAGTTAAACTGTTAACTTGTAGCTCAGACATTTGCTTGTAGCTCCGGTTCCCCAAAAGCAACTACATGACCTTGCATATTCCCAAGGCAGCTTCCTGCAACCAGCTCCTATTCTCAAACTTCTGTTCTTTCCCCTCAAATTCTCATTTCTTTTCTCACTGTCTCGGAACATAAATTCCCAGGCAGAATACTGACCCAGGGCAGATAAGGGTTATCAGCGTTTCTAAATGACTTTGCCCATTAATTCACACATTTTCATGGCCAAACCAAAACTAAAGGAACTCCAGTAGTAAGGCGTAGCATTTTTATTTCTCTCTCTCTCTCTCTCTCTCTCTCTCTCTCTCTCTCACACACACACACACACACACCCCTTCCAGGCAATGCAGTGGAGATAATGTTACCAGCAGTTCTGTTACTTTAGTGTAGTGCTGCACGTATTTTGCCCTCTAGCTTTTTTTGGACTACAGCTACCATAATCCCCAACCACAATGACATATAGTCAGGGATTAGAGGAGTTGTAGTCCAACATCTGCAGGAGGGCCGAAGTTGTGCAGCCCTGCTTTAGTGTGACAGTAATTAGTTGATTGTGCTTCCACTGGCACCACAGGCATAGGCATCGTTCTTACTGAGGTGGGAAAACCGGTGACTGGGCTACTGTACCACTTCAGACTGCAGGTGAAGATACTAATCTTTGTGAAGAGACCCAAACTACAAAACTAAAAAATGGCTACTGGTGGGAGCTTTCATTATTCAGTGCTCATTGATCCCACTATTATGTTTGTTTATTTATCACATTTTTATACCGCCCAAAACGTGAGTTCTCTGGGCGGTTTACAAGACAATAAAAATCAATAAAAAGATTAACACATTAAAATTTAAAATGTTAAAACTATTAAAACGCAATTAAAACAATGTCTAATTAAAAGCCTGGGTGAACAAATGTGTCTTGACTGCCTTTTTACAAGTTGTAAGAGATGGGGAGGCTTATTTCAGCAAGAAGTGTATTCCAAAGCCTTGGGGTAGCAATGGAGAAGGCCCGTCCCCGAGTAGACACCAGACGAGCCGGTGGCAACTGCAAACGAACCTCTCCAGATTATCTCAATGGGTGGTGTGGTTCATAGCAAAGAAGACATCATCTTAAATACCCAGGGACCAAGCTGTTTAGGGCTTTATAGGTTATAACCAAAACCTTGTACTTTGCCCGGAAACTTATCGGCAGCCATTGTAGATCTTTTAAGATGGGATTGATATGGTCTCTCCAAGATGACCCAGAGAACAATCTGGCAGCCGCATTCTGGACTAACTGCAGTTTCTGGACTACGTACAAAGGTAGCCCCACACAGAGTGCATTTCAGTAGTCAAGTCTGGAGGTGACCAGCAGATGTACTACTGTTCTGAGGTCATTTATCTCAAGAAATTGACGCAGCTGGCATATCAGCCGAAGCTGATAAAAGGCATCTCTGGCCACTGCCTCGACCTGGGATACCAGGGAGAGTTTTGTGTCCAGAAGCACCCCCAGACTGAGTACCTGTTCCTTCTGGGGAAGTGTAACCTAGCAAAAAGCTAGGTTAAAACCTTCCCCCTAACATCTAATTTCCCATGAGGATAGAATTTTTTGTTTGAAAGAACATTGTATCATGTGTGGTCCTACCTGTCACCCGAAGTGATGCAGCCCAGACACAGGTTTACAACCTCAGATATCGGACTGTGTATACCACTACTTATTCTTTCCTTCCTTGTTTAACATATTGATAAACATGGCCTTAATTATCATATTATTATAAAATATGTTGGCTTGCTTTCATGTTTCACAGATGAGACAGTGTTCATGGCTGAAAAATAATGACCATGCCAAGTAAATGTGCAAGGCCATGGTATTGGCCAGAGTGCAAACTCCATACAAATATTTATTCCCTCACATGCAACTTAAAGATAATTTGGAAGCATAAACATTGTCACAGAACATAAATTAAACTGAGTAGCAAGATTTGATCCACTTTATTTTTCCCTGTACTGGGAGCAAGAGTGATTACTGCAAGACAGAGTTTTCTTTTCTCTAAAGTTGTGCCGTCAAGTCGGTGTCGATTCCTGGTGACCACAGAGCCCTGTGGTTATCTTTGGTAGAATACGGGAGGGGTTTACCATTGACGACTCCTGCGCAGTAAGAGATGACGCCTTTCAGCATCTTCCTATATCACTGCTGCGCGACATAAGTGTTCCCCATAGTCTGGGAAACATACCAGTGCAGATTCAAAATGGCAACCTCTTTCTCCCTAGGCAAGTTTCTTCCCCGCTGTGGGATTCAGTCCAAATCATCATCTTGCAATCTACTACCTTTAACAACAGCCTGACAAAATGAAATGCTTCCTACCATTACTTTATCTCCCTCCAGGAAAAGCTTACCAGTTTCATTTCTGTGTATTCCTTTATCAAAGGCAGAGGAGCAGGATTAATTTTTTTAAAAGATGGCAACCATAATCTGTGATAACATTTTAATTCCATTTTTTAAAGGAAGAAATGTTTAAAGCAAGCGATTTGACTGTATTCCTCTACTGGAAGTCTGCACAACTTGTGACCAGCTAAACCAAACAGTGCCAGCAAAATTACCCTATTTTTGCTGTTTGCGTGGATCTCCAAAAATATGGGGAGCATCAAGCAACCCAACAAGCTACAACGCATGGTGATGGGTCATCAGATGGGCAGCCTGTCCTACTATAATCAGTCCAACATCTATTTCCTGGCTTGTTGGAATACATATTTTGTTTGGGATATTTAAATATACAGGGTTTGCTTTAGCCTATCTTTAGAATATGTCGTGGCAACTTGAATAGTCAGTAACTAACAACTTTTGAATATGTCAGCGAAAGCTGCCAAAGGCTTCAATGAAAGCACTGGGTAATGCAATGATTTATAAGCCAGTGCTGTGCCCTTATATTGGGGAAAAATGCCTTAGCATTTTGTAAACTGGGTCAGAGAGAATTTTGGCAAATGTGACTCATCATATAAAGGTAAGAAAAGCTTTACTTGCTGAATTTCCTCTCTTATGCACAAGAGCTTGATCTTCTTTTGCATTTGGTTAGCCTACACACAAAACAGTTTCCTACCAAAAATGTGATATCCTGGCATGGCAGTACAGGCTCACTTTGCATAAAATAATATGTTACAATTTCTGACAAAGATTGGGACAAAGTATGCTGAGTTTTCCCAGACTAAATGAGTGAAAGCCCTGCTTAGGACTACTGCTATTGTTCCTGAGCCATTCTAGTTAAAGGTCAGGTAATAGCACTAATCTGATGTCCAAGAGAATATTGTCCTGAAGATTACTTAGATTCTTCTTCACTGTCTTTACTGAAAGAAGTGCTACTGCATGTGTATGTGATGTATTAATGAGGAAAAACTCTCAACACATTATTCCTTAGCTTCAGATTACAAACATTCACCAAATAATTGCTACATTTCAATTTGTTTGGTATCGCTTTGACATAACTTCTTATTGAAGCCAGTACAGCCCAACAATGTCTTATTTGAAATAATAAGTGCAATTGAGCACTGCAAAGACACCTTTTTTTGTTTTGTTTTTAAATAGATGATGACTTACTTACTTGGCACAAGGCCTTTTAAATTCACTATTATGCTACCACAAATATTTACTGCTTTTTAATATTTACTGTACTGCTTTTTAACAAAAGTTCTCAAAGCGGTTTACATAGAGGAAGAAATAATCAATAAAATGGTCCCCTGTCCCAAAAGGGTTCACAATCTAAAAGAAACATATGAGCAACAGCCACTGGAGGGAATGCTTTGAGGAGCTGAATAGGGCCAGTTGCTCTCACCCTGCTAAATATAAGAGAACTACCACTTTAATAGGTGCCTTTTGAGTCAGTTAACAGAGGATGGGGTAAATTCAAACTGTGTAAGAGTGGAAAACATTAAGCAAGTGACTTTTAAAAACCCACAAGATTTTTAAAAGGGCGGAAATACAAAGTTATATAGAACCCCTCTCTCCTGAACTTCATATTTAAAATGTAATATTTATCTCAGTACCATGAGAAAGAAATGAAGGGAGAAAAACAAACAGAAAAGGTTAAACTCCTTCTTTTAAAACATATGATCTTTAAAATTAGACCAAATTGCAACAAATTCCTCTTCTTTTCCATTACCGTGGGTGGAAAAACCTTGTTCAAACTGTGCTAGGGATAGGGGTGTGCATGGACCAGTTGCCACAGTTTAGTACGAATTTAAACTGAATTTAGACCAAACCGTGGGTCCCTGAACCAATTCAGTCAAACCCACCAGTTGGGCTGCCCAACTGGCTCGAACTGGTTTGAAGCAGTTCATGCTCAAACCGGCCTGGTTCATAGCAGGCCAGTTCACGTTCAAGCTGGTTCCTTAGCTAGGGAACTCATAGCCATAATCCACAACTATTTATCAGGAGTGAACTTGTCCTTCCAATTTGATTATATATGAATTTTAATTGTATTGTGTTTTTATTTGAAATAAAGAAGTAAATCAATAAAGCCAGCAAGGCCTTATGTGACTTCAGTCAGTTAACCTACCAACCCACAAAATGGGACCAAAGTTCTGTAGCAGAGCACCTACTTTTCATGTAGAAGGGCCGAGTTTCAGTCTCTGGCATCTCTAAGGCTGGGAAAGATTCCTTCCTGAAACCTTGGGAAGCCGCTGCCAGTTAGGGTAAACAATACAGAGCTAGATGGATCAATGGTCTAACTCAGTATGCGGTAGCGTCCAAGGTTCTACTCTCTTACAATCCTTTTCTAAAACTCTAAAGATTGTTTACTATGTAGAGGAGCAATTTATTGATGGAAATAATATTATATCTTCTATATAATTCTCCTAGATGTACCCGTCGCTAATCCCATGTGTGGCAGCTCTCGCGAGAGTTCGCGAGCAGTTGAGGATAGGATAGTGACAGGGACGGGGGGGGGAATAAGGATGCTGGCCAGCGGCTGCAGGAGGCAGTGGTGGTGGGCTGGCCCAGCCGCCGGCAGGAGGAGGAGGCAGCGGTGGGCCAGCCCAGCTGGCGGGAGGAGGCAAACACTGCTGGGAGTTGACGGGCGGAAGGTGGTGGCGGGCTGGCCGGCCTGCCTGCCAGCCAGAAACCGGGGGGGGGGGGAGGGAGAGAAGTAGGCCGACCAGCCAGAACGCAGGGCGGGGGTGGGTGGGAGAAAAAGTCCGTGGCAGTGGATGGGCTGGCCAGAGGTGCAAATGTTCTGCACCTAGCCCAGCTAGTATGTTATATTGTTGAAAATACTTAATTGTTTATAAAGTCACAAAACTAACTGAGAGTGGTAGCTCCTTTGTCCACTTTAGCAAAGCATGTTTCCCTTTGCTTAACATATTGCAACTAAATACAGGAACATATATTATTATTAAGAATATTCATATACTGCTTTTCAGCTATTGTGAAAAATCAAGAAGGGGTCATTACTCATACAGCTGCCCAGTTATCATTTGGGCACAATGACTTCCCAGAAAATGAAATGTCCCAGAGAAGCCTTTGTTTTGGAAATATATCAAAGCTTCTTTTGTAAAATGGTTGACTCATTCTTATAGAGGCAGATACAAGAAGTATCACAACATAAGAATCCCACTGACTCTTTGCACTAGCTAATAAAATATATCTTTGTTCTCATCCTGCATATTTATGTGAGCATCTTGCTTTGTAGTGTTGAGCTCCACATGCTGCCATTTGGCTATGGCAACAAGTAAATTCTTTCAATGATGGGATTTCAGCCAATCAATCTGGCTACTGCTTGGACATCAAGATAATTCAGGTTCTTCAGCAGATGAACATGCACAATATTTAGTTCATTCAGCATGTGACATTTTTTCAATTGCAAATGTTGGATAAAATATAGATAATGTGCTCTTCTGGGCAGATAAAGCATCTCAACAGACCTGGTGTACCAACATGGAGTTCTTTGCAGTGCCATCTGGCAAGTGATTAAGGACTATCCAGCAGGCATGTACTAATTCTGAAAAGTTGTATCCAGTCATCAGGTTATTAGAAAAGCATTTATTTTGTTAACATAGATTAACATAGTGTTCATGTGTGGTGGAGCTTGTAGGAGCGGTTGGCAGAACTTGGACATGCTTTGTCAGGTTACTTTCAGTTAAGGAGGAAGATCTAAAGGAGATGTAGAAATGAGAAAAGGAAATTATTGGTGCCACCTTGCTGCCAGCCTAGCACTCCTAAGCCTGTGCAAGGAACCCTATGGAAAGGCCAAGCAAAACCCCATCCATAGAACAGAGTGGCCATCCTGAGAGAACCACAAATAAGAACAGTCCTGCTGGATCAGACCCAAGACCTAGCTAGTCCAGCATCCTGTTTCACATAGTGGCCCACCAGATGCCTCGGAGAAGCCCACAGGCAAAAGGTGAGGGCATGCCCTTTCTGTTGCTGTTGCTCCCCTGCAACTGGTATTTAGAGGCATCTTGCCTCTGAGGCTGGAGGTGGCCTATAGCCACCAGATTAGTAGCCATTGATAGACTTGTGCTCAATGGATTTGTCCAAGCCCCTTTTAAAGCCATCAAAGCTAGTGGCCATCACCACATCCTGTGGCATAGAATTCCATAGATTAATTATGTGCGGTGTGAAAAAGTACTTCCGTTTGTCAGTCGTAAATTTCTTGGCAATCAGTTTCATGGGATGACCCCTGGTTCTAGTGTGGTGAGAGAGGGAGATAATTTTATACACCTTGATCATGTCTCCCTGTAGTCACCTCTTTTCCAAACTAAAAAGGCCCAGATGCAGTAGCCTTGCCTCATAAGGAAGGTGCCTCATGCCCCTGATCATCTTGGTTGCCCTCTTCTGCACCTTTTCCTGTTCTACAGTGTCCTTCTTAAGATACAGTGACCAGAACTGTACGCAGTATTCCAAATGTGGCTGCACCATAGATTTGTATAAGGGCATTATAATATTAGCATTTTTATTTTCAATTCCATTCATAATGATCCCTAGCATGGAATTTGCCTTTTTCACAGCTACCGCACACCGAGTCAACACTTTCAATGAGATGTCCACCATGAGCCCAAGATCTCTCTCTTGATCAGTCACTGACAGATGCCATCAGTGTATATGTGAAGCTGGGTTTTTTTGCTCCAATATGCATCACTTTACACTTGCTTACACTGTCGCTCACATTTGCCATTTTGTCGCACACTCACCCAGTTTGGAGATATTCTTTTGGTGCTCCTCACAATCTGCTTTGGATTTCACTACCCTAAATAGCTTAGTGTCATCAAATTTGGCCATCTTGAAATTTGGCCATTTTGCTGCCTACTCCAAATTCTAGATCATTTATGAACAAGTTAAAGAGCATTGGTTCCAGTATAGATCCCTGAGGAACCCCACCTCTTACTTCCCTCCGTTGTGAAAACTGTCCATTTTATTCCTACCTTCTGTTCCCCACCCTTCAACCAGTTACCTATCCACACATGAACCTTATCCCATGACTGCTTAGTTTACTCAAGAGCCTTTGGTGGGGAACTTTGTCAAAAGCTTTTTGGAAGTCCAAGTATACGTTGTCAACCAGATCACCTTGATCCACATGCCTGTTGACACTAATAATAAAAATAAACTTTATTTGTTAGCTGCCCCATAACAAACTGTTCTCTAGGCAGCTCACAACAGAGGATTAAAATATACAATAAAAACACATAACACATTGAGCAGGGTCTCACGGTCAGTGAGACCCAGTTTGAAAAGGTAAGCGGGGAAAGCGGGCTAAGCCAGATCGGCCTAGTTCTGCCAGTTCCATGATGGAGCCAGTAGGGGCTGGGGAGTTTGGGGGCCATGTGGCCCCAGAAGCTGCAGTATACCTTGTGCGAGTGCGCAGGGCATATTGGGGAGACCCCCAAGCCAGGAGGCTGTTTTTCAGCCTCCCGCCAGGGGTCTACTCATGAGTAGCCACGGCGCGGAGCCACAGCGCGGCTACTCACGATCCCAAAAACTGGGTTTGCGTAGCGAGCAGGGGCGGGCTACTTAGAACCACCAAGCGCGGTGGTTCTCACGATTGTAGAAAATTGGGCTAGCGGAGGCTAGCCCGATTTTCTACAATCATGTGAATAGCTTCATTAAATCATAACAGACCGAAAAGAAGAAACAAAAATACAAAACAGCTTAAAAACTCATTTTAAAATTAGTAAAAATCAGATCAAATCAGAAAACCAAAATGTGAAAGTCTTGGGTGAACAAAAAGGTCTTTACCTGGCATCTAAAATAACAAAGTGATGAAGCCAGGCAAACCACACTGGGGGTGCAACCAACAAACGGGGTGCGACCAACAAAAAGGCCCTTTCCCTGGTAGCCACCTGCCTCACTTCATTTGGCAGGGGCACCCAGAGGAGGGCCTCTGAAGAACATCTTAAGGTTTGGGTAGGGACATATAGAGAAAGGCGCTCTCTCAGGTAACCCGGTCCCAAGCCATTTAGGGCTTTAAAGATTAAAACTAGCATTTTGTATTGGGCCCAGAAACAGACTGGGAGCCAGTGCAGCTGACAAAGTACTGACATGATATAAAAACATCAAGTCCCAGTTAATAATCTTGCAGACCTATTTTGTACCAGCTGCAGTTTCCGGACCATTTTCAAAGCCAGCCCCATGTACAACACATTGCAGTAATCTAAGCGAGAGGTCACCAGAGCATGAGTAACTGTGGCCAAGCTATCTCTGTCCAGGTAAGATTGCAGTTGGTGTATCAGCCGAAGCTGATAAAAGGAGCTCCAAGCCAGGGTGAAGAAAAAACCTCTCTGCCTCTGGTAACCAGTTTCTTGATGGGAACAGTTTTTCCCCTTTTGTAGACTGCTGTCTTGCTGATTACCTAGACTTTTCACCTGCTCATAGTGAGTTTTGTTTATTGGTCATAGAGTGTGACAAAGAAATGGAATGCACAAGCTGGCATCAACAGCCTAGTGTAAACCAGTCTGGTCTAATTGGCATAACTGGAACATGGACATTTGGAATCAAGTCATTAGATATCAGCTTTAGTTTATCCATATAAATATAAACTACCTTCTTTTGAGTCAGACCACTGGATCATCTAGGTCAGTGTTGTCTACATCAACTTGCAGCAATGCTCCAGCAAATCAGACAGAAGTCTTTTGTAGCTCTATCCGGAGATGCTAGAATTGAACTTAAAACCTTCTGCATGCAAAGCATGAATTCTACCACTGTGCTATGGCTCCATCTTCAGAATCTGTCAAGTTGGATATAAATAGTCCACCTTACTAACCTGATGTAGAGATGATAATCTGTATGAATAAAAGGAACTGTGTGATAGTGGAAAGACTCACCTATCCAACCCAGAAATGTGTTCTCTCTGGCTAATTACTTTTTTTTTTTAAAGCAAGAGCAACTTGCATTTGTGGATCTTGGATATTTTGAAAATTGCCAACCAAAAGCCTAGTTTTATAGTACTGGCAAACACGAACAAAATCCAGTCAGCTTGAACGCAAAAATCTGAGGGTCTCCCTTCATTGCCTGTGTGATTCACAAAGCACCTCCCCGTATGCATGAATGGGAGAAAATGAGTGCACAGAAGTGTTATTTGTGACCTCATTTTTCTCCAGTATATCTTTTACACATAACCCTACCAGAAAGATTTGTGCCTTTGCTTCCAAGCACTAAGAGACTATTTAAAAAGTTCAGTGCAGAGTTCAGTGCATTCAAACAAGCCTTTCTGGGCCTGTCAGAAAAAGAATGTTGCAAATTGGAGCTGAGAAAGTAGAAGCTTGCAAATGCTTTTAAAAAGAAAAATATATATCTTCTGCTGATGCATCTGCCAAAATGGGGGGGGGGGATAAATAGATGGAACCCTGGCTGTGCATGAATAAACAGAAGCTTTTCATAGCAGGTAGGAAGAAATGGTTCCTAGTAATTCCTGCTAAGTGATTTGAAGCCCTGCATTCTACAGATTGCCTTTGAACTTGAAAGATGCCAGCTGTGTTGTAATTAACACAGAGTAGCCTGCACAGAAAATATGGTGACTTGTTTAGGAATTGTTGCTTTTGTCCCCCCAGAGATGGAAGGAGCAATCAGAAACTAGACAGTAAAGTTTGTTAAGTTTCACAATGAGTGTGCTTTGTTCAGGATTCCACCCCAACAATTGTGATGTGACATGAAAAACAGTCAGAAGGGAAGTTCAGCACTGAAGTTTTTGTTTGAAACATACAAATGCTGAAATATTTATTTTCTTCCTCTTTGTACTATTTACATATTGAAACTCTTGGGATTTTTTTAAGCAACTGGTGAGACTAAACAGAAGGCTGTTTATTTTAAAAGCAGAATGGAAAAAAATACTATTAAACAGGTAAAAGCGATAGGTTTCATAGGGACCTATTTAGCCTGGCAGGAGAGGGGCAGTGAGTGAAATCACAATGTTCAAGGTGTTATACAGGGTCAATCTCCATTATTTTCCATGAGTTTCTGAGGGTTGGGCAGTAAGTATAAATTTTTACTTTAGCCATAGGCAATTGCAAATTCATCAAGCAGATCAAAAAGAATATAAGCAAAAGCAAAACTATGCTAGGTAAAAAGAAACATGCCAGTCAGAACTGCTTAAAGCCAGTAATAAACTTTGTGGGCCATTGACTAATTGTCAGTGCTTTGGAGGAGGACAAGGGACCTGTGCTGGTAAAGAAGTCAGTTTTCTGCCCACTCCTTAAAAAGTCATCATGATCTGGTCAATTTTAGACCTCTATCTAAAATTGGAGAAAGTGATTGAGCATAAAGTAACATCCTTCCTCAGCCCTTTCCAATCTGGGCTTTTCAGGGACGGATGAAGCTTTTCACTGCCCATAGACATCCAAGGATTTGCCGGCCTCTCTATCTGCTTCGCTCTGCTCCCTGCACTTCCTGGTCCCCTCAGCGATGGTGAAGCAAAGGGAAAGCCTGCAGCCCCTGGGATTTCTCACCATGGGCTGGGGAGAGGTGACCAGCTGCCTTCCCTGCATCCCCCGCCTCACACCCCCTTCTCTTCTTGAACCAACAACTGCTGAGAATGCACAAGGGATAAGATGTGCAAGGGGATAGGAGGCAGAGGAGGTCTTTCCTGGGCAGTGGGGCTGTCCTCCACGTGCATCTCGGGCTTTCAGCCAGGGTTGTTGTTGGCAGTGCCAGTGGGGCATCAGGCAGGCTTCATTGTGCTCTCACCCACAGCAGCGAGAAGCGTGCCAAGGGGGCTCCAGGGAGTTATAGTTTGCTCACCCAGGCTGCTCCGTGCAGGGCTGGGAGGGCCACACTACAGCTCCCAGAGGACAGGTTCCTGTGTCTTTAATCAAGCAGAAGAGGGGATTTCAACAGGTACTGATTTTTTCACACCAGTATGGCAATTATCCCATAATTTGCAGCCACCGCCACACTTCTCATAGGCTGCTGTGCACCTCCTGCGCTCCCCATAGCTTGAATGAGCGGCACAAGCGTAGGCTCAGCACTGCCTGTGGCACCTGATGCTGCTGAATCCAGCAGCACCCCTGAGATCCCTGACTGCTTCTGCCACCTCCCCACCAGGATTCTCACTGTCCTCCCCACCCCACGAGAAAAGCTTGCCAGCACACGGAAGGGAGGAGGAGGGTCAATGCGAGTGGAGCTTGGTGGAGGGCAAGCTGGGCAGGACCAGGAGGATGGAGCTCCTGGAGGCAGCAGCAGAGAACTCCGGATCCTCACAAGATATTATCTTGTCCCTGGCCAGGCCGATTTGCTGCCCCTCAAAATTTGCTGCCATAGGCAAGTGCCTACTTTGCCTATGTGGTAAACCACCCCTGAGGCTTTATCTGGTTATGGAACTCAGATGACACTAGTGGCCTTGGTGATATGTACCTAGAGCTTGAATTTAGCACTTAAGTAAGAGAAAATATACAGGATGCACTTCACAGGCTAATGAAACAAAGGATATAATTCAAAATGTTGGATCTCTTGCTCAGTCATAGCCCAAGAACCTTCAAGTTACAACATACAAAGAGGACAAGTTCCTGTGCCTTTAATCATGCTGAAGAGGGAATTTCAACAGGTACAGTTTATCCCATCAGGGTTTTTCCCCTCTCTTTAATGATTCATTGATGGTGCAGATTGTTCAGAAATCTCAAAGACTTTTGATGAATGTGATCTGAGAACACCTCGTGCCTTTAATCATGCTGAAGAGGGGATTTCAACAGGTACAGTTTATCCCATCAGGGTTTTTTCCCTCTCTTTAATGATGCATTGATGGTGCAGATTGTTCAGAAATCTCAAAGACTTTTGATGAAGGTGATCTGAGAACACCTCGTGCTGTAGCACTGTTGAACCTAAAGAGGCGCTGACCTAATCAGTGTCTGAATGGGAGAAACTGTAATGTAACTCCATGTAAATTGCTCTGGGTTTTCTAAAGGAACAGCAAGGTATGCATATGACAAGAGTGTCAAACTGAATCTGAACTAAATTTCATAACTCCTCCCCCCCCCCAAGTGTTTTTCTTCTTCTGTGAAGCAGAATTGCGCTTAAAATCTTGGTGGCCTGGAACTGGAACCAAAACTCCTAAACACAGCACATGGTAACTCATTCAAAAATCAGGCACTCAGCTTTCAAGTTCTATTCTTATTTCCCCCCTACTTTTTTGCTCTTGTATGTATTTAGTTTGTATAAATCTTTTTAAAAACAACTATAAACAATAAACAGTTTACACAATGCATATTTGTATCAAGTTCAATGGTTTCCATATTTATTTTATAGAATTACCTTGCAACCAAAAGAGTTTGATATAATTCTGCATGAAATGTGCCTGAACCAGTTACTGAAGCACTTTTTAAAGTCTGAACTAGGAAGTTAAACAGTACTAGCAAACTGAACCTCAGTGTTTAATTATTTGAGAATCTGTGTATAACAAAAGGCAGTCTACAGTCCTTGCTTCAGCATGTGTTGCATTGAGTGTTGCAGATAATCAGCCACATCCTTGGAATATGGAAATCCATATGTCTGCCTGTTGTTTTTTAACTCCATCTCTTTCAATTGAAATAAGAAGCAAGCCCTTAGCAACTTTAGAACTTAAAATGACATGGAATACCACACCAGGCAAAGAGAATATGTAAGGAAAGCAGTTGCACATTATCACAAAAATCTGCAACCTTCTTCCAAACCAGAATCATTGACTAAATAAACAGCCACAGCTTTCTCTATGGTTCTTTCTCAGCATGAAATGAATGACAGAGAACCCCATTTAACTCAAATGTACAATATGTGGCTGAGAGGATCTTGCTTTTGCAGCTGTTTATTATAAATGCATTTTCAGAAAGCCAGGATTCTAATGGTATCTACACAGCCGTATCCGTGAGATGACTGCCAATTCCCCTCTATCCCAAATATCTCTCAGGAGCATTTTTATTTTATTTTTTTATTTTTGCAGAGTGATCGCAATTCAGGACAAACTCTTTTTCTGAAGTTTTTCTTTTAAAGCTATATATTCATGTACAGCTACAATGGCGCGTGCACAGAGCACTGTATACTCCTGTTTGAAATAGACTACCAGAGAGAAAGGAAGGATTTAAAAATTGTAGAACTAGAATTATATTTCAGGCTGCCAAGGACAAAAAGGGTATAGTGAGTTGAATGTATATGGGTAGCTGGAGCCACAAGTGCCTGGCATCTTGCAATTTACTGTTAATTGGACGAGAAATGCCAGTACCACCCTGCACCCTCTTGTTAGTCTCAGGGGTTGCTATAACAGAATACGTTTTTAGGTATATAACTGTTTTAAGTGTACATCTAAAAAGTTAAAGCATCAGTGTGACAAATGCATTTGCTGATATGGGTCTCATATAAGTATATTCTTCCGAGAACCAAGGATTAACTATGGTTCCCTGTCAAGTGTACATACACTCTGTGGCAAACCCGGGTTTCCTGCCATATAACGTGAACATCTAGCATATAGTTCCTAAACTTTATCGTGTAGGAACTATCCTTTTCTGAATAGTTTGAAAGTGAATCATTACAGAATTGCATTCAAAGAGTAGTCCATACATGTATGTTCACCTTTCAAACCTGGCACTCAGTGGTAGGCTTACATGTTTGAAACAGTCATCCCAGAGCTTTCATCTTCTTCCACTTTCCCTCAATGAAGATAGCTCACATGCTACCATTTCTTTCACTCACTGTAGGCAAAAGACCTATCTCATACTGCCCAGTGCAGAAGTGGGCTGGATGAGGGATAACAAACTGAGACTAAATCAAGATAAGACGGAGGTACTTATTGTACAGGGTCGGAACTAGGAAGACTATTTTGATCTTCCAGTTCTGGATGGGATCACACTTCCCCAAAAAGAGCAGGTATGCAGTCTGGGTGTGCTTCTGGATCCAAACCTCTCCCTGGTGTCCTAGGTTGAGGTGGTGGCCAGATGTACTTTCTATCAGCTGTGTCTGTTTCTTGAGATCAGGGGCATAGCAAGGTTGTAGTGGGCCCAGAGACAAGATTTTGCAATGCCCCCCACCACTGAAGCTCAGCTCATGAAGTAAAGAAATCTTAAATGAGGCTGAATAGTGGTAACAAAAAGCATACACACACACACACACACACACTAGAACATCATCCTAGATTATTATTTTTTAAATGTTTTGTAAATTGTGGATTATGCAAGTCATTTAATGGTACTAGAGAAATACATGCTGTTCTGGTAGCTCCAGGTCTTAACACTTACATCAGTTTCGGAGGATGAATACAACTGAAGGAAGCCCGGGCGAGTGTGCAGCTGGGGGAGTCAGTCATGTGACTTGCCTCCCCAAGGCAGTGGGTCCCCAGACAACTGTCTCCCCTTGCCCTATCATAGTTACGCCCCTGCTTGAGATAAGCTACCTCAGAACAGTAGTGCATCTGCTGGTCACCTCCAAACTTGACTACTGCAATGCGCTCTATGTGGGGCTGCCTTTGTACGTAGTCTGGAAACTGCAGTTAGTACAGAATGTGGCAGCCAGGTTGGTCTCATGGTCATCTTGGAGAGACCATATTATTCCTATACTAACAGAGCTACACTGGCTACCAGTAAGTTTCTGGGCAAAATACAAGGTGCTGGTTATTATCCTATATAATAAAACCCTAAGGTACCTGCGTCCGTGTCTCTTGCAGGTGTTCTGTGCATGCGTGGCGCGCGCGCCGCTCCGCTGGTGAGGAGGATGCTCGGATCCCCAGCGGCAGGGCTTAAGAGCCCTCCGCCGCCGCTACCGTCCCCAAGAACAGCCTCTCGGATTGGGCCGCGTCTGTGGCGCCGCCCGGAGCAGCCACTCCGGTGGTGGGGAGGCCGCTCGCCGCCCTGGATCCCCGGTGGCAGGGCTTAAGATCCCTCCGCCACCACTACAGCCCCCGGGAGCGGCTGCTCGATTATGCTGCGTCCACGGTGCCGCTGAGGGAGGCCGCACCCACGGCGTCTAAGCAGGGGGCCGCACTTGATTCTCAGCGGGGGGGCTTAAGAGCCCTCTGCCGCCGCTACAGCCCCCAGCACAGCCACTCCTATTAGGCCTGGCCACGTGCTCCTGACCGGCCTAGGAGCTGCTACAGACGTCCTCTCTCCAGCGAGTCAGAGAGAGGACTGAGCCGGCGCAGGCGCGCAGCCAGCTCTCCTGTTCACAACTCTTCTAGCGCCCGTTAATGTAACAGGCTTAACAGTCACTAGTAACCTATAAAGTTATAGAACACTATATTTTCACTTGTGGTTCTTAAATTATTATATTATTATTCTATATCTATCTCAAGATTTGAATGGAAATTATTTGAAGATCAGACTGAGAAAGCATCCAAAACGTTGGAATAGCGCTGAGAGCCTTACTTGTGTATTCTCGTATCCTGATAATTTTATGATTAGTCTCACTTTCACATTCCCGCATCCTGATAACTTTATCATCAGTCATTTGTATATCCCCACATTCTGTTCATTGCACCATTATTTATCATATTTTTACATTGTTCAGTATTTTGCTATGTATATTTTCTATTATCTTTGATACTGCAATGCACCTTTTCATATATTAGGTACTTTATTGTTTTGTGTTCTATATCTGTATCTGGTGCCTACCCTTCCCAATTTTTATAGCCTATAAAGCCCCAGACAACTTAGGCCCTTGGTATTTAAGAGAATGTCTTCTTCACCATGAGCCCAATCACCCATTGAGATCATCTGTTGAGGTTAATCTGCAGTTGCCACCAGCTCGACTGGTGGCTATGTAGGGTCGTGCCTTCTCTGTTGCTGCCCTGAGATTTTGGAATGTGCTCCCTGCTGAAATAAGAGCCTCCCTGTCCCATCGCTGACAACTTTTAAAAAGTCTCTAAGCTTTTTTTCACCCAAACATTTTAACTGGATTGTGGTTTTAAATTGATTTAAGGTCTTCATTTTTAATCTGGTTAATGTTGTAAACTATCCAGAGACAGAAATTTGGGAAACTTCAAATTTGAAAAATAAAATAAATAAAACAATAAACTATCTGAAACTAAAACTAGATAAGACAGAAGTTCTGTGAGATTGCTGACCTGTGAATAGGTCATCAGCCTGTTCTTGACTGGATTACACTCTCTCTGAAAAAGCAGGTTTGCAGCATGGGTGTGCTCCTGGATCCAACTTTAATCTTGGATAGCAATGGTGGCCACAGGTGCTTTTGCCCAGCTTCAGCCCACTCCTGGAGCAAGTGAACCTTGTCACAGTGATTCATGCCCTTGTCACCTCACAATTAGACGAGTGTAACACACTCTACATAGGGCTGCCCTTGAAGACCCTCCAGAAATTAGAGACAAATTCTCCACCAAATCTAATGGCACAGAGACAAATGCTGTGTTCAGGGAGAGATCCTCCTGATGATCAGGAATGCAGCATTTTCAGTCACAGAAGATATTTCCCTAAGTACAGTGTTTGTCTTTGCAGCCAAACACTATACATAGAGAGTGAGGAGGGGCATTAGGGGCAGGGCTTGCCGGTAAACTCCCATGAGTGCTGTACCTGGGTCCAGCATCTGCTCTTCTAATAATGCCTGAACAGGGCTATGCAGTAATTAGATCAAAGCAGTGACCATCTGCACACTTACATGAAAGTAAGTCCCATTGAACTCAGTGGCTGACATGACCCACAGCCCTCCAGCAATAGAAGGACGAGTGCAGGTCTGCATGAAGCCTTCAGCATACCCCCACTGAATGGCTCCTTTGCTCAGTGGCCCAACTCTGGAGGGGAGCAATTTTCATGTATTTTTCCTCCCTCCAAAAGCCCTTTCCACGGGTATAAATTTGTTCCTGTGGGCTCCACACAGAGCGGCAGCCCTACACAGCCTTCCTTCCATCACCAGAAGGCTGTGGATCATGTCAGCCACTGAGACTAATTTCTGAATAAACTTGCACAGGATTGTGCTCTAAGGTTGCCATATTATACACACATACAGGTGAAACTCGGAAAATTAGAATATTGTGCAAAAGTACATTAATTTCAGTAATGCAAATTAAAAGGTGAAACTGATATATGAGACAGACGCATTACATGCAAAGCGAGATAAGTCAAGCCTTAATTTGTTATAATTGTGATGATCATGGCGTACAGCTCATGAAAACCCCAAATCCACAATCCCAGAAAATTAGAATATTACATGGAACCAAGAAGACAAGGATTGAAGAATAGAACAATATCGGACCTCTGAAAAGTATAAGCATGCATATGTATTCAGTACTTGGCTTGGGCCCCTTTTGCAGCAATTAGTGCCTCAATGCAGCGTGGCATGGATGCTATCAGCCTGTGGCACTGATGAGGTATTATGGAAGACCAGGATGCTTCATTAGCGGCCTTCAGCAATTCTGCATTGTTTGGTCTCATGTCTCTCATCCTTCTCTTGGCAATGCCCCATAGATTCTCTATGGGGTCAGGTCAGGCGAGTTTGCTGGCCAATCAAGCACAGTACACTGTATACTTTTCAGAGGTCCGATATTGTTCTATTCTACAATCCTTGTCTTCTTGGTTCCATGTAATATTCTAATTTTCTGAGATTGTGGATTTGGGGTTTTCATGAGCTGTACACCATGATCATCACAATTATAACAAATTAAGGCTTGACTTATCTCGCTTTGCATGTAATGCGTCTGTCTCATATATCAGTTTCACCTTTTAATTTGCATTATTGAAATTAATGGACTTTTGCACAATATTCTAATTTTCCGAGTTTCACCAGTACTTGTAAGCCCCACTGAATACTGTAAGACTTAATATCAGGTACAAATATAGAGATCAAGCTGCGTTATACCAGTGAAAGGCTTCAAATAATTTCACAATGTGCAAATAAATATTCACAGCTGCCTTTTTGGTCATGTGACACCTGTAGGCAGGTTTCCAGAAATAACTGCAATTCATCCCTTTGCATGTGCATCCGGATGTGTGGTGATGCATTAAAAAAAAAAAAAAAAACCACAAGTGAGAGAGAGAATCCACTTTGGTTCATAGGGAGAACTTGCATATCCACCTTCAGATGGTGAAAACAAGACCCTTTTACACTTCAAGGGCAGTTCACTTGGTAAGCTACCTGAGTAGCTTGTTAAAAATTACACTGAGGGTGCTCAATGAAAACAATATGAATATGATGAATATTTATATACCGCTTTTCAACAAAAGTTCCAAAAATGGTTTATTTAGATATACCTGAATGAGATTCTGAATGGGTAAATAACTTTTCCTTCCTTTGACTTTTCTTCCCTTCCCTTCCTGAGGTCTCAAAGCATTATGCAGCTGTTTTCTGAATTCAAGACAGCAGTTTGTCTAAAAAGTTCAGCAAGAGCAGAATTAGCAAGCACAATATGGCAAAAATAATCGGCTTCTAGTCCTCTACAGGGAAAAAAAAATCAATTTCTAAAACTGATCTATTTTAGTCTTTCCGTTAAAGTTAATTTTCTCAAGGCCCTAAGAGTAAGGTTGCAATTAACAACAATTTAATCTACAGCAATCAGCAGGTAACACTTTTCGCAGCAGGCTGGAAATGTATTTTCACATGTAAATGTCTGAAGATCAAACTGCTGGTAAATATACAGGACCACTAAAAAAAAGAGTTGACAAGGTAGCCACATTGGTCCATTAGAAAAAAATCCAAGAATTTGTATTAGGACCAACTAAAGATGTGAACAAAGCTTTTGAGTTCTCCAGAATTCTTCATAAGGCTGATTGTTAAAATGGGAGTAGGAAGCGGGAGATATCAGAAAAACCCCAATGTCTACAGTTCTTAACAGTCTTAAGATAGAGTGAGCTCACTGAGTGCTAAATATGTTTCTGGCATCTAGGGTTACTGTGACCATCAAACTAGTAATGGCTGTTTCTCCATTTTTAGAAAATACAGTAGAACTTTTAGCAGTTACTTGGTTCCTTAAACATACATTGGCAGGCAACTCTGTCTAAAGTTCCTCATGAATTATCACATCAAGGCTGCAGTCCATGCACACTTACTTGGGAGTAAGTATAACTTGCTGAAATGTGCGTCTGAGTAACAACAAACACACAGGCTACATCAATCTGTAGAGATGCAGGGATTTATACAAAATACTAAGTTGTTACAAACAAGAAAACAAATTGAGTTGTTTTTAATGTCTGGAACCCTTATTGTTAAGCTGAGGAGTTACTTTTGGGGTGCTACTTTCCATACATGAGGTGCCGATGATCAATAGGGTGGTGAAGCCTAAAGGCTAATTCAAACAAGACATGGTTTTTTCTACACATGAGCACTTCCAAGTGTGTATTTGTGCATCTAGTGCAACTTTTGACCGAGGTAATCACAGAGACAGTCAGCTACATTTCCTGTGATACAGCAGCTGGGAAAGGTTTAACCATCACAAAATAATCATGAAGGTTAAACAGCTACTAAGCCCTGCTAACTGGGCAAAGGGGCACCTTTTTAATGTGGTGGTTCTCTTTATTTAGCAGGAGGAGAGTAACTGGCCCTATCCACCCCCAGCACAGAACTTCCAGTGACTGTTGCTGGCGTCTATCTTATGTTTCTTTTTAGATTGTGAGCCCTTTGGGGACAGGGAGCCATCTTTTTTATTTTTTATTTCTCTGTGTAAACTGCCCTGATCCATTTTTGGAAGGGCGGTATAGAAATCAAATAAATAAATAAATAATGTGCATGGTAAGTGTCAGCAAACTCTGTGATAGCTCCCCATTACAATGTTCTAGCATCTTTTGTGTGTTCCAAGTCTCAGCCACATATGGAGCAAATACCAAAACCAGAATGCAAGATCTTTTAGCAGCTGTGATTTAGAGCAGGGTTTCTTAACCTTGGGCTCCCAGATGTTGATGGACTACAACTCCCATCATCCCAGCCATGTCCATTGTGGCTGGGGATGATGGGAGTTGTAGTACATCAACATCAGGGGGGGCAATGTTAAGAAACCCTTATTTAGAGTTCTCATTGAGGTAATAAACCTGTGTCTGGGCTGCACCAGTAGTAGTTCATACTGTAGGGGGAGTTCACATGTTGGAACACTTCCCCATACAAAAACAATTCTTTCCACCCTAGGTCAGAGAGAAGGTTTAGCCTAGCCTTCTTGATGTGTTAGTTTTCTAAATGGAGAGTTAAAAAGAGGGGAGATCATTCCATATGTGAGCCCCAAGCTATGTATCAAGTAGTACAACCCATACATATTGTAGATTTTTACCACCTCAGTGGGAACTATGTCTATAACACCATCTTCCTTTCTTTCCCTCTCTTCTTGCACAGAGGTAAACCCAAGGAGTGGGAAGCAGGTTCAGTTTTCCTAAGGATCTGGCAGGCTGAAACCATTTTTCCAGCATCTTTCATCATTTACATAATGGATGTGAGGAAGGGAAAGGGACTATGATGTCTGCATTCCAATTTGCTTTCTACTTTTCTGCTCTACTATTTTATTATATTTAAATAATAGTTCCGGGAATAGCATTTCCTCTATTGTGTTGCAATACTTGAAAGACTATAAGCAGGTCATGCACAGTAAGATTTTAAAAAGTCTGAAACTGGGGTGATATTAAGAGCAAGGTTATCTATTCAAGAACTTGCTGTTCCCATTTGAAGTTCAATGAAACATGAATAAATATTCAATACTTCAGTGTAAGCAAGATAAAATGCTAAACTTGTATCCAGAGAATGTTGATAAATAAAATGTCAAAATAAATTGGTGCCTGCCTTTGTGTTCATTAAATGATTTATTTCATGAAGAATGAAATCTCTGCACTTAACTGAGAGAAAACCTAACTGAAATCAGTGAGGCTTACTTCTGAGTAAACATGCATTCGATTGAGCTGTAAAGATGAAATCCCATGCATATGTTAGTAGAGCATGAGTTCTATTGGACTCAGTAGGACATATTTCTAAGTAACCTACATAGGATCAGGAAACATGAGTAAAGATCGAGAATACTGATAATTGTTCCCTCTCATCATGAATGCAGTGAGGGGGTAATTTGCACTGGACTAATGAAGTGACAGCATTTGTATTCAAACTTTGGCCTCTCATGCGAGGTTGTGAGAGGCAGGAAGGAGAGGTATAAAAGGGGCACCTGCTCTGGGCAGCCACACATTTTTGTATGCTTACTTCATGCGTAAGTTGCATTTTGCAAGCTCTGGTGGGAGGCTGGTTCATAGCTGATGGCTCTAATGAAAGTTGTTGGGGTCAACTCCCTTCTCCAGTTTCCCCTGGGCCTGACCCTCAGTTTCAGGCCCTGTTGGCAGAGGTCTGTGCAAGGCCAGAGCAGATTGAACAGCAGTCCTGTGTGGACCCTTCAGGTGGGACTACTACCGTCAGTGGCAGGTCCCAGAAGGGCCTACTCCACCAGGGAGCGGGGATGGTGGGAGGTCCTGGGGTAATCACCAGGGGGACAGAGTCAGGAAGAATTCTAACCTCGCTGGGCAAGATTCGTGCTTTCATTGGCACCGTGGAAGGGAGGCCAAGAGGAGGGGCAACTCCCTGATTCCCCTTTGTTGCAGCAAGCACAGACACCTGGAGTAACCAGCAATGGGTGGCAAGAGTTATGAGGGAACATGGTGTGTGTATTTTGCTTCCCACATCCCCGTTTTTTCCAGGGCCAGCTTACGGGGGTGATAGGGGATAGGACATCGCCCACCCAGGGCCAGATTTCCCTACTTTTAAATTTCAGTTGCTGATATCTGCATTGGGGACACTCAGAACCTTGACACTGTATGGAACTCCCAGACATTAGACCCCTTTCAGGCAGGTGTACCCTCCCAGATCCCCAGGTGCTGCTTCGAGCAGCTCCAAAGCTACAGGCCTCTCAGCCAAGGCAGCCATAGCATCAGCAGGGCGTGACAGGAACTTTGTACAGCCACAGGGGTTGGACAGGACAGGAGCTGGAGCAGCTGGAGTGGTGCCTCAAGGACAAGGAACTGACAGGCCTACTAGGCAAGAAGTGGTCAGCCAACATCTGACCCCTTCAGCAAATAATACCACAGAAAACCCCAAGTGGTGGGAGGTATATGAGGCCTTGACCAGTAGGAGGGCATGCTGGTTTTATGCCAGAACCCAGTGGAGAGTGGCATGAATTTGGCCTACCTTTGGGGCAACTGCCCTAGTGTATTCCCTCCATGGTGCTCTCAGTCCCTCTGGGATGCCACCTTCAACAAGCCATGAAAGAGACAATTTGGTGTGGGGAGTATATTGATCTGTTTTCTCTGCTATTTAGGGACCTTGAGCCCAAGTTGCTAATAAAGGAGGGCATACTTACCACTCTCCCATCTCTAGGGAGGTAGAGCAGTTCAAGCAGCCCAAGGCTGAGAAAAAAATAGGATAACTGGCTTTTGGGCTACACTGTATTTATCGCAGTGGTTCTGCAGGTTCAGCCTTGGCAGGCCCCGTTTTTAATAAAATACATGGACATTATTTAACAGGTCTACAACCTATACTCAGGTTCATCTTGGCTGGCCTGTGATTAGCTATTTTGGATGCGCAATGCAGTTAATTGGACCCTACCATGGGATAGAAAGGATGGGAGCTGTGGGACATCATGTCACAGGATAGGGCTTCCTCAGGTAAGCATGCAGCCACCTACTGGTTGTGGGTACAGCTTGGGGCCCCTATTGGATGGCTGAAGCAAGTAGAGAGGCTTCTGTAAGGGACAGCTATTGCTGCTGAGGATGCTGGGGGACAAGCTATTAAGTGGATAGAGTGGTGGCCTTTGAAAGCCTACCATCTTTACGTGCGTCAGCGTTTGTCCTTTTGAGGGCTAAGCTTATATACTTGAGTTTTTTCCACAGTTATGTTAATCTTTCTTTGTCATCTTCACAGATCTCCAAGGGAGGGGAACAGCTTCATCTATCTGGATAGTGGGTCATAGCATCCCTTATTGGGAATCCGAGTGCTGCACGGATCTGCAGTTTTGTGGTGGGAATTCAAATAGGGGATGTGTTGGTAAGACCTGATTCTCCTTCGTTCAGAATGGGCAAAGCAAGGGATTTTTCCAGACATTATAGTTATTCATTTGGGCGAGAACAATCCAGAACACATCTGTAAAGCTAAAGTGTGCTGTCGAGTTGGTGTCGACTCCTGGCGACCACAGAGCCCTGTGGTTGTCTTTGGTAGAATACAGGAGGGGTTTACCATTGCCATCTCCTGCACCGTATGAGATTATGCCTTTCAGCATCTTCCTTTATTGCTGCTGCCCAATATAAGTGTTTCCCATAGTCTGGGAAACATACCAACAGGGATTCGAACTGGCAACCTCTGGCTTGCTAGGCAAGTTTGGAATTTATTTCCGTGGTCTTAGGTACGCACATCCGATATAGGCTAATTCCCTGACAGGGATCCTGGTAAAGGAGATATTATTCTTAGGGACCACGGCCACTCCACCTCCCTGCCCACATCCTCTCACTTGCTCCATAACAGAGTACCCTGGCAGGAGAAGCTGGGACCAGACTAGACCTCTAGCCTCTTCCATCCAAGTCCCTGTGATACATACCAGGTTGGCTCCATCATCCACAACCAAGTCATGGATGATTTCTGTTTTATTTTGAACCAACCAGGCATGACAAAGAAGCCAAGAGGTTCTGTGGGTGGGTGGTACTGCTCCCCAAGAGAAAAGAGCTGGCAGGATTGCTGGAAGGGGTAACATCTATTAGGTTTCCGATCTCCCTTCCCTGAAATGGCCTGCTGCCCTGCCAATGCCACATCTTCTGCTCCCCCCAACACCAGAATAGCCACCCCAGGGGCACCAAACACCACTCCCACCTCCAGACAAACCAAAACACATACCTATACTACAAGTAACAGAGAAAGTATATCCGAGGACAGCACAACCTGCCCCATCCCTCAGTCCCATCCCTGAAAGCCGCCACCAAAGGGCGGCTGTTTAATTAAAACAATGGAGATCAGGGTAAAGCCATAGGCATTTTTATTTTGTGAAAATCTGAATTTGAAGCTGTTTATTTTCAGTTGTCTTCAGTAGTTACTGAGGACCAGGGGCAGTCTTTTGGCTGAATCGGCTTGGGCTTCCCATTCCATACTTATTTCCAGCTAGTTTTTTCTGGGTAACAGAGCTGCACTTCTGGCTCAGCTGGGCTGCCTATGGGCACTTGTTAGTTAAGGTATGGCCTGCTCCCCTGCCTTTCAGCTTCCAGTATGGCCTCCTCCCCTGCCTTCCAGCTTCCAGTATGGCCTCCTCCCCTGCCTTCCAGTCACCTCACTTGATACTGCCTTCCAGTCACCTCACTGTTCATTAGCTGTGCTGAAAGCTATTTCTCTGCCCTCAGCAACTTCCAACTTCAGCCATGCTGTTATTAATACGCATATGGCCAATATTTATATATCGCTTTTCAACAGAAGTTCCGAAAGCGGTTAACATAGATATAAATAAATAAATAAAAGGGCTCACAATCTAAAAAAGAAACACAAGACAGACACCAGCAACAGCCACTGGAGGGATGCTGTGCTGGGGACAGATAGGGCCAGTTACTCTCCCCCTGCTGAATAAAGAGAATCACCACTTTTAAAAGTGCCGCCTTGCTCAGAGAGCAGGGGACAAAGTTTTATAAAGTTTGGCCAGGCATTTGCCTTTGGCCTATTCTCCATTTAATATTTGTCTCTTCATTGTTCTCAGTGCAATAAACTTAATAACAATGTTGCCTGTATGTAAGACTCACGTTCAGTTGTTCATCTCAAAAGGCACCAATAGCTTTATATAAAATATTTCATTTCAAAATTCATGTTTTCAGCACGAGGTTTCTTTGTGCATTTGAGCTGTAACCAGGACACAGAGGAAGTCAGGGCTAACTTCCAGCCACTTCTTACAATTAGGGTTGTCATGTTACAACGTAGAGGATTTCAGTATATGTTTAAATTTCCCCTTGCAGCCAGTGATGAAGCATCTGCAGCTTCCTCCCATGATCCTATTGTCTTTCCATCCCCTATTTGCCTTATCAATCAAGAAACTAGGAGTACGACACAGGGGGGAATCTGGACATTAAAAGTTAGGGTGTGGTCCTCAAGGTTGTAACCTGCCAACTCTGTTCATGAAACAACTGCCACACAGAGATTTAATTTCCTCTCTGTGATGTATGCTCCACATATCAAACCACTTAATTAGGGATGAGCGAGCTGGCAATTCGAACCGTGGTTTAAATCAAACTGGCCCAGTTTGGGCGTTCTGAGTTTGAGCCGGACCAGGTCCGGTTCTAAGAACCAGTTTGTGGACCAGCTCAGGGATATACTTGTAAAGGGGAATCCGGCTAGAATTCCCCTTTAAAAGTAAAGGGGCATCCCCTATAGTAATGCTGGGGGCCCCTTCCCCTTTACAAGTATAACCCCCCCCCAAACAGCCCATGAGCCAGTTCAATGGCCAAAATGGTTTGGTTGAGCCCAAGATCGAACCAGGCCATGTTAGTTCAAATCTGTTCCAGATTCGAACTGGCCTGGCTGATTCTATGCACATCCCTACATTTATTATTATGTATCGACTCATCTCACCCTTTACCTCCTTATCTTGATGTAGGATTGCTGCATGAAAGGTGGTATAGAAATATAATTACAAATAACAGCCAGCATTAGAATAACTAGTGCTCTAGATGAGGAGTGCTTTTGGTGCTCCCCCATGGTTAGATTATCAGTGTTTCCAAGTTACGTTGCTTGTGCAAGTTTGCAGAACCTAGTAGTGTAACAGGTTGTATTGATCCGGGCTTCCCCAACAATGCCCATTAAAAGGGCCCAGAGCTACCTCTCAGTAATTTCCTGCTATACTGCTAGTGCTCTCCTGCTCCAGTTCTGGGATCCCACTGCAGTCTCACAGCTTCACTGCAGACAGTACACACTTAACAAACAGCAAGCCACCAAGCTCAGCACCCTGGCCAGCCCTGCTGTAAACAAATATGTATATAAAATTGTTCTGGCCCCTGTTCCTGTACCTTTAATAGCAGCTTAATTGGCAGACATTAGCAGGTGCCATTGCTTATATCCATACCATGGAGCCCACCCACCACATATGCTGCAATCCCAAATCAGATTTGTTTTTTTTAAAACGAAAAAGGGACATTTTCAGTCCACGTCTTGTGTTAAGCCCATCAGTTGAGTTCCAATTGACTTAATGTGAAGTTTGGCCCGGAAGTAATGCACAGATATAAATCTTTGTGGAGTAACTGAAATATATCTAAGAATGTGGTCAACTGGGAGCTTCATATGCTAAATGTTACACGTAGTCCTCAGTACTGGCTGCAAGATCACATTCCGGTGGTGGAAAATGAAATCAAGGAGAAGGAGGAAGCAAAATGCAGGAGATAAGAGATGGAAATTTCTGTTGGAGGACAAAAAGTACTCCAGCCCTTTAAAATGACACCCTTTTATATGACCTGTGCCAAGCAAGAAAGGTGGGAGGAGAAATAGATGTGAGTGAGGAGGATATCGGCCATTTGAATTCTCTTAAGTCAGAGTCTCACACACATAATTCCCTGGACACTTATTTCCAGACAGATTATGAATGCAGTTAAAGTGGCCTGTGAGGGGAAACAGAAAGCTCAAGAAACAGAAGCAGCTTCTCATTTCCTACAGTTTAACTTTGTGACCTTTCCAGCTCAGCCGTGTGTGATTGGAATGACAGATGAACATGGTAAATCCTCAATCCAGCAACTCCAAAGAGTGCGTATCATTTAGAAAAAGCAACTCCCATCCCTTCCCATACAAGCAGAATGAAAGGCTGGAAGCTGGAAACAGTGGAAAGGCAGTTGCAAGCACATTTTTCAAACGAGCTGCTGAAAAAAGGGCCGTCGGGCCCAGATGTGGAGAGGTTCCTGTACCTTTAAGAATCTTGTAAGCACTAGGCAACATTCTTCCAAGCACAGCTTTTCCATCACACCAGCAACAATGTCTTGTGCGTTACAAATACAAGAGCCCTTTCAGAACCTGGATCTGGCACCCTTGGCTGACAGTGCAGGCTTTGGCTACTCCAGGATCAGCCTTTTCTCAACAAGGGGACTTTGTTCACTTCAGATTACACACCAGAACAGTTCCCTCCTCAGACATTTTTTTTTTTTAAAGAAGAGATGCTGTACTCAAATATACGATCCCAAGAGTGTGCCCTGAAGCCCTGCCCCTACACGGTGTTCAGAAGGCCCATCCATCCCCTGTCCATACTTAACAGTGGGCAGGGGGCACTTCTGAGTGCATCAGCATGAGGGCAGGGCTTTGGGGCAAGTTCTCAGGGTGCTGTATGTGAGTCCCTGATTTTCTTATAACTGAAGAGGGCTTAAATCTTAACCTGCCATTGTACAGAGGATGCTAAGAACTGCCTTAAACTGGCAGGGAGGTTCAAAGCGTTAGGCAGGGCAAGACAACCTCTTCCTTGTCCAAGCATATGCCATCTTTTCAATGTAAGAATTCAGCTTCATTTGTCCTCCAAGATAGCTTAGGAACATAGGAAACTGCCATATACTGAGTCAGACCATTGGTCTATCTAGCTCAGTATTGTCTTCACAGACTGGCAGCGGCTTCTCCAAGGTTGCAGGCAGGAATCTCTCTCAGCTCTATGTTGGAGAAGCCAAGGAGGGAACTTGAAACCTTCTGCTCTTCCCAGAGCGACTTCATCCCCTGAGGGGAATATCTTGCAGTGCTCACACATCAAGTTTCCCATTCCTAAATTACTGCTAGGTCCTACTTTTGGGGTAGGTCTTACTTTCGGGGAAACAGGGTATACAAGCAGGGCAGACCCTGCTTAGCTATGGGGACAAGTCATGCTTGCTACCACAAGACCAGCTCTCCTCTCCATTTCTGTTGGGAGAGATAATGTTTGTTGTTTACACATTGGATGAAACGCACCCTTGTCTCTGTGTTGTTACAGTGCATGTATGGAAGGTGTTTATCAGGATAAAAAGAGAACCATTTACGATGACTACTACTATGAATATTTATATATCGCTCTTCAACTAAAGTTTATTATTTACTTACTTACTTGCTTATTTAAAATATTTCCATACCGCCCAAAACTTAGGGGATGGAGCTGCTCTGGGAAGAGCAGAAGGCTCCAGGTTCCCTCCCTGGCTTCTCCAAGATAGGGCTGAGAGAGATTCCTGCCTGCAACCTTGGAGAAGCCGCTGCCAGTCTGTGAGGACAATACTAAGCTAGATAGACCAGTGGTCTGACTCAGTATATGGCAGCTTCCTGTGTTCCTGGGCAGTTTACAATTCAAATCATTTAAAACATCAAATCAATTAACAATTAAAATTATTTAAAACATTGAAAACATCTAAAACCCAATATTAAAAATATTAAAACTATAAATCTAATTAAAAGCTTGGGTGAATAAATGTGTCTTCAGTGCCTTTTTACAAGTTACCAGAGATGGGGAGGCTTTTATTTCAATAGGGAGTGCATTGCAAAATCCAGGGGCAGCAATGGAGAAGGCCCATTCCCGAGTAGCCACCAAATGAATTAGCATATGACAAAAGGGCCACACGTGTGAAGAACAACCAAAAGCTAACAATAAACCGCGTGCAAACAGCAAATATCTATAAACATACAAACTCAAGAATTAAATATTATATATTTAATTATATTTTAATATATTTTAATTATATTTTTATATGTGTATCATAAATTCTTTTAAATATCTATACATATACCTCTTAATAAACATACATATTTAAAAACAACACCAAGGAATGTCCAGTGTTGCCCAGAGCACAGAATAATGAAGATGGTATAATTGTATTCCAATCCTGCTTGGTCAGCAAAAAAGACTGTGATGTTACAAGAGAACGCCCAAGCAGGTTCACTGTATCCCAGAGCACAATTTATAGGAAATGTTGGCAAAGTTCCAATCCTTCTGAGTCAGCATGGACAACTGTGCTGTGATAATAGTCCATCCTGTTATCTGAAGCTTGTAAAGATAATATGTCTTTCACTAGTAAGTCCTTGAAAAACTGTCCGGATATTCAGTAATTTTCACCAAAGCTTCTTCATGAAGGACTTATCAGTTCTGTGTTCATTCTAATGATAGCATTTTGTATTCATTTGGTAAATATTCATTTCATTAATTAATTAATATTCAATTCATTTACCAAATGAATTGGCGGCAACCTCAGACGAACCTCTCCAGCTGATCTTAACGGGTGGTGGGGCTCAAGCTTCTCAAAGTTCTCAAAGCAGTTTACATAGAAAAATAAATAACACATTAAAAAGATACATTAAATACTGAATGTGCCCTAGACAATACAAGTGAGCCAGAGCTCTGTGAAATGAAGAAAGGGCTCTTACTATAATATGTGAAAATACCCTTCAGAGTTCATATCTAGACAGGCTCTTGGGAGGAGGGAAGCCAGATTACATTTGCTAGGTAAGACCCCATTCAGACTTAAGGGCCGCTCTCGCAATTCTAATGAGGGAAGCAAATGTGTCCTACCCAGGTTCGTGTGAGCTGTGCACACGCCCATTTTCCGATCATCTGTGAGTAAAAAGCAAAGTATTAGGGGGAGGAAGCGATCATCTAATAAGCGGCAGTTATTATTAACTGCCACTGGAGTTATTATTAACTGGGCTGGAGGGCTTTCCCTCCTACTTCATTAAAGAGCTGAGTACAGCTTCCGGATAGGATGAAGCCCTTTGATCCAGCTGCTGCTTAGCAGACAATCACTTCTCCCCACTCCGACTTGCTTTTTAATCACAGACATTTCCAGAAAATGAGCATGTACACAGCTCCCAAACCTGGGTGGGATGTTTTTCCTACACAAATCTGAATAGTGTAAACTAGCCTATTAGGTTGAGAGTGCAGATGTCCATATACAGGTAGATGTTTATGTGTGATGACTGTAAAGGTAAAGTGTGCCGTTGAGTCGGTGTTGACTCCTGGCGACCTGTGGTTGTCCTTGGTAGGATATAGGAGGGGTTTACCATTGCCATCTCCTGCACAATATGCGATGATGCCTTTCTGTATCTTGCTGTTTTGCTGCTGCCCAATATAGGTGTTTCCCATAGTCTGGGAAACATACCAGCGGGGATTCGAACCAGCAATCTCTGGCTTGCTAGTCAAGTCATTTCCCTGCTGCACCATTAGGTGTCTCTTTGTGATGACTGTACCTGCGTTCATTTTTAAAGTGAACCTGGGTACAAGCCCTTCAAATGCACGGTACAGACAGGAAGTGTACTACTGTATCTCTGTTCAATGTAATGTGTGAATAACCATACCTGCATACACTGTACGCTCATTGTACAAGTGTTGCATATAACATATGAATATGGCTCACGTCTTATACTGCATGTGGGTAACCAAAGACACAAGTATTCAATTTATCAAGATTTTTGGACCCACACAAACCGGGCTTTATGAGGCAAATTCTAGCTTATCTTGACATATGTCTGGATTTTTAAAATGCTGGTTTTAAGCTACTTTTTCTGAATACGCCAGAGCAAATGGGAGAGGCACTGAGGTACAAGCATTAGCATCATAAGAGGCATGCTCTCTTCAGAAATGCAGATCTATCTCTGCAGGAGCTCTCTCTCCCTTCTCCCTCCCATTGGGTAGAAGGAAAACACGGAGCATGCCATGTGGACTTGTTTCAAAACAAAACCGAGAGCAGAGGGGAGGGGCTGCTTCCCTCAGTGCCGTGAGTGTACTTCAAAGTGGCTTCGCTCAACATTTATCCTGAAGCCTGAAGTCAAGTGTGAATAACTCCCAGGGGTGTTCCTGAAGATTTCGTTCAGAGTTTCTGTCAACTTTGTACATTTTGGGAAACTCTCAAACAATATTTCCTCTGTGGGTTTTTCATATGCCAGTTATGCAGCCAAGCATGTCTAGAAAGTGCTTCAGTGGTTGCCATAGTAATTAAAAGTTTAGTCGTTAACCTCATACATTAAGTTAACTTTGACAAGATGGAGGAAACCTTCCATCTGGTGGATTAATTATATTACAGCCATCGCATAATACATCTACAATAACTCAAACAGTACCTACAATCAATCATATTGCAGGGAAACCCTCAAAATGTAGGGGGAGGTTTTCATATGTTTGATTCCTAAGTGATTTCCCTGGGTTGAAAATAGCCCTCAGGAATATGAATTACAAATCCAGATTATGCTGGAGCAAACTACCTTTGGACAATACTTTATCATTAATAATTTGTGTTTTATTCTTTAATAGAGAATATAGGATCAACATCTTTTGACAAATGATTAGTAGCAAATGTTACATAAAATTAAGGGGCGAAAATATAATATTTTAATGTAAACCACTCTGAGCCACCTTTGGAAGGGCGGGATATAAATCAAATAAAAAAGTAAATAAAAATTGGCTTAATTAAAACTTAATCTGTACTCACGGAGGCTAGATTCACACGCACAGCCAAAAGCGGGCGAAGGCAGCTAAGCCTGTTCTTATAAAATGGCAAGATTTAAATTCTAGAAAGAAATTGTTTTTAGTCATCTCACTGTCCTTTCACTATTTCAGACTACATTAAAGTTTTGGTAATACCCAGGATTATTCAACATTAAACCAACGGATTAATCTTCAAAGGCAGATGATTAATCAACTAGCATGTCTTAAAACAACTGAAAGCCCTAGTTAGATCTTCATAGTGCTACTGTTTGTCAGCTCCTCATGTGACTTGTTACTGTCTGTTTTCTTTCCTTTTGCTGCTGTTTCCTGTGGATTTGAATGACTCTCCCTCCTCCAGCTTGAGTTTTCATAGCTTTTCCACTTCAATGAGGAATGTAGCAGATTCCAGTTGCTGTTGCTGTGCCAGCCGCCTCAGCAAGTTTATTGAAAGATGCTGTTGGCAGCCTTGCTTCTTCAAAGCTGAGGTAATTTGTGAGGTAACCTGGGGTGACTTTTGGAGGAAGGAATTTGCTTTGCCATTCATGATGCTGCTGGAATTTCGAAGCATGTTCCACTCTATAAAACAATTTTGGTTGATTGTTCCGACTAACCTTGGAAAAAAACCACCCTCCTCCTGCTGCATTGTCTTTTCCCCAGCAGTTTCACATACCCCAGTCATCCTGAGGACTAGAGAAAGTGAATGCTGAGAACCCAAAGACTGCATGTTTGTGAGCAACTTCACAAAGCTAGAGGCAAATGTCCTATCAAAGCCACTTTTCAAACAACATTTGTGGACCCAAACAGCATCATAGAAAACAATCAGCATGTTATTTTTCAGTGTTTTCCTTGCCAGAAGATTAATTATGAAGAGGGAGGTGCTATACAGACACACTCCAGCTTTTCACAATTGTGTATGATGACTGCATTGAGCACAAAATGTGTTTCCTTTTGCAGCCTCTAAGGGTAGAACTTCATGTTAGGGCTCTTCCAGATGGCAATAAGAAGTGCTGGGACAGCATTTTTCCAAGCACAGTTTGATTCTGTTTCCACATATTTCAGCAGGTTTGTGTTGTCCTTTCCAGCAGGAATTCGCACTCTGTTCACATCCACAGCAGGCTTGTGGGATCCTAGCATGATTTTCTTAGCAGCACCTTCTGGCCAGCTGTTGCATTCTATGCAGATCTGCCATTGGCCAGAAAAGTAGTAATCAGTTCTTCATGAAAAGCAAAAGCTGGCCAGTTAGTGGCACTGAGAAAATTGTACTAGGACTCTGCATCTGCATCTGGACAGAGCGTGGATTCCTGCTGGCTAGGACTATGGTAGCCTGCTGTGGAAAGAGAGTAAAATCATGCTTGGAAAAGCACTGTTTCAGTGCTTCTTATTGTGATCTGGAAGAGCCCCCAATCTCAGCAAAAAGATCTTCCCAACATACAGGTGAAACTCAGAAATTAGAATATCGTGAAAAAGTCCATTAATTTCAGTAATGCAAATTAAAAGGTGAAACTGATATATGAGACAGACGCATTACATGCAAAGCGAGATAAGTCAAGCCTTAATTTGTTATAATTGTGAGGATCATGGCGTACAGCTCATGAAAACCCCAAATCCACAATCTCAGAAAATTAGAATATTACATGGAACCAAGAAGACAAGGATTGTAGAATAGAACAATATCGGACCTCTGAAAAGTATACAGTGTACTGTGCTTGATTGGCCAGCAAACTCGCCTGACCTGACCCCATAGAGAATCTATGGGGCATTGCCAAGAGAAGGATGAGAGACATGAGACCAAACAATGCAGAATTGCTGAAGGCCGCTAATGAAGCATCCTGGTCTTCCATAACACCTCATCAGTGCCACAGGCTGATAGCATCCATGCCACGCCGCATTGAGGCAGTAATTGCTGCAAAATGGGCCCAAACCAAGTACTGAATACATATGCATGCTTATACTTTTCAGAGGTCCGATATTGTTCTATTCTTCAATCCTTGTCTTCTTGGTTCCATGTAATATTCTAATTTTCTGGGATTGTGGATTTGGGGTTTTCATGAGCTGTACGCCATGATCATCACAATTATAACAAATTAAGGCTTGACTTATCTCGCTTTGCATGTAATGCGTCTGTCTCATATATCAGTTTCACCTTTTAATTTGCATTACTGAAATTAATGGACTTTTGCACGATATTCTAATTTTTCGAGTTTCACCTGTATATTAGTGTGCAGAAAGGAGGGGCTTTTGCAGGGAAGACTCAGCCGGTAGAAGAAGGAAGGATGTCTTAACCCTGGTGAGCCCCTGGTGGCGCAGTGGTAAAACTGCCGCCCTGTAACCAGAAGGTTACAAGTTCAATCCTGACCAGGGGGCTCAAGGTTGACTCAGCCTTCCATCCTTCCGAGGTCGGTAAAATGAGTACCCAGAATGTTGGGGGCAATATGCTAAAAAAAAAAATCATTGTAAACCGCTTAGAGAGCTCCAGCTATAGAGCGGTGTATAAATGTAAGTTCTATTGCTATTGCTATTAACATTTCCCGTATGTGCTGATTCTCCCCTGCAAATGCCTTTTCTGATCATCCCCCCAATCCCTGCAGCTGGGCTCAAAGCCCCAAAGTGAGGAAGGGGATGAGCTAAACCAGCCTGGAGGCCTTTACAGGGGAGAGAGTAAGCAAGGAACAAGTAGAGTGCCTATCGTCCACTGACTGTTTCTGCCCTGTGACTGTGCCCTCCTCCTGCCCCTGCATTAGTGCTATAAGGCATGCACAGAATTGGAAACATGGGAGCTATTATGTCCATACGTCACATTAAATTAATAATGGGCTTAACCTTGGAGTATTTGATTTTTCTCTCTTGAAATAGCAGCAGGGGGAAGTGGATCCATGGCGTGGAGGAGGAAAGCTTTAACCTTTTGGCCCCACCGTGGTTCTGATCTCCACCACACACACACTCTGGCTGCTATTTGCCCTGGGGGGATATGCCAAAGACTTTACAGAAGATGTGGCTTTTTAGAAAGGAACTGAAGGAAAGGGTGATGGCCACTGTATGGCATTGTGCTACCCCTTCTGCAAGGTATCTGACAGAAGAAGCGAGAAGATGTGATGTTTTGCCCCTAGTGGTGAGTGCCGGGAGGGGGGAAATGTAGCTTTTCTTGGGATACCTATCACCCTCCCTGCTGCCCAACAAACTCCCTGACTGAACTTGTTGAAGTTGTTTAAGGGCTCATTTCTTTGGCTAGTGGTTCTGGAGTATCTCAATATCCACTTCAAAGCTGCCTTTTCAATTGTAGCTCAGGACTTCAAGGCCACCAGGCAGGGGTGTAGCAATCATTGAATGGGGGGGGCAATTGTCCCCAGGCCCCAAGGGTCTAAACCCCACCCCAGGGCTCCCCCTTGCACTCATCCAGGGCACTTCCTTGCCCCCTCCTGCACCCAGCTGGCAAGCAAAGTGCTTTCCGGCTGGGAGCATGAGGCATGCCCCTCTCCTCTCCAGCCAGCGTGAAATGCTGGCTGGGGAGGGGTGGACTCTCCTCTCCCCTCCGGGCAATGGCCCCTCTCCTGCACCTGCCATCAGACACAAGGGGCGGGGCCAGTGCAGAGAATGGGGTTGGCACAGCCTCAGCATCAGGGCCGGATTAAGCTAGTGCGGGGCCTGTAGCATATGTTATAAAGGGGCCCCACTTTTTAAAAATGCACATACATATTAAAACATAAATTATTTACTTGCATAGTAAAGTAATTCAATTTTTTCATTTGCTATATTTTGGAGTATGGGAGACCAAGCCACAAACTCACACTTACTACAACAGTGAACATTTATATACCGTTTTTCAATCAAAATTCTCAAAGTGGTTTACATAGAAAAACAAAGAGTGGATAGATGCTTCTCTGTCTCCAAAAGGGCTCACACCCTAAAAAGAACAATGTGGTAGGCAGCAGCAACAGCCACTGGACAGATGCTGTATTGGGCCTTCTCTTAAAAGGCACATTTAGCAGAAAAGGGATATTTATTGGAAGCTGGGCATGCGGGGCCCTCGAAAATGTCGGGCCCGTAGCAAATGCTACATTTGCTACCACATTAATCTGCCATAGCTCAGCATAGTTTCATTTCCCCTGTCAGTTGTTGGTGGAATTGCTGAAAGGGAACTCCTTTCCAGGGAAAGGAGCTCCCTTTCAGTGATTCCACCAGCTGCAGACAGAGGAAATGAAACTATGCCAGGGCTGTTTCAACCCCATTCTCTGCACTGGCCCTGCCCCCTTGCATTTGAAAAATGCAGGGGACATGGTTTGGTGTGCATGCAAAAGAATACATGGGGGCAGGGAAGCTGCTCGTCAGACTTTGTCCCCTATGCCCCTGCCACCAGGGCAGCCATGGGCTTTCCCTGATGTGTCAATGGCCCCCACTCATGCAGCAGGACATACACTTAACCCAACCTTCTCCACTGGCCAGAACACAAGTGATCTGCTGGGGTAGGGTTATTAGTGATACTGTTGTCCATGCAGAGATTATTAACTGGTCATGGTTCTGACCATGGACTCCTCTAAACTCTGCAGCCTGGAAAACGGATTAAGATAGTCCACCCTAGAGACTAATGGATACAGTTGGTTTCTTGATGCCTGTCTCTAGCCCAGTCAGAGGTTTGGCTAGGGACAGAATGTATTTGTGGGAGGTTACTCAACCTCCAGTGGATCCATACATCTTCTTGATCATTCACCGCAAACCCACAGATCTGGGCCAGAGTGCATTTGCCAAAAAGCAAAACAAAACCTACACAAGCCCCAATGGATTCACATAGCTTCTTGACCATTCACAAACCAACTGGGATACAACATGTGTCCCTTGCTCCATAGTTCAAACACAAAACCAACTTGGAAATACAGGACATAGGAAGCTGCCATATACCGAATCAGACCATTGGTCCATCTAGCTTAGTACTGTCTACACAGACTGGCAGCAGCTTGTCCAAGGTTACAGGCAGAAGGTCTCTCTCAGCCCTATCTTGGAGATGCCAGGGAGGGAACTTGGAACCTTCTGCTCTTTCCAGAGTGGCCCTATTCCCTAAGGGGAATATCTTATAGTGCTCACACACGTAGTCTTCCATTCAAATGCAACCAGGGTGGACCTTGCTTAGCAGAGGGGACAATTCATGCTTGCTACTAATGGCACAGTGGGAAAATGACTTGATTAGCAAGCCAGAGGTTGCTGTTTCGAATCCCCACTGGTATGTTTCCCAGACTATGGGAAACACCTATATGAGACAGTAGCAATATAGGAAGATGCTGAAAGGCATCATCTCATACTGCATGGGAGATAGCAATGGTAAACCCCTCCTGTATTCTACCAAAGAGAACCACAGGGCTCTGTGGTCACCAGGAGTCAACACCGACTCAATGGCACACTTTACCTTTACAAGACAAGCTTTTGGCGGTACATAGTGCATTTGAAAGGAAAATAAATTAAAACCACAACATATGCCCCTTGCTTCAAAGTTATCATGCAGACCTTTGGGATCACAAACCAACTTAAGCATTGTGTATTTGTTAAAAAAATGTTTGTTTATGCACATGTAATAGTTCCATTTTCACTAGGTGTGAAGTACTCTGTGGACAGAGATAACTCTTTCTGGAGCTTTGCTGCAGTAGGAAAAAAATTCATTACAAATCATAGAATTTCTCCCCATATATTAGCTCATATCCAGGATGACTATTAGATCAGTCATTCTGACAGATCAGAATGACTTTAGATCCTATAATGTGGCCAAGTTTTGCCTAATAGCTAGCAAAATTCGTTAAGAGTTTAATAAGAATTAAACATTTTAACTCCTGTATGTATGTATGTATGTTAGGTCTACTGGTTGGATATGATTTTGTCATACATAGTATAGAACACAAAATGGTATGAGATTTAACACCGTTCTGTATCAGGTACATAATTTTGATATCTTGCCACCTTTATACTCAGTATCATTCTGTTCCTGGTGTTGCTTAATTGTATATAGTTTCTATTCATAGTCTTAATTTTTAGCTCATTCTACTCACTGTATTATGTTTTAGCTGTTTTAGGTAATTTTATAGAGATCCCCTATTACCTTGTAGGAGTAGATTGTCCTAATTGTTTCTTGTTTATTTTGCTGTTATGCTGGTCATAGCCTGAAATAAACACTTGACCTTGAATCATAGAATTGACAGATTTCCTTGAAATAAAAACAGAGTCCTAGCATCTTGGGCTACATGTGTGCCCAATTTCAGAACTCTAAGCTCTGCCATTCTGGAAATGTAAAGGATTGGGTAAAGGTGGTGGCGGTGGTGGTGGTGGGGGCATATTGCATTTTTTTAAATGAAGGTAAAGAACATAATCCTTCACATGGGGGGTGGAATGATGGTCCAAGGAGGAGGGGCCTTCAGTTCCAGATGCTTTTGTAATCTTCTACCATGAAACAAGCCACTTATAGGACTTATTTTGAAGTTTGTTTTTTAAACTCAAAAATCATTAAACATCAACGGACTGACCAATCCACTTCAAGATCAGTACACAGTGTCCTACTAATTTGTCTACATGTGTACCCAATTTCAGAACTCCAGGCCAAACCATTCTGGAAAATGAAAAGGGGGGTGAAAAGGGGGTGGTGTTTATCTGTTTTTATGAAGGCAATGGAAAGATTCCTCCACAAGGGGTAGGAATAATGATCTGGGGTGTGTGTGTGGCTTCAGTTATAGAAGTTTTTGTAATTTTCTACAAGCCATTTATATGATGTTTTTGATTTTTGATTTTTTTAAAAAAATAAAATTTAACAGATTGACCAGTCTGCTTCAAAAAAAGAATTCCCAGAGTCCTAGTAACCTTTCTACATATGTGCCAAATTTCAGAACTCCAGACCAAGCCATCCCAGAAATATAAAATATATAAATATAAAGGAAATATAAAAGAATATAATATATATATATATGCTTTTGCCTTGGTAGACATCATGGGGCCCTCTCGGAGAGTGGTCACATAGATCTGGGCCCCCAGGTCCATGCCTAATGGCACCTCTGAGCTCAGTGGATCAATGGATGAACTATTTACTCAGGTTTTTGACACAATGGAATCTAGCTGTCTTCTTACCAGTTTACCGAAAGACCCAGAATCTCTTTGGATTACTAAAAATCAGTAGTGGATTAACAGAGAGGCAGAGTAGGCATTTGCCTGTGGTGGCAAAATTTCAGGAGCAGCAAATCTTGCCACTCCTCTCTGTGGGCAGCAGCTGAGGGTAGAGTGGGTTAGGAGAAACCACCCCCCTTACCTTATTTTTTTAAAAGGCAAACCTTTTTTGTTTAAGGTAAAAGGGCAGCAAAAGTAGTTTTGCCTATGGACGACAAAAAGCTTAATCCGCCCCTGCCAAAAAGATCCTTACCAACCAAAGAGATTCTTACCAGACAATAGACTGAGAATCTCTTCGATTTAATGTTGAATTTTCACCAGCTTCATCTAGTTAGCTACATCCACTTCTCTCTGACAAGTATTTGGCCTCAGGCATCCATGCTTTGGAAACTTCATGTATCATCTAATAAAGTGGGTTTTACATGGGATCATCCATTGATGTTTTGATGGCTGGTTAACGCCTGGCTCTTAAGAAAGGTATTTGATCCTGGCTGGAGCTATTCTTCACAGTTTCTTTTTCCTGCTGCTTTATTTTTATGGCTGTGTTCTTCATTGTAGTTGCTAGTGTTTAAAAACAGTTTTATAGCTGTGATTTGTATTGTTTTTTTATTATGTTGTACAGGTGCTGCTGCTTCAGGTACTGTTTTGGGAGTAGAGGATGTAACATAGAAAACTTGATCATAAAAAATAACTTCTAGCCTTTCTTTCCTGGGTTTTTGTGAGGATAAATGGGCTAACCTCCTGTAGTCTGCCCTGAGCTGCTTGGAGGAAGAATAAGAGATGAATGTGATAAATTAGAGCTACTTTGAGGTTTTTAAAATCCTGTAACTCTTCAGTAATGGGACAATTAGCAGCAGCCTCTAATTGCTCCATGCAATGGCAGCTCTGCTTCACCTTGATGATTCAGAGGCCATTCGCCTTGTAAAAATATATACCCAAGGCCTGGTTCACAGATGCCACAGGTTAAGCAAACGTCTCGTACACTTTTATTGCCATCAATTTAACCTCACCGCTTCAGAGTTAAAATGAGATATGAAACACATTTGATATAGCCTTTGAAGCTGGAAACTGTACAGATGTTTCAAATAGAACAAGCACCTCCGATTCTCCAAATCCTTAGATATTCACATCATTTCTGGTTTTAAAAACGCGAATGATACTGGAATTCCTCTTGTGCTTTTAAAAAGTGCCATATATCTATGGCATATATATATTTAAAAAGTGCCATATATATATATATATATATATATATATATATATATATATATATATATATATAATGGAAAACATGAACAGCCCCTTTTCAAATGGGTCACTCTTGTGCCCTTTGTTTCAGATTTTAGGGGACTTTGGGCTGACATTTTTTTAATGGCAGCTCACCATCATGTCATGTGTCAAACCACTTTTGAACCTGAGGGAACTTCTATGAGCAGATATGATAGCACATAGGAATCCAGTGGTCAAAGGAAAAAGTCAAACATCTTACTGGGTATTTCCAAACCCATAAAGTTGTGCCATTGAGTCAGTGTCGACTCCTGGTGACCACAGAGCCCTGTGGTTGTCTTTGGTAGAATACAGGAGGGATTTACCCTTGCCATCTCCTGCGCAGTATGAGATGATGCCTTTCAGCATCTTCCTATATTGCTGCTGCCTAATATAGGTATTTCCCATAGTCTGGGGAACATATCAGTGGGGATTCGAACCTGCAACCTCTTGCTCCCTCTGCAAATTACTCCTCTGCTGCACCATTAGGTGGCTGTCCAAGCCCATAGGCATGACTAAATAAATGCTTGGATCCTAGTCATGACTAAACTTGTTCCATTGGTTTCAGTGGGATGGAGTCACGACTAGCTTTAGCTGGATTGGGATCAAAGGAGAGAGACAGGACAGGTTCACACATAATGGGGAACCTGCAGTGCAAGCAGCCCAGGATGCAGCTGAAATTGTTGCTGCAGATGGTCACACATCTCTGTTTCTTGGAATTAGCAGAGTTGAGTCAGAGGTACTCCACCTGTCCATGCCTCCCAGCAAGGTCCTTGAATTTTATCCTAACCTGCCTTGCACTGCCCTTCAACTGGCAAGCCTTCTCTACACCATCTACTTCGCAGCTAATGGTCCTGATAGCAAAAGGGGACAGCTCCTTGGAATGAACCAGAAGTTCATGAAAAGTGTGGGTTCAGATGTAGCATGAATCTACAGGGGAGCATTAATAGGGGTGACAAGTCAACTTCAATCCTTGGTTACACATGTAGGTTTCCTGCCCAAGGGAACATGTGGTTCCTACTATGGGACAGGCTCACAGGATCACAGACAACAGAATAAACAAGATTGCAGGTAAGTTCTGTGCTATATGTGAACCCACTTGCAGAGAACTCAAAATATGTTGCCTGCATGCTATGCTTCCTAGTTACCCAAGTTGTAATTAACTCTAAACCTCTACTACACAATCCCAGTCTGTTTTCCAGAAACACAACTACTCCATTGTATATTTGAAATGTAACTTGAAAGGTTTGGAGAATAAAAGTTTCACTACTCTTGTTTATGGCTCAGCATCTGCCACCTTTCCAGAACAACTGTGGGAATTTGGGTGATGAATCTCTGCTTCTTGGTTCTCTTTCAGACTCCTGTGCAAACCAATGGAAGAAATATGCAAAGTTGTGCACTTTGTTGTGGCAGGCAGGGCTTGAGGGTACAGCGATTACATTTACATATGGATCATTCTGCAGTGGATCTTTTAACAAATAAAGACACAAATACTGAGACCTGAGGGACAATTCTGGGCATATTTACTCAGAAGAAAGTCAATTGAGTTCTGTAGGAGAACTCTCAGGTAAATGTGCCTAGGATCCAAGCTTTGCAGCCATATTCTATGCAAATTTAGGTGTGCCTAAAGCCCTTTGAAATCAATGGGCTTAAATGCACCTAACTCTACACAAGATTGCAATTTTAGCCTTGGTCCTATAGGCATACTTAACTTGAAAATAAATCCCTGTACAGATATCTGTAAAAGGTAAAGTGTGCTGTCAAGTTGATTTCGACTCCTGGAGCCCACAGAGCCCTGTGGTTTTCTTTTGGTAGAATACAGGAGGCGTTTAATATTGCCATCTCCCGCGCAGTGTGAGATGATGTCTTTCAGAATCTTCCTATATCGCTGTTGCCCGATATAGGTGTTTCCCATAATCTGGGAAATATACCAGAAGGGATTCGAACCGGCAATCTTCTACTTCTTAGTCAGGCATTTCTGTACACATGTGTATATGTTTTTATGTGAATGATCATGGCCACCTTCGGAAGTACCTGAAACTGCATGTCCAACAGACCCACAGTTAGCCTCCTACTATCCCATCTCACTCCCAGATGATCAGGGAGCCTGCAAAGGGGGCGGAACTGGCTGTGTGGGCTTCCTCTGACCCCTGAAGAAAAGCCACACCACCCAATGGGATTTAAGGGGTGAGAGGAGCTTCCTCCCTTAACTCTGGTTTGGGCGAGCTGCCCAAACCGGATGACACATTGGAGGCTCCGGACCCTCGGTTTGGTAAGTGTACCTTACTACAAACCAAGGGTTCATCCAGAAGTTTGTGGGGAGGAATCAGAACCGCAGTTCCGATTATTCGTATGTCACAGAGGACCAACCTGAGGTGGGTTTGCCTCAGGTTTCCCGTGAGATCTGAAAGCGGCTTATGTGTTTCCATTTTAAAAGTTAATCTGAGTGCAGACCTTCTCAAATGCAGGGTACAGACAGGAAGTGTACTGTACTGCACTGAACATAATGCATGGATAATGTATAGATTGGTACAGCTACAGTACAGATCATGCATGCAGAGGAGAGCTGGTCATGTGGTAGCAAGCATGACTTGTCTCCTTAGCTAAGCAGGGTTCACCCTGGTTGCATATGAATGGGAGACTAGAAGTGTGAGCACTGTAAGATATTCCCCTTAGGGGATTGAGCTGCTCTGGAAAGAGCATCTAGGTTCCAAGTTCCCTCCCTGGTATCTCCAAGATCAGGCTAAGAGAGATTCCTGTCTGCAGCCTTGGAGAAGCCACTGTCAGTCTGTTTAGACAATACTATGTTAGATGGACCTGTGGTCTGACTCAGTATATGGCAGCTTCCTGTGTTCTTATCTGTATGCATACATGCAGTTCGTGCATGTGTTGAACATAAGATGTTAATAGGGCTTAAGTCCTTTTGAAACTCTCTCCTTCTTTTGAGTAAGCATACATAAAATGAGACTATTCTACGGGAATCTATAGAATACAATTTGGAATCTAACCTTCCAAATAAACCTATTTACAGTCAGGCTGTTAAATTTGGTACAGCCCACTTATAGCAACAAAGGAAGCTGCCTTATACCAGTTCAGACCTCTGATCCATCTCACTCTGTATTGTACAATGACTGGCAGCAGCACTCAAGGTTTCAGGCAGGAGTCTTTCTCAAGTCTTCCCTAGAGATGCCAATGATTGAACTTGGGACTTTTTGCATGCAAAGCAGATGCTCTACTGCTGAGATACGGTCCCAACTCTACAATGTTTGCTTGGAAGTAAACAGCTCTTGCCTGTGGGCTTCCCAGAGGCATCTGGTGGGCTGCTGTGTGAAATAGGATGCTGGACTAGATAGGCCTTGAGCCTGATCCAGCAGGGCTGTTCTTATGTTCTTAAGAGCTCAGTGCTCTGAACTCCCAGTTAAGTGTTGTTTAGGATTGCAGCCTTAGTTAAATTCCTTTTGAGGAAGGATGGGTAGTATCTGCAAGTCTAAAAATACAATTGACTGTATTATTTATGCGGGAAAGTGCAGCTCTATGGATTTCTCCCATCTGTTCAGCTGAAGAGAAATAAATTGAAGTTAAATGGGCTTTTAGAAAAATCATTATGGCTTAAATTGAACATGGTTCATTGGGAAAATAAAACCATATGTGTTACATTAGTTTCTCATCTTTGCTTTGTCCCAGTTTTGCTTGATTGGATTCATGTCATATTTGGTGTTTCAAATGTGACACTGGAGTTAAAAGCCCCCAAACCACTCTGCATTTTCAGAATTGTGCTTAGGGTTGCATCTGGGTGATCCATTAAAAAAATCAATGGAGTTGCATAACATTCCACAGGCTTCTCAGAGACTAGCGATGTGAGGTGCTTGGTTGGATTGTTCTAAAACCCCACCCACAATGCATCTTTAGTGTGCATATATTACCTTAATTTATGCCTTGGTCACATCCAGCTTGGACTACTGTAACACACTGGAGGTGGAGCTAAATTAAGCTGCCTCTGAAACATGTATGAAGTTTCCAGAATATGCCAAGTTGTTGACTGTAGTTAGCCGTTGGAGCACAATGATTCTTACAACAGCTATTCTGAGGCTCACCTCCCAAAGAAGCCTACCCACACATTGAGATCTGGCACTCCTATGTTACACTGCAGGACCAGGACATGTAAACCAATAACAAATAAGATGCATTATAAGGTCAGAATTGTCCACTTCATCACACTGGGCCATTTCCAATAATACTGGTCCCAGCACCCCTCATGAAGAGGGCAGGGACGCACCTGGATGCTACTAGATCACTCATGCCTCCTACTTATCTTTCCCCTCATATAGGTTTACCTGGCTGAGGTGCTGAAGGGGGAGGTCACTGTCACCCAGGCAATGGATCTGCTGCTTTTCACTGCACCCCACCTGGTGGCAGCAGAAGGGCAGCCACCGGTCATGGAAGAAACTGAGCCCCACTCTTTGACTCAGCCACTCTGTGAGCCCTGCATTTCACATTCTCACTTCCTCTGGGTGATGAAATGGGCTCCATTTCTCCCCCTGGGGGTGGTTGGGGCAGATGCTGCCTTCATTTGCTGTCATACTGGTGTAACCATCTCAAAGTCCTGGATCCTGATACTTCTTTGGTCTCTTTCAGCCTCTCTGTACATATGCACAAAGTGCTAAGAATTTGAGGCTGGCAGGAGCAGAAGAGAAAGATCATTAACTTGGGATGCTTTATTGATTGATTGATTGATTGATTGATTTGATTTGATTTGATTTGATTTTTATACCGCCCTTCCAAAATGGCTCAGAGCGGTTTACAATTAAAAACAGAAACCATTAAAACCAATAACAATTAAAACAGAGATATAAATATTAACGCCAATTAAAAAACATCTTAAAAAACAAACTATCATAACAATTAAAAACCTGAAAACCAGGTTAGCATTAAAAAAATTAAAACCAATCAAAAACCTGAAAGGCCAGGCCAAACAGATGGGGTTTAAGGGCTCTCTTGAAGGTCAGTAAAGAATTAAGATTATGAATTTCTGCTGAGAGTGTATTCCACAGCCTGGGAGCAGCCACAGAGAAGGCCCGCCTCTGAGTTGCCACCAAACAATCCAGTGGTAACTGGAGACGGACCTCCTCAGATGACCTTAACGTGTGGTAGGGATCATGTAAAAGAAGGCACTCTCTAAGGTGACTCGGACCCAAGCCGTTCAGGGCTTTAAAGGTAATAACCAGCACTTTGTATTTTCCCCAGAAACATATTGGAAGCCAGTGTAATTGTTTTAAGACAGGCATAATATGGTCTCTCCGGGTTGCCCCAGAGACCAATCTGGCTGCCGCATTCTGAACTAACTGAAGTTTCCGGACCACAAACAAAGGCAGCCCCACATAGAGGGCATTTCAATAGTCAAGCTGGGAGGTTACCAGCTGATGCACCACTGTTTTGAGGTCATCCTCTCCAAGGAATGGGCGCAGCTGTCGAATCAGCCAAAGCTGATAGAAAGCACTCCTGGCCATGGCCTCCACCTGAGATACCAGGGTGAGGCCTGGGTCCAGGAGTACTCCCAAGCTGCGCACCTGCTCCTTCTGGGGAAGTGTAACCCCACCCAGCACAGGAAGATCTAACTCACCCCTCAGATTCTGAACCCCCACAATGAGCACCTCCATCTTGCTTGGATTGAACTTCAATTTGTTCTCCCTCATGCAGCTCATTACTGCCTGTAGGCAGACATTTAGAGAATGAGTGCCATTTCCTGAAGATGAAAGAGAGAAGTAGATTTGGGTGTCATCAGCATACTGATAACACTCAGCACCAAACCTCCTGATGACCTCACCCAGCGGTTTCATGTAGATGTTAAAAAGCATTGGTGACAGAATGGAGCCCTGAGGGACTCCATATAACAGCTCCTGTTTTGAGGAGCAACTGTCACCAAGCTCCAGTATCTGGAATCTACTTGAGAGATAGGAATGGACCCACTGCAAAGCAGTGCCCCCATCCCCAACTTCCCCAGGTGATCCAGAAGGATACCATGGTCAATGGTATCGAATGCCGCCAAGAGATCCAGAAGAACCAGCAGAGTCACTCTCCCTCTGTCGATTCCCCGGAAAAGGTCATCTATCAGGCCGACCAAGGCTGTCTCAATCCCATAGCCAGCTCTAAAGCCAGTTTGAAATGGGTCTAGATAATCAGTTTCCTCCAAGACTGCCTGGATCTGGTTAGCCACCACCCTCTCAATCACCTTGCCCAACCAAGGGAGATTGGAGATTGGCCTATAATTATCCATCGCTAAGGGGTCCAGGGAAGGCTTATTTAAAAGCGGTCTAACCATTGCCTCCTTCAGACAGGGGGGCATCCTGCTCTCCCTCAGTGATGCATTTATGATATTAACTAGGCCACCTCCAACAATCTCCCTGCTGGATAGAAGTAGCCAAGTTGGGCAAGGATCCAGAGAACAGGTGGTAGGCTGCACCGCCCCAAGCAGCTTGTCCACATCCTCAGGAGTCACAGATTGAAACTGATCCAATCTAATACTGCAAGAGGGATCACTGGACACCTCCTCCATAGACGTTGCAGAAATAGTGGAGTCCAAGTTGGCCCAGATACAGAAGATCTTATTTGCAAAGAACCCATTAAAGGCATCACAGCAGAGCAACTCCAGGGACTGATTGGAAGTAGAAGGAGCAGAAACCAAACTCCTCACAACCCGGGATAGCTCTGCTGATCGTGAACCAGCAGCCGCAATGCACGCAGACCAAAATCTCTTTTTCACTGTGCATACCGCCACTGCATAAGCCTTCAAATGGGTCACATGCTGAATCCTGTCAGATTTGAACCGAGTTCTCCTCCACTTGCGCTCTAGTCATCTACCCAACTGCTTCAGCCCCTGCAGCTCCTCAGTATACTAAGGGGCCATTTTTGCAGCAGGTTGGAAGGGATGCTTAGGAGCAATCATGTCTACTGCCCTCTTGAGTTCCAGGTTCCCACCAGGTCATCGACAGAATCACTGGCCGCACCAACGTCAAAATCCTCCAAGGCCTTTTGAAATCCCACTGGGTCCAGCAGCCTTTGGGGACGGACCATCCTAATAGGTCCACCACCCCTGCAGGGGTGGATTGTGGCTGTGAGACCAACCTTAACCAGGTAGTGGTCCATCCATGACAATGGGGAAACCATTGGATCCCCCACCCCACAGACAAACACAGTCAAACACAGACAAGCTGCATGTGGACTGAGACATTTGATTCTTGATTGCTCATTTGCATGGTTTGCCAGCCTTACCTGTTTCTAGGGAAACTAAAACAGACGAAGATGTTAGAGATGAAATGATACTTATTCTGTCCTCTGTGAGATGCAGTGCCTAGAGGGAATAAGTGGGCACCAGTTAACTAGATCATCATAGCTGAACTCTTATTGTTTACAGACAAATTTAAGTAAAGCCCTGACAATTATAATTAATTGATTGATTAAGTGCTGCCAAGTTGGTGTCGACTCTTAGCGACCACCCAGATAGATTCTCTCCAGGACAATCTGTCTTCAACTTGGCCTTTCAGGACTCTCAGTGGGGCATTCATTGCTGTCGTAATTGAGTCCATCCACCTTGCTGCTGGTCATCCTCTTCTCTTTCCTTCAACTTTCCCCAGCATTATGGACTTCTCAAGGGAGCTGGGTCTTCGCATAATGTCCCCAAAGTATGATAATTTGAGCCTGGTCATTTGTGCCTCGAGTGAAAATTCGGGATTGATTTGTTCTATGACCCATTTGTTTGTTTTCCTGGTTGTTCATGGTGTCCTCAAAAGGAGCTATTAACTTCCTAGACTAGTAGCCGTGGGTGCCCTGGAGTTATACTCAGATTGCTTCTGTGACCTGGGAAGCATGTGTTCTATGGAAATGCAGTCCTGAAGCAGGACCTTTCATCTCTTCTATGTGGTGTCCAGGAAATGCATTTTGATCTGTACCCATGAAATTTTTCTCTAGTGGGACTGTATGTTTATTTTATATATGTCTTTTAAAAAAGTTACTAGGGATATGCAATTCAATTCACATGTGAATCAGTCTGCACCAAATTGGGGGCAATTTGCAGATTTACCATGAACCGAATTGCCCCTTAAATGAAGGGGATGATTTGAGGTTGAGTTGAATCAGCTCCAGTTCAACGCGAATAGATTTTCATTATTTGAACAGCCATTTTGGTGGGCTTTCCCACTTTCTGGTTGGTTTTCTGGCACTGGCTTCTGATTGGCTCAAGATCTCCCTGCTAACTGGTTGGCTTGTTATCATACACAACATGGACAACTGTACCCACATTGGCTGGGGGGAAAGGATGAGGGAGGGGGACACTTTTGGAGGGAATTTCAAAATGTATATTCAAAGGGACTGGGAAGCAGAGAGAGAGAGAGAGAGAGAGAGAGAGAGAGAGAGAGAGAGCGCTAGCTCTTATGAAGAAGAGACAGGACGGGAGGGAGGAAAGAGGAAGGAAGGTTTTATTTTGTGGTTTTCTTTTCTCAGCACTGAGTACATGCTGTGCTTTTGCTACTATAACTGTTTTGCTGGGTCTCAAAGGGGGAACAAAAAAGGAGGGAATTTCAAAATGTATTCAAAGGGATTGGGAGGTAGAAAGAGCCCTTACATCAGGGGAAGGGGAAGGAATAAAGGAAGGTTTGATTTTGTGGTTTTCTTTTCTCAGCACTGAATATAATGCTGTGCTACCTATTGCTGCTATAACTATCTGGTTTTGCTGGATCTCAGATTGACAAAGGCAGAACTTGGCTGCCTTCCTGCATTCCTTGAATTGTGGTTTTGTTTTGTTTGTGAGATGGTGTTGTGGTGATAAATGGACAGTAGCAGTTCAGCTCTCTGTGTGTGTGTGTGTGTGTGTGTGTGTGTGTGTGTAACATTTCTTGGTAATTGCTGTGAAGAGCTCCATGTCTGGCCTTGAAAGTAACTTGTGCTTTACTCACAACTCTGGTTTGCTCTGCAAGGTGCACTCACTCAGTCAAAATGTGGCTAAAGATGTTGCTGTAGTTTAGCTTATGGCTATACTTGCTGGCTGATAAAGGTGCTGCTGTGCTGTGGCAGCTGTTGCAAGTAGAACACAGTCATAATTGTGTAAAAGAGAGCAACTTGTGCCAATGATGTTACTGCAGCACAGGCACTGTGGCTGGCAGTGGATTCTGGGTCAGTCATTCTTTTTTGGCCACCATTGGACTGGCAAAAATGTGTTGTTCTGTGTTGGGAGGGACTGTATGTGCTTCTGTTCTGCAGTGTTTTTCTGTCATGCCCCCGGTCTCAGATAGTGAGGAGGAAGGGGATACTGACAGCCCTCCAGCCAACGCATGGGTATCTGGGGGGCAGAGCCCGGCTGTCAGTTCCCAAAAAATAGCCGAAGCAGGTCCAGCTGCTGTGTGTTGACACAGCAGTCTGGGGCAGCAGAGTCAGGGACTGAGGAATCAGATGTTGAGTTAAACAGGCAACCCCTGATGACTCCGCAACAGAGGAGAGTCACAAGACGGCACCAACAGCTGGAAACTTTAAGGAGAAGTAGGCAGCTCTTTCAGAAAGCTGGTAAGCTCTGAATCCCTGCCAGCTGAGAATTATCAGCTCAGACTATAAATCACATCTGCAGCCTGCAGTCAGGTGCTGGAAGACAACACACGTCTTTCTTGGAGCATTTACCAGTCCCTAACCTGAGCCAGAGTGATTCCTAGCCGTGTGTTAGCCTCTGCGACCCAGACTGGAACACTGTCTCTTGCCATGCCCTGCTCTGCTTCTGGCTCTGAAGACTCAAAAACTTCTCTGCTTCGTCACTTTCTGGACAGATTCCCATATCGGTGGCTTGGTTGCTGACATTTCCAAGGCAGGGTTGCAAATTTTCATCTGCTTGTTTTGTCCATAGGAAACAATGGAGAACTCGAATCACCCCATTGTTAACCATGGGTAGATCCTAGAGACACCAAAGTAGGTTGGGTGGTATGGTGTGATGGGTGCTACCTACCATCCAACCCATGAAAGAAACAGACAAGTGGGTGGGTTTTTTTGGTTGTTTTTTTAAAAAGGATCCTATGGATTTTTTGGGGGGAAGTTTAAATCTTTTTAATTGCCCGGTTACCTGTTTCTTTTGTGGGTTGGTAGGTAGGTAGGTAGCACCCATCATTCCCTACACTCAAGCCACTTTGGTGTCCCTAGGATCTACCCATGGGGAACAATGGGGTGATTCAAGTTCCCCATTGTTCCCTATGGGCAAATTGTGATTTTTTTTATTTTTTTGTGTGAATTTTTTATTAGTATTGTCAAACCAGGGCTTGACAAACTGATTCAAATTTTTGCAATTGTATTCAAGGTATAATCAAATTGCAAAAATCTATTTGTGCACACCCCTGAAGTTACTTACTAGTTGTGATTGTACAGCATGTTTCTACCACACCAATTTAATTTTCAGCATTCAGATCTTTTCAAGGTTTATTGAGACTCCAACGTGACTTGAAAAAGAATATTGCTGAGCAAAATTTATTTGAGCATGAGATTCATTATTTTCTCAACAGTTGCCCTTTACCCAAATTCACATAAATGCAGTGTAATAAAATAATATTGTGCAAGACAAGTGCAAAAGGTCTGAATCATAACAAGAAAAAAAAAACATATTCAGAGGAAATATTAAAGTCTGACATTTCTAGATCTTATCATACTATTGTCTCCTTGGGTCATAAACCATTGGGTCAGATGCATATAACATAATGCTCATTTGAGGCATCAAGGAAGGTGCAACCATCCCACTGAATCCCCAGTGGGTCTTGGGTAATCTTGCAAGTGAGTCAAGCTGTATATCACCCTTGTGGCTGCCATTGCCCTCAGCTGCTCTGATGTCACAGCCTGTGATGTCATAAAAAGACTTGACTGCTGACTGCTTTGGGACAAGGGGAAATCATTTGATACTCTATTTTGAGGTCCAGTTGGGATGACTTGGAGCTAAACTAAAGAGCAAGACCTTGCTGGTGCAGATTGGCTGAACAATTTCTAGTCCTCCCAAGATGATGTTTCTAGACTGTCAGAATCTTCACTGATGGAAAGTTTTGAGATGCTACTATTCAAAACTTAGTCAGTATAAACTCTTACTATGTACACACATTTCACATTAACCAGTCTAAGGCATATGCACAGGGTTGTATATAATGATAGTTTCCTTTATTTGAATAGACTGATAGATGCCCAGAATATTGAGATGAGACTGTCATGGGTGAGGAATAAAACCACCTATCAATGGAAGGGTCTGAGGACATGGAGAGTGGGGAAGACAGGGTGCAGGGAGTCATCACCAGAAGGCATCATACTACCAGAGATTCCCATGGGAGGGGAACCCTAAGAGTCAGCAATGCCCCCACCTTCATGTCCTGAGGAAGTAGCCTTATCCCCAGTTCAGGAAGGCTCCTCACAGTTACTGTACCGCCTCCAGAAATAAGAACATAAGAACATAAGAACAGCCCTGCTGGATCAGGCCCAAGGCCCATCTAGTCCAGCATCCTGTTTCACACAGTGGCCCACCAGATGCCATTGGGAGCCTACAGTCAGGAGTTGAGGGCATGCCCTCTCACCTGCCATTACTCCCCTGCAACTGGTACTCAGAGGCACCCTGCCCTTGAGGCAGGAGGTGGCCTACAGCCCTCCGACTAGTAGCCATTGATAGACCTCTGCTCCATGAAGTCATCCAAACCCCTCTTAAAGCCATCCAGGTTGTTGGCTGTCACCACATCCTGAGGCAGAGCGTTCCACAAGTGGATCATAGTAGGGCATAGCCCCTTTAAATATTAACAGTCTCCTCCAAGGGCATGGAGCCAGAGACACCAACAAGACAATAGGAAAAAAGGAAAGATTGTGCCGTGGAGTCGGTGTCGACTCCTGGCAACCACAGGGCCATGTGGTTTTCTTGGTAGAATACAGGAGGAGTTTACCATTGCCATCTCCTGTGCAGTGTGAGATGATGCCTTTCAGCACCTTTCTATATTGCTGCTGCCTAATATAGGTGTTTCCCTTAGTCTGGAAAACATACCAGCGGCGATTCAAACTGACAGCCTCTTACTCCCTAGGCAGGTTGCTTCCCTGCTGCACCATTAGGTGGCTAGCAAGACAATAGGACCACTCTTAAACCCTCATCTGTCTCTGGAGCACTGCAGAAGCAACACCTTGACTTGCTGCTCTTGGATGATGGCATTGAGCCTGTATTTGCCCAGCTTCACAGTGAGATGTCTGTGGTCCTGCTCCTAAACTCTTGTTGACACTTCCCCTGAACAGTCACCACTACTCGCTGTGAGACCCAGCCTGCTTATGTAGGCAGCTGAATGCCTGAGCTGTGACAATGGCACAAAGGCCAGAATTAGAATGTCAAAGCAGCAGTTCCTCTCTTTGTTAACTGGAGATGTATTCCCTTCGTGTATTTCGACTTGATCTTAGCCTATACCCACAAAATAAAATAAAATAAAATCTGATTCAGGCATTTGGGAAAGATTACTACTACTACAACTACAATTTACAACATGCTATTAATATGTCAAACTTAAGTTAAGAGCCTCCTCATGATTTTTGCTATTACTTGAAAGGGTGCCAAAAACATTTTAAATGGAAATCCCCTGAAGATCACAAATATGCAAACAAGCAAGCATGCATGCCGAGTTGCACAGTAGTACTTTACTGTCAAAACAAGGAAAAAGAAACCAAGAGCATAAGGGCTGTGCACAATCCAAAGAGTAGGAGCTCACTCTTCTATTTGTAATGTGCTCTCTATAGGGAAGTACATTCTTCAGTAGATGTAGACATACACATCTCCTTTGCAATGCCATATGTCTACAACTTTGGTGCTAAGATTTATCTAATACCAACACAACATATGGCTTCAGTATTTGTGGGAGAACTGGTAATATGTGGCTGGCTAGCTAGCTAGCTAGCTAAATAAATAAATAAAATAAATAATGCAAATTTAGTACAAAAATAAAAGTGGAGATTTTTCGTCTCTTGTTAAATGCAGAATCCATGAAATTCCGCTCTGACAGCAAATGGTCAATTAGACTTTGGAAAGATTCTCTCAGCAGTGAACATCTGGTCCACTGCTCTCACCCAAGGACATTTTCTCTCACCAAAGTGTTGTTTCTGCATGTTTTCCCTTGTTTATATTTGGAGTGCTTAAAAAGTCCCCATCTTCTTTACGCACTGCTGACATTGTCTGCTTGAGCGAATTCACAAAACCTAGGTAAGTGGGGCTGTTATTTCCAATCACATCTGAACCATGTCGATCCAGGAAAAGTGGCTCTCCTTAAATGAGCAGCACAATTTGTCATCTCACTAAAGAACTAAACATAGGGTAAAAATAACCTATGAAAGGTCAGGGAGACACTGGCAGAGAGAAATGTATTTGTTCACAGCAGATTAAAGTGCTATGTCTGCATCTGATGGATAACATCTATTTTCAATTCCAGAACATGATTTTTTATCATCCAAACATCACGTTTGATCAGATTTTTTTCACAGGGTAAATGGTCCTTGAATCAGGCCTTGGCCTCAGAGGTAAAGCCAAACAGTTAGCCTTAGGTACACTGTTCAGTTGCGATGCTTGTCCAGATGCACAGGCAGGGAGAAGAGGGTGCTGAGGAAATCAAAGGGTGAGTTACGACAGGTCAGGGTGAAGGATGAGATGGGCAAGAAGCACTGTTTGTTTTATAAACAATAGGCCTATAGAGACACATTCCAGAAGGGGTACTACAATTTTTGTGCCTCCAGTCCTTATTTCTGTATGTGAGTCAACACTAAGCCTCAGTTAGAATGTAAATGTGTGTTTGTGGTGGTCCTTTTGATATTTTGAAAAAGTTTCATTCATGCTATATGAACACATACAAAATACAGAAAAAAGTAGACAGAAACAACCTGCACATATATAGTTAATCTAATCCTCTTACAGTGCTTTATTAACAATACATCAGACTTTACAATGATCTAGACTAAGCACTATTGAAATAAATGAGACTTAGTTATTACTTAGTTATTGTATATTACAGGATCCTTACTGGATCCTGTAGTTAGTTATTACTGTACCCCTTAGTACAGTACCCCTTTCTGTACCCCTTAGTTAGTTATTACTACCCCTTACTGGATCCTGCTAGATTAGATGAACATGGTCCCTGCCACACAATAACATTGGGGCCACACTGAGAAGGTGCCTGTCCAGAAGTCACTAAAGGACATGCCAACACATTTTTGACATGTCCTGTAGTTGTGTGCAAGGTTGATGGTCACCCCTCAGATACAATTACAGGACATGATGAGAATGCGTCGGCTAGGGTTGTGCAAACCTTGACGTTGAGCCAGTTAGGTTTTACGGCTCGGGGTCGAATTGAACCACCCCGTTCGGTCCAACCCTGGATCGAACACCGCCAAATGTTCGGGGTGGGGGGGTGTTGCAAGCTTCTTTTAGTTTTTTTTTTTTAACCTTACTCCCCTAGGGGGAGTTCCTGGAGGCAGCGGGGGGGGGTCCACAGAGGTTCCCCCTCCTCCCGCCGGTTGTCCTTATGTCCCTCTCCGGCAGGTTCAGCCAGCGTTCCAGCCATTCGGCCATGCAGAAGCCAAATACGCAGGTGTGCAGCCTTCAAAATGGCCTCTGGACTGCTGGGAGAAGGCCAAAGAGTGGACAAACGGCTGGAACGCCGGCCGAACTGGCAAGAGGGGAATATGAGGACAGTCGGTGGGGCAGGAGGAACCTCCATGTACCCACCCACCCCCGCCACTTCCAGGAACTACCCTGAGGGGAGTAAGGTAAAAAAAAATTCTTTAAAACTAAAAGAATCTCACGAATGCCCCCCTGGACTGAACCAAACTGGGGGGGGGGGTAGAGGGGGGGTGCCAGACCGAACTGGCCCGGCTGGGTTCAAGCCGGTCCAGACTCAAACTGACCAGCCGGAGGTGGTCGGTTCCAAGGTGTTGGAACTAAACTTGCACCTTCTAAATTCCACTTCAGCACCTTACTCCAAAGAGCATCTTGCCTTCCCTTTAATTGCTATTTGAATAGTCATTTACAGTCATACCCCTTCAGTTCAGACAATACTGCATTCTGGTAGATATGAATTTTTAATAGCACCTATTATATTGCTCCCTGCTGTATACACAGTTCTCTATAAATAATAAACTATAATTATCATAGTGTACTTAAAAGCGTTTCTCATTTTCACATTCTAGATGTAATTCAAAAAGACTCTTGTCATCTCCAAGTTAGTGGTGGAAAAGCCCAGCTATTCTCATTTGAAGCTGAAGCTACCTGTCCAACAAAATCCACACGCCACAACTAGCAAAGTAATGAGCAAATATCTATTCAACGGCATTCATATACTGAGAACATAATTCTACAAGATATATCTCAGTGTTACAAAGTCTCATTCTCTCTGACTTGACTGGGAGGTTTGCTTACTTCCCCTGTTGCTGGTTTTCTTTTTCTTATTCAGAGCTTCCCTGGACGCCTTATCTAGTAGCCCCCCTCCACACAAATCCCAGATCCACCCTGCGGGGGGAGTTGCATTGGAGCTGTGCTGTCAAGACAGGAGGTGACGAGTGAAATTGGCAAGAGAGTGGAATTTTAAAAAGGCAAAATGCAACTAATTTGCTTGTTGGCAAGAGGACAACCAATGAAACTGATTACTGTATTCCAGTAATTGGCCATACAGTGTATGAAAGGGGCTTATACAAAGGGGAAAGGAGACAACAGTAAATGCACCATGATGAATGAAATGCCAGCTTTCGATTCACACACCCATGGCTTAATGAGGAACAAACAGGTCATCTGTTAACCAGGGAGAGAAGACAATAAGAACAGACTTTCTTTTAACTTGTGCCAGTATTTCTCAGATTGTGGGTCATTCCCCTGACACTTGGAGGACACAGGACACCTGGGGACACAAAGTTCCAGGGTGAGCTTGGATCCTGGAACCTTCACTCCCCTACCATACAAGTTCTGGTTGGGTTTAATGTTCCTGGCAGCAGACCTGTGCTGATTTATAGTGGGATGCTTGTATCCGCGCTGATCCTTTATTTTAGCCTGATATGAGAAGCTCAGGAGGAGCTGTTGCTTGGTCATAGTGATAGCAACCTGTATGCACTTTATGTAGTGATCAGAGGTGTCCAGTTGTATTCCTCTTTGAATGCCGGCATTGGATCCATATCCCAGCCCATATGTCCTGTGCTTACATACAACTCCACATGAGAACCTCTGCATACTTCATCTGTGGAACCAATGATTGGTGTTGGATTTGAAGGGGAGCACAAAGTAGGGTTTGTTTCCAGGCTCAGTTGAAATGCTGGTGCTAAACTTTAAACCATTAAATGATCTGGGGCCAGGATACCTTAAGGACTACCTTGTCCCGTATGTGCTCACCTGCATGCTCAGGTCAATAACTAAGGCCTATGTCCACTCCCCTCCCCGCTTCCAGACATGAGGCCAAGGAGCATGAGAGACTTGAGACATGGCACCACGACCTTGGAATGTCTTTCTGAGGGAAGGACACCTGTCTTGGCCCAACTGCTGCCCGCTTTTTGACCTTAAAAACCCTTGTAGAGTGAATGAGTGAGGTAATATATACTGGAAAGCATCCCACCTAAGTCATGAATAAGCACCTTTGAAATCAATGGGACAGATTAGTTATGACTCACCTAAGTCCCATTAATTTCAATGGTACTTAGTCATGACTAACATAGTCTGGGTGCTGCCTATTGAAAATAAACAAGCCCAGTATTGGGCTTGAAAATAAATAAGCCCAGTATTGCAAAGTAAGTGTGTGTGTATGTGTGTGTGTGTGTGTGTGTGTGTGTGTGTGTGTGTGTGTGTGTGTGTTGTCTAACTACAGCCAACCAGTTTGGTCACAGCTGAGAAGATATTTGAACTGGGTACTCTTTGAGTTACAGCTCACACTTTTATCCACTAGGTCACAATCCTTTTTCTCCCTATTTAATGGCAGTTGGAAGACTGATCTTGCACATTAAAGCTGATCTAGGGAAGCCAATAACATTGTGCCCCAAAGATTGTTCTTTAGGAACCAATTTATTTCACTACATGTGGTGATATTTTCCCAGCCGTGTCTGGGATTTGGAGCCGTGTCTGTCCAGCCAAATAAAATTCAGAATGGCTTAGATAAATCAGAAGCATGTGGGGAGATATAAATGGTTATATACATCCATTCCACATACAGCAAAAGTAGGCAATCAGGCTAGGGAGCAAAAGACACCTCCAATATGCTGTCACTGACCATATGCTTAAGTATATTGGATAGGAAAGACCAGATGGTATTATTTAGATTTCAAAGTGCATTTCTTTTTGTTTGACTGATTATATCAATCCAAGAAAGATGGCATAAATTATGTTAGTGGATATTGTGAAAAATCCCATTGTTCAAATGGCAGAATTCCCTGGATTCCCCTCTTCATTCACCTTTTCAGGCTTCTTCCAATGTAGGCTGTGTTTGAAAACAGGTTTCTAGGACTCATTCAAGAACTATCACCCTTGCTTAACAATGACTAACACTTGATTAAAGGTACTTAAATTGTTACTCTGTCTGATCTCTACAACTGCAAAGATCCTGCTGGATGTCTGCCTTGGTATTTAATCTCTGTGCCCTTTGAAATGCAAATCACTTGTATTAACTCCTGCAGTGTCTCTTTGGATCATTCGGATTATGTGAAAATTCCCAGACTTTTAGCATACGTGCACCCTCTATAATCACTTAAGATGCTCAAGAACAGATTTATTTTCCATCTTTGAGCGAGTCACCTTAATCCTGTCTTTGGGCACTACATGAGTGCCTTAGCACAAGAGGGCAACTCAAGATTTTACATACAGCCTGATTAGTAAGCCATTTGTATTCCTCTCTCTGTGAAAAGACAAAAAGGAAATGGTACTAGCAAGTAATTATTGCCTTGAAATAACTGGGACTAATTTTCATGTAATGTTTTCCCTGGTTCGCCATGTATCGTGTACTTTCAGGAGTTGCCTATTGATTTTGAATGTAATGTTCCACTTGAGATCCTTTAACAGTCCAAGTGGACCAGAACATTACACATCAGCCATGTAGATTAACTCAAGAAAGCAAGACTGATTTAGAAATAGTCTATGATTTGCAGTTCAGTGAAATACGAGAACTAAATTCCAAACACCAAGGAACCAGTAAAGGATTGCTTATACTCTTGACAATCTCTTGAGTATGAATACAACTTTTCAGGGGTAATTGGTGATACTTAAACTATAGCACTTCACAACAGTCCTCAAATAGAGCTGCGGAGTAATGCTTGCTACATACCTTGCTGAATTCTCTTGAGATTTGAATGCACAACATTTTCTCTTTGGTGACTAAGAGCTAGACTATGTGTGACACTTAAACATGCTATCATCCCTCTGAATGTGAGTTTTAAAAAACCAACATCTCTCTCTGTGTGTGTGTGTGTGTGTGTGTGTGTGTGTGTGTGTAGTGTGAGTGCCAGAGAGAGCGAGAGAGAGAGAATGTGAGCGGGTCTTAGCAGGGGGGTTGGAACGAAGAGGAGTTTAGCTCTTTTATTCTGCACCATGTTCCTGATGAAAAAGGATTCCTGGAAACTTCCACTGTCATCAAAGGAAGCATCACTTCCAGGGAAAACAGCAGCTCTGAGCAATGTTTGTTGGGACTGCAATGTAGGGTGGAAGAGTTAAAAACCTTCCCTCTCCATGTTTAGATCAGGGGCCTCCATAGCTTTTTTTTTTTTTAAACCCTCACAGTCGGATGATGTGTTACATCCAGTTTGGTCTTAAGGTGGAGTGGAAAGAGCTGGTTTGGGGGGCCAAATGTCCAGCCCAGACGAGTGACTCTGAGTCTGAACTTGAAGAGGCAGGACCAGCATTGGACCCAGCCATGGGCCCTGACACCAGGGCAGAGCCTGAGAGAGCTCCATAGATGGAACCCCTCAAAACAGCACCCACAGAGCATGAATCCACCAAAGCAACACCTTTGGAACCAGGGTCCGGCTCACTGCTTTTAATTGCTTGAGATGAAAGCAACATGCCTCCCTGCCTCCCTCCCTGGCTATGCCCCCTCTCCTGGGGCCAGCACTGACATCCCCCAACCCCCCTCACTGGCCCCATCCCTTGCCTCAGCAGCCCGGATGCTACCTCTCTTCTCCCTGCACTGGCCTTATCTACTGGGCATGCTCTGTTGTCTGGTGCGCTGATACTGCTACATTGTCCTGCTGGCCACTCCCAATTACTGCTGCTGCTGCTGCTCCTCCAACACTGGTGCTTGCTTTCTCTCCCACTCTGTCTCTTCAGCACCCTGTTCGGCCTTACTGCAAAGCCATGCAGGCCTGAGACTCTGAACAAATTTGTGAGGCAATTGATATTTTGGAAATATGCTTGTAGCAGCATAAATTCGGAGTTATATTACTACTGGGTGTTGACAAAGCATTTGATGGGATTAATTTGAAATATTTGCGTCTTGGTCTAAAGCCATTTAATTTTCCTCCTATATATAAATAGGAGGAAAATAAAATGGACTATAATAGTGTATAACCATACTCAATTATGGGTTATAGTTAATGGTGTGCTATTTGATATTCTGAATTTACGAAGGGGGGCCCATCAGAGTTGTCTATACTTTTATTATTTAACCTTGTGCTTAAACCACTTTCATAAGAACATAAGAACAGCCCTGCTGGATTAGGCCCAAGGCCTATCTAGTCCAGCATCCTATTTCCCACAGTGGCCCACCAGATGCCTCTGGGAAGCCTACAGGCAAGAGTTGAGGGCATGCTCTCTCTCCTGCTGTTGCTCCCCTGCAACTGGTATTTAAAGGCATTTTGCCTCTGAGGCTGGAGGTGGCCTATAGCCCTCAGACTAGTAGTCATTGATAGACTTGTCCTCCATGAATTTATCTATGCCATTCTTAAAGCCATCCAGGCTGGTGACTGTCGCCACATGTTGTGGCAGAGGATTCCACAGGTTAATTATGTGTTTTATGAAAACGTACTTCCTTTTGTCAATCCTAAATTTATTGGCAGTCAGTTAGTTGGCATGATCCCTGGTTCTAGTGTTATGAGAGAGGGGGAGAAATCTCTCTTTCAACTCTCTCCACACCATGCATAATTTTATAGACCTCTATCGTATCTCCCTTCAATCATATTTTTTCTAAACTAAACTAATTCAAGGAGGAAAAGTTGACAGAGAGGAGTATGAATTGAAATTATATACCAGAAATGTCCTGTTAACATGATCAGAACCAATTACGACCAGCTCCAATTGCTGATATACTGGAGCCTGAATTTTCTTTTATATCAGGATTCAAGATACATCGGAAGAATTCAGAGATAATGTCTGTTGGAGATGTGCAAGATAATATCCTAGTAAGAGCTCATATGAGTATGGAAATTTTTTTTAGAGAAATAGTTTTTATTTTAGAATAAAGATGGCCTTTCATAAAAGGCTAAAATTGGGAGGGAAACCTACCATACGTTGGATACAAAGGGTCATGTTTGGAGAATGTCTACTTCATTGTAAGGGCCAGGGACCAATGGCAGCCCTCATCAACCCTAAGTGTGACCCCCTTACTAAATGGACCGTCAGTATTGTAGGGGAACAGGAAGCATGAGGCATCTGTGCTTTCTGTTCACTTTTTACAATAGTTATCCAAAACAAGCTGGAATCCTAAGCATACTTACTTCAAAGGAAGTCCCACGGAAATCAATAGGCGTTACATCTAAGTACACCTGACAACATGATTAAGATTGCATTGTTTTGTTACTGGGGAAACATAAGCCCTATTTAGACATTATTCATAAAGAGGTTGTACACGAGTACAAGCCTCCTAAAGCACTGTGGAAGTCCCACCCCCAGTGTGTCACTCACACACACACACAAACTCTGCATGCTGCTCTTTTGTCTGAAGAGCTGAATGCTGTAAGCATGATGGTGGATGCTCTCATGATGCACTGTCACTATTAGGAACACTGCCTTTCAGATCAGGGCTTGATGTCCTGTCCTGTCCTAGCTGTCCATGAAGCTCAGGCTGGGTGAGGCAAAGAAGGCTGAGGCAGGGCAAGGCCAGACTGAAGTGGAGCTAGCTTGAGGGCTGGGCTGGCTTCAGGACCTAGGAGAGGTCCCAAGGAACAAGCTGAATACCTGAAAGCAGGCGGAGCAATTAATTGCTTTGGAGTTCAGACTCCTCCTCCAGGGCTCCACCTACATGCCTGGAATATTTGACTTTTAAAGGGGCCGCTACCCAGCATCTGGAGCTTCTCCTCCATTCAAGCTGTTATTCCCTGGCTAGCTGGCATTGCTGGTATGCTCATATTAGGAGGTGAGGTGGTGGAGAAGAGCCTGGCCCTGTGGTGGATTCAGTTCCTATGTGTGCTGCTTCAGGGGCCTGAGGGTGCTTCCTTGTGGCGCAGCAGCCCTAGGGCTTCCTTGGCTTCTTATTCGATGACAGACTCCAGGGTGGATGCCAGGACCAGTTCCACCTCCTCGGACTCCACTACATTCATAGGAGTGAGGCTGGAGGCTGGCAGCAGTTCCACACCCATTATCTGACTCTGAGTCACTACTGGATGAGTGGATGGGCCATAACACCTGCTTTCATGGTTTATTAGTAGAAAATATTAAAATGGCACCCATCCACCACAGCCTGGAATCCTTTTGTCTGATGACAGCTCTCCTGATAACTGCACATGGCTCTGAGTTCTGATAGGCCCACCTTCACTTCCTTTCCCCATCTCTACTCCAGCTAGATAGCTGTTCACTCGCAGAGTCCCTGGTCACCTCTCCATCTCTTTCAGTGGATCTGTGCTCTCTTGGCCACAACAGGGTGTTGCTTCTCAACCACATGCCACACATCTGAGCCCTCTGACCTTCTTGCTTGGCCTTAATGGCCACTGTTGGAAATTGGTAGCCAATGAGGACGTACTCGTGACTTTTGGCTGTTGCTCCCAAGGTCGCTCGCTTGCCTTCCCCAGCTGCCGTGCCACATGCCCACATTAATTATTATTATTATTATTATTTATTTACACAGTCAGACAGGTGTTATTATTCCTGCACTGTATCTGATAACAAGTATAGCCCAGGTGTTTATGGCTTGTATGGGTGCAGTTCCAAAAGACCTTGAAGAGCACCTCAACACCATAGGGGCCACAGAAATCACCATCAGTCAATTACAAAAAGCAACTTTACTGGGAACAGCCTATATTCTGCGACAATATCTGTAACAGCAGCAACAACATTGACAATAAAATTCAGCCATCCTAGGTCTTTGGGAAGGACTCGATATCTGGATAAAACAAACCAGTCAATAACACCTGTCTGACTGTGTAAACAAGAGATAATAATAATAATAATAATAATAATTATTATTATTATTTAGATTTCTATACTGCCCTTCCAAAAATGGCTCAGGGCAGTTTACACAGAGAAATAACAAACAAATAAGATGGCTCCCTGTCCCCAAAGGGCTCACAATCTAAAAAGAAACATAAGATAGACACCAGCAACAGTCACTGCGGGGTACTGTGCTGGGGGTGGATAGGGCCAGTTACTCTACCCCTGCTAAATAAAGAGAATCACCACATTAAAAGGTGTCTCTTTGCCAAATTAGCAGGAGTGGAGTGGTACATGAGTGGTAGTGCAGTGAAGGGAAACGCTGGGAGCGGGAGGACTTTCCCCTCCCACATCCCAGGGTGCCCTGGGGCATAAGTGTGGCAGCTATTCTCATTAGATCAGCCGCCATGCCTGGCATGGCTGCTCCTTCCCCCCGCCCCCCGCTTGCTGCTGGAAATGGCAGTGGGCCAGGGGAAAGCCGTTTAACCCAGCCGCGATCACTCAGACAATGGCCGGCTGAGGCTAAGCAAGCCATAGGTTTGCTTAACCTCAGCTAAACTCCGGGTTAAAAAGTGGGGCTTGGCGCAGGGATTGGAACTCTGGTTAGTGTTAACTGTGGTTGATGTGTATGTGTGAATCCGGCTGAAGAGCCAGTTTTAGACAAAAGAAATAATAGTCATAATGCAGGCATCTTTTTTATATACCACCATCGTAACTTGACAGTAAAACCAGCCGCAATCACTCAGACAATGGCCGGCTGAGGCTAAGCAAGCCATAGTTTGCTTAACCTCAGCTAAACTCTGGGTTAAAAGGTGGGGCTTGGCGCAGGGGCAGCGTTGGGAGCAGCCACCCTCCCAGTGCTTCACATGCACAACCTAACCCAGACTAGGCTGCCCTAAGCAACAGAAATATCTAAGCATTATGGCGGTGCTGGGGAAATCCTACCCATCTGCTGCTCTAGGCAATGGTCTCAAATTCTCACAAGATCTATAGAGAGAGAAAACCAAACACCTTATTGCCAGAAATGAACAACTTTGGAAGATATTATTTCTCATTACTATATTTCCAGATGAAATATAATCATAAAAAGGTATCTGCAGTATCACCATGCAGTCTTGAGTCCTTCTCTCCTGTTACACTTAGTGAGGCTTAAGGCCGCGCTCAACAAAGCAGTACTGTACATAGTATTTATAGAGAAGCACAAACAGTGCTATGGGAATGATGCTGCTCAGGAATCTCCTGAAAAACTGAACTGGGTGTTTCCTAAAAAGAGAGGAAAAGAACAAGAAAGACATTGTTTTTTCTTTAGCACATCCATTGTACTTACGAACAGCTATAGAATTCTTCCTTAGAACGTTGACAATGCTGGTTTTGTGTGGGGGATGTACAATTGTTACCCATTGGTAACAGAGGCAGCGTGGTGTAGTGGTTAGAGTGCTGGACTAGGACCAGGGAGACCCAAGTTCAAATCCCCATTCAGCCATGATACTTGCTGGGTGACTCTGGGCCAGTCACTTCTCTCTCAGCCTAACCTACTTCACAGGGGTGTTGTGAGGAGAAACTTAAGGATGTAGTACACTGCTCTGGGCTCCTTGGAAGAAGAGCGGGATATAAAATGTAAAATAATAATAATAATACAGTAATAATAATAATAATAATAATAATAATAATAATAATAATAATAATAATGGTTTTCCCAGCTGGTCTGGCTCCATTAACTTTGTTGGATTCATTTCAAACTAGTTGGAAGAGGTCTCTGCCACAAAAATGGTTAAGTTATTATTTCTCTCCTAATTATTGCAGATCATTCGGATATTGGAAAATCAAGATGGCTTAAACAATGTGTATGGGATATAGAGCTGCAAAGGGATCAGAGTATGGCTCCAGTTCATACCTTAGAGAGCTCTGTATATAGATCCAACTAAGTATCTTTTTAATCTTATGATTTCAAAAAATGGAGTGTTTATGCTGCTGTGTTACAATGTGCTTCCCTCGAAATTACTTGAAGGAAGATTTCAGAATCTTCCTTAAGACGACTGAACTTGTCCTTGTGGCTCAGGGACAGTGGAAATGGTGACACTCATACTTTTGTATTGCTCTTTTTATCATGGCATTTACCTTATTTTTTATTATGCCTATTACTACTAAATATCCGGATAGATCAGGTGAGTTTTCTTTTTCTTTGCTATCATCTGACCAGGATTCTCTTATTACTGACAAAGTTGCCAAATTTGTGGCTGCTGCCATTAGGATTCATTGCAAGATTATTTAACTGTGTATTTTAGTTACTTTATATGTGTTCTATATGTTTGTTATGTACGTATGTATTTGCTGGTCTATCGACCATAATAAAGATTGGTTGGTTGGTTGATTGGTTGGTTGCCCAATACCCATTGGTTGTCAGGGATCCAAGCAATGCAACAACAACAACAACTTTGCTGCATGCAAACGACACTATTGAATTACTAGAGAAAATACTAATCCCCTTATTCAATAGCAACTGCTTGCATTTTGAGTAAATATTTTTACTATTTTGAGTAAACCACTGACATTAGTTTCAAGTTTAAACTATGTGCTAGTTCAGTTGCATTTCACCTTTTGTTTTCTTGGTTCTCTCCCCTTTTGGATCACCCTTCCCATCAAACTCTTTCTTAGCTATAGGGCAGCTCAATCTTATATATGCTTACTCTGGTATAAGTATCACTCAGTCAATGAGTCTGACTCCCTAGCAAGTGAGTATGGAATTGTGGCCTTCGTTACTTACAGTACATAGCAGCACAAGTTGCACCCAACTCACAGGGAACTTAGGGTCAAACTACACATGAGTGTAGGAGTGTCACTCCATTTGCGCAGAGGGGCCTGGTGCAGATCAAGACTATGTCCCAAGGAGAGGGCATTAATCTTTTCTTCCCACCACAGTCTCAATCTGGATTCAGATTGGGACTGAGGCAGATGCTATTTGCCTCAGGAGGGAAGCTGCTATTGGCATGAAGGGTAGTTTCCCTCCTAGGCAAAGAGCAGTGGCAGTGGAGTCTGATCCAGTTTGGGACAGAGAAAGGGTTAAACCCCCACCTCACAATCATGTGCCATGGTCCCCAATCCAGACTGGCTCCTCTGCAGCTGGTATTTTAAAATAAAATAAAATAAAATAAAATAAAATAAAATAAAATAGGAGCTACACTGATGTGTTTGTCATGTGTAGTTTGAACCATGTATCACCATAGTGCGATGTTTTAAACTTGGTAACTCTCTTGCTTCTTTCACAGACTTCTCTCTCTCTCTCTCTCTCTCTCTCTCTCTCTCTCTCTCTCTCTCACACACACACACACACACACACACACACACTCTTTTTAAGGTCATTGTATGACAACTTGCAGCAAAACTGGTAAATCCTCAAATAAGCATTGATTGCAATACTTGTAATTCTTGAAAGTATCTCAGGGGGCCCCAACTTTTCTTATTATCTCCAAAGCCTTTGCTTTCTAAATGCAAGCTGGAAACCTATGACTTGGGCAGCTTAACTGGACATGTGAATATGTCCTCTGGGAGATGCCTTTCTGCCACAACTCTCAGTCCTCTTCAAAACTCAGCACTCCGAAATATTAATCCCACTTAACACATGTCCACTCTCAAGAGCCATCTTGTAAGGACATATTCACATTGCCAGTTAAGCTGCCCAAGGGGTAAAAGTCATGACTTTCCAGCACATCACACACAAGGGGTCATCACTAGAGTGCACGTGTGCCGCACCCCCCCACAAAACCAGCAGGGCCACTGGGGAGGGAGTGAACGTGGGCCCCATTCCCACAGCTACACCACTGTTGTAATCTACCTTACAACAGTCCCCACCTGTGCCTCCCTGCCCCACAGAAAATAGGGACCTGCCCAGTTCACCCATGATACAACTGCAGACAGAGGAGTGGCCTGTCCGCTGCACATCTGATGTGTTGCTGACAAAGCTGGAAGGCACATCAGCAGGATGGTGTTTGTTTGGCTGTGTGAGACGGATTGCCAGGGCAATGAGCAAAGCTACAGGGAGGAAATGGTAGTGGGTGAGCTCTCCTGAGACTAGGAGGGTGAAGGGGAGGTATTTTAAGGGACAGGAATAGAGAAGTTGGCAAATGATGGTTGTGCTCCTCTTCCCAGGAGAAGAACCAGCCAAGGTAGACAGCCCACTCGGCGGGAGGAGGACGAGCCTACTCCCCTCACTTGCTGAGGTCTCTGGGGAAAGCAAAACCTCACAAAACATCTTTTGTAAACTTGGACTTCACTTACCCATTCCTAAAATTCATTCAGGCAGTCCTTGACTGCTTTTATTAATCATTTTTATTTTATTAATTATTTTTAAAGTAAATAGTGCAGCGTAGGCTGATTGGGGGAAGATTACAGGACTTGGGGAAGGTTGTTAAATAGGTGTTACCCACTGTGCCCCTACTGGCAGCCTATCAGCTCTGGAGAAATTGGAGCACCATTGGACTCAATCCATAAGCAAATAGGTAGCATCCCACCCAGATGTTGCATCTTGGGTACTGTAGGAGTATAATACTCAAGTTGCATCATGTAACATGCATAGGCATGAAAGCATCCTAAGCCTGATTCTCACTGAGGTGGTAAACCTGTCTCTAGATTATAGCAATTCAGATAGCAGGTGAGAGCTCATATGCTTGCATACTCTTCTATGCAACAAAAACCCACCCAGATTTCAGGAAAAACGGTCTAGCCTAGCTTTCTTCCTGACATGCTAATTTTCTAGGTGAAGAGGGAGTTTTGTATTCAAAAAGATGCATTCAGTTTAACCCCCATTTGAATTTAATCCCCATTTGAAGTGGTACAACTCAGACCCAGCTTTACTACCTCACTGAGAAACTAGCACATGGATGCCAATGCCAGACGTGGCCTCCTCCGCCATGGAGCAGGCCTGCCATCATGAGGTAAGCTTCTGCAATATCTGCAAATAATTGTAAGCCCATCTAATTTTCTCCCCCCCCCCAAGATAAATTCCTCTGTTAGGTAGCAGAAATAAGTCTCTCTCAACTCTGTTAGGTATCATTTTAATTGGTGATGCCAGGAACTGAACCTGGGACCTTCTACATGCAAAACATGCACACTGCCACTGAGCTATGCAAGCAGTATCCTAGCCTTTGCTTTCTCCACTTTTAGGCTCTCCTTCTGCCTGCTTCTGAACAGAGTTTGCTTTACCCCACTCTTTGCTATTCAACTTCTTTCCATTCTTGGGGAGGAGGGGAAACATTACCTATTGACAAAATACCTTGAGCTGGCTTTGCCTGGTGAATTCTTCTCCTCAAACATTTCCCTCCCACCTATAAACAGAGTTACTCACACTAAGTGGCCAACATACAGACTAATGCTGCGCCAGCACAATAATGTTTTCCATTGTGCATGGGGAGGTGAGTTAGGGCAATTCTCCTTCTCTCTGTAACCCCCTGTGCCTATCAAAAATATGTCCCTGAGGGTTGGGGGACCCTAAGGGACATATTTTTTGGAAGGCACAGACAATTGCAGAGGAAAAGGAGAATCACTGAAAAGCTTGCCCAACTCTTATGTGACAGAAAAGGCAACTGTGCCAATGTGGTATTAATCTGGATGTTGGACCCTGTGTCCATTACTCTTAAATTTTTGAAAATATTGGTATCTCTTGAAAGATGTCGAAACTATATTTCAGCATTCAACAAAAATGATGGGAAACACCCACATGCTTCCAATTTTTAAACTGCCCTAATGTAGCCATCATTCATCTGATTTCTCTGAAATTTGGCCAGCTTATATCTCTTACCATCTTCCATGCTAAATTTCATATGATAACACAAATCATCTCAATTTGATAAGAAATAGGTTTTTCATCATTTTAACAGAAAATGTGACACGTTTTACCTATAGATCTATTCTCATGGCTTTATTATTTAAATAAATATATTCTGCAGATTTTAATTGCTTCAAATTAGATAACAGGCCTATTACTTATTCCAGCTGCAGTAATTTGCCTTCCCTACGGATCTGTCAAACCTGCACATCCATTGTACTCTCTAACCTTGTTGGGCCTTCTGAGTGGCCCAGTTGCTTCTAGGATGGTAATTTTTACTGGGAGTCCAGTCATGGCAGCAGTCTTAGAAAAAACTAAGAATCCCAGAAGCTCTTGTGACACCTGGGGACCTGGGGGAGGGGGAATACAGGAGCCTTTTTAAAACTCAGGAAGGCAGCTTGAGTATTCCTTCTGGACCCAAGAGGATGTGATGCAACTTCTCTCCTACCCCCCACCAAGTCCCAGGTAAAGGAAGGGAAGGAGTAGAAGACAGCAAGGGGCAGGGTATGCGTGGTCTAACTGAATGTCAGAGTAACGTTCTGTCTTGACCTGACCCAACTGTTGAATGGAGCCATGGTGGCACCTCCCAACAGTGCCACTCTTGAGATGGATTGGAACTCTGACATTCTGGACCATTCACAGCCATACTGGTTAGCACACAAACGTATTTGTTGAGGTGCTACAAGATTGCAGAGTAAGTTAAGATGAAGATTTTTAAGGGATCCTAGCATCTGTTTCTATTCTTTAATTTACTTTTCAGTCATGCTATCTCATTGTGGCACTGTAAACTCCTTGGTGAAACATTAGGAAACATCTATTTAGTGGACTTCAATATAGAGACAGAAAAAAAGAATCACATACCCATACCAGAAGATGATGGCGAACTGGTCAGTAAAAAAATTCTACAAGTAATTGGAGATGGATAAAAAAGAAGAGGAAACAGGTGAATATTGTTTTTCTGTCACACGTACTCTATCAGCTAAAATGACTGTAGAGCCATATATTACAACCATTGTACAAATAAGATAATTTCAGCAAGCAGTTTAATAAAGCAATGCAGTTTTTGATGGCTAATGATGTCATCATGCAAACATCTCCCCAGAACATGTGACCTTTATGTTTAACGCCATCTCTTTTTGATTCATTCAAATACTGCTTTTGCAGGTACTTGAGTCATTTCTGCACATGCAAAAGTGAATGTAATATGCAAATTGCTAAAACATCCATGGATGGTACTCTGAATGCAAGAATTTCAGGAGAGACCAGGATTACACGTCAGTCTGTAAGAGAGCCATGTGAAATGCAAAGCTCATCTTGCAATTCTTCATTTCATGTATGTGGCTCCTGCATCTCCGAAACACAGCATTCAAGTGAGTTTCATGTCCCTTACAGCTTGCTTCCAATCAGAGGTGCACATAGCCACAGACCTTGGGGAATTGGTCCGTGGCCTCCTGTCTCTGGGAGGGCCTTAAAATATTTGGGGGGGGGGCCTCCCCAGATCCCTACTGCTGTCCCATGCCCACCCCACTGCCACCCCACCATGTAAGTTAAATCTTAATTATAAAAAATGGGAACAGTGGCACTGCAGCTTGTTATGTATGGGTAAGAAAAGCTTCATCTGCTAAGATTCCCCCTTCTACTGGAGTCTGCTCCTCTTTTGCATGTGCTCACCCCAGAGGAAGGAGAAAGGGAAAGTAAGAAAATGAAAATGAAAATAAAACTAGGACTCATATTACAAGTTTGGGTTAAAAGTGGCTCCTGAGTTGAAAAGGTTGGTAACTACAATTTTAGTGGATTTCAAATAAAATATTTGCCATGATAAAAGCTGATCAGCTAAATTCCTTTTGGGGGAGCGAATCATGTCAAAGAACTACCATGATATGCATTTGCTCATGATCAAAAAAATATAACTCTTGCTTAATGCTTCCATCCTCTTAATGTTGCTTGCACCTATTGCAGGACAGCAACATTTCTAGTCTACTTCTTGTGATGCCAAAATATTTGCAAATACACAAGTCATGTCTGGTTAAGACATAGAAGCTACAGCAGGATTGGAAATGATTATGAGGGGTGAAGGAGTGAGGCATCAGACTACTACACTGATCTGAATCCACCTTGTGCCATCACTACTGTTCTTGATCCCATGACTCTACTTCCTTTCCCATATTACCCTATGGTATTTCCACTATGGTATTTCCTGCCTCCAGTGTTCTTCCAGACTCCCCAGCTCCATCAGACAATTCCTTAGCAAAATATTTCACCATCTTTTTAAATCCTCCATCTTGGAAATTGAATAAATCATAAACAAATTAATTTATACCAGTTGCAGAATTTGTTCTTAGTGCAGAACTTGGACTTTTTAGCACCCTTAAAACAGGCTAACCCCCATGACTTTAACTTTCTAAGGCATAATGTGTACTAGTGGAGTTGTTAATACTATTACAGCAACTATAATTACTACAATAACTTCCCTTTGGTACAGAATATAAGAAAGGAAAATAGCATCCATTATTTAGCCCATCCTTTGTACTAGACTAACCTTGATAGCTGCTTTGACACCTTTACTTAGCTGTTTTTCTTGACATACAATTCCTTTAGGCACCTCATGAACAGTGTGGTCAAGTCTGGTCTTGGAATCCTCCGGCTTTCGGCTTATTCTGGAGAGACTGTGTCTAAGATGGAATAAGTCTCGTCTGGATAATGAACGTTTTAGTTGGCCTATGGAATCTTTGCTTCCAGTGGTCCATTTGGGGAATTTAAGCCAACCCATTTGGCTCTCTCTGGATGCTGCAAGACTTTTCTCTCCAAGGTTCATAATGGATGTTTGCAGAAATTCCTGCAGGTTCTGACGGGTTGCTTCAGGGCCTGCCTTGTGGAGATTCCTTAGGGATTCTTTAAGCCACATTTTCACATCCTGTCTAGATGCTTCAGGACATATCTCATTGAGGTTCATTAGGGAATCCTCAAGCCATTCCTTCACATCCTGTCTGGCCATTTCAGGGAACTCCCGAATGCTTGCGAGGGATTCTGCAAGCCATTCTTGCACATTTAGTCTGTGTGCTTCCTCTTTGAGATTCTCTATTGAATCTCGAAGCCATCCCTGCACATTGGATATGGGTTGGTCAGGACCTACCGCCTTCAGGTTATTTATAGAGGCGTCAAGCCATTCCTGCAAATTTACTCTGGTTGCTTCAGGTTCTTGCGCGTGGAGACTTGCCATGGATGTCTCAAGCCACCCATTCACATCTTGTCTGGCTGCTTCAGACTCATGGAAGCTTCTCATGGATGCTTCAAGCCATTCCTGCACATTCTGTTTGGATAGATCAATACCTGAGTCTTGGAGATTTTTCATGGATGTTTCAAGCCATTTTTGCACATTCAGTCTGGATGCTCCCATACGGACACTTTTAATGGATTCTTCAAGCCATTCCTGCACGTTCTGTAGAGGTGATTCAGGACCTTCCTCTTGGAGGTTCATAACAGGTGATTTCAGGAAATCCTGCAGGTTCTCTCTGAATGCTTCAGGATCTCCCTCTTGGAGGCCCTTTATGGCTGCTTCAAGCCACTCCTTCGCATCCTCTCTGGATGCATGAGAATATTCCTCTTTGAGGGTTTCAAGCAATTCCTGTGCATTCTGACTGGATGCGTCAGCACCTTCATCTAGGAGGTTTTTGGCGGCTGCTTGAAGTCTTTTCCCCACACTGGGTGTTCCAAGACTTTCTTTTATTTGTTTTTTTGTAGGTACTTTAAGCTGTTGCTGCCCCTTCTGTCTAGATGCTTCAGGACCTTTCCCTTGGAAGTTTGTCGCAGTTGTTGTAAGCCATTCCTGCACTTTTGGTTGGGATGCATCAAGGCCTGTCTCTTGGAGCCTCTTGACAGATTCTTCAAGCCATTCCTTCGCATCCTCTCTGGATAGTTCAGGATATTCCTCTGTGAAGTGTTGTAGAGATTTTTCAACCAATTCATGAACAGTCTGTTTGGATAGTTCAGGGCCTTCTTCTGTGAAGTGTTTCATGGATGCTTCAAGCCATTCTTGCATGTTCTCTCTAGCAGCTTCATGACCGCCCCCTTGGAGTTTTTTCATGGGTGCTTTAGTCACTTCCCACACAGTCTGTTTCAGTGCTCCACGATCTTTCCCTTGAAGGCTTCTTATGGGTGGTTCAGATAATTCCTGTACAGTCTGTTTTGATGCTTTGTGACCTTCCTCTAGGAGGCTTCTCATGGGTGATTTAGACAATCCCTGCACCATTTGTTTCAGTACTACAGGGCTTTTCTTTTGGATGTCTTTCATAGATGCTTCACGCCATTCCTGAACATTTAGTTGGGATGGATCAAGGCCTGTCTCTTGGAGCCTCTTGACAGATTCTTCAAGCCATTCCTTCGCATCCTCTCTGGATAGTTCAGGATATTCCTCTGTGAGGTGTTGTAGAGATTTTTCAACCAATTCCTGAATAGTCTGTTTGGATAGTTCGGGACCTCCTTCTGTGAAGTGTTTCATGGATGTTTTAAGCCATTCTTGCATATTCTCTCTAACTGCTTCATGACCCTCCCCTAGGGCAACCACCTCTCTCATAGGTGGTTTAGACACTTCCCGTGCAGTCTTTTTCATTGTTTTCTGATCTTCCTCTAGAAGGCTTCCCACGATTGCTTCAGACAATTCCTGTGTAGTCTGCTTCATGGGTTCACGACCTTCCACTAGGTGGCTTCTTACAGGTGATTTAGACACTTCCTGCACAGTCTGCTTCAATGTTTTATGACCTTCTTCTAAGAGACTCTCCAAGGGTGCTTCAGGCAATTCCTGAACAGTCTGTTTCAATGATTTGCCACCTTCTACTAAGAGCCTTCTCATAGGTGCTTCAGAAAATTCTTGCACAGTTTGTTTCAATGGTTCACGGCCTTCCTCTGGGAAGCTTCTCATGGGGAGTTTAGAAAATTCCTGCACAGTTTGTTTCAATGCTTCATGACCTTCCCCTCGGAGGCTTCTCATGGGTGTTTTAGACAACTCCTGCACAGTCTCCTCTGATGCTTCTTGACCTTCTCCTGGGAGACTTCTCACGGGTGTTTTAGACAACTCCTGCATAGTCTGTTTCAGTGGTTTGTGACCTTCCTCTAGCAGGCTTCTTACTGGTGCTTTAGCCAACTCCTGCACAGTCTCTTCTGATGCTTCATGACCTTCCACTGGGAGTCTTTTAATGGGTGCTTTAGACAAATCCTGAACAGTCTGTTTCAATGGTTCATGACCTTCCTCTATGAGGCTCCTCCTCCTGTGAGGAATTGTTTTAGATAATTCCTGCACAATCTCTTCTGATGTTTCATGATCTTCCCCTTGGAGACTTTTCATGGGTGCTTTAGACAACTGTGCAGTCTTTTTCAATGGTTCATGTCTTTCCTTTGGCAAGCTTCTCACTGGTGCTATAGGAAACATCTGTCCTGTCTCTTCCAGTGCTTCACGACCATTCCCTGGGAGGCTTCTCACGGGTACTTTAGACAATTCCTGTTCAGTCTCTTCCAGTGCTTCATAATACTCTCCTGGGAGACGTCTCACGGGTGCTTTAAATGACTCCTGTTCAGTTTCTTCCAATGCTTCATGGCCTTCCCCTGGGAGGCTTCTCGTGGGTGGTTTAGAGAACTCCTTCACAGTCTGTTTTGATAGTTCACGGCCCTCCTCTCGGAGGCTTCTCATGGGTGCTTTAGACAATTCCTGCACAGCCTCTTCTGATGCTTCATGACTTTCCCTCATGGGTGCTTTAGAGAACTGCACTGTCTGTTTCCATGGTTCGTGATCTTCCTCTAGGAGGTGGCTCCTAGGTGGTTTAGACCATTTTGATGCTTCAAAACTTCCATGTTTGAGGCTCTGGATGCCTCCCATGGACGCTTCAAGCCATTCCTGCACTGTTAATCTGGATGTATCAGGACCTTCCTCTTGGAGATTACTTATGGATACTTGAAGCCATTCTTTCACATCCTGCCTGGATGCTTCGGGACATTGCTGTTTAAGGTTTTTAAGGGATTTTTCAAGCCATTCTTGCAGGCTCTGTTGAGATGCCTGCAGGCCTCCATCTCTGAGGATTTGTATAGAAGTTTGTAGCCATCCTAGCATATTCTCCGCAGATGCTTCAGAACCTGTCCTTTTGAGGTTCTCTATGGATGCTTGAAGCCATCCATTGTTTAGGTTATTTCTGGACAGCTGAGGCACTTCAAGGCTCTCCTGCTTGTGACTTTCTCTGACCACTTCAGGTTTTTGCTTTACAATCTCTGACACTTCAGACCTAACATCTGCAGTTGTTTGCCATACACATATATAGCTTCTTTTCCCCTCTCTGTTCATTTGTGATCCTAAGTGATCCATGTCTACTTCATACACCCATGGTCCACAATAGTCCTTTCTCAGGTCCTCTGCCTGCCTAGGAAAATCAGATGTTTACATGTGGCTCTGGAAAACTGTTTTGAGCAAAACTATCTAAGTTAACATTAAAAAACCCCAACTTCTTTATAGCACAATCTCTGCAATATTTCACACCATAAGGCTATTTATGGCATGGACTATGATAATTTTGGAGAGCCACATCTGGATTTTTTTGGATATTATTTAAAAATATTTGGTAATACAGTCATTTTGGGCATTTATCCTAGGTAGCATTGAGCTACTAATAATTCCTAAACATCCATTATATTTATTACTTGACATTTATGAGATTTGGGCATGGTTATAATTTATTACTAGGAGCTTGCTAGGCGAGTAAGCTGAAACAAACAAACAAAAACCCCTTTGTCTTTTGAAATATTTTCACAGAACATTTCACAGAATGTTTACAGCTTGCTCAGAGTCCATGCAATGTCTTCCATCACTCTGAATCATTGGTTTTAACACTGACTGCTATCAGGAAACCCTTTCACATTGATTCATCTGCTAAGGAATACCGGTACACCTGCTGCAGAATTCCTTTGCATTGTGAAGGATTCTAGCGTGACCTGCTAATGAGGTGTGGTGATGCAGCCAGCTTAAGTGGTGGATCAGTGAAGGTGATGAATCAGCTACCTCCAGCCACCTGCTTCACAAACCCCTTCATTAGTGGGTGTCCACCTCCCCCCCCCGTACTCTCTGCATCTGAAAGGTGAGGTCCAGGCACTTCAGCACCTCTTTCTGTCTTTTAAAAAGGAGGCTATCCTCCTCTCCCTCCTTCCAGGCTTTAATTTTAAAATCAGGCTGAATCGGTTCAACCCCTTTTAGGGGTGATTTGATCCAAATCTGAATTGTTCTAATCGGCCTGATTCAAGTCAAATCGATTAGAATCTGAATAGATTCGCACATCCTTACCTTGGGTGACTGTTGGTCTTGGGCCATGTTTGCTAGGGCACATTCTATGGCATTCACTGAATTAATATAAAGATATAACAATCCTGTCTGATCAGACTAAGGATCCATCTAGTCCAGCATATTGTTTCCAGCACCACTCAGCCAAAAGCCTCTAGGTTTTGTGCAGAATGCTAGCCATGCTAACTGGCTCTAGCTGTTGCCACACACAGTGAATCCTAGGACATTCCAAATACTCCTCTGTAGTTGAGCCCAGATCAAATCTCCCTATTGTCTGAGGTACCATAGTGAGCTGCCTTCTGTACCTCTGTAGTGTGGTCTGTTTGCCACCTGCCAATTCCCCACCCCCAACTCAGTCCAATCTGCTTCCCCACCCCCACCTTCTGCACCTGATCAATTGACCCCCCCACTTGCCCCAATCTCATCTCTAGTCTCACCTTACCTTTCCCCCTCCCACACCTATTTTCTCCCACTCATACCATCCCAGTCATCACTCCCACCACCACCACTCTGTTTTTACTTGGTGATGGTTGTGGCTCTTCCTCCTCCTCCCTTCTCCCACTTGTCCCATTCTCTCCCTTTCAAAAAGGCACAGGGTGAGGAACAAGGTTGTGGAAGACCCTGCACATCCTTGAACTTCATTCTCCACCTCTTGTCTTGCAAGGAGTAAGGAAAAGTAATGAGTGGGAAAAGGAAGACGGATGTGACACCAGCAGCAGGGGCACTATCAGTGCTATGCTGGCAGCAGGCAGGAGCCACTACAGGCTCATGAATGGGGTGGTTAGTGAAGCAGGTGGCTAGTGGTGGCAAACCAGTGGAGTCAGCTAATTTGCTGCCTCTGCCAATCTGCCACCTGAGGAAGTAATCACACTACACCTGATTAGCAGGCTAGTCCTATCTGCAGCCCTATCTGCAGGGGGAGGCTGATGGACAAGTTGTTTGCTGGGCAGTTTGTGTTCCATTATAGATCTTGTCATTGAGCAACCCTCAATAAGCTTCACTGAGGAGTTCCAGAGTTCCTTAGAAAACAATTTGAAAAACATTATTCAATTGAGTCTTGAAACAAGGAGCGTGAAATCAAACATAGTAAACCTTGAAATTAATGTTTATGCTGTATCTCCACATGTCTTCTCAAGTTTTTATCTTATTATAAGCTGAGAAACCAAAATTGTGAAAGCCAGAAGAAACTGTTACAAAGGCTCTTGGCATTTTGGTTGCAGTTTTGTGATTTTTAACCAATCTGATCAAAAATAGCAATATAGATGAAGTACAAACATAAAAATTAGTCTTACAAACTTATTTAGGATCCATCCTTGCTGAATACTTTTTTGCGGAGGGGGGGGATTTTCTTGACTGCTGGCACCGAGAAGCGGTACCAAATATTTTGGGACACAGTAAGTCAGAACTCTAGATGCATGGAATATCACTTACATTGTGTGTTGTTTTTTTAAAAACCCATAACCAAGTACTACTTTATAAAGGTTTCAAATATGGAAAAATAGAAATGTAGTAAGTGTGAATATTTCACTCAGAACATATTTGTTTGAAAACATGGCTCATCACCATATATAGCTGAGATTTCCATTAAAGCATATATAAAAAATTAAATATAATGTTTTACAATCAATATATGCAAAACAGAAAAAGAAACAATAACCCAAATTCACATCCACATAGGGCAAGCGATCTCCAAGGCTAGTGATCACTTACATTATAAACAAAGATAAGTAAACCAACACCAAGTGCAGAAACTCAAGCCAGGTGGGACCGTCAGCAGGGCACATTTGTCCAATTCAGGCGTTATTGTAACTGTGTACAGTGTTCATGGTTACAATGCCAAACAGTAAGCAATGCCTCCTGCATGGACACACTATGCAACCCTGTCCCCCAATTCAAATTTTGAATTGAGCCCTGAGTCTGGCAAAAAATAAATCTGTATGGAAAGTGGGGTAAATTCCATCCTCAAAACTTGGGTAAAATCCACTTTAAAATGCACTACCAGTTTTTGTCTGAAGAGACAAATGCTATACTCTATTTAATAAAGATCCTCCCCATGGTTAGGAACACTGAGCTCCACAATGTACACAATTACAACAATGCCTGAACAGGGCTGTTATACTGGACACATTTTGGTCTAGTTTTTGAGCAGCACATCCACATCATGCTACTTTATGTAGTACAAACTTGTCTTTGCTAGATAACAAGATGCTGATTTCTCCCAAAACGTTCCCAGGCACAATTCTGGGAATACTCTGGTGAGTATATTTATTATTATTTATTTGATTTATATACCACGCCTCCAAAAATGGGAAATATGGCCTTTTATCCTTGGGGATGTATATAATATCTATTATTTATTTTTGAAATATCCTGCCTTTCAATACACAATGTCAAGGCCAGTGTCCAAGCATAATATTTCTGGGCCTACTTACAACTTGCCTTTCCTGTTTCAAAACACACACACACACACAAACACAAACACAAACAAACCTGGAGGATTGTCTGATGTCCTTTAGCTTCTTTAGGTTCTTTTGTTTAACCTCCTTTCTTTTCATTCCTGGCTGCCTGGTTTATATGTAAAGACATGTGGAAGTACAGCATGCATGTATACTGACAGACATCCAGACTAACATTGTGAGTGCCAAAAATTGTTCACAGATGCAACAGGATTGGTGTGATTTTTCCAATCTCCCCTTCCCTTTGCAGCCCACTGTGCCTCTTGAATATATGCCCTTGACACATGTGGGACTCTCAGGCACATATTTTTGGGAGGCATCAATGAAAACCACTCCTACCCCATTGCACACACTAAATGTTTTTCAGTGCACACAACATTATTTTGGATGTCAGCCATGATTTTCACATGAGTGCCTTTTGAACACTGGTCTAGTGTCAGTTCTTCTCTGCACTCTGGAGACTAGAGACCAAATTCATTTACTCACCAAATTCATTTACTCACATCTGGAGCCTGTAAATCCTATCAAAAGCACTGGTGGCTTCTGTTGTCCTGATGGTGCTTGTCCCTCCCCCCTGCTCCCTATTGGCTGCTCCTGCTTGTTCAGAGTCTCTCTCTCTCCCTCTCCTATCTAGAGGAGAACCTGAGCAGGCAACTGATTGTCGAGAATGTTGCTTTTTATATTCTAACACTGCTTCTGATTGGCTCCAGCAGATCTCATCAGTTGTGAACACTGCATGTAGATGCAAAGAAATAATTTTGCAAAAAATCTTCATGCAAGATCTACAATTTAGTCTTATTTCTATGTAATGGTAATGGGCTCACAGTTATCCCCCTTCCAAGACTACTGGGGGCAGGTAATTTGTGTCCCCACCCCTGCTCAGGATGGATGTTAATGATAACAAACCGTATATCATATGTAATATATGTAATATACAACATCCTCCACACACAGATACACACAGATTTGTTAACATAGAAATTCTTACCATTAAACAAAGATACTTTTACAGATACACACAGATTTATTAACATGGAAATTGATACTATTAAACAAGGATATTTTTACAGAAAGGGAACCCCCTTTAAGTATAATTGATTTCAATGAGGCTAAAACGGAAGACTTGAAAACGTGCTCTCCCCCTTGACGCCAATGAGATTTGAACGTTGGCTGGACTGTGTTAAAAATCATTGTTGGGTAACCCCTATAAGTGATTGTCCAGTTGAACCTACCATCTCTATCCAATAAGTATGCCTCAAAATGGATTTAGGATGCTAAATGGTTATGGGCAAAGTACCCCTCAAATGGGAACATGGAACACTCCAAGGCATATTTCACCCCTGTGAAACTGCACCACATTTGTGGTGAGGTGGGAGAGGAGGGGAGGAATTCAACCCAAACATTTCTATCAGGCGAAAACACTTACAATGTTGTAGCCTCTAGCTCAGAATTTTTGATCTCCTCTTGCAGTTGGTTTATTTTCATCTGAAGGCTCTTAAAAGTCAAAACATGCATACGTTATTGTAAGTGAATAACCAGCACATGTATATCTCTCTCACACAGAGACACGTTAAAAGCCCTTTGGGATTCTTCAAATCATGTTCTCACAAAAAGAAACATATTTTACAGTGTAATAACATCTGCTCTAACAACGTGGGGAGCACTTTCACAAAACCATTTTATTGTGTGAATAGTGATGAGAAGAGTTACCTCATGTGCTTCTTCTACTTCAAAAATGATAATGCGAATGATTTCATTATATATTTCTAAATCTTATTCCTCAGATTGCCAGTAGCCCATGGGACTTTTGACACAGTTTACAGGAAAAAAATTAAACCCTGACTGACATTCTGTGCAGCATCCTGTTGTGGGTTTTAACACAGTGTGCATGCCCTTGTGCAAGAGTGCTGTTGTACAAATGCAAATATTGCACAAATGCCACTGTGTTATAGTATGGCTATTGTTTCCAATGGCTCTACCACTGTGCAACTGTGTTTGCATAATTTTTGCACTTACACAACAGCACTCTTGTGCAACTGCATGTGCATTATGTTAAAATACATGTCCATTGTGATAAAACATGTGGGATACTGCTCAGAATGCCAGCCCCTGAGACTATGTGAGCGTGTGTTAGAGGAAGACAGATTCCCCCATCTCCAAATCTATCTGGCAATAACTGGGAGTCTGAATTGGGTTTGGATGGACTCTTAAATGAAATGTGGCAATGTCATCACTGTGTACCAGGATCTGGGCTCTCAGCCTCAGGAGCAGCATTGATGCAATAAATAAATAAATAAATAATCAGGCCTTTTCCACTGCTCCTTTCCACTTTCTATGACTTACTGGTGGTGGATGAAAGGAATAATAATAAACTTTCTTTGTTAGCCACCCCATAACAAATTATTCTCTGGGTGGCTCACAACACTAACACCTCGAATAAAAACACAGATCATTACAGACCAAAAGGGGAAAAAAGAAAATGCAAAATACAATGCCAAACAATTTTAAAACTCTTTAAAAATCAGTTTAAAATCAAATTTAAATATCAAAATTTAAAAGTCCTGAGTGAAGAAAAAGGTCTTTACCTGGTGTAAAGGAAGGTCAGGATAGTTCCATTTGGAGCAATGGAGGCTGCAACAGTGGCTGAAGTCCTGGACATTGCCATCTCTAAACAGTTCAGGAAGCAGGGAACTATGGGACCTCAAAGGGCTTGATCCAGATCAATTTTGAACTGAGTCCTGGTAGTCTGGATAAAAATGGAGCCGTGCGGAAAGTGGGACTCCGCACACTCAGGGCAAAATTCAGTTTAAAATGCACTCTGTGTGTGTGTGGGAGGGAGGAGGGGGGATGTGTTTTTCAGGTGTAACTACACTGTCTTATTTAAAACACCCCAGCCATGCAGAAAGTGCTCCCTGCTTTCCAATGCATTTTCACTGTACTATAAATTAGCCCCCCAAACCAGGCAATCAAAACCCCACACCCATCTCTTAGAGAAAATGACTCAACGTTTGCCCACACAGTGTACACACCTGGGACCACACATTTTAAATGAAAATGATTTCCTTTTAAAAAATGCCAAGGCTGAATTCCCCTTGGATTTGCAGGGAGCCCAGCAGTTATGTGATGTTTGGCCTCAATGATATTTAATCACAATCGTCATACTGACTTCAGGAAGAATGAACCATATTTCTGACTGTGAATATATGGGATTCACCTCAATATTTTTCCCTTGTTCTATCAAAGCTGTTCTTGTTTCAAGAATCTGTAGTTGTTCCTGCAGCACAAATAAAATATAGGATTTTTGAGGAAACAAAAAACACGTCCAATCTTTACCTTACATCAATTTTAGGGCAGTTTACTAAAATAAAACAAACAAAAAAACCCTGTTATTATTCATATAACTAGTGTGTGACCATTTTCAATCATTATTTATTTATTTGCAAAAATATTTGTTCCTTACTTTTCTGGTCCCCTAGGCAGAATACCAAGGGAGAATATCGCCCCTGAGGCAGATTTCAGCAGCAAAAATAATTAATGAATCTATAATAAAACTGATACTTGAATAAACTGATGTAATAACCTATAATACACACAACTCATAATTAACTGGTGGAATTCTCTGCCACAAGGTGTGGTGTTGGCTACTAATTTGGATGGCTTTAAGAGGGGTTTGGATAACTTCATGGAGGAGAGGTCTATCAATGGCTACTAGCTGGAGGGCTATAGGCCACCTCTAACCTCAGAGGCAGGATGTCTCTGAGTACCAGTTGCAGGGGAGTAACAGCAGGAGGGAGGGCAATGCCCTCAACTCCTGCCTGTAGGCTTCCAGCAGCATCTGGTGGGCCACTGTGTGAAACAGGATGCTGGACTAGATGGGCCTTGGGCCTGATCCAGCAGGCCTGTTCCTATGTTCTTAATAAATAGGTAATACAACTATGACAAAAATTCACAAACTGCTAAAACTCACAGGCTGCCCAAAGCCTGTGTGAACTGAAAGGTCTTTACTATATACTGAAACAGCAATGTTAAAGGCATTCCATTGTCTGTGTATCATCAGCTGAGACAGGCTTGCTCCTGGTACCTACCCACTTCACTTTCAAACACAGGAAACTGCCTTATAGCTCCATCCATACTATTAACACTAACTGGCAACAGCTTTCCAGTGCTTCAGATAGGCGTCTTTCTCAACCCTACCTGGAAATGCCAGGGATTGAACCTGGGACCTTCTGCATACAAAGCCGAAGATGCTCTGCTGATGAGCTATAGCCCATCTCCTGAGGATATGTGCATCCAAAGCATGGTAGGTTTATATGGGAGCAGGCAGTTGTTGATATACTGCAGTCCCAGGCAGTGGAGGACTTTAAATCACACTTGGAAATAAACTTGTAGCCAATGAAGCTCTTCAAGCACAAGTAAGTAGGGATGTGCAAGGTGGTTCAATTTGAACTGCGGTTTGAGTCGAACCAATCCGGTTCAGTCCGAGTCAAAGCAAGTTTGAACTGGACCAGCCCCAGTTCTAAGAACTGGTTTGTGGGCCGGTTTGGGGGCAGACTTGTAAAGGGAATCCGGTGAGGATTTGCCTTAACAAGTAAAGGGCATTCCCTATAATAATGCAGGGGGGAGGGTACTTTTAGCCTTTAATTTTAAGGTGGCAGGGAAGGTGGAGGTGGCCATGGTAGTGGCTACGGCGGAGACATCAGCAGTGGGGCTTCTACAACCCCCTCACTGATTTGGGTCTCCGCAAACTTTTTTGGGAACTCTGCACATGCAGGGAGGCCATTCTCATCACCACACACAAATGGGCCCTGGCCATGCAAAATGGTCACAAAAATGGCCTCTGTGCATGCACAGAGGCCTGAAGAGCCGCAGCCAGTCCAGCCTACTCTTTGGGAGGTGGGGGGTTGGAGGATTCCCTGCTGCTCCTGCCGATGTCTCTGGCACAGCTGCGGCCGCCACCGCTACCATCCCCACCACCTCAAAATGAAAGGTAAAAAGTACCCTTTCTCTCCCCTACACACACATTACTATAGGGAATGCCCTTTACTTATAAAGGGGAATCCTCACCCAATTCCCCTTTATAAGTATATCCCTCGAGCCGGTTTGGCTAAACCTAAGACCAGACCGGGCTGGGTCAGTTTGAATCCGGTCCAGATTCAAACCCAATTTGCTATTCCCAGAGGAATTATTTTCATCCATTATAGTTATACTTTTTTCAGTACCTTCAAAAATCCTCCTTTTTGTTCTTCCATTTTCCTTTCCCAGCACTGCAGGTGTGCCTAATCAAAGAAAGCGTGAAAGGTTATTCTCATCATCACCAAAACAGAGGAAGAGAAACTATTGCTTTCATAAGTTGTTGTTGTTCCGCTAAGTGAGACAGTTGTTCCTCTAAGTGAGAACTGAAGTGTGGCATCCCACAAGGCTCCATACTGTCTCCAAAGCTCTTTAACATCTACATGAAACTGCTGGAAGAGACCATCAGGAGGTTTGGTGCTGGGTGTTACCAATATGCTGATGACACCCAGATTTACTTTTTCATGCCGACCTCATCAGGAAATGGCATATCTTCCCTAAATGCCTGCCTGGAACCAGTAATGGGCTGGATGAGGGATAACAAACTGAAGTTGAATCCAAATAAGACAGAAGTACTGACTGTGGGGGGACAGGACCCGAGAGATGGTTTAGATCTGCCTGTTCTGGATGGGGTTACACTTCCTCTGAAAGATCAGGTATGTCGCTTGGGAGTGCTCCTGGACCAAAAGCTCTCCCTGGTTTCTTATGTGGAGGTGGTGGCCAGGAGCACTTTTTGTCAGCTTCAATTGATATGTCAGCTATGTCCATTTCTAGAGGTGAATGACCTTAAAACAATGGTACATATGCTGGTAACCTCCAGGCTTGACTACTGTAATGCACTCTATGTGGGGCTGCCTTTGTACATAGTCCGGAAACTACAGTTGGTACAGAATGCGGCAGCCAGACTGGTCTCTGGGACCACATGAAGGGACCACATAACACTGGTTCAAAAAGAACTGCACTGGCTGCCAATATGTTTCTGGGTGAAATACAAAGTGCTGGTTATTACTTATAAAGCCCTTAATGGCTTGGGTCCAGGCTATTTGAGAGAGTGCCTCTTTTGTCATAATCCCTGCAACCTGCTACAATCTTCTGGAGAGGTCTGGTTACGGTTGCCACCGGCTTGTGTGGTGGCGACTCAGGACCGGGCTTTTTCTGTGGCTGCCCCAGGGCTCTGGAATAAGCTTCCTGCTGAAATAAGAGCATCTCTTTCTCTGTTTTCAGGAAACCCTCAAGACCCTCCTATTCTCCCAGGCTTTTAATTAGAATTAATTTTAATAATTTTTAAAAACTTGTTTTAATAATTTTATTCTATTGTTTTTATTGTCATGTATTTTAATTTCTTACTTTTACATATTTTAAATTTTGTACACTGTCTAGAGATATACATATCAGGCAGTATAAAAATATGATAGATAGATAGATAGATAGATAAGTCTCCCTTCATATTGGAAAAACAATAGCCCTGTTCATGTCCTTCAATGGCTCCAACTAGAAGCAAAACAGTCATACTCATAGACAAGCTTATGTGCTATCCAGGGTCACAAACACAATTCTTCTCAATGGGGCCTGTGCCACTCAGTTCAGTTTAATGTCAACAGGTATTGAGTAATCAAGTGAAGCATCTGCATAAGTCAGGATTATAAGAAACTATGGATATGATTTCATTCCATCCAATTTATTTAATTTTTGCCAATCCATTCATAAACCCCTAATACAGCCTTGTGCAACAAAATGCAGCTGAAAAACATACTGCAAACAAAGAGATTCATTTCAGACATCATTAGATGCTCTCTCATTCAGCCATTTTTAGCAAATCAATTAGGGTTTGTTAGATCAGGAATGAGCAATGACCTTGAGCATTTCCTCAATCTCTTCCCTCCTTTCCTTGCATGCCCTGCTTTAGAGAAACATTCTTGGTTTGTTAAACTGTAGTTTGCTGTGATGTCCAAACTAGGAATTTTAGAACTTCCCACAAAACAAGATTGCAAACCATGGCTCGATTCTGGTTTGGAATTCTGGTTTGCACAGCTTAAATCACAATCTCCTGGTTGGACATAATGGCAATCTGTGGTTTAACAAACCAGGAAGCATTGGATCAGATAATACTTTTCCAGCCCACACAATTAAAAGGGGAATGAGCTGAGAGTGAGTCCATCATGATATATTTCAGAGATGTCCTTACACCTTCCCAGTGTGTTCCTTTATCGAGGGACTGTTCATCCAACTAGCTGCTGTGCACATAACCCAAATATTATTTATTTATTTTATGTATTATTTTCATTTTTATACTGCCCTTCTTTCTAAATCCCCAGGGCAATGGACAACAAGTTTAAAACAATCACAAAACATCAATTAACAAAACAGGTGTAGCTAAACCTAAAAAGCGAGCAAAGAGCAACGCATTGGCCAAAAGTCAGGACAAAATGGGCAGTTTTCAATATCCTAGAAAAGATTGGGAGTGAGGGAGCCATGCAGATCTCAACTGAGAGCAAATTCCATAGCTTGGGGGCTGTCACCAAGAAGGCTCTGTCCCACACGTTTGACAAATGATGACCTCTTATTGTGCTATTTTAAGCAGATAAATTATGAATTGGATGTGGAAGAGTTTCTCTAAGTTGAATCATGGGTCAGCGAAGGGTTAAACTAGCAGCCATATCACAACTGCAATGATGCATTTCTTAGTAACCACGGAGCCTTCTGCCTTCAGAAGCAGTGCTGGCAGACTGTAGAGTGGCTCAGGAGCAGCACACACATCTCAAACTTTGGTCAGTGGCTCCCTGTGTGGTATGTGGGTCAGCATCTCTAGTTTTCTGTGTATCTCAACAGCTGCCAGCTGCCAGTGCTTGCTCAATCACCTTTGATAGCTGATGACTACTCCAAACTACTGGAATTTGTGTTATACCCCCAGCAGTGTTCTCCTACAGGGATTCTCAGATGTTGTTGACTACAACTCCCATAATCCCCAAGCAAAAGCCATTGCAGCTGGGCATTCTGGGAGTTGTTGTCGTCAACAACAACTGGGAATCCCTGTTAGAGGGAACACTGTGCCCCACCTGCCTGATGGGAATGGGATTAATTGTCTTGTATTAACTGCCTAGTTTATACAAACCCATGGTTTGTATTAACTAAAATAGGTCAAAGAAGCCTGAATCTGCAGCTGGATGGCAAAAGGCAATCCTGGAGGGATGCAAAGGGATGCTGTCATTTTGATGGTACTAAACTGCCTTAAAAATGAGTATTGATGTGTGGGTGCCTGCTGCATGTTCCTCACCCTGCCCAGTTTGTGTATTTATAAATCCACAGATATTTCAAAAGTTCTACAGGTTTTTAGTATTCAGTCCTCATAATGAAATGATCCTGTGCATTCCTGGTGCTTGAGAAAGTGGGGACTGTGTCACTGATTTTATTTGCTTGACTAGGTTTGGAAATGTAAAATACCTCAGAGACTGTGTAATGGAGCGTTGACTCACTGAATTGTTAAATAACTGTCATATATAGGAAGATGGAATTGCTTTGCATGAAGTTTCAAGTATACTGTCACAATGCACATAATCAAAAATAAGATGGTAGTGGGGGCTAGTTCAAGGCCACACAGTGGCTGGCATCCAGACTAATGCTGCACTAGTGCAAACATGTACTAGGCAAGGATGTTACATTAGCTAGTTGCACTAGCTAAGATGTTACACTAGCTAAGTTGAGAGTTTGCATTCCAGACTAATATTGTACTGGTGCACACCCTGTGGCACACCTCCTGCTTTGGGCACGTTCAGACAACCATAGGAACATAGGAATATAGGAAGCTGCCATATAATGAGTCAGACCATTGGTCTATCTAGCTTAGTATTGTCTACACAGACTGACAGCAGCTTCTCCAAGATTGTAGGCAGGAGTCTCTCTCAGTCCTATCTTGGAGAAGCCGGAGAGGGAACTTGAACCTTCTGCTCATTCCAGAGCGGCTCCATCACCTGAGGGGAATATCTTACAGTGCTCACATGTGTCTCCCATTCAAATGCAACCAGGGCAGACCCTGCTTAGCACGGGGGACATGTCAAGCTTGCTACCACAAGACCAGCTCTCCTCTCCAAGTGGAAAGTAAATATGAGGGAACCGGAGGCTTCCAATGAACATGGTTTCCTGGTGCGAGCCAGAAGCTGCATGCATTTTATGTTGATCAAACCTGCCCATGTCACATGGACACTATCAGCCTCCCTTCATCTTCTGACGTTCTCCACCCAGTTTCAGCTACTGCTTACAGATGTTGGGCAGTGAGGGGAAGCCAACATTATCCGCCCAACAGTGGCGGGTTTAGACAACATGAATCGCATACAACATCTGACGTGCAACGAGAATGTGCACTTGCTGGGAACCTCCAGTTCCTGCCTACTTACTTATTTTCCCTGGGTTGTTTGGACCTGCCCTGTGAAACCTCTTCTTCAGTCTATGAATGTTGCAGGGAATGAAGCAAAGCCATCTGCTATCCTTGTTGCACAAGCACAATCCTTGCACAAGTGGAATAAGACCACAGAAGATTGTGCAACTTTGAGCATCTGTTCAGCCACTTGACCTACTGGCAGGTGTGCATCTTTATTACTCTGGAGCCAAATTGTAGGTTAACCTGCAGAGGTATAGGGAGCTCATCGGTGGCAGGGTGACAAGTGATTTGTATGTGCACATTAGCGCACATGCGCCCAAGCCATGTCCCCTGCAACCACATCAGATGCAGGGGACATGGTCCAGGATGGGGCCATTCAGCCTCATTGTGATGTGTCCTGCCCCAGTCAGTGGTGCGTTGAATTGCTGACTGGGAGCTCCTGTCTCTGTGAGGCAGGAGCTCCAGTCAGCGATTCAACAAACCGCTGATGGGGGTTTGGAAACTCTGCAATGGGGCTGAATGGCCCCATCCTGGCACTGACCATGCCCCTTGTGCTCAACGTGGATGTAGGGGGTGTGGCCACTAGGAATCCTCCCCAACCAGCATTTCATTGAAATGCTGGCTGGCTGGGCTTCCCACCCACCCTGCATCATTAAGAATTAGACAGGGGGGAATCCCCAAGCCAGCCAGTGTTTCAATGAAATGCTGTCTGGGAAGGAGAGGGGCATTCTTTTGTTCTCCTAGCCAGCAAAATCACCATCTGGGTGAGGGAGGGATGGGAGTAAGGGGGGTTCCTTGGCAGCTACCCCAGACCCTCATGGCCAAGGGCCGCTCCCCCCCCGCTCCATTGTCCCTACGCCCCTGTTAAGCAGGAATTTGAACCCATATCCTCTCCAGCCCACTTACTCACTAACCTACAGTGACGTTTGTTTATTTTTATATTAATGAACATCCGGCTTTCCTATATCCTGACAATCTTTTATTATTTGAAAAAACCTTGGCCCAATTGTTTGATAGTTGAGTATTGTCTTTGAGGCATGACTAGGCAATTAAATGGCAAATGGCTGACATACTGCCCAGCAGTATGTCAGTGTAAGAAGGACTGTGTTTCCACAGGGAGCCAACAGCATCCCTACGGCCACAGCCTGTTGCACGGAGGGGGAAGGGAGCATGTTTTGCTCCTCTCTCCTCCCTCAAAAAGCCCTTTCAGCATGGAGGAATATGTTCCTGAGAGTTGTGTGACCCTAAGGAACAGATTCCTGCAAGTGGATGGCACTTTTGGAGGAGGGCAGGGTGGGGGAGAAGCAAACATTGCTGCCCTCCACCTCTTTGCCTACTTGGCTGCACAATACGCTGTCACCACAGGAATACTGGATGCTCCCTGTGGACATCCTTCTTATGTAGATCCACTGATGAGCAGCATGTCGGCCAATGTCTACAATTCTTGATGTTGTTCCTATTATACCATGCAAGGCTTTGTATTCTATGCCAATGTTCCATAGCAGGCTTCCTGAGTATGAAGAACTATTCTAAATGTAACTAAGGCAATACACAAAGGCAGCTATTTGGCTACACTCACTATTTGTCCCTATCCTGGAAACAAGATAAGAATATAAGAACATCCCTGATGGGTCAGACCCAAAGCCTATTTGGTCCAGCATCCTGTTTCACACCGTGGCCCACCAGATGCCTCTAAGAAGCCCACAGGCAAGAGGTGAGGGCATTCCCTCTCTCCTGCTGTTGCTCCTCTGCAACTGGTATTTAGGTGCACCTTGCCTCTGAAGCTGAAGATCACAATGGAAGAAACAGGGCCAAATAGGATCACAGCTTAGGTTATAGTCCTAGAGAGGCTTAAGGAAGTAAACAAAACAAACAAAATGTGAAAAATATAGGATTGCCCCGTGATCTCCAGTTTTTTGAACTGCACTCATGAAAATAGAATGACATTGGATTGGCACACTTCTTCCCAAACAAACCAAAATGCATATTTGGAGAAGAGTTCAAGAATCTGTTCCCATCCTTTTGGAGCACCTCTCATGCTTTAAGAGCACAATGCACCAGGAAGTACTTGAGTGCAGTTTTTATTTATTTCAATGAGTCTTGTACAGGAGAACCTCCCAATGGACTATACCCTATAAAGGGAATACTGCTAGACACCTAATGAAAACTAATCACTACGTGCACAGTACCTTGGCAGTTCTTGATAATTCATGTTGCAAGCATGGTCCAGGCATCATGTGGCTTAGAAGATAGGGACACCTGACAGAATCAGAGATCAGAGCAGAATGACAGCAGGCCACTCCGTGTTGTACCATATTTGTCCTTTGACGTTCTTGACGCCTGAGAAGCTGACTGTCATACAATCGAAGAGTGTGCGGCTTAAAGCAAAATAATTATACATATTTTAAAAACACACCAAACACTTCAGCTTCTAGAAGCAGATTGTGCCTTCTTGTGACCAAGATCCCTTGGTCACAAGTGATTCACTCATTACATGGGTGCATGGTTTACCTTCTAGTCCTGTGGATTTCCTGGTGAATGGTGGTTAACAGTGGGGCTGATAAACAAGGATGATTAATCCAGAACTGGGATCTGATCAATGAAATGTACCAAACATCTTCCATTTTCTGTAGATTAGCTCCACGAATTGCCAAGTAGGTGACAGAGTTGGCAACTATGGATGATGCATTGTGAAGCTAAAAAGGTTAAATCCAGAGCTGGGCTTAAGGGCTTATGGGCTTTTTCCTTTTGTATCATACCTTTCTTCCAAGGAGCTCAGAGTGGTAATATGTGGCCATCCCAAATGGTTACCCACCCATTGTTTAGCTTAAAAGATGGAATTGCCCCATACAGAACTTTCTCCTGGACCCCCAAAGGTTAAATTGTAACTGAACCTCTCATTCCTACTCTTCCAGCATGGTAGGAACGTATTGTTTTATAGCTGCTATATGTAAAAATGTAAATAAATCTTATGTAGATTTAACTAAGAGTTTATTCAGAAACTACTCCATTTTCTCCTTTCCCTTGCCCTCTCTTTTTTCTTTCTGACTCCCCTGCTCCCAGACACACTTTCCACAGGATCCTCCCTGGGACAAACTTCTCATCAACAAAACATAAATGATTAATAGATAGAATACAACACATCCCTCCCCTTTATAACAACCAGAATTGAATTCAATGACAAAGTACTGAAGTCTTTTAGGACAGTAGGTGGTCTTTTTCATGCACACTTCTCCAAAGTCTTGGATTCTCTGGCACAGGAGCTGTTAGTTTTTTGGGGTTTTTTCCTGGTACAGAGAATTGTCCATCACTTTCATCAGCCTCCTCTATGAGGTCAAAACAGGAGACAAAATCAAATTCCTCTCCAGCTCTTCTGTGGAGATCAGACTTCCTTCTCTCTTTTCTCACAGTATGCATGCTGGAAAGCCTTGAATGGTTCCATTCTGTCCCATCATCCAATATTACAGAATCTCCTCAGATTTTGATTATTTGTTTTGGTTCAGAATATTGGGAACATGCTTTTCTCACTTTATAAGGCAGCCATACTCAAACAAAGTCCCCCACCTGAAATTTTCGCTGTTTCCCACCCCATGTCCAATCCACATACCATTTGTATTTTTGTTGCTTCTCCCTTACCCGATCATGAATCTCTGCATCCTCAGAGTAAGATGGCATGGAAAGCCTTATCAGGTGTTGCTGTTGGGTAAGTTTGGTGGTAGCTTTATGTCCTCTCAGCAGTTCAAAAGATGATCTTCCTGTAGTAGAATGAGGAGTAGTTTGATCAGCAAATAGAGTTTCACAGATTGTCTCCTTCCAGGGTTGTTGTTGCAGAGTAGCCAGTTGTCAACTTTCACAAGTCTGTATTTTCTTTCAACTAACTCTTGAGGATGGTACAAGGAAAGAGTCTTGTGTTTTATCCCATGTTTATGCAAATATTGCTCCACTTCAAATGAGGTAAGCTGTGTCCCATTATTAGTCACTAGTTCTTTAGAAAGTTCTCTTCTCACAAAAACTACAGCCATCAACTGGATAACCTTGTTTGTAGTAATGTTGTCAGCAAATGAAACTTCTGGACACCTGGAATAGTAATCCACCATCACTATAACACATCTCTGTTTTGTGGGTTGGTTATCAAAAGTCCTATTATATCCACCAAGTTTTCCCCAGGGACCATTAGGATACTCTGCTGGAATCGAGGAGGTGGTAAACGTCTTCTGTAATTTGTCAGATACAGCACAAGCCATACAGTGCCCAATTACATTTCCAATGTGTTTGCCCATATTTGGCCACCAAAATCTTTATCTGATTCACCTTTTAGTCAAGCTCATGCCCAGGTGACCTTTGTAGGCAATTTTGATCGCTTTTGCTTGTAAGGAGATTAGCACCACCAAATGATCAGTCCTCAGCACCAACTTATTGAGAAGGGATAACTTACTTGCTATGCATGTGTATGGTTGAAGATTTTGGGGTAACTTGGTTTTTCATTGCAATTCCTTCATTCATTTGATTTCTATACCACCCTTCCAAAAATGGCTCAGGGCCATTAATGGCAATCCATTAGTTATATAAGGTTTAAGTTCAGTAAGCATGTGACCAGCACTGAGACCAGCTTTCAATTCAGAAGACATGATCACTCCATGAGTGGATGAAGCTATTTGCACAATTACTACTCCTTCATCCTCATCTTCTGGGATATCCTCTTGGCCTGGAAGTCAAGATAAACAATCTGTAGTTGTATTCCAAAGACCTGGAAGATATTCCACCTGGAAATTAAAATCCATAAATCTGGTGATCCATTTGGTTATTCTTGAGGTTGCATGACTTGATCCCCAAGGTTTTGTTTTTTTGTCTTTTGTTTAAAGCATATAAGGGTTTATGGTCTGACTGTAAAGTGAATTTTCACAAGTAAGTCCTGAAGTGCCTCAACACCCAGAAACATGCTAGAGCTTCTTTTTCAATAAAAGACTACGTAATCTCTGAAGCAGTAAGCACTCTGGAAGCAAATGCAACTATAACTTCCTTGTCCCCTTTTTTCTGGGTCTTGACCCAAGTACTGGTACTTGGAGACAGTATCCAAACCATATTCAGAAGCATCAGTTGCTACAACAGTGTGCCTTTTGGTGTCAAAAGAAGTGAGAGGAGGTCTTTCAGCAATGGCCGATTTGATAGTCTGAAAACTAGCCTTATAGGATGCATCCAGTTAAACACTACATTCTTTTTAAAAAGATGACGCAATGGGGGCAACTTTGGAGGCAAATTGTCTAACAAATTTAGAGTAATACTCAGAGAATCCTAAAAATGAGCGAAGTGCATCCTTGTTGTGTGGCTCTAGTGCTTTCCAAATAACTTTCACCAAGTCTGTTTTGGGATGTACTCTACTCTGAGATATTACGTCTCCCAAGTACATCACCTAGTGTGTGCAAAACTGACATTTCTCTGCAGAGATAGTAAGTCCATGTTGTTGGAGTTTCCATAAGACTTCTGTCAGTTTAGCATCATGCTCCTCAATGGCCATACACTAAAATGTCATCCTGAAAGTTAGTGATTCAATCCGTAATCCCCAAAATTGCATGCATCATTCATTGAAATACCAAAGCTGCAGAGGCTAATCCAAAGGGCAGTCTTTTGTATTGAAGAAGAAAAAAGAAAAGAAAAAACAGCCCTCTGGGGTAATGATGGCTGTGTATTTGTGAGAACTTCTGCAGAAAGATTTGATGATAGGCCAAAGACAAGTCCAAAGTTGTGAACAGAGTAAGCAGCATTTCATTGATACTGGATAATAGATTACAATCCACCAGCATGTTGGAGTTCACATCTCTTAAATCTATGCACATTCAAGTTGTACCCTTTTATTTCTACACAAGAACAATAGGAGAGACCCATTCTGATGAATCAACAGCCTCTATGATGTTAGCATGCTGTAGTCTTAAGAGCTCTCTCTAACTGGTTTGTGCAATGATATGGGTACGTTCCTCACTTTGTGTACAGATATTGCATTTGCCTTCACCTGAATTTTATGTTTGAAATGTGTGGCAGTGCCAGGAGTATCAGCAAAGACATCTAAGAAATCAGCAATCATATCAGCATATGGATGCTCCATCATCTGTAATACGGGTTCTGTGCTATTTGGGTCAAACACTATCCGTAAACATTTCTGATGTTTCCTGCCCAATATTGAGACTCCTTTTTGTGACACATACACTTTATCTTCTGCAGTATGTCCTTTGTATTCCAGGACAGCAGTGAAGTATCCATTTATGGCAATAGGGGAACGTCCATATCCCCATGGGAGGATGTCTGAAGTCTGCAAGTGCAGATCGGATGTAGTGAGGAGTTTCTTGTAAAGTATGTGGGAAATGATGGTGTACGGAGAACCAGAACCAGCCAACATCTGCACTTCATGGCCATTAAGTTTTACTTGACAATGTGGAGAAGCAGGCTCTGAGTCCTTCACACTTAACATGCTGTCAGGAAGGCGTTCATCTGTCTCATCCTTATCATACTGTGGAGTGGACAGCCGACTTGCAAACCTTAGCAAAGTGTCCCCCTTTCTTGCACCTGTTGCAAGTGACCTTCTGTGCAGGACAGTGAGCAAAATTGTCTTTGAGGGCAGAGTCTCCACATCAGAAGCATTGGTAGCTCCTCCTTTCTTATCCTGCCACTCTCTGGGGCAGTTCCATATGAGAAGATTGGGTTTGGAAGGATTTAGAATGAAAAGCCTGGATTTCAGGAGGCTGGGTTTGGGGTACCAAAGAGAGCAATTTGGCACAGTGAGGAGCATTTTCAACCCTCCTAGCCATCTCTATAACTTTAGCCAAGGTAAGTTTCTGCTCCAATAGCACTTTCTCGCACAGTTTGGAGCAGTTTGCAAATACTGCTCCAAAGTTGGAAAACACACAAGTTACACTTAAGGCATGCAATGCTATGACATACTGATCGGTAGAGCCACCAGGCAGTTGCAATCTAGAACAGAACTTATAAGGTTCAGCAATCACATTCAAAGTAGGGTTGAAGCAATCATCTAAGGTTTGAAGAGCAGCTTCATAAGGGTTGGCATCCTCTTGCAAGTTGGCAGGAAAGGACAAATGAATATATATTATTTGGCCTTCAGGGCCCAGGCAGTGAAGCAAGATAGCCTTCTGCTCTGCTGGAGTAAAATCAGGGGTCTGTATGGTGAGTAGGTAATTGTGGAAACAGGACCTCCATTGTTTCCAGGGAGGAACAGGTTCTCCTGAGGAGGACAAGAACAAAAGGTGGTGGTAGGATCTGAGCCATGCTGCAGTGGCCATCCAGTGAACAACAGAGTCCAGGATTAAGGAGGATAAAGTACCTTCAGGGGTTGTGCATGTCAGGAAGCCGGAGAAACAATCGACAGCAATGATAGTAGAAAGCAGTTCAGGAATGAAGACCCAGTAATGCAATGAAATGAGTTTGCAGGAAACTTCACAAGGTTTGCAGGCTCACACACTTAGCTGGTTCAAAATCTCATTGCCAAATGTTTTATAGCTGTTTCCCCCATAAACACAAAGTAATTTTATGTACATTTAACTAGGAGTTTATTCAGAAACAACTCCTCCTTTTTGAGGTCATTCACACAATCGAAAACTGTGTTCTACCCAGGTTTGGGAGCTGTGTGTACTCCCAATTTTTGATTGTGTGGAAGCAAGGTTAGAGGAAAACCTGGGTAGAAGTGATTGTGTGGAAGCAAGGTAGGAGGAAAAACTACCCAGGTTTTCCGCTAACCTTGCTTCCACACAATCACTTCTACCCAGGTTTTCCTCTAACCTTGCTTCCACACAATCAAAAATTGGGAGTACACACAGCTCCCAAACCTGAGTAGAACAGTTTTCGATTGTGTGAATGACCTCTCTCTCTCTCTCTTCCTTTCTGACTTCACTCCAAATCACACTCTCTACAGGATCCCCACTGGGACAAATTTCTCAGCAACATAAAAGATGTCTGGATAGAATATAGGGATGTGCGCAAAACTGGCTTTGACAGTTTGGTTCAAACCTGAACCAGATTTGAACTGACCCTGTCTAGCTCGTTTTTTGTTTCAGCTTAACTGGACCCAGTCCGGTTTGACTGCTGAACCGTTTCGAACCAGTTTTGAACCTTACTGGTAAGGGGAATCCGGTGGAGATTACCCCTTTCGAGTAAATCTACTAAAGCATTTTCTACTAAAGTTATCTGGACCTTAAAATAGTTAAATCAGATTACTTACAAGTGTCAGGAGTTCCTGGCTTCCAGTGTACCCCAAACCCAATGACAGGTAGGGATCAGGAAAACCCACCTATAGCCTCTCTGGGAGAACAATCTGCCCAGGAACCTGTTGTGGCTTGCTCCAGATGTGGTACAAAGCGAAGTAGGTGGCACATTGATGCAGTGCCACCTGCCTGGCTCTGAGCATCCAGTTTCCAGGGCAACAAGGTAAGTCCCAACATGAGATATAGCAGGAAAGCTCTCATAAGCCTCAGAGCAGGGTGAAGCCTCATAAGAATCAGGGACTGAAGGGGTGGGCATTTAAGGAACAAGGAGAAGAGGAGGCAGCAGATGGCTGGGTTTCCCGGGAAGACCCAGTCAAATGAAGCAGCCTGCTTGAGGAGGACATCTCACATCAAGTGTTGAGTGAACATCCCCCCCCCCACAACAACACTATGCTGAGATCTCCTGGGGGGCGGGGCTCACAACAATGATGCCCCCCCTCCCAAGTTACAGATACAGGCATACACCTTGGATTTGCAAATGCCCTGCCCACCTCTGTGTCGCACTGTGCACCACTGCAGCAGCTTATTTCACCAGCACGGTGCTGTCAAGTTGTGACTTTGTGATATGGCCATGGTCTTTGCACCCAATTTGACACAGTTATTTACCTACACAGCAAGCACAGCAGATTTACTAACTAGCCATTAGAATGAGAAGAGCAAATTTGGTCCCCAGGAACTAGTGGTGAACAAAATATAAGGCATTCTTATGAGGCATTCTCTGGTCCATTTCTATTGCTTAGAGTACCCAGGAGAATATAATGAGTCCCTGACTGTGTCTTCCACTTTTGAGTATCTACAGGACAACAGCATTTAGTGAGGCCTTTGAGCAATCAACATTTTCTCTCCAACCTTTTCCTGCTGAGGCTTTATTTCCTTTGGCTCCTTGATCCCATCTTCTATCTCCATATCCTGCAAAATTCTTCTTACACATCTCTGTGGGTAGTGCAGGCTATAAGAAACAATAATAGTCAAGAACACTGTAGGCAGGGCAAATGATGCTGGAGGGTTTTTTTTATTTTTTTAAGTGTCCTAGGATTAAAAGAGGAACAATAAAGATTCTCAGTCTTTCAATTTAATTCTTTGCAACTGCCACTTAACATCAATTATATCCCTTGCCAATACAAATAGTTCTCCTACTTCTGCTCATATAATAATACTAGTAATGCATACTTTAATTGGTGATTTGAGTCACCTGGGACATTTTATTTTCAAAATAGAAGGATGGAATATACATATTTTAAATATATAAAGCAACACATGCATATTAAGCACTTGCACAGTGCTTTTTAATGTCCAAAGCGCCTCAAATCTCCATTGGTTGTGTCAACTCTGAACTGGTTCATGCATCTTGTGTTTCTGCTCCAAATGCAACCTGGGAAGGAAGATTCATGGAGCTTCCCTATGAAGTCATCTGTCAGTTCTAGGAGCCATCTGGGGCTCATGGATCTCACCACAGGATAATTCCATGAGTCCTGCTTGCCATGCTCTATTGGAAGTGGTGAAAAAAAGAGATGCAAGTCACTTCTGCTTTGTCTTTTGCAGTTTCTTTGGTCATATGAATTGGCTTTCAAACTGGGGGCTTTCAGGATTCAAGGCCTGACTCACCGGCTTCCAGAAAAAGAGAATAGGATTGGGAGATGCCTGATGATGAAAGCAAAGCCAGAATAAGTTGAACATTTGGAGAGGGGGCTGCTACTTTACTTTGCCAGCTTGAAGGACGGCAACAAAGCAAAACATGGGCAAGAGTCCTCATGATACCATGTTTAGCCACTACACCAGTTTCAAAAGGCCATGATCTTGCAAATGGCGACTTGACTCCTTCAAGAATCGCTTGTCAGTAGGAAATCAGTTAATGATCACATTGGACATCTATCTTATTGAGGGAAATGGAGGGCGGAATGTCTCTATTGCTATTGTATATATAGAACATGAGTTTGTTTCATGCCCCTGAATTCACTTATATAAGATCACCTAGCATTGCCTAGCACAGTTTGCCATTGTATGAACACAGCCTAAAAGTTGTGTGACTTCATAACTTTCACAACTGACAACCAGTGCATGCATTGCCTAACAGGGGAATGAGGGAAGAGGCATGAATGACTTGCACTTCCTTTGTAATGTGTGAAATGGGACCCACAGATTGCATCTGCAAAGAAGATCTGTCAGTTCCAGATTTCTCCCAACAAGCACCCTTTCTGCAATAAGCAACTCTTAGTACTCCTGATGAAGTTTCCCTCCACCTCTCATAGGAAAAGAGCACTTTATAATATATCACCAGGAGAGGGAGCTAAATATAAATTAATGCCAGATATAAAAAATGAGAATACAAGTCAAAGGCATCTCTTACCTCCTGATTTCTTCTCTAAAATGCTTGTTTTGTCGTAAGAGCTGTTGGTTTTCCCCAACAAGTTTGATGATCATATTGCTCAGGAACTTCTTCTCACTTTTGAGCCTTTCTGTGGCCAAGAGCAGGTCTGAAATCATCATCTTTCTACAAAAGATCAGGACCAGGACAGGATCAGGCAGCCACCCACAAGTGCTAATTTTAAATAAAATTCATCAAAACTTTTCATATCCATATCAGGTGTTTTTAAAGTTCAGTCAGCCTTTGTGTAGCACTGTAACTGCATAAACATGTACATCTCATCCATTTCTGTTAATCCAAATGACTTTCTGTTTGGACAGGTAGAAAATTTAAAGTGAAGCTCAGTTGCTTGAGACCTCTTGGCAAGACTGCAGAGACAGGATCTGAGCGCAGCTACATTGCATTCAGTGGCCAACACTGGCTCCAATCACAGTCCTGCCCTTGATTACACAGCAATATACATTATTAGGTACTTTATAACATTAGTCCCTGCATTAGTAGTGTAACAGTATAATCTGAGATATGTTTAATCAGGAGCAAATTCTGCTGATTTCAGTGTCACTCTGAAGGGTGCATTGGATTGCAGTGTGGCACTTGACATTGATAGCTAAGGCATAGTTAATCATTATCTTCCATGAAACCAATTTACATCAAGTTGATACTTCAACTTGTAATAGTAATATTTTGAGCAGTGTTGATAGAACGAATGGTATTGGTACAATACTGTTAAGGTATGACAAGGCTTTGACAAGATTATTGCAGGATGTTCTGGTAATTTTTAAAGAAGTATTTCTTTTGTAGAATCAAACCCTCAGCTTTAGTCACAGAGAAGGACAAGAGTATAGGTCAATCTACACTCTTTTCAAGCCACTTTTTGATGTCTCATTCACGATAGCCCTATTCAGACATCAGCAGTCAGCACTGCTCTCAGTTACAACATTGAAGCAGGTCGGAAGTCCTGATCCAGGGTTTCACTCACCCCCTTGACGTTGGTGTTTGCACAGGGAGATGCTGTAACCATGATGTCTGGCACTTCCATCAGCAGCAGCCTGGGGCTATCCAGGCTGCCAGACCAGTCACAGAAGTGCTGGTCATTAAAGTTGCAGTACAGGGGGTGAGTGACGAGCCAGGTTGGGCCTTCCGACCCACTTTTGTGCTGTAACCATAAGCAGTGCTTGGGGGCGGGGCTATATCTGATGAATAACAGCCATGTTCTCAGTGGTCTACTCTAGCCAACTCACTAAGCATCACTTTGATTTGGGAGCCATCTCGGAGCTCTGGCGATTAAATTCACTGCCTTGGGTTTGGAGTGCATTATGCACTTCAACCCAATTTCAAGGGGGTACTCTGAAGCTTCAGCCCCTCCTCCACCTTGCCACTCCCATGACCCTGGATCAACTTACCAGGCCAGAGAGGGAGTAGGAGGAAGGCTTATAGACTCATCTTGCTCCTGGCAGCAAGGAAGCAGCACCACAACCTCACTGTTGAAAATACTCTCTCTGCAGCACATTGTCCTTCAGTCCTAGGAAATGGTACATAGCTTCTTGGGAACTGCAGTATTTTCTGGAGATTCCCAAGATACCCTGCACCATTTCCCAGGAAAAACAACCACAACCCACTGCTAAGAGCATCTTTCAGAAAATGTGGCGGCCCCTGCTCCCCCACTGCTGGGAGCAAAATGGGTCTGTCGGCCTGTCCCCTGCTCTAAGCCTCTTTGTCAAGTTAGCACAGGAGTCAGGGATGGAAGGGACAAGCCAAAACAAAGCTTCAGCAGCCAAATCAGTCAATTCCAACCAGCTCCAATGTGACACAACTGACCCAAACCAGACTACAGGTCAATGTGGGCCAAACTGCATCAAATAGGACATTTCAGTTTGTCCCCAATTTGACTCCTGAAGCTTCATACAACCCTGCAACTCACCTTTTACTTTTTAACTTCCGAAGAACTCCTACAGAAGCAGAAATTATAATCAACATATCCACAGTGCAAACTTCTACAGAAAACATTTATATTTCTTGTTGAAAGCTATGTCTACCAAATTCTGTCTCAATCCATGATATACAGCCTGTCGACCCTCATCCTTCCCATTGATACGTACCCCAAGAGGCAAACCACACTGGAATAATTCCCCACAGCAAAACATACCAAAATTGCCAAAAAGGGCCTCACTCAGCTCCCCGCACTCAGGTGTAGAGTCGGGTTGTCTCTTCCCCAACAAGTTGCTCCCTGAGCACATGAGGCAGTGACCTTGTTTGTGAGGTAGCATGAGATCACAACAGTACAAATAATATTGGCAAACATCAAGTGGCACTTAATTTTTTCTTCAACATTTGAATTGTTGCTATCACAGTTCTTGTCATCATTTTCACCAAATTAGTATGAAACTCTTCCTCACCTTCCTTTCAGATGCAACCAGAAATTTATACCTTCTCCCAGCAGAAGTCCTGCACCTTCACCTACCCTAGTACTAGGGATGTGCCCAAATCATTCTGGCGCCTCAATAGACACTGGGTGCCATGTGTGTGCCGACACCCGTGTGTGCACTGCTGGGAATAGGGAAGCAGCCACGTGGTGTAGGGCTTTTTAGAATGAAAAGAATGGACAGTCCCACAATGGGGCGGAGGGGGGAAGCGGAGGAGCAGGTAGGGACCTGCGTGCCTCCTTTTAAAGCTTCTGTTCTCCACCGCTCCTGGGATGCATGAAGCACTTTGTGCACATCCCTACCTAATATTCTGTGCATTGGTTACACCTTAGCTAAATGTGGGGAGGTTCAAGCACATTTTTCTCTACGTAGGAAGACTCACTATGCTAAATGCAAGAACCCCACACTTAATTTGAACAGTTCAGCTATGTATTTATCTTTGTTCATTAAAATATCAAGCAACAGGTACAACATTTCTTTGAAAAATCAGGTGTGCAAGCTATCTGATGGCAGTAGGGATGGAGAGAGACTTAGCTAAGTCTCCATGACATTGGTCCACTGTCAATACAATGTTTTGAGAACTGGCTGTAGAAATTTTCAGTATAGTCTCTTCCATTCCCTGGTGTAGATCAGGTCATTGTTTGAATTCTTTTAATATTCTATTCTCTGTGCCAGACTCAGAAACCATGACAACCACTTGCCAGACTCTGAGCTGTATTAAAAAATATCCCTATGATATCAGGCATTGATCATCTCTTTTATCAAATCTGCCTTAGCTGAGGATATTGATTACTTGTTCAGGGCCAAATCCTGCTAGGCCAGTATATTGATACTGAGCAGCTGGCCCTCAGATTATTTCAGAAAAGAAAAATCAAGTATGAATGGCATTGAATCGGCGAGATTTTTCAGCTGCAGATCTAAACATCCATCCACCTAGGTCAGGCTCATAGGAGCAATTAAAAACAAAATCCTTGTACTGTACCAGGTGATAGCAGGTGTCTGAGGAAAAAATAGTCCTTTCTCTCATTTCTCAGTGTACTGGCCTGCTGCTCACAGCTTGGTCCCTGCCTAGTGGGTCATGCCATTAACTCACTCCCAGCAGCAAGCCCGATTAAATGCCCCTGCCAATGAGGTTAGTGGAGAACGCACTCTGCTAACCCCATTTCTCTGCTTGTGTGTCACTGCGGCACGGCTCTGTGCCAAAGTGACTCACAAGTAGCCCCCCAACTGGAAGGCTACAACAAGCCTCCCGGCATCGGGAGGCTCCCCAGAATGGCTCACACACTTGCGTGGGCCATTCTAGGACTTCTGGGTGCTGGGAGGCCCCCGAGCCCTGCTGCCTTAACCAGCTCAATGATGGAGCTGGTAATCGTGTGGGCAGCTGATCCATCTACCCAGGGCGGGTGTTGTGGTCCAGGCCTGATTTATAAACTAAATATGGTCATTAGCTCGCATACAAAATTAGGTCTGTCTCATCAGTGTCACCAAGTGACCAAGTTCTTTTATATGGTGACCATGTAGGATCTGGGCACAAGGGAGAAAGGAGATCAAATCAGTCCTAAATGATTCAATGGGCTTTATTGAGTATAAAAGAATAACAACATCAATCTAGCTGAGCAGAAAGCAGAACATTCTATCAGTATTACTAACAGCATTTCAACCCTAACCAGCAACAATATTCACCCAGTGTTCCTAACTAACATATGTGTGTGTATTAAATCTTCCTAGAGCCTAATATAATTCAGATATAGACGGAAAAGGGGTGGTGGTAAGGAAGGTTGAGGACTGGCATGGGTTGGGGAAATCAGGAATTAGTAGAGGGACGAGGGAAAAGGAGAATAAGGGGAAAGGATGGAGGGATCCAAGGCTTGTGGGGTGGCATATTACCAGGATCAGAGACTTGAGGACGGTGGATCTTTCAGCTGAAGGAGAGAGGCTTTGGCTGGGAACAGCAACTTTGGAGCGGTGGTCTGGCTTCTGGTGGTCAAGCAGACAGTTTGCTCAGAGCGAGGCAGAGAATGAAGGTCCCATGGCTGGGGAAGTCTAGACTTCTCACTGTGCAGTGGAAGTCACAGACAGCTCCTGTCCATGGACAGAGTTCCTGCTTGTTGCCCCGCGGCTTAGCAGCAAACTCTGGGATTGCTCGTGAGCAAGTCTTGCTTGTAGGCAGAAGATTATGTGTAGGCACAAGACTGCTAGTCTGCCATGTCCAGAGACTCCTTCTTTATAGTTGTATTTCCCTTTGATCTCTCATAGAGTCTATTCAAATCTCCTCATCTTTTCCTGGGTCCCCAAAAGGGTGACAATGCTGTTACCTTCTGGATAATGTCTTTTAATTATTCAGGATATTGGCCAGCCCAGAGAGATCTGAATCTCATCTTCTGTTAGCTGCTATCTTGAGGAGGGGACATTGCCCAAGGCAAATCTGCATCTCTGAGCTGCAAATGGGCATCTTCTCTTGTCCCAGATTTGCTAGCCTGATTCCATGAGGTGTAAAGGTGTTAGTAAAGTAAGAATTAAAGTCTATAGGTGTTTTCTTTGTGTGCATTTACCTATGTTGAATTTCTATAGAGAGCAATTGAGTATAGCAGAGCAATCATTGACAAGGAATAACATGGACTTCTTGCAACAGGAAAGGGGAGATCAGCCTCTGGCCTCTTCCACAGACATTATCTGATAGTGAGTTAGATTTTAACATTTGGATTGTTCTGGCCTGGCTTTTGTGCTTCCTTGAGTACCCATTTCACAATACAATGCTGGATGGCCTCTTCCTTCACAGAACAGTTCAGATCTGGGTATCAATTCACCCTGAGTCCAGGCATTAATTCCTGTCTTAACAAAATGAAGTCAGACACAGGCCTGAATTCCGTATAATTCTGGGTTGGTATCTCTGGGTCTAATATTGGGGGAGGGGCATCCCCAACACGGGCTGCCTGCTTGTGTGCGGGGAGAGCAGGTCAAACCTGTTCTCCTCGCTACACTTGTTCTGGCGCTTTACACCGCTCGTGTGAAGTGCCTCCTAGGTGGAGAGTTCTGAAGCTGTAAAGTTATAAATTTGTGAGATTGTAGCAGCTGCAGGGACTATATTTCACAATAGTCATAGACTACGTGAGGAATTTAACAGCATAGCCATACCAATCTGATTACTATTAAATTTTAGGAGCTATTGGAATTATAAAAGTTTTAAAATTAATATTAAAAGGTATGCAAATTATGAAACTATAGAAATTTCATAACTTGCAGTACCTGTCTTTTAGTTATTTTTATTTTTATTTTAAAACTTTTATAATTCCTATAATACTACAGCTTTTTTCTGAGTAAACACACATAGGAATCAAGAGTCATACCAGCAGATATCCTAGGCAAGAATGTGGGCTCTCTCTTTTTCCTTCCTCCCAGCCTCTCAGCAAAACATAGAAGAACTTACTTGGAGGGGACCCCATTTATTTATCTGGGGCTTAATTCTAAATAAACATGTTTAGGATTGGGACCAAGGACCCCATACTAGGAAGTTCCAAAGAACAGCAGCAAGGAAACCCTAAAAACCTTTCGAAACACAGCACCAAGAAACCATTGTTCTGGTGTAGACTGCTCTTGAACATGGAGGTTCTATATCAGAACCACACTGCCTGTGGATGTGGAAACTTCACTTGAACATACTTAGTAAACAAAGCCTCCATATTCACAGGCAGTTTGGCTGTCATGTGGAACCTCTGTGCTGAAGGGCATTCTACACCAGAATAGTAGTTTCTTGGTGCCAAGTGGGAATTGTTTCTGGGATTTCATTGCCACACTTCTTTGAGGCTTTCTGGAAGTATCTGGCTGCCTGAGTGAGCACTTTGAAAGGGGTTGCTGGGCTACAGTACACTTGCCTTTTAAAGCAGCATTTTGTTAATGGAGCCTGCACACTTACGAGGGAGTAAGCTCCATTGAAGTAATTGGGACTTGTTTCCAGATAATGAGGCAAAAGCTAACCATCTTTGAAAAACGGTGTTGGGGGAAGAGTAATGAAAATATTTCTTTTTAAATGTGGATGAGAAACAATGTAAAACTCCTGTAACGTAAACCTACCACTATTACCACCACTCCACCCAGCACATGGATTGTCACCCAGCACACAGAATCTGACATTATCCACAGCATTCCACAGAGCATAAAATCTGTTAGTATATTTTTAAAAAGAATGCCAATAGTGCCTCTTCTGCTTTGTGAACAATACATCAAGGAAAATAGCCATTAAGCGGAAGCTTCTGGCTTAAAGGGGAGAAATGTACTCCCAAGGGCTGTGGAGGCCGCGGACTTCAGCCTGGAAGACCAGGAGTAAGAACGCCTCTGCCCACTCCTTTAAGGGTTGGAAACCTAAGAACTTGGGGACCATAAAACAGCATATGAGTGCCCATATATGGTTTTTAAAAGGCGCAGCTCTCAGGGCCTGTGGCGGAAGGTTTTTTCTCAAGAAGAGCCTGACTGGGTTACGTCTGGTTGGTAGTTAATGTATAGGCCTATTTCAGACATGAGAGGTTTCTACCTGACTGTTGTTTAAATGGGGTTGTTAGCTAATAATTATTTTAGATTCAGAGGCTGAAGCCTTTCCTCAGGAGGAGCCAGAGGGCAGCCTGTGTTAGGCTTATCAACAGGCCTTATATATTAACTATTTCAGGACTGGACAGCAAACATTGGATGTCAAGACCATCCTGAAGGGATCCAAAACACACAGAAGAACTATGAGAATTATGGGATATTTCTGGGAAGACAATTCTTAGTTTTAGATGCTGGCTGGTATTCAGATTAAGCTGCTAAACAGTACTACAATACTCAGGAAATATTCTAAACTAGCTGACCCAGGCGCAGAGCATCTGTGCCCCTAGTTCTCTCTTCCTCCCCCTTCATTTCAGGGCTCAGTTAGTTCTCCTCCCATCCCTTCAGCCAGTCTCCCTTGCTGCCCTTTCTGCCAGCAGCTCTCATCCTCCTCACGAGGCCAGGGGCCCTGTTTTCACTTCCTGCTCGGCCACTCACAGTGGCGCCGCCTTCTCCTCGACCTCCCTCCCCCTGCTGCCCTCTCTGCTGGCAGCTCTCATCCTCTTCACGAGGAGCTCGGCAGCCCATTTGCCACCTCTTGCAGCTCCCGGCAACTGCTCTCAAACTCTCGCGAGAGCTACCACACACGGGATTAGTCCACAGGTACACCTTAGAGAATTATATATATAGATGACTACCGAATTTCAATAGGACTTCCTCTAGTAAATTTAGTCAGACCGTCAGCTACTGAGTCTAAAGTGGTTGCTGTCAGTCAGGGGGATTAACTAGTTATTCATTAATGCCCATCTTAACTTCCATGCCACATAAGCTACTAACAGAGATCCGGTTGGTGGGGACTAGAGACAGGGACTTTTCAGTTGTGGCCCCTCAGCTTTGGAATGCCCTCCCTGTAGAGCTTCACCATGCTCCCTCCCTCAATGTGTTTTTTTTTTAAATCTAAAAACACACCTTTTAAAGCAGACTTTTAAATATCATTATTATTTTGTTATATCAGGTAGGTTCTTTAGCTTCTTTAGTTTCTTTAGCTTTTTATAATTTTCCGTTTTAATTTGAACCTAATAATTGTTTTTAATCTAACTTTTTAAAAAATTTAATTTTATTACTTGTATCTGTGTCTATCTTATTGTTATAAGCCGCCCTGAGCAGTATTGCACTGGAGGGGTGGGGTATAAATATTTTAAATAAAGAAATGATAAATAATAAACTGTAAAGACTTTGTACAGCCTCCTATATTACACTGGCTTTACAAATGAAGCTCCATGCAGCCATACTTTGCCTTGGTCTTTCAGCTGGACACTGGGCTGGGGAAGGATGCATCCAGGCAGACATTCAACAAGTGCAGCTTCCCTAGTCATTTCCTAGAGATGTCCCTGATCACTCAAAAAACATGCAATGGATGCAATGAGAATTTTCAGTTCTGGAATGTTGTCCAGGTTGATACCCATTCCTCACACTTCAGCTAAAACTGGTTACAGCGCTTGGAGCATTTCCAGAGGGGATATATATTGATGATATTCAAGAACAAAGCCAACTGAGGTGTCATGTCTGCTACAAATTGAAGGATATTAACAAACATTTAGCAACAAGGGTGGCAGCTAGCAAGAGAGATCCAGAATAATTTTTACAGAGTAGAAGATTGCTTGTATGTTCATCCATCTTATGGAAACAAGAGCTTTCAAAAATACACACATTTGGAAGAATTTCCCCCCACAAAGGCCATGATGTTGGATTGCTACTCCTCATTATCAAGACTTTCTTCAAGAACTGATGTGCAATTTATAGTAGTGAATTGAAGTTCCATTATACCCTTTATGATACAAATATTTCTTTTTCAGTGTAAACTGCTTTGAGAACTTTTTTTGTTGAAAAATGGTATATAAATATTTATAATAATCATTTTTATATAGGGCAATTGTTGGGACGGAGGGTTTATCTGAACTTGAGAGGGAATCTGTGGTGACACACAATCTCAAACCAATGCACCACAATACACTGCAGGATTTAAAATGAATGAATGAGTGTGTATGTGTGTGGTGTGTGTGTATGTATGTGTGGAGAGAAAGAGTATGTGTGTGAGAAAGAACACACACAGACACCATCTATATCTATATCATCATTAAAATATACATTAAATCTCATTTTTCTTGGCTTCTTCAAGGGGTCTTCTAATGAGGTCATCTGATGTCAGCTAGAGGACAATCCAGTCAGAAGAAGAATGTGCTAAGGAGCTGAATTAACAATGATGAACAATAAAACAATTGCAATTTCTCAATTGTTTGAACCATGTATTTTTCTGTGTAGAGTGGCCCCGATCTGGTTAAAGTCACATGAAGCAACTGATGGCCTCAATTTTCATTCACATAAAAAGGCTCAGCTTCCTAGTTCCGAAGTTCAGATGCTCACCGTAGTTTGCTCTTGCTGAAACAGGGTGAGTCCCTGTTCCACAGCATTAGATCACCATTTTGCAGACTCCCTTTGGACAGACCGACACAGCTGTGGCTGCGACACACCACAGGCAGCCTCTGGAATGAACAAGAAGACTGCTCTCACCTTCCCACTCAGCACCTCCCCAGTTGTGAATGAGATGGTAGGGCCCGAGCTCAGTTAGGTGTGGGAGGGGTGAGGAATAATAAGGTGAAACCCCAGACTAGTGTGGTACAGTCCCACCCCACTCTAATTCTTTCAGGGGGAAAGGCAGGAATCCAGTGAGCTTCTTTCTTTTCTTTGTACACTGCCCCAAACTTCCGTCTCTGGGCAGTTTACAGCAAAATAAAATGGATTAAAACAGAAATTAAAACCTTAAAACAATCATAACCATGAGTCTAGCTAAAAAGCTTCGCTGGGTAAATGTGTCTTTAAAGACCCTTTAATCACGTGGTGATTCCCTTGATTTAGCAGGGGGACAGTAACTGGCTCTCTCCAACCCCAGCACAGCATCCCTCCAGTGACTGTTGCTGGTGTCTCTCTCATGTTTATTTTTAGATTGTGTTCCCTTTGGGGACAGGGAACCATCTTACTGATTTATTATTTCTCTGTGTAAACTGCCCTGAGCCATTTTTGGAAGGGCGGTATAGAAATTAAACAAACAAACAAACAAATTGTCAGAGATGGGGAGGCTTTTATTTCAGCAGAGAGTGCATTCCAGAGTCTTGGGGCAGCAACAGAGAAGGCCTGTCCTGTGTGGCCACCAGACAGGCTGGTGGTGACAGTTGCAAATGAAACTCTCCGAATGATCTCAGTGAACTATGGGGTGCATAGTGAAGAGGATGTATACTTAGATACCCAGGGCTTTATAGGTTATAATCAGCAACTTGTATTTTGCCTGGAAACTTACTGACTGCCACTGTAGTTCTTTTAATATACGTAGGAATAATATGATCTCTCCGAGATGACCCGGAGAACAGCCTGGCTGCCGCATTCTGTACCAACTGCAGTTTCCAGGCTATGTACAAAGGCAACCCCACATAGAATGCATTGAAGTAGTCATGTCTGGAGGTTACCAGCATATGTAACTGGCATATATTCTTCTGGGAAAGTGTGATCCCATTCAGAACCAGAAAATCAAAATTGTCTCTTGAGTTCTGACCCCGCACAATAAGTAAAGTTGTGCCCTTGAGTCGGTATCGACTCCTGGCGACCACAGAGCCATGTGGTTTTCTTTGGTAGAATACAAGAGGGTTTTACCATTGCCTCCTCCTGTGCAGATGATGCCTTTCAGCACCATTCTACATCACTGCTGCCCAATATAGGTGTTTCCCATATTCTGGGAAACATACCAGCGGGGATTCGAACCAGCAACCTCTTGCTCGCTAAGCAAGTCATTTCCCCTCTGTGCCATTAGGTGATACCTCCATCTTATTTGGATTCAGTCTCAGTTTGTTATCCCTTACTTTCAAATCTATATAACCAGAATTGGGGGTAAGGGGAAGAAATGATAAAAATGATTCCAGCACACATATAATTTACAACACACAGGGGGAAACTCTCAGAGTCCAACGATGCAGTTGGGTCAGACCTGTCCCTCACTCCACCCTTTTCCTGAAGACAGCTGATATTGTATTCCTGCTTGTCTTATCTTCCTGCTTGTCTTGCTTGGCTTCTTTCTCTCACTTCACTTCAGAACTCTAATATTTTTCTCTTGTTCCCTTCTCTTCCTTCGGGACAGCTCTTCCCTCAGAATCCACACTACGGTAATCCCAAAAGTCCAAAAGGCCTGTTTGTTCTTGTGCTCCAACAGGGGGCTCTACTCATAGGGTTACAGTCACAATGGTTTCTTTCTGGGAAAGTGGTCCACCCTACGTCTGGCCTGTCATGCTTCCCACAGCAGCTAGGGGCTTGCTGTTCCATTTAAAGACAAGACAAGACAACAACAAGAACAACAACACTACACAAAAAAGAACAGAATATCCAGGAGATCGGGCTAGGCTAGAATCCTGAATTAACTGACAAGTTTGTTTTCTATGTGGAGGGAATGTCCCTCGTATGGAGGAGCCATCTGTCCCGTAAACCCTCACCGCCAATCTGAGATGTGGAGAGAAGGAAGTGGCAAACTGAGGATATGTCAAGAAGGAAAGAAAAATATGTCAAGAAGGAAAGAAAGGAAAGAGTCTGAAGGCAGATGATGCAGGAACCTCACTGAAGCTGAGCTCTCGGTGGGAACCTAAGTACTGAGTGCCGCCGGAACATTGAAAAGGTAAGATATAATACTCTGCTGTTATATGGTGCTTTTTAGGGCATTCAAAGCATTTCCCACATCCTTTCTTGCAGTAATCCTTAAAACAATCCTGAACGGGAGGCTGGTATTCTGACTACCATATTGTGGGTGGGGCCAAGGATGAGGGAGGGGCTTACTGAGGGCCATTAACTGAGCCCATAGCAGCAGTAAGATCTGAACCTCGGGCTTTCTGATTCAGTCTCTTAGACAGTGCACTGCACCACTGCTCTTATGGGTGCCCCTTCACTTCCTGAATGACAGGAATAAAAAGGTGCCAGGTACAAAAATAGGAGGATCACAGGCTTCTAGATCCTGCAAGACTCTGAGGCGCTTCACACGATTGATGTGAAGTGCCGGAGGGGGTTCTGCGGGGAGAGCAGGCTTAGCCCGGATCGGCCGCCCACATGACGGCTGGTTCCATCACAAAGCCGGTGGGGGCTACAGGGAGCGAGACAGCCTGGAGATTCCCCCGAGCCCGGGAGGCTGCTTGCAGACCCCACGGTCAGGGGTCTACTAGTGTGTGGCCGTGCGCCGCGGCAACAGATGAGCAAAACAGATGAGCTTAACGGAGTGCTCACTCCGTTATGAGGCAATTAGGCGGGCTAGCCGCCTTGGGAGCACCAGGCCCGCCTGCTTTCCAGGGACTGTGAGAATAGCTTCTCTGAGTCTTCCATTTGACCGTGGCTAGATCTCACTACTGAGATCTGGTGCTGGCAGTTATGAAACCTGATAGCCTGTCATCTCGGGCTTTCATGTAAACCCTAAAGAGATGTCCAATGGCTAACTAGACTTGAAAACAAATGGCTAGCTAGACTTGGTTTCCCCTTTTGAAAGTCACAGTAAAGAAGATTGATGGTTTGATGTATTGGTTACTGTCTGTAGGGAGCTTGTGAAAACTGGCTTTCTACCAGGCTGGTGGAACTGAGTTTCCCTTCACTAACTCTGGTGTGAGTGGTGTCCCCTGGTCTGCTTTGCTGCCTCTGTCATGACATCACTTTCTGGCTCCTACATCACAACCTGCAGGTTGCCATAGGAACAGCAATACACTTTTTTGCATCACCACTATTCAGTGGTCTATTTCTCAGCTGATGCTCAGTCAGTGAGGAGTTTGGGGCTTTGTCTCCTTTTCGCAGAGTTTTGCTTAGTGTCTCTTCTGAGATTTGATCTCAGCTTTTTTTTGTTGAGAACAGTAGCTGAAAATCATCTCTCGTCATGGCAGGTAGGAGATTGTGCCATTATATTAAAGGGTATTAGTAATTATTCGTTTTAGTTAAGGGTACTAGCAAAAGAAAAAAAAGAAAAGAAAAGAAAAGAAAAGAAAAGGTTGCACAAATATAAGCCTCAAAATTCTATTTGACCAATAACTTGAAACTTGGAGCTGTGTGATCTACCTGATAAGGTCTACAAATGTGCTGAATTTCAAAGATGTCTCATTAAAAGTGCCACACTACCACAGGTTGAAATGTGATTAAAAATTGACACTTTGGTCCTTTCCCCGCAATCTCATTTTTCAAAACCATTAAAATAAATTTCAATCAATACAACACAGGTGTAAAAACTGTGTAATGATGGAAAAGAACAAATCAGAAAAACTCAAAAATAAGCCAGAAATTGAGAGCCAATTGAGACTATACGGAGTCCAGTGTTAAGAAGAGTTTGTTGGTTATTGAGGATGCAGGTACAACCAAAAGCAAAATTCACAAAAGAACATCATTCCAAAATTTGATTTGCGTGGATGGAGGTCACAAACTGACCATCCCTTATTGACTTATTCAATAAATGGAAATCATATTTCAAAACACTTGTCTTGTTCTGTTACTCCTCTAGCTATCCTGATTTGATGGGTCAGCTTTTCAGATATTGCAATCTTCCAGACCCTACTGAACCAATTTTCAATTAATAGACCCCTTTGGAGGTTTCCAGTGTTTAGCTACCTCTGTCTTGGCTGGTGCTAGCAGCAGAGTTATTAGATATTGATGTGGCATATCTTTGTGAGTACTTTTGTAAATTGATAAAAGTGCTAACATTGGATCAGGCTGAAGATTGAGTTAGACTATTTCCCAGATTATATGAAAAAAATCTTGTCAATAGCCTTTCACGTATGGGCAACCCCACCATAAAGGAAGAAGAGTACCTCTGTTTTTCCATCCCTGCCAACAAAACAGGGAAGACGTTTAAGAGATATCCTGCATCTTGATTGCAGTAAGATGTCCTCTCTGTACAGGCTTGAATGTTGCCTCCCTTATCTGGGCAGATGTGGTGGTTCTAATCAGTTGCTTCAGCCCAATTGCTTCCCATTCAGTCTCTTCAAGAGAGGTTCCTAAATCAGTTCCCCATGTTGCTTTTAGCCCTCCCAAGGAACCAAAAGATTCGGAAATGAGGGTATTGTATATAAGTGTATGTATGTGTTTGTTTATTTCAGCCCAAGGCCAGCATAAATACAAAAAGAAAAAGAAACAACAGCAGCAGGAAAGACATAAAATACATAAAACATTAATACCTTCAGATCCCGTATACAAGTGAGGCAATCCCTCTTGTTTTGTTAGTTGGTGAAATACATAAGATTACATTGATAGATAGTCAAAGACCTAGTTGCCTCTCCTCTCTGTAGCAACTTGGATGCAAAGGGCCAGATTTGAAGTTTCTGCATCCAAGTAGCTCGGATGCCAATCAGAATTGTACCAGGTTTAGCCTCTGATGCTGGTTTACCTCTTTCAGTAATGTCCCTCAGTGGGTAAATCCTTTTTGTCTCCCACTTCAAATATTGTTGATATTTGCTTGGGTCTGCAAACAAAGGATGGTCTAAAATAGGGAAGAGTGGTGAAGTGGGTTGTGCAAATGTCATAGCTCAGGGAGGGACACCAGATTCTCAGTGTGGAGGCCAAGAAGGGGTTACTCAAACTTGCTAATTTAGCTTCAGTTTCCTGTTTAAATGTAAACCGCCCTGAGCTATTTTTGGAAGGGTGGTATAGAAATCTAATTTATTTAATTAATTTATATAATAATAATAATAATAATAATAATAATAATAATAATAATAATAATGGAGAGCTCAAATTATTTGAGCATCTGAGGAGACCTCTGTAGAAACCCATAGAATCACTTGATCATTTTGAATGATATGAATGAGTTGCTTCAAGTTGGAGGGCATCAAAATAAAGCTTATTTGGGACCCTGTATAGTAAACTTTTGTTTACTCTTGCTTTCTTATAATTAGTGGGGAAAGCTCAAAGTGCTCCCTGCCATCTTTTAAAGTATTTGGGATGAATCCAAATAGGTAATATTTGAAAAAAAGAAAAGAAATTTGGGCAGAACTACTAGTTTTTATGGTTGATATTCTCCCTAACCAGGAGAGATTCGGCTGAGCCTAATTTTTAATATCCTTTTTGATTTGTTAAAAAGAGAGAGTCTATGTTTATTTTCCTTAATGGCTTTAGATCCTTTAGATCCTTATCACTTCTGGATATCTGAAGCTTGAATATTGTAAGCTTATATTAGACATTTGCTGCTGAAGTTTCCTTTGTTCTTCTATACAAATGTGGATGAATATAAGTTCTGACTTCTGATAAAGTGTCTCTAGACCAGCTGTTTGTTTGTAAAGTGTTAATATTTCCTTGACTGCTAGTATTGCTTCCCATGGATTAGGTGAAAGTCATATGATGTCGTCTGCAAATAAATTGGTTGTATGTCTTTTTTTTACCACTGATTTGAAACCCCTGAATTTTTGTGTCATTTTTAATTGTCAGCTAGTACATCAACTGCAATGGCAAAGAGCACTAGGGGAAGGGGACAGCCCTGCTTCGTACCCAGAAATAGCTTGATTGGGTTTGAATCTAGCTATTTTTCGGTTGGGCATCAAACCTGTTTGGTCCTCAGAAATGTACTCAGTGATGAAAAGGGTGATCCTATTGGCCAAGATAGCAGTTAAACATTTCAAGCCCTGGTTCACTAATGCTATGGGGCGATATGATCCCAGGGAGGAATTGTCTTTGGCTTGCTGAGGTAGAACAACTATTCTAGATTGCTTCCAAGTCCCTGGGATCACAGCCCCCTGCGTTATGCTGTTGAAGGAGGGATGCAAATTCCAGCAAAAATTATGAAAAAGCCATCAAGCCCAGGTGCTATATGTCATCCCCCCCACCCACCCCAGCACCGTTAAATGCATTAATACAAGAATAATGTGACGTCCTGACACTTGCTTCTGTCCAAACAAACTAGACAGATTGTGTAAACCGCCTGGAGATGTGAATTGTGGTGGTAGATAAATGTGTAAAATAAAGAGACATGACATTAAAACAATTCTTCCTTTCCTTCTAGGGGCAGAGGAGGAAAAGCCTAGTGGGAGGAGGCCCATCACCTCCAGCAGCCTCATGGTGGCTCGGAAGCTGCTGCTGTCTCCCCTGCTGCGGGAGTGTGGGGCTGCTTCCGGGAAGGACACCCTTTTCTTTGATGGGCCAGCCCCTGTGGCTGGCCCATCAAAGAAAAGGGTGAAGCACCCCAAAACATCAAAGAGGCAGCCCCCCGCAGAAAGCAGCAGCAAGGGGAAGCCACCACAGGAGGGCAGACCATCAGCCCTCCTGGGCAAGGCCGGTCTGCGTCGGGCTAACAAGGCACCAGGTGGGGGTGTGCCTTCTGGGGAGAAACCCCTTCCCCACCTGGGGGAGGGGAGACTCCCCAGAAGGAGGCTGGAGGCTGCGGGGGATACAGCCAGGAGATTGCTGCACATCCCCAGGAGCAACCTGAGTCTGCACCTTGGGGAGGCTGGGCAGGGCGTCTCCCCGCTGGGGGGGAACCGTTTCTCGGGCTTGTCCCGAGAGACGGTTCTTCCCCAGATCCCTTCAGCTGGGAAGACGACCCTGACCCCAATGGGGAGACCCCCGCCAAAGCCCTTGCCATCATGGCAACATCCATCTGCTTGGCAGGGGCCCGAACCATTGCCAGCGCTGATGATCAAAGCGCTGGGGCCCCCCAAGGCAGACACAGAGCCTTGCTCCTGGGGACATCCCCCCTCAGTCTCCAGCTCTGTGGCCAAACCACCGCCACCACACTTCCCACCGAAGCCACGCCCTTGGGAAGAACCACCATCTCATCTTTCCCAAGGGCCGTGGCTTCAGGTGCGAGCCCTACGCAGACCGGCTGATGTGCCGGTGGCAACCCCTTGGCGGTGAGACAGCAGCAGTGGAAGGCCACCACCCAAAATACCATCGTCGGGGCTGCTGGAGGACCTCCGCTAGGTCTCGCCCATTCTGCCTTGCCATGATGGGAGAACTGGTTCTTCGCTGCCCTTGGGATGAATCACCATCTCAACTTTCCCAAGGGCCGTGGCTTCAGGTGCAAGCCTTACAGAGACCAGCTGATGTTCCGGTGGCAACATCTTGGCAGTGAGGCAGCAACAGTGGAAGGCCATTACCCCAAATACCATCATCTGGGCTGCTGAAGCACCTCCACTAGGTCTCATCAATTCTGCCTTGCCGTGATGGGAGAACTGGTTCTTCACTACCATGAACCAAAGTGAGGACCCTTGTCCACTCTGGATGGGACCTCTTCTGAGGAGCAGGATCGGGTACAGAACCTGGATGTACTGAAGACCTCAGAGGATCCAGGTGCAGTTAGACACTGGATATTATGGGCTACCCTGATGGGGGATGAGAGGATGGTGGAAGGAGTAGACTGGAGGCACAAAATATTCTCCACAGGTGGCCCTTGAGAATGTGGGCTGAGTGGGGAAGAAGGTTAGGCAGCAGGGGGAGGGGTGTGGATTGAAAGTAACCCCCCTTGGATGGTATCTAGGAGTGGGGAGTAGAAATCCATGCCGAAAGCAGTTCCAAGCAGCTTGAAAACATTCACAACAATTTAGAATATCTTTCTGAGTACTACTGTGAAGGGCTGATTTGTATGAAACTTCCGTGCCTAGAAAGGCTCTTGAACAAGCTGACAGTGCACCAGAAAGTGGGACTTCGTAACACTCAGGTATTTCTGTTTAAGTTCTCTTCAAGTAACTGGGATGCTACTAAGGATGTGCAAACCGGCTCAATCTCAAGCCAGTTTGATTTCGAGATCAGTTCGGCCTGGTTTAGCTTGAACCAACCCCCCCCATGCCAATTTAGGTCTAGTTACGGGGTGCTGCTTGCCAATGACATCGCTGAGGGCTTCTGCGGCCTTAGGGTGCAGCGGCCCCCTTCTGCAGCCACGGGGGGGGCGTGTCTCTAGAGGCTCCCCCGCTGGCCTCCCCCTGTCTCCCCATGGGCTGGTTCATGCCATTTGAGGGCAGGTTCAGCCCTTTTTGTGCGTTCGGCCCTGTAGTGCATTCAGCTAATGTGAGTGGCAGGATTCTTCATGCAACATTTGGTATCTGTAGGTCATTAGGAAGTATATTCAGAATTTCTTCCACACAAAAAAGAGAGTAAATTTTCACCAAGTATATTCTGGTGTAAAATGTTCTTCCCAAGGACGTGGGATGGCTGAATTTTATTCTCAGTATTGTTGCTGTTATTATTACAGATATCTTCTCAGAATATAGGCTGTTCCCAATAAGTTTGCTTTTTGTAATTGGCTGATGCCGATTTCTGTGGCCCCTATGGTGTTGAGGTGCTCTTCAAGGTGTTTTGGAATTGCACCTAGGGCGCCAATTACTACCGGGATTATTTTGGTCTTCTTCTGCCACAGCCTTTCAATTTCAATTTGTAGATCTTTGTATTTTGTGATTTTTTTCTATTTCTTTTTCTTCTATTTTTCTGTTACCTGGTATTGCTATGTCAATTATTCTAACTTGTTTTTCTTTCTTCTTGACTACAGTTATATCTGGTGAATTGTGTGGAAGATGTTTGTCTATTTGTAGTAGTAGTAGTAGTAGTAGTAGTTATTATTATGATTATTATTATTTACATTTTATAAATATATCTCCTTTAGTTGTAGATATTGGTGTCTAAGAAGCAGGAATAACACCATCACTGAATGGAATTGACAGGAAGGACTAAAGAAATTAGGAAATTAGGAAGCAGATTGGCAGCCTTTCTTTCCCCTTCCAGAACAGGTAAGAAAAACAATATATTTATACGAGAGAAACCATGAGTATCACACAGATAAAAAACTGGAAGCAGAGTTCTGCCACAAAGAGACTGTACTAAAGCACTTTCCCCCCATTTGAACTTCTTGTGACACTTGGGGGGTGGGTGGGTTGATTTTTCTCTGAAATCTGCTCAAAGCATCTTGCCACTTGCATGGGAAGTGGCTTTATACTACATTCGAAATCTTTGGTCCATCTAGCTCAGCAGTGTGTCTACTCAAACTGGTAGCAGCTCCATAGAATTTTAAACGGGGTCTTCCCCAGCCCTACCTGGAGATGCTGCCAGGCTTGGAATCTGGGACCTTCTGCATTCAAAGCAGATGCTCTGCCACTGAACTATGGCCATATTTCCATTCTGCACTGTTTCTCAGTGGACTCTGTAGCAAGAGTATAGATAGATAACAAAGAATGTTGTAGGAAGGCTTAAAGCTATAAGGCTTGGCACTATGCAAAACAAAACCTGCAAGTTAAGTAGAGGGAGTTCAGAGAATCAGTCCCTGATTAAATAGGATTTTCCCCCTTCCCCAAAATAATGAGGGACTTCGAACATCAAAGTTTTGACAGACTCTCAGCCTCCTAAGTTGCACAGCCTTTGGTGAAATAAATTGCTTTCAATCTTTTTCCAGTTTCTTCTAGATCTCCTAGAAAGGCTTGGATTGTGAATGGTGTTAGAAGTGAAGGACTTTGCACTGTCTCATGTCTCAATGACAGAGGGGGACAGATTAGTGAGTCAGAGGGCTAGAGAGGTCAAGACATTGGTCATCCCTTCTCTACTGCTCTGACACTATCCCTTTGCTCTGTAGATTGCTACTCTTAGGGACTAACTTCCTTCCTTTCTGCCTGCCACTTCCTCTTCCTCCTCTCTCTTTCCCTTTCTTCTCCCTTGCAACACTCACGCTCCTTTCTCCCTGCACCATGAGTGCAAAGATGCATCCATGTGCATCCAGCTAGCTAGCTAGATTAGAGATCCTATCTCTCCACTTTACTATCTAGAATGGAGTTCACTAATAAATACTCCTTATATTCATTTGAAACTATGAACTGGATCCAAGTTAATTTCCTCTCAGCAAACACACATGCCTGGGCAGACTCCACTGTGTCGTGCCTCTGTGCACTCTGCTATATTAGAAGGGTATCACTTACCAGAGAGAATTCCCAACAAATGGCAGGTTGGGGGGAGCATTCCTGTTCCTTTTGGGCCAAAAAGATTGTTTTATGTTTGCCTTTCAGAGAAGCTCTTGGACAGCCACAGGCTAGTCTTTCCTCTCTAGATCTGCTCAGCATCCTGAATACTTCCCTAGGGAAGAGCATGAAGAATGAAGGACAGCTGGGTTGCCTGGAAAACTGAGAGTCATCTTTGGAGCTTCGTTTCCATAGCAGCTCTGATTCAAGTGGGAAAGTCTTGAAACTGTCTCATGGACTGTGACAGAGGAAATACAACCTCCACTCTGTGTTGGGACATTCCTGTGCATATGGGAAAGACTTCAGCACTTTTTGTGCATCACAGAAGCTAGGCTTCAGGATCCAGACTAGGAGCCAAGATCAAAGGGTTCATCTCTTGGGTTGGTTATCTAAAAAATGTTGATCCATTTAATGTGGGATGTAAACAGTGAATTGGTTTCTATACATGTTTGTCTTTGGTTGTTGAATGTGTACCATTTACATTTTTCTTGGTAACCTGTTTTGCAACATTTAAGTATGTTGTGTATATATATCCTTTGAATGTTCTGAAGAGAAAATAAGACATTCAGCAGACTGAAAGGGTGGCAACTTGTGAATAAACCATCCTCTGGTTAAATTCATAATCCCGTCTTAGTACATTTTCTGTTTCTTAGAAACTGGACATGATGCAAGAGATACAGGATAAAAGCCTTGTTAGCCCATCCATATGTCATGTTCAACACTCATACAACAAGTGTACAGTGTTGACTCCTGCTTACTGAGCAAAGAAGCAGCGTTTAAAAGTGTTGATTTCCTTTATTTTACAGGAGGAGAGCAACCTCCAGCACAGTAGCACTCCAGTGTTTCTTGATAGTGTCTAATGTTTCTTTTAAGATTGTAAGCCCCTTTGGAGGCATGGCTCCATCTTATTTATTATTTCTCTATGTAAACCACTTTGGAAACTTTTGTTGAAAAGCAGCATATAAGTATTTGTTGTTGTTGTAGTAATGGGATGCAGGCACAGTCATTCACGTGTTATGTTTCACGTAGGTCAAGTACACTATATATCTATACTATGCATCTAAAGGGCCTGCATCCAGATTTAAAATGAACCCAGGTATAGTCATTTACACAGACACATGCACAAATGTACAGGCATCTTTGCAGTCATACACCATAATGTCTGGATCATGCTATTCATATGATTGAAATCAGGGGGAAACAAGGTAGGAGGCACCAGCAGGGATCATCAGCTAGTCTCCCACTCTGTCTGAGGGCATCTGCTAGCTTGCATCCAGTAGGTTCCAAGTTCCCTCTTGGCATCTCCAAGATAGGACTGAGAGAGACTCCTGCCTGCAACTCTGGAGAAGATGCTGCCGGTCTGTTTAGACAATATTGAACTAAAGGGACCAATGGTCTGACTCTACATATGGCAGCTTCCAGTTTTTCTGTCCTTCCAATGAACTGGGTACAGCCTGACTCATTCAGCAGTTTATTTTTCCTAACTTAAATTAAATACCCACAACATTTCTAAACTGTGGAGGAGCAGAAAAACCTAGACAGTACAGGTATTTATTTTCCCCACAACATGGATAACAGTTGTGTTTTCTGGGGTGTGTGGGGGCATGTAAATTAGTGGAGGCCAATAGAATTGGAGCCACCTAATGGTACAGCAGAGAAGTAACTTGTCTAGGGAGCAAGAGGCTGCTGGTTCGAACCCCCAGTGGTACGTTTCCCGGACTATGGAAAACACCTATATCAGGCAGCAGCAATATAGGAAGATGCTGAAAGGCATCATCGTATACTGAGCGGGATATGGCACTGGTAAACCTCTCCTGTATTCTACCAAAGACAACCACAAGGCTCTATGGTCTCCAGCAGTCGACACCAACTACACGGCACAACTTAATAGAATCAGACAGATGTTAACACCTTGCTCAAATGATACAGTATATGATAGATTATTTAATTTATTTATGTTTAATTGATAGTGTTATGTGACTGGCCTGGAGTCACCCAGTGAGTTTCATGGCGGAATGGGGATTTGAACTCGGGTCTCCCCTGTCCTAGTCCAACCACTGCACGACAATGGAATTCTATTATTAATGCAGTTTTTTATGTTTGAAATCTGTAAGATGATCTTTATCTGTCTACTTTGGTTTTGCCTGTCAAAGACCAAAATAAAGTTTGTTTGAATATAATTGGGATATTTATTTGTATGGATGGTTATTAGAATGAGATTTTTTCATTTTGACTGCATGCACTATTTTGAACAATAGTAATCATTACTAGTAATAGTAATAGTAGCAATAGTAAATGATTAGTAATCATTATATGTGGTATTAAATATATGAGAGTTTGGTTTTTGGTCTTTTAAAATTTTTTTGCTTTATTGTTGAGGGGAAACATTTCAGGTTTGTCTTGCAACCTGGCACAGCTGAAAAGTCAGTCCAGTTGCTGGGAAATGACACAGATCTGTCTTCCTCTTTTCTTCTGATTGGACAAGAATGTTTCAAATGTCTTTTCATTGTACCAGCCGTTATTGACATTTCTCTATACTGGTCAAAATAATATCAGTTGCTGACATGCCCCAATAGAGACATGAGACAAGGTAACTGGATTGTAAAATGGACCACAACATTATTGATACCATCATGAGATTTATTCTGCAAACTCCACCACCCTTTCAGTGCAGACACAACTTGGAAGGAGAGAGCTAGAATGAGATAACCTCACCTTCCTGTTGTTGGGCAACTCCACGTTGGTTTCAAGCAGCAAATCAGCAATCATTTCATTTCCTGCTCTTCACATCTAACCTTGTTATATGGTTGAAGAAGCTCAAAGCAGCACTGGCCCTAGAGATTTATGTATAGTTTTTTTTTCAAAATTATTTGATTCATATAATCAAAAGTGTCCCAGGGCAAAAAGTGTCCCTTCCAAAAGTGTCCCAGGGTAGTTTACACAAAAATAAAGAACTACATACCATTTAAAATTTTTTTAAAAAATCATTTAAAACAGATAAAAGTTAGCATTAAGACTAAAGGTCATTAAAACCCAGGCTAAAAAGATGGCTCTCCTGAAGGCCTACAAGGAAGATAATCTCTTCATATCTGCGGGGAGCGCATTCCACAGCCTAGGGGTGACAACAGAGAAGGCCCTATCCAAGATCACCACCAGATGAACAAGTGACACCTAAAGACAGATCCATTGTGACAATCTCTTTAACATTTGGATTGTTCTGGCCTGGCTTTTGTGCTTCCTTGAGTACCCATTTCACAATACAATGCTGGATGGCCTCTTCCTTCACAGAACAGTTCAGATCTGGGTATCAATTCACCCTGAGTCCAGGCATTAATTCCTGTCTTAACAAAATGAAGTCAAACACAGGCCTGAATTCCATATAATTCTGGGTTGGTATCTCTGGGTCTAATATTGGGGGAGGGGCATCCCCAACACGGGCTGCCTGCTTGTGTGCGGGGAGAGCAGGTCAAACCTGTTCTCCTCGCTACACTTGTTCTGGCGCTTTACACCGCTCGTGTGAAGTGCCTCCTAGGTGGAGAGTTCTGAAGCTGTAAAGTTATAAATTTGTGAGATTGTAGCAGCTGCAGGGACTATATTTCACAATAGTCATAGACTACGTGAGGAATTTAACAGCATAGCCATACCAATCTGATTACTATTAAATTTTAGGAGCTATTGGAATTATAAAAGTTTTAAAATTAATATTAAAAGGTATGCAAATTATGAAACTATAGAAATTTCATAACTTGCAGTACCTGTCTTTTAGTTATTTTTATTTTTATTTTAAAACTTTTATAATTCCTATAATACTACAGCTTTTTTCTGAGTAAACACACATAGGAATCAAGAGTCATACCAGCAGATATCCTAGGCAAGAATGTGGGCTCTCTCTTTTTCCTTCCTCCCAGCCTCTCAGCAAAACATAGAAGAACTTACTTGGAGGGGACCCCATTTATTTATCTGGGGCTTAATTCTAAATAAACATGTTTAGGATTGGGACCAAGGACCCCATACTAGGAAGTTCCAAAGAACAGCAGCAAGGAAACCCTAAAAACCTTTCGAAACACAGCACCAAGAAACCATTGTTCTGGTGTAGACTGCTCTTGAACATGGAGGTTCTATATCAGAACCACACTGCCTGTGGATGTGGAAACTTCACTTGAACATACTTAGTAAACAAAGCCTCCATATTCACAGGCAGTTTGGCTGTCATGTGGAACCTCTGTGCTGAAGGGCATTCTACACCAGAATAGTAGTTTCTTGGTGCCAAGTGGGAATTGTTTCTGGGATTTCATTGCCACACTTCTTTGAGGCTTTCTGGAAGTATCTGGCTGCCTGAGTGAGCACTTTGAAAGGGGTTGCTGGGCTACAGTACACTTGCCTTTTAAAGCAGCATTTTGTTAATGGAGCCTGCACACTTACGAGGGAGTAAGCTCCATTGAAGTAATTGGGACTTGTTTCCAGATAATGAGGCAAAAGCTAACCATCTTTGAAAAACGGTGTTGGGGGAAGAGTAATGAAAATATTTCTTTTTAAATGTGGATGAGAAACAATGTAAAACTCCTGTAACGTAAACCTACCACTATTACCACCACTCCACCCAGCACATGGATTGTCACCCAGCACACAGAATCTGACATTATCCACAGCATTCCACAGAGCATAAAATCTGTTAGTATATTTTTAAAAAGAATGCCAATAGTGCCTCTTCTGCTTTGTGAACAATACATCAAGGAAAATAGCCATTAAGCGGAAGCTTCTGGCTTAAAGGGGAGAAATGTACTCCCAAGGGCTGTGGAGGCCGCGGACTTCAGCCTGGAAGACCAGGAGTAAGAACGCCTCTGCCCACTCCTTTAAGGGTTGGAAACCTAAGAACTTGGGGACCATAAAACAGCATATGAGTGCCCATATATGGTTTTTAAAAGGCGCAGCTCTCAGGGCCTGTGGCGGAAGGTTTTTTCTCAAGAAGAGCCTGACTGGGTTACGTCTGGTTGGTAGTTAATGTATAGGCCTATTTCAGACATGAGAGGTTTCTACCTGACTGTTGTTTAAATGGGGTTGTTAGCTAATAATTATTTTAGATTCAGAGGCTGAAGCCTTTCCTCAGGAGGAGCCAGAGGGCAGCCTGTGTTAGGCTTATCAACAGGCCTTATATATTAACTATTTCAGGACTGGACAGCAAACATTGGATGTCAAGACCATCCTGAAGGGATCCAAAACACACAGAAGAACTATGAGAATTATGGGATATTTCTGGGAAGACAATTCTTAGTTTTAGATGCTGGCTGGTATTCAGATTAAGCTGCTAAACAGTACTACAATACTCAGGAAATATTCTAAACTAGCTGACCCAGGCGCAGAGCATCTGTGCCCCTAGTTCTCTCTTCCTCCCCCTTCATTTCAGGGCTCAGTTAGTTCTCCTCCCATCCCTTCAGCCAGTCTCCCTTGCTGCCCTTTCTGCCAGCAGCTCTCATCCTCCTCACGAGGCCAGGGGCCCTGTTTTCACTTCCTGCTCGGCCACTCACAGTGGCGCCGCCTTCTCCTCGACCTCCCTCCCCCTGCTGCCCTCTCTGCTGGCAGCTCTCATCCTCTTCACGAGGAGCTCGGCAGCCCATTTGCCACCTCTTGCAGCTCCCGGCAACTGCTCTCAAACTCTCGCGAGAGCTACCACACACGGGATTAGTCCACAGGTACACCTTAGAGAATTATATATATAGATGACTACCGAATTTCAATAGGACTTCCTCTAGTAAATTTAGTCAGACCGTCAGCTACTGAGTCTAAAGTGGTTGCTGTCAGTCAGGGGGATTAACTAGTTATTCATTAATGCCCATCTTAACTTCCATGCCACATAAGCTACTAACAGAGATCCGGTTGGTGGGGACTAGAGACAGGGACTTTTCAGTTGTGGCCCCTCAGCTTTGGAATGCCCTCCCTGTAGAGCTTCACCATGCTCCCTCCCTCAATGTGTTTTTTTTTTAAATCTAAAAACACACCTTTTAAAGCAGACTTTTAAATATCATTATTATTTTGTTATATCAGGTAGGTTCTTTAGCTTCTTTAGTTTCTTTAGCTTTTTATAATTTTCCGTTTTAATTTGAACCTAATAATTGTTTTTAATCTAACTTTTTAAAAAATTTAATTTTATTACTTGTATCTGTGTCTATCTTATTGTTATAAGCCGCCCTGAGCAGTATTGCACTGGAGGGGTGGGGTATAAATATTTTAAATAAAGAAATGATAAATAATAAACTGTAAAGACTTTGTACAGCCTCCTATATTACACTGGCTTTACAAATGAAGCTCCATGCAGCCATACTTTGCCTTGGTCTTTCAGCTGGACACTGGGCTGGGGAAGGATGCATCCAGGCAGACATTCAACAAGTGCAGCTTCCCTAGTCATTTCCTAGAGATGTCCCTGATCACTCAAAAAACATGCAATGGATGCAATGAGAATTTTCAGTTCTGGAATGTTGTCCAGGTTGATACCCATTCCTCACACTTCAGCTAAAACTGGTTACAGCGCTTGGAGCATTTCCAGAGGGGATATATATTGATGATATTCAAGAACAAAGCCAACTGAGGTGTCATGTCTGCTACAAATTGAAGGATATTAACAAACATTTAGCAACAAGGGTGGCAGCTAGCAAGAGAGATCCAGAATAATTTTTACAGAGTAGAAGATTGCTTGTATGTTCATCCATCTTATGGAAACAAGAGCTTTCAAAAATACACACATTTGGAAGAATTTCCCCCCACAAAGGCCATGATGTTGGATTGCTACTCCTCATTATCAAGACTTTCTTCAAGAACTGATGTGCAATTTATAGTAGTGAATTGAAGTTCCATTATACCCTTTATGATACAAATATTTCTTTTTCAGTGTAAACTGCTTTGAGAACTTTTTTTGTTGAAAAATGGTATATAAATATTTATAATAATCATTTTTATATAGGGCAATTGTTGGGACGGAGGGTTTATCTGAACTTGAGAGGGAATCTGTGGTGACACACAATCTCAAACCAATGCACCACAATACACTGCAGGATTTAAAATGAATGAATGAGTGTGTATGTGTGTGGTGTGTGTGTATGTATGTGTGGAGAGAAAGAGTATGTGTGTGAGAAAGAACACACACAGACACCATCTATATCTATATCATCATTAAAATATACATTAAATCTCATTTTTCTTGGCTTCTTCAAGGGGTCTTCTAATGAGGTCATCTGATGTCAGCTAGAGGACAATCCAGTCAGAAGAAGAATGTGCTAAGGAGCTGAATTAACAATGATGAACAATAAAACAATTGCAATTTCTCAATTGTTTGAACCATGTATTTTTCTGTGTAGAGTGGCCCCGATCTGGTTAAAGTCACATGAAGCAACTGATGGCCTCAATTTTCATTCACATAAAAAGGCTCAGCTTCCTAGTTCCGAAGTTCAGATGCTCACCGTAGTTTGCTCTTGCTGAAACAGGGTGAGTCCCTGTTCCACAGCATTAGATCACCATTTTGCAGACTCCCTTTGGACAGACCGACACAGCTGTGGCTGCGACACACCACAGGCAGCCTCTGGAATGAACAAGAAGACTGCTCTCACCTTCCCACTCAGCACCTCCCCAGTTGTGAATGAGATGGTAGGGCCCGAGCTCAGTTAGGTGTGGGAGGGGTGAGGAATAATAAGGTGAAACCCCAGACTAGTGTGGTACAGTCCCACCCCACTCTAATTCTTTCAGGGGGAAAGGCAGGAATCCAGTGAGCTTCTTTCTTTTCTTTGTACACTGCCCCAAACTTCCGTCTCTGGGCAGTTTACAGCAAAATAAAATGGATTAAAACAGAAATTAAAACCTTAAAACAATCATAACCATGAGTCTAGCTAAAAAGCTTCGCTGGGTAAATGTGTCTTTAAAGACCCTTTAATCACGTGGTGATTCCCTTGATTTAGCAGGGGGACAGTAACTGGCTCTCTCCAACCCCAGCACAGCATCCCTCCAGTGACTGTTGCTGGTGTCTCTCTCATGTTTATTTTTAGATTGTGTTCCCTTTGGGGACAGGGAACCATCTTACTGATTTATTATTTCTCTGTGTAAACTGCCCTGAGCCATTTTTGGAAGGGCGGTATAGAAATTAAACAAACAAACAAACAAATTGTCAGAGATGGGGAGGCTTTTATTTCAGCAGAGAGTGCATTCCAGAGTCTTGGGGCAGCAACAGAGAAGGCCTGTCCTGTGTGGCCACCAGACAGGCTGGTGGTGACAGTTGCAAATGAAACTCTCCGAATGATCTCAGTGAACTATGGGGTGCATAGTGAAGAGGATGTATACTTAGATACCCAGGGCTTTATAGGTTATAATCAGCAACTTGTATTTTGCCTGGAAACTTACTGACTGCCACTGTAGTTCTTTTAATATACGTAGGAATAATATGATCTCTCCGAGATGACCCGGAGAACAGCCTGGCTGCCGCATTCTGTACCAACTGCAGTTTCCAGGCTATGTACAAAGGCAACCCCACATAGAATGCATTGAAGTAGTCATGTCTGGAGGTTACCAGCATATGTAACTGGCATATATTCTTCTGGGAAAGTGTGATCCCATTCAGAACCAGAAAATCAAAATTGTCTCTTGAGTTCTGACCCCGCACAATAAGTAAAGTTGTGCCCTTGAGTCGGTATCGACTCCTGGCGACCACAGAGCCATGTGGTTTTCTTTGGTAGAATACAAGAGGGTTTTACCATTGCCTCCTCCTGTGCAGATGATGCCTTTCAGCACCATTCTACATCACTGCTGCCCAATATAGGTGTTTCCCATATTCGAATTCCCATATGGGGATTCGAACCAGCAACCTCTTGCTCGCTAAGCAAGTCATTTCCCCTCTGTGCCATTAGGTGATACCTCCATCTTATTTGGATTCAGTCTCAGTTTGTTATCCCTTACTTTCAAATCTATATAACCAGAATTGGGGGTAAGGGGAAGAAATGATAAAAATGATTCCAGCACACATATAATTTACAACACACAGGGGGAAACTCTCAGAGTCCAACGATGCAGTTGGGTCAGACCTGTCCCTCACTCCACCCTTTTCCTGAAGACAGCTGATATTGTATTCCTGCTTGTCTTATCTTCCTGCTTGTCTTGCTTGGCTTCTTTCTCTCACTTCACTTCAGAACTCTAATATTTTTCTCTTGTTCCCTTCTCTTCCTTCGGGACAGCTCTTCCCTCAGAATCCACACTACGGTAATCCCAAAAGTCCAAAAGGCCTGTTTGTTCTTGTGCTCCAACAGGGGGCTCTACTCATAGGGTTACAGTCACAATGGTTTCTTTCTGGGAAAGTGGTCCACCCTACGTCTGGCCTGTCATGCTTCCCACAGCAGCTAGGGGCTTGCTGTTCCATTTAAAGACAAGACAAGACAACAACAAGAACAACAACACTACACAAAAAAGAACAGAATATCCAGGAGATCGGGCTAGGCTAGAATCCTGAATTAACTGACAAGTTTGTTTTCTATGTGGAGGGAATGTCCCTCGTATGGAGGAGCCATCTGTCCCGTAAACCCTCACCGCCAATCTGAGATGTGGAGAGAAGGAAGTGGCAAACTGAGGATATGTCAAGAAGGAAAGAAAAATATGTCAAGAAGGAAAGAAAGGAAAGAGTCTGAAGGCAGATGATGCAGGAACCTCACTGAAGCTGAGCTCTCGGTGGGAACCTAAGTACTGAGTGCCGCCGGAACATTGAAAAGGTAAGATATAATACTCTGCTGTTATATGGTGCTTTTTAGGGCATTCAAAGCATTTCCCACATCCTTTCTTGCAGTAATCCTTAAAACAATCCTGAACGGGAGGCTGGTATTCTGACTACCATATTGTGGGTGGGGCCAAGGATGAGGGAGGGGCTTACTGAGGGCCATTAACTGAGCCCATAGCAGCAGTAAGATCTGAACCTCGGGCTTTCTGATTCAGTCTCTTAGACAGTGCACTGCACCACTGCTCTTATGGGTGCCCCTTCACTTCCTGAATGACAGGAATAAAAAGGTGCCAGGTACAAAAATAGGAGGATCACAGGCTTCTAGATCCTGCAAGACTCTGAGGCGCTTCACACGATTGATGTGAAGTGCCGGAGGGGGTTCTGCGGGGAGAGCAGGCTTAGCCCGGATCGGCCGCCCACATGACGGCTGGTTCCATCACAAAGCCGGTGGGGGCTACAGGGAGCGAGACAGCCTGGAGATTCCCCCGAGCCCGGGAGGCTGCTTGCAGACCCCACGGTCAGGGGTCTACTAGTGTGTGGCCGTGCGCCGCGGCAACAGATGAGCAAAACAGATGAGCTTAACGGAGTGCTCACTCCGTTATGAGGCAATTAGGCGGGCTAGCCGCCTTGGGAGCACCAGGCCCGCCTGCTTTCCAGGGACTGTGAGAATAGCTTCTCTGAGTCTTCCATTTGACCGTGGCTAGATCTCACTACTGAGATCTGGTGCTGGCAGTTATGAAACCTGATAGCCTGTCATCTCGGGCTTTCATGTAAACCCTAAAGAGATGTCCAATGGCTAACTAGACTTGAAAACAAATGGCTAGCTAGACTTGGTTTCCCCTTTTGAAAGTCACAGTAAAGAAGATTGATGGTTTGATGTATTGGTTACTGTCTGTAGGGAGCTTGTGAAAACTGGCTTTCTACCAGGCTGGTGGAACTGAGTTTCCCTTCACTAACTCTGGTGTGAGTGGTGTCCCCTGGTCTGCTTTGCTGCCTCTGTCATGACATCACTTTCTGGCTCCTACATCACAACCTGCAGGTTGCCATAGGAACAGCAATACACTTTTTTGCATCACCACTATTCAGTGGTCTATTTCTCAGCTGATGCTCAGTCAGTGAGGAGTTTGGGGCTTTGTCTCCTTTTCGCAGAGTTTTGCTTAGTGTCTCTTCTGAGATTTGATCTCAGCTTTTTTTTGTTGAGAACAGTAGCTGAAAATCATCTCTCGTCATGGCAGGTAGGAGATTGTGCCATTATATTAAAGGGTATTAGTAATTATTCGTTTTAGTTAAGGGTACTAGCAAAAGAAAAAAAAAGAAAAGAAAAGAAAAGAAAAGAAAAGAAAAGGTTGCACAAATATAAGCCTCAAAATTCTATTTGACCAATAACTTGAAACTTGGAGCTGTGTGATCTACCTGATAAGGTCTACAAATGTGCTGAATTTCAAAGATGTCTCATTAAAAGTGCCACACTACCACAGGTTGAAATGTGGTTAAAAATTGACACTTTGGTCCTTTCCCCGCAATCTCATTTTTCAAAACCATTAAAATAAATTTCAATCAATACAACACAGGTGTAAAAACTGTGTAATGATGGAAAAGAACAAATCAGAAAAACTCAAAAATAAGCCAGAAATTGAGAGCCAATTGAGACTATACGGAGTCCAGTGTTAAGAAGAGTTTGTTGGTTATTGAGGATGCAGGTACAACCAAAAGCAAAATTCACAAAAGAACATCATTCCAAAATTTGATTTGCGTGGATGGAGGTCACAAACTGACCATCCCTTATTGACTTATTCAATAAATGGAAATCATATTTCAAAACACTTGTCTTGTTCTGTTACTCCTCTAGCTATCCTGATTTGATGGGTCAGCTTTTCAGATATTGCAATCTTCCAGACCCTACTGAACCAATTTTCAATTAATAGACCCCTTTGGAGGTTTCCAGTGTTTAGCTACCTCTGTCTTGGCTGGTGCTAGCAGCAGAGTTATTAGATATTGATGTGGCATATCTTTGTGAGTACTTTTGTAAATTGATAAAAGTGCTAACATTGGATCAGGCTGAAGATTGAGTTAGACTATTTCCCAGATTATATGAAAAAAATCTTGTCAATAGCCTTTCACGTATGGGCAACCCCACCATAAAGGAAGAAGAGTACCTCTGTTTTTCCATCCCTGCCAACAAAACAGGGAAGACGTTTAAGAGATATCCTGCATCTTGATTGCAGTAAGATGTCCTCTCTGTACAGGCTTGAATGTTGCCTCCCTTATCTGGGCAGATGTGGTGGTTCTAATCAGTTGCTTCAGCCCAATTGCTTCCCATTCAGTCTCTTCAAGAGAGGTTCCTAAATCAGTTCCCCATGTTGCTTTTAGCCCTCCCAAGGAACCAAAAGATTCGGAAATGAGGGTATTGTATATAAGTGTATGTATGTGTTTGTTTATTTCAGCCCAAGGCCAGCATAAATACAAAAAGAAAAAGAAACAACAGCAGCAGGAAAGACATAAAATACATAAAACATTAATACCTTCAGATCCCGTATACAAGTGAGGCAATCCCTCTTGTTTTGTTAGTTGGTGAAATACATAAGATTACATTGATAGATAGTCAAAGACCTAGTTGCCTCTCCTCTCTGTAGCAACTTGGATGCAAAGGGCCAGATTTGAAGTTTCTGCATCCAAGTAGCTCGGATGCCAATCAGAATTGTACCAGGTTTAGCCTCTGATGCTGGTTTACCTCTTTCAGTAATGTCCCTCAGTGGGTAAATCCTTTTTGTCTCCCACTTCAAATATTGTTGATATTTGCTTGGGTCTGCAAACAAAGGATGGTCTAAAATAGGGAAGAGTGGTGAAGTGGGTTGTGCAAATGTCATAGCTCAGGGAGGGACACCAGATTCTCAGTGTGGAGGCCAAGAAGGGGTTACTCAAACTTGCTAATTTAGCTTCAGTTTCCTGTTTAAATGTAAACCGCCCTGAGCTATTTTTGGAAGGGTGGTATAGAAATCTAATTTATTTAATTAATTTATATAATAATAATAATAATAATAATAATAATAATAATAATAATAATAATAATGGAGAGCTCAAATTATTTGAGCATCTGAGGAGACCTCTGTAGAAACCCATAGAATCACTTGATCATTTTGAATGATATGAATGAGTTGCTTCAAGTTGGAGGGCATCAAAATAAAGCTTATTTGGGACCCTGTATAGTAAACTTTTGTTTACTCTTGCTTTCTTATAATTAGTGGGGAAAGCTCAAAGTGCTCCCTGCCATCTTTTAAAGTATTTGGGATGAATCCAAATAGGTAATATTTGAAAAAAAGAAAAGAAATTTGGGCAGAACTACTAGTTTTTATGGTTGATATTCTCCCTAACCAGGAGAGATTCGGCTGAGCCTAATTTTTAATATCCTTTTTGATTTGTTAAAAAGAGAGAGTCTATGTTTATTTTCCTTAATGGCTTTAGATCCTTTAGATCCTTATCACTTCTGGATATCTGAAGCTTGAATATTGTAAGCTTATATTAGACATTTGCTGCTGAAGTTTCCTTTGTTCTTCTATACAAATGTGGATGAATATAAGTTCTGACTTCTGATAAAGTGTCTCTAGACCAGCTGTTTGTTTGTAAAGTGTTAATATTTCCTTGACTGCTAGTATTGCTTCCCATGGATTAGGTGAAAGTCATATGATGTCGTCTGCAAATAAATTGGTTGTATGTCTTTTTTTTACCACTGATTTGAAACCCCTGAATTTTTGTGTCATTTTTAATTGTCAGCTAGTACATCAACTGCAATGGCAAAGAGCACTAGGGGAAGGGGACAGCCCTGCTTCGTACCCAGAAATAGCTTGATTGGGTTTGAATCTAGCTATTTTTCGGTTGGGCATCAAACCTGTTTGGTCCTCAGAAATGTACTCAGTGATGAAAAGGGTGATCCTATTGGCCAAGATAGCAGTTAAACATTTCAAGCCCTGGTTCACTAATGCTATGGGGCGATATGATCCCAGGGAGGAATTGTCTTTGGCTTGCTGAGGTAGAACAACTATTCTAGATTGCTTCCAAGTCCCTGGGATCACAGCCCCCTGCGTTATGCTGTTGAAGGAGGGATGCAAATTCCAGCAAAAATTATGAAAAAGCCATCAAGCCCAGGTGCTATATGTCATCCCCCCCACCCACCCCAGCACCGTTAAATGCATTAATACAAGAATAATGTGACGTCCTGACACTTGCTTCTGTCCAAACAAACTAGACAGATTGTGTAAACCGCCTGGAGATGTGAATTGTGGTGGTAGATAAATGTGTAAAATAAAGAGACATGACATTAAAACAATTCTTCCTTTCCTTCTAGGGGCAGAGGAGGAAAAGCCTAGTGGGAGGAGGCCCATCACCTCCAGCAGCCTCATGGTGGCTCGGAAGCTGCTGCTGTCTCCCCTGCTGCGGGAGTGTGGGGCTGCTTCCGGGAAGGACACCCTTTTCTTTGATGGGCCAGCCCCTGTGGCTGGCCCATCAAAGAAAAGGGTGAAGCACCCCAAAACATCAAAGAGGCAGCCCCCCGCAGAAAGCAGCAGCAAGGGGAAGCCACCACAGGAGGGCAGACCATCAGCCCTCCTGGGCAAGGCCGGTCTGCGTCGGGCTAACAAGGCACCAGGTGGGGGTGTGCCTTCTGGGGAGAAACCCCTTCCCCACCTGGGGGAGGGGAGACTCCCCAGAAGGAGGCTGGAGGCTGCGGGGGATACAGCCAGGAGATTGCTGCACATCCCCAGGAGCAACCTGAGTCTGCACCTTGGGGAGGCTGGGCAGGGCGTCTCCCCGCTGGGGGGGAACCGTTTCTCGGGCTTGTCCCGAGAGACGGTTCTTCCCCAGATCCCTTCAGCTGGGAAGACGACCCTGACCCCAATGGGGAGACCCCCGCCAAAGCCCTTGCCATCATGGCAACATCCATCTGCTTGGCAGGGGCCCGAACCATTGCCAGCGCTGATGATCAAAGCGCTGGGGCCCCCCAAGGCAGACACAGAGCCTTGCTCCTGGGGACATCCCCCCTCAGTCTCCAGCTCTGTGGCCAAACCACCGCCACCACACTTCCCACCGAAGCCACGCCCTTGGGAAGAACCACCATCTCATCTTTCCCAAGGGCCGTGGCTTCAGGTGCGAGCCCTACGCAGACCGGCTGATGTGCCGGTGGCAACCCCTTGGCGGTGAGACAGCAGCAGTGGAAGGCCACCACCCAAAATACCATCGTCGGGGCTGCTGGAGGACCTCCGCTAGGTCTCGCCCATTCTGCCTTGCCATGATGGGAGAACTGGTTCTTCGCTGCCCTTGGGATGAATCACCATCTCAACTTTCCCAAGGGCCGTGGCTTCAGGTGCAAGCCTTACAGAGACCAGCTGATGTTCCGGTGGCAACATCTTGGCAGTGAGGCAGCAACAGTGGAAGGCCATTACCCCAAATACCATCATCTGGGCTGCTGAAGCACCTCCACTAGGTCTCATCAATTCTGCCTTGCCGTGATGGGAGAACTGGTTCTTCACTACCATGAACCAAAGTGAGGACCCTTGTCCACTCTGGATGGGACCTCTTCTGAGGAGCAGGATCGGGTACAGAACCTGGATGTACTGAAGACCTCAGAGGATCCAGGTGCAGTTAGACACTGGATATTATGGGCTACCCTGATGGGGGATGAGAGGATGGTGGAAGGAGTAGACTGGAGGCACAAAATATTCTCCACAGGTGGCCCTTGAGAATGTGGGCTGAGTGGGGAAGAAGGTTAGGCAGCAGGGGGAGGGGTGTGGATTGAAAGTAACCCCCCTTGGATGGTATCTAGGAGTGGGGAGTAGAAATCCATGCCGAAAGCAGTTCCAAGCAGCTTGAAAACATTCACAACAATTTAGAATATCTTTCTGAGTACTACTGTGAAGGGCTGATTTGTATGAAACTTCCGTGCCTAGAAAGGCTCTTGAACAAGCTGACAGTGCACCAGAAAGTGGGACTTCGTAACACTCAGGTATTTCTGTTTAAGTTCTCTTCAAGTAACTGGGATGCTACTAAGGATGTGCAAACCGGCTCAATCTCAAGCCAGTTTGATTTCGAGATCAGTTCGGCCTGGTTTAGCTTGAACCAACCCCCCCCATGCCAATTTAGGTCTAGTTACGGGGTGCTGCTTGCCAATGACATCGCTGAGGGCTTCTGCGGCCTTAGGGTGCAGCGGCCCCCTTCTGCAGCCACGGGGGGGGCGTGTCTCTAGAGGCTCCCCCGCTGGCCTCCCCCTGTCTCCCCATGGGCTGGTTCATGCCATTTGAGGGCAGGTTCAGCCCTTTTTGTGCGTTCGGCCCTGTAGTGCATTCAGCTAATGTGAGTGGCAGGATTCTTCATGCAACATTTGGTATCTGTAGGTCATTAGGAAGTATATTCAGAATTTCTTCCACACAAAAAAGAGAGTAAATTTTCACCAAGTATATTCTGGTGTAAAATGTTCTTCCCAAGGACGTGGGATGGCTGAATTTTATTCTCAGTATTGTTGCTGTTATTATTACAGATATCTTCTCAGAATATAGGCTGTTCCCAATAAGTTTGCTTTTTGTAATTGGCTGATGCCGATTTCTGTGGCCCCTATGGTGTTGAGGTGCTCTTCAAGGTGTTTTGGAATTGCACCTAGGGCGCCAATTACTACCGGGATTATTTTGGTCTTCTTCTGCCACAGCCTTTCAATTTCAATTTGTAGATCTTTGTATTTTGTGATTTTTTTCTATTTCTTTTTCTTCTATTTTTCTGTTACCTGGTATTGCTATGTCAATTATTCTAACTTGTTTTTCTTTCTTCTTGACTACAGTTATATCTGGTGAATTGTGTGGAAGATGTTTGTCTATTTGTAGTAGTAGTAGTAGTAGTAGTAGTTATTATTATGATTATTATTATTTACATTTTATAAATATATCTCCTTTAGTTGTAGATATTGGTGTCTAAGAAGCAGGAATAACACCATCACTGAATGGAATTGACAGGAAGGACTAAAGAAATTAGGAAATTAGGAAGCAGATTGGCAGCCTTTCTTTCCCCTTCCAGAACAGGTAAGAAAAACAATATATTTATACGAGAGAAACCATGAGTATCACACAGATAAAAAACTGGAAGCAGAGTTCTGCCACAAAGAGACTGTACTAAAGCACTTTCCCCCCATTTGAACTTCTTGTGACACTTGGGGGGTGGGTGGGTTGATTTTTCTCTGAAATCTGCTCAAAGCATCTTGCCACTTGCATGGGAAGTGGCTTTATACTACATTCGAAATCTTTGGTCCATCTAGCTCAGCAGTGTGTCTACTCAAACTGGTAGCAGCTCCATAGAATTTTAAACGGGGTCTTCCCCAGCCCTACCTGGAGATGCTGCCAGGCTTGGAATCTGGGACCTTCTGCATTCAAAGCAGATGCTCTGCCACTGAACTATGGCCATATTTCCATTCTGCACTGTTTCTCAGTGGACTCTGTAGCAAGAGTATAGATAGATAACAAAGAATGTTGTAGGAAGGCTTAAAGCTATAAGGCTTGGCACTATGCAAAACAAAACCTGCAAGTTAAGTAGAGGGAGTTCAGAGAATCAGTCCCTGATTAAATAGGATTTTCCCCCTTCCCCAAAATAATGAGGGACTTCGAACATCAAAGTTTTGACAGACTCTCAGCCTCCTAAGTTGCACAGCCTTTGGTGAAATAAATTGCTTTCAATCTTTTTCCAGTTTCTTCTAGATCTCCTAGAAAGGCTTGGATTGTGAATGGTGTTAGAAGTGAAGGACTTTGCACTGTCTCATGTCTCAATGACAGAGGGGGACAGATTAGTGAGTCAGAGGGCTAGAGAGGTCAAGACATTGGTCATCCCTTCTCTACTGCTCTGACACTATCCCTTTGCTCTGTAGATTGCTACTCTTAGGGACTAACTTCCTTCCTTTCTGCCTGCCACTTCCTCTTCCTCCTCTCTCTTTCCCTTTCTTCTCCCTTGCAACACTCACGCTCCTTTCTCCCTGCACCATGAGTGCAAAGATGCATCCATGTGCATCCAGCTAGCTAGCTAGATTAGAGATCCTATCTCTCCACTTTACTATCTAGAATGGAGTTCACTAATAAATACTCCTTATATTCATTTGAAACTATGAACTGGATCCAAGTTAATTTCCTCTCAGCAAACACACATGCCTGGGCAGACTCCACTGTGTCGTGCCTCTGTGCACTCTGCTATATTAGAAGGGTATCACTTACCAGAGAGAATTCCCAACAAATGGCAGGTTGGGGGGAGCATTCCTGTTCCTTTTGGGCCAAAAAGATTGTTTTATGTTTGCCTTTCAGAGAAGCTCTTGGACAGCCACAGGCTAGTCTTTCCTCTCTAGATCTGCTCAGCATCCTGAATACTTCCCTAGGGAAGAGCATGAAGAATGAAGGACAGCTGGGTTGCCTGGAAAACTGAGAGTCATCTTTGGAGCTTCGTTTCCATAGCAGCTCTGATTCAAGTGGGAAAGTCTTGAAACTGTCTCATGGACTGTGACAGAGGAAATACAACCTCCACTCTGTGTTGGGACATTCCTGTGCATATGGGAAAGACTTCAGCACTTTTTGTGCATCACAGAAGCTAGGCTTCAGGATCCAGACTAGGAGCCAAGATCAAAGGGTTCATCTCTTGGGTTGGTTATCTAAAAAATGTTGATCCATTTAATGTGGGATGTAAACAGTGAATTGGTTTCTATACATGTTTGTCTTTGGTTGTTGAATGTGTACCATTTACATTTTTCTTGGTAACCTGTTTTGCAACATTTAAGTATGTTGTGTATATATATCCTTTGAATGTTCTGAAGAGAAAATAAGACATTCAGCAGACTGAAAGGGTGGCAACTTGTGAATAAACCATCCTCTGGTTAAATTCATAATCCCGTCTTAGTACATTTTCTGTTTCTTAGAAACTGGACATGATGCAAGAGATACAGGATAAAAGCCTTGTTAGCCCATCCATATGTCATGTTCAACACTCATACAACAAGTGTACAGTGTTGACTCCTGCTTACTGAGCAAAGAAGCAGCGTTTAAAAGTGTTGATTTCCTTTATTTTACAGGAGGAGAGCAACCTCCAGCACAGTAGCACTCCAGTGTTTCTTGATAGTGTCTAATGTTTCTTTTAAGATTGTAAGCCCCTTTGGAGGCATGGCTCCATCTTATTTATTATTTCTCTATGTAAACCACTTTGGAAACTTTTGTTGAAAAGCAGCATATAAGTATTTGTTGTTGTTGTAGTAATGGGATGCAGGCACAGTCATTCACGTGTTATGTTTCACGTAGGTCAAGTACACTATATATCTATACTATGCATCTAAAGGGCCTGCATCCAGATTTAAAATGAACCCAGGTATAGTCATTTACACAGACACATGCACAAATGTACAGGCATCTTTGCAGTCATACACCATAATGTCTGGATCATGCTATTCATATGATTGAAATCAGGGGGAAACAAGGTAGGAGGCACCAGCAGGGATCATCAGCTAGTCTCCCACTCTGTCTGAGGGCATCTGCTAGCTTGCATCCAGTAGGTTCCAAGTTCCCTCTTGGCATCTCCAAGATAGGACTGAGAGAGACTCCTGCCTGCAACTCTGGAGAAGATGCTGCCGGTCTGTTTAGACAATATTGAACTAAAGGGACCAATGGTCTGACTCTACATATGGCAGCTTCCAGTTTTTCTGTCCTTCCAATGAACTGGGTACAGCCTGACTCATTCAGCAGTTTATTTTTCCTAACTTAAATTAAATACCCACAACATTTCTAAACTGTGGAGGAGCAGAAAAACCTAGACAGTACAGGTATTTATTTTCCCCACAACATGGATAACAGTTGTGTTTTCTGGGGTGTGTGGGGGCATGTAAATTAGTGGAGGCCAATAGAATTGGAGCCACCTAATGGTACAGCAGAGAAGTAACTTGTCTAGGGAGCAAGAGGCTGCTGGTTCGAACCCCCAGTGGTACGTTTCCCGGACTATGGAAAACACCTATATCAGGCAGCAGCAATATAGGAAGATGCTGAAAGGCATCATCGTATACTGAGCGGGATATGGCACTGGTAAACCTCTCCTGTATTCTACCAAAGACAACCACAAGGCTCTATGGTCTCCAGCAGTCGACACCAACTACACGGCACAACTTAATAGAATCAGACAGATGTTAACACCTTGCTCAAATGATACAGTATATGATAGATTATTTAATTTATTTATGTTTAATTGATAGTGTTATGTGACTGGCCTGGAGTCACCCAGTGAGTTTCATGGCGGAATGGGGATTTGAACTCGGGTCTCCCCTGTCCTAGTCCAACCACTGCACGACAATGGAATTCTATTATTAATGCAGTTTTTTATGTTTGAAATCTGTAAGATGATCTTTATCTGTCTACTTTGGTTTTGCCTGTCAAAGACCAAAATAAAGTTTGTTTGAATATAATTGGGATATTTATTTGTATGGATGGTTATTAGAATGAGATTTTTTCATTTTGACTGCATGCACTATTTTGAACAATAGTAATCATTACTAGTAATAGTAATAGTAGCAATAGTAAATGATTAGTAATCATTATATGTGGTATTAAATATATGAGAGTTTGGTTTTTGGTCTTTTAAAATTTTTTTGCTTTATTGTTGAGGGGAAACATTTCAGGTTTGTCTTGCAACCTGGCACAGCTGAAAAGTCAGTCCAGTTGCTGGGAAATGACACAGATCTGTCTTCCTCTTTTCTTCTGATTGGACAAGAATGTTTCAAATGTCTTTTCATTGTACCAGCCGTTATTGACATTTCTCTATACTGGTCAAAATAATATCAGTTGCTGACATGCCCCAATAGAGACATGAGACAAGGTAACTGGATTGTAAAATGGACCACAACATTATTGATACCATCATGAGATTTATTCTGCAAACTCCACCACCCTTTCAGTGCAGACACAACTTGGAAGGAGAGAGCTAGAATGAGATAACCTCACCTTCCTGTTGTTGGGCAACTCCACGTTGGTTTCAAGCAGCAAATCAGCAATCATTTCATTTCCTGCTCTTCACATCTAACCTTGTTATATGGTTGAAGAAGCTCAAAGCAGCACTGGCCCTAGAGATTTATGTATAGTTTTTTTTTCAAAATTATTTGATTCATATAATCAAAAGTGTCCCAGGGCAAAAAGTGTCCCTTCCAAAAGTGTCCCAGGGTAGTTTACACAAAAATAAAGAACTACATACCATTTAAAATTTTTTTAAAAAATCATTTAAAACAGATAAAAGTTAGCATTAAGACTAAAGGTCATTAAAACCCAGGCTAAAAAGATGGCTCTCCTGAAGGCCTACAAGGAAGATAATCTCTTCATATCTGCGGGGAGCGCATTCCACAGCCTAGGGGTGACAACAGAGAAGGCCCTATCCAAGATCACCACCAGATGAACAAGTGACACCTAAAGACAGATCCATTGTGACAATCTCTTTAACATTTGGATTGTTCTGGCCTGGCTTTTGTGCTTCCTTGAGTACCCATTTCACAATACAATGCTGGATGGCCTCTTCCTTCACAGAACAGTTCAGATCTGGGTATCAATTCACCCTGAGTCCAGGCATTAATTCCTGTCTTAACAAAATGAAGTCAAACACAGGCCTGAATTCCATATAATTCTGGGTTGGTATCTCTGGGTCTAATATTGGGGGAGGGGCATCCCCAACACGGGCTGCCTGCTTGTGTGCGGGGAGAGCAGGTCAAACCTGTTCTCCTCGCTACACTTGTTCTGGCGCTTTACACCGCTCGTGTGAAGTGCCTCCTAGGTGGAGAGTTCTGAAGCTGTAAAGTTATAAATTTGTGAGATTGTAGCAGCTGCAGGGACTATATTTCACAATAGTCATAGACTACGTGAGGAATTTAACAGCATAGCCATACCAATCTGATTACTATTAAATTTTAGGAGCTATTGGAATTATAAAAGTTTTAAAATTAATATTAAAAGGTATGCAAATTATGAAACTATAGAAATTTCATAACTTGCAGTACCTGTCTTTTAGTTATTTTTATTTTTATTTTAAAACTTTTATAATTCCTATAATACTACAGCTTTTTTCTGAGTAAACACACATAGGAATCAAGAGTCATACCAGCAGATATCCTAGGCAAGAATGTGGGCTCTCTCTTTTTCCTTCCTCCCAGCCTCTCAGCAAAACATAGAAGAACTTACTTGGAGGGGACCCCATTTATTTATCTGGGGCTTAATTCTAAATAAACATGTTTAGGATTGGGACCAAGGACCCCATACTAGGAAGTTCCAAAGAACAGCAGCAAGGAAACCCTAAAAACCTTTCGAAACACAGCACCAAGAAACCATTGTTCTGGTGTAGACTGCTCTTGAACATGGAGGTTCTATATCAGAACCACACTGCCTGTGGATGTGGAAACTTCACTTGAACATACTTAGTAAACAAAGCCTCCATATTCACAGGCAGTTTGGCTGTCATGTGGAACCTCTGTGCTGAAGGGCATTCTACACCAGAATAGTAGTTTCTTGGTGCCAAGTGGGAATTGTTTCTGGGATTTCATTGCCACACTTCTTTGAGGCTTTCTGGAAGTATCTGGCTGCCTGAGTGAGCACTTTGAAAGGGGTTGCTGGGCTACAGTACACTTGCCTTTTAAAGCAGCATTTTGTTAATGGAGCCTGCACACTTACGAGGGAGTAAGCTCCATTGAAGTAATTGGGACTTGTTTCCAGATAATGAGGCAAAAGCTAACCATCTTTGAAAAACGGTGTTGGGGGAAGAGTAATGAAAATATTTCTTTTTAAATGTGGATGAGAAACAATGTAAAACTCCTGTAACGTAAACCTACCACTATTACCACCACTCCACCCAGCACATGGATTGTCACCCAGCACACAGAATCTGACATTATCCACAGCATTCCACAGAGCATAAAATCTGTTAGTATATTTTTAAAAAGAATGCCAATAGTGCCTCTTCTGCTTTGTGAACAATACATCAAGGAAAATAGCCATTAAGCGGAAGCTTCTGGCTTAAAGGGGAGAAATGTACTCCCAAGGGCTGTGGAGGCCGCGGACTTCAGCCTGGAAGACCAGGAGTAAGAACGCCTCTGCCCACTCCTTTAAGGGTTGGAAACCTAAGAACTTGGGGACCATAAAACAGCATATGAGTGCCCATATATGGTTTTTAAAAGGCGCAGCTCTCAGGGCCTGTGGCGGAAGGTTTTTTCTCAAGAAGAGCCTGACTGGGTTACGTCTGGTTGGTAGTTAATGTATAGGCCTATTTCAGACATGAGAGGTTTCTACCTGACTGTTGTTTAAATGGGGTTGTTAGCTAATAATTATTTTAGATTCAGAGGCTGAAGCCTTTCCTCAGGAGGAGCCAGAGGGCAGCCTGTGTTAGGCTTATCAACAGGCCTTATATATTAACTATTTCAGGACTGGACAGCAAACATTGGATGTCAAGACCATCCTGAAGGGATCCAAAACACACAGAAGAACTATGAGAATTATGGGATATTTCTGGGAAGACAATTCTTAGTTTTAGATGCTGGCTGGTATTCAGATTAAGCTGCTAAACAGTACTACAATACTCAGGAAATATTCTAAACTAGCTGACCCAGGCGCAGAGCATCTGTGCCCCTAGTTCTCTCTTCCTCCCCCTTCATTTCAGGGCTCAGTTAGTTCTCCTCCCATCCCTTCAGCCAGTCTCCCTTGCTGCCCTTTCTGCCAGCAGCTCTCATCCTCCTCACGAGGCCAGGGGCCCTGTTTTCACTTCCTGCTCGGCCACTCACAGTGGCGCCGCCTTCTCCTCGACCTCCCTCCCCCTGCTGCCCTCTCTGCTGGCAGCTCTCATCCTCTTCACGAGGAGCTCGGCAGCCCATTTGCCACCTCTTGCAGCTCCCGGCAACTGCTCTCAAACTCTCGCGAGAGCTACCACACACGGGATTAGTCCACAGGTACACCTTAGAGAATTATATATATAGATGACTACCGAATTTCAATAGGACTTCCTCTAGTAAATTTAGTCAGACCGTCAGCTACTGAGTCTAAAGTGGTTGCTGTCAGTCAGGGGGATTAACTAGTTATTCATTAATGCCCATCTTAACTTCCATGCCACATAAGCTACTAACAGAGATCCGGTTGGTGGGGACTAGAGACAGGGACTTTTCAGTTGTGGCCCCTCAGCTTTGGAATGCCCTCCCTGTAGAGCTTCACCATGCTCCCTCCCTCAATGTGTTTTTTTTTTAAATCTAAAAACACACCTTTTAAAGCAGACTTTTAAATATCATTATTATTTTGTTATATCAGGTAGGTTCTTTAGCTTCTTTAGTTTCTTTAGCTTTTTATAATTTTCCGTTTTAATTTGAACCTAATAATTGTTTTTAATCTAACTTTTTAAAAAATTTAATTTTATTACTTGTATCTGTGTCTATCTTATTGTTATAAGCCGCCCTGAGCAGTATTGCACTGGAGGGGTGGGGTATAAATATTTTAAATAAAGAAATGATAAATAATAAACTGTAAAGACTTTGTACAGCCTCCTATATTACACTGGCTTTACAAATGAAGCTCCATGCAGCCATACTTTGCCTTGGTCTTTCAGCTGGACACTGGGCTGGGGAAGGATGCATCCAGGCAGACATTCAACAAGTGCAGCTTCCCTAGTCATTTCCTAGAGATGTCCCTGATCACTCAAAAAACATGCAATGGATGCAATGAGAATTTTCAGTTCTGGAATGTTGTCCAGGTTGATACCCATTCCTCACACTTCAGCTAAAACTGGTTACAGCGCTTGGAGCATTTCCAGAGGGGATATATATTGATGATATTCAAGAACAAAGCCAACTGAGGTGTCATGTCTGCTACAAATTGAAGGATATTAACAAACATTTAGCAACAAGGGTGGCAGCTAGCAAGAGAGATCCAGAATAATTTTTACAGAGTAGAAGATTGCTTGTATGTTCATCCATCTTATGGAAACAAGAGCTTTCAAAAATACACACATTTGGAAGAATTTCCCCCCACAAAGGCCATGATGTTGGATTGCTACTCCTCATTATCAAGACTTTCTTCAAGAACTGATGTGCAATTTATAGTAGTGAATTGAAGTTCCATTATACCCTTTATGATACAAATATTTCTTTTTCAGTGTAAACTGCTTTGAGAACTTTTTTTGTTGAAAAATGGTATATAAATATTTATAATAATCATTTTTATATAGGGCAATTGTTGGGACGGAGGGTTTATCTGAACTTGAGAGGGAATCTGTGGTGACACACAATCTCAAACCAATGCACCACAATACACTGCAGGATTTAAAATGAATGAATGAGTGTGTATGTGTGTGGTGTGTGTGTATGTATGTGTGGAGAGAAAGAGTATGTGTGTGAGAAAGAACACACACAGACACCATCTATATCTATATCATCATTAAAATATACATTAAATCTCATTTTTCTTGGCTTCTTCAAGGGGTCTTCTAATGAGGTCATCTGATGTCAGCTAGAGGACAATCCAGTCAGAAGAAGAATGTGCTAAGGAGCTGAATTAACAATGATGAACAATAAAACAATTGCAATTTCTCAATTGTTTGAACCATGTATTTTTCTGTGTAGAGTGGCCCCGATCTGGTTAAAGTCACATGAAGCAACTGATGGCCTCAATTTTCATTCACATAAAAAGGCTCAGCTTCCTAGTTCCGAAGTTCAGATGCTCACCGTAGTTTGCTCTTGCTGAAACAGGGTGAGTCCCTGTTCCACAGCATTAGATCACCATTTTGCAGACTCCCTTTGGACAGACCGACACAGCTGTGGCTGCGACACACCACAGGCAGCCTCTGGAATGAACAAGAAGACTGCTCTCACCTTCCCACTCAGCACCTCCCCAGTTGTGAATGAGATGGTAGGGCCCGAGCTCAGTTAGGTGTGGGAGGGGTGAGGAATAATAAGGTGAAACCCCAGACTAGTGTGGTACAGTCCCACCCCACTCTAATTCTTTCAGGGGGAAAGGCAGGAATCCAGTGAGCTTCTTTCTTTTCTTTGTACACTGCCCCAAACTTCCGTCTCTGGGCAGTTTACAGCAAAATAAAATGGATTAAAACAGAAATTAAAACCTTAAAACAATCATAACCATGAGTCTAGCTAAAAAGCTTCGCTGGGTAAATGTGTCTTTAAAGACCCTTTAATCACGTGGTGATTCCCTTGATTTAGCAGGGGGACAGTAACTGGCTCTCTCCAACCCCAGCACAGCATCCCTCCAGTGACTGTTGCTGGTGTCTCTCTCATGTTTATTTTTAGATTGTGTTCCCTTTGGGGACAGGGAACCATCTTACTGATTTATTATTTCTCTGTGTAAACTGCCCTGAGCCATTTTTGGAAGGGCGGTATAGAAATTAAACAAACAAACAAACAAATTGTCAGAGATGGGGAGGCTTTTATTTCAGCAGAGAGTGCATTCCAGAGTCTTGGGGCAGCAACAGAGAAGGCCTGTCCTGTGTGGCCACCAGACAGGCTGGTGGTGACAGTTGCAAATGAAACTCTCCGAATGATCTCAGTGAACTATGGGGTGCATAGTGAAGAGGATGTATACTTAGATACCCAGGGCTTTATAGGTTATAATCAGCAACTTGTATTTTGCCTGGAAACTTACTGACTGCCACTGTAGTTCTTTTAATATACGTAGGAATAATATGATCTCTCCGAGATGACCCGGAGAACAGCCTGGCTGCCGCATTCTGTACCAACTGCAGTTTCCAGGCTATGTACAAAGGCAACCCCACATAGAATGCATTGAAGTAGTCATGTCTGGAGGTTACCAGCATATGTAACTGGCATATATTCTTCTGGGAAAGTGTGATCCCATTCAGAACCAGAAAATCAAAATTGTCTCTTGAGTTCTGACCCCGCACAATAAGTAAAGTTGTGCCCTTGAGTCGGTATCGACTCCTGGCGACCACAGAGCCATGTGGTTTTCTTTGGTAGAATACAAGAGGGTTTTACCATTGCCTCCTCCTGTGCAGATGATGCCTTTCAGCACCATTCTACATCACTGCTGCCCAATATAGGTGTTTCCCATATTCTGGGAAACATACCAGCGGGGATTCGAACCAGCAACCTCTTGCTCGCTAAGCAAGTCATTTCCCCTCTGTGCCATTAGGTGATACCTCCATCTTATTTGGATTCAGTCTCAGTTTGTTATCCCTTACTTTCAAATCTATATAACCAGAATTGGGGGTAAGGGGAAGAAATGATAAAAATGATTCCAGCACACATATAATTTACAACACACAGGGGGAAACTCTCAGAGTCCAACGATGCAGTTGGGTCAGACCTGTCCCTCACTCCACCCTTTTCCTGAAGACAGCTGATATTGTATTCCTGCTTGTCTTATCTTCCTGCTTGTCTTGCTTGGCTTCTTTCTCTCACTTCACTTCAGAACTCTAATATTTTTCTCTTGTTCCCTTCTCTTCCTTCGGGACAGCTCTTCCCTCAGAATCCACACTACGGTAATCCCAAAAGTCCAAAAGGCCTGTTTGTTCTTGTGCTCCAACAGGGGGCTCTACTCATAGGGTTACAGTCACAATGGTTTCTTTCTGGGAAAGTGGTCCACCCTACGTCTGGCCTGTCATGCTTCCCACAGCAGCTAGGGGCTTGCTGTTCCATTTAAAGACAAGACAAGACAACAACAAGAACAACAACACTACACAAAAAAGAACAGAATATCCAGGAGATCGGGCTAGGCTAGAATCCTGAATTAACTGACAAGTTTGTTTTCTATGTGGAGGGAATGTCCCTCGTATGGAGGAGCCATCTGTCCCGTAAACCCTCACCGCCAATCTGAGATGTGGAGAGAAGGAAGTGGCAAACTGAGGATATGTCAAGAAGGAAAGAAAAATATGTCAAGAAGGAAAGAAAGGAAAGAGTCTGAAGGCAGATGATGCAGGAACCTCACTGAAGCTGAGCTCTCGGTGGGAACCTAAGTACTGAGTGCCGCCGGAACATTGAAAAGGTAAGATATAATACTCTGCTGTTATATGGTGCTTTTTAGGGCATTCAAAGCATTTCCCACATCCTTTCTTGCAGTAATCCTTAAAACAATCCTGAACGGGAGGCTGGTATTCTGACTACCATATTGTGGGTGGGGCCAAGGATGAGGGAGGGGCTTACTGAGGGCCATTAACTGAGCCCATAGCAGCAGTAAGATCTGAACCTCGGGCTTTCTGATTCAGTCTCTTAGACAGTGCACTGCACCACTGCTCTTATGGGTGCCCCTTCACTTCCTGAATGACAGGAATAAAAAGGTGCCAGGTACAAAAATAGGAGGATCACAGGCTTCTAGATCCTGCAAGACTCTGAGGCGCTTCACACGATTGATGTGAAGTGCCGGAGGGGGTTCTGCGGGGAGAGCAGGCTTAGCCCGGATCGGCCGCCCACATGACGGCTGGTTCCATCACAAAGCCGGTGGGGGCTACAGGGAGCGAGACAGCCTGGAGATTCCCCCGAGCCCGGGAGGCTGCTTGCAGACCCCACGGTCAGGGGTCTACTAGTGTGTGGCCGTGCGCCGCGGCAACAGATGAGCAAAACAGATGAGCTTAACGGAGTGCTCACTCCGTTATGAGGCAATTAGGCGGGCTAGCCGCCTTGGGAGCACCAGGCCCGCCTGCTTTCCAGGGACTGTGAGAATAGCTTCTCTGAGTCTTCCATTTGACCGTGGCTAGATCTCACTACTGAGATCTGGTGCTGGCAGTTATGAAACCTGATAGCCTGTCATCTCGGGCTTTCATGTAAACCCTAAAGAGATGTCCAATGGCTAACTAGACTTGAAAACAAATGGCTAGCTAGACTTGGTTTCCCCTTTTGAAAGTCACAGTAAAGAAGATTGATGGTTTGATGTATTGGTTACTGTCTGTAGGGAGCTTGTGAAAACTGGCTTTCTACCAGGCTGGTGGAACTGAGTTTCCCTTCACTAACTCTGGTGTGAGTGGTGTCCCCTGGTCTGCTTTGCTGCCTCTGTCATGACATCACTTTCTGGCTCCTACATCACAACCTGCAGGTTGCCATAGGAACAGCAATACACTTTTTTGCATCACCACTATTCAGTGGTCTATTTCTCAGCTGATGCTCAGTCAGTGAGGAGTTTGGGGCTTTGTCTCCTTTTCGCAGAGTTTTGCTTAGTGTCTCTTCTGAGATTTGATCTCAGCTTTTTTTTGTTGAGAACAGTAGCTGAAAATCATCTCTCGTCATGGCAGGTAGGAGATTGTGCCATTATATTAAAGGGTATTAGTAATTATTCGTTTTAGTTAAGGGTACTAGCAAAAGAAAAAAAAAGAAAAGAAAAGAAAAGAAAAGAAAAGAAAAGGTTGCACAAATATAAGCCTCAAAATTCTATTTGACCAATAACTTGAAACTTGGAGCTGTGTGATCTACCTGATAAGGTCTACAAATGTGCTGAATTTCAAAGATGTCTCATTAAAAGTGCCACACTACCACAGGTTGAAATGTGGTTAAAAATTGACACTTTGGTCCTTTCCCCGCAATCTCATTTTTCAAAACCATTAAAATAAATTTCAATCAATACAACACAGGTGTAAAAACTGTGTAATGATGGAAAAGAACAAATCAGAAAAACTCAAAAATAAGCCAGAAATTGAGAGCCAATTGAGACTATACGGAGTCCAGTGTTAAGAAGAGTTTGTTGGTTATTGAGGATGCAGGTACAACCAAAAGCAAAATTCACAAAAGAACATCATTCCAAAATTTGATTTGCGTGGATGGAGGTCACAAACTGACCATCCCTTATTGACTTATTCAATAAATGGAAATCATATTTCAAAACACTTGTCTTGTTCTGTTACTCCTCTAGCTATCCTGATTTGATGGGTCAGCTTTTCAGATATTGCAATCTTCCAGACCCTACTGAACCAATTTTCAATTAATAGACCCCTTTGGAGGTTTCCAGTGTTTAGCTACCTCTGTCTTGGCTGGTGCTAGCAGCAGAGTTATTAGATATTGATGTGGCATATCTTTGTGAGTACTTTTGTAAATTGATAAAAGTGCTAACATTGGATCAGGCTGAAGATTGAGTTAGACTATTTCCCAGATTATATGAAAAAAATCTTGTCAATAGCCTTTCACGTATGGGCAACCCCACCATAAAGGAAGAAGAGTACCTCTGTTTTTCCATCCCTGCCAACAAAACAGGGAAGACGTTTAAGAGATATCCTGCATCTTGATTGCAGTAAGATGTCCTCTCTGTACAGGCTTGAATGTTGCCTCCCTTATCTGGGCAGATGTGGTGGTTCTAATCAGTTGCTTCAGCCCAATTGCTTCCCATTCAGTCTCTTCAAGAGAGGTTCCTAAATCAGTTCCCCATGTTGCTTTTAGCCCTCCCAAGGAACCAAAAGATTCGGAAATGAGGGTATTGTATATAAGTGTATGTATGTGTTTGTTTATTTCAGCCCAAGGCCAGCATAAATACAAAAAGAAAAAGAAACAACAGCAGCAGGAAAGACATAAAATACATAAAACATTAATACCTTCAGATCCCGTATACAAGTGAGGCAATCCCTCTTGTTTTGTTAGTTGGTGAAATACATAAGATTACATTGATAGATGTGGATGAATATAAGTTCTGACTTCTGATAAAGTGTTTCTAGATCAGCTGTTTGTTTGTAAAGTGTTAATATTTCCTTGACTGCTAGTATTGCTTCCCATGGATTAGGTGAAAGTCATATGATGTCGTCTGCAAATAAATTGGTTGTATGTGTTTTTTTTTACCACAGATTTGAAACCCCTGAATTTTTGTGTCATTTTTAATTGTCAGCTAGTACTTCAACTGCAATGGCAAAGAGCACTAGGGGAAGGGGACAGCCCTGCTTCGTACCCAGAAATAGCTTGATTGGGTTTGAATCTAGCTATTTTTCGGTTGGGCATCAAACCTGTTTGGTCCTCAGAAATGTACTCAGTGATGAAAAGGGTGATCCTATTGGCCAAGATAGCAGTGAAACATTTCAAGCCCTGGTTCACTAATGCTATGGGGCGATATGATCCCAGGGAGGAATTGTCTTTGGCTTGCTGAGGTATAACAACTATTCTAGATTGCTTCCAAGTCCCTGGGATCGCAGCCCCCTGCGTTATGCTGTTGAAGGAGGAATGCAAATTTCAGCAAAAATTATGAAAAAGCCATCAAGCCCAGGTGCTATATGTCGTCCCCCCCACCCACCCCATCACCGTTAAATGCATTAATACCAGAATAATGTGACGTCCTGAGACTTGCTTCTGTCCAAACAAACTAGACAGATTGTGTAAACCGCCTGGAGATGTGAATTGTGGTGGTAGATAAATGTGTAAAATAAAGAGACATGACATTAAAACGATTCTTCCTTTCCTTCTAGGGGCAGAGGAGGAAAAGCCTAGTGGGAGGAGGCCCATCACCTCCAGCAGCCTCATGGTGGCTCGGAAGCTGCTGCTGTCTCCCCTGCTGCGGGAGCGTGGGGCTGCTTCCGGGAAGGACACCCTTTTCTTTGATGGGCCAGCCCCTGTGGCTGGCCCATCAAAGAAAAGGGTGAAGCACCCCAAAACATCAAAGAGGCAGCCCCCCGCAGAAAGTAGCAGCAAGGGGAAGCCACCACAGGAGGGCAGACCATCAGCCCTCCTGGGCAAGGCCGGTCTGCGTCGGGCTAACAAGGCACCAGGTGGGGGTGTGCCTTCTGGGGAGAACCCCCTTCCCCACCTGGGGGAGGGGAGACTCCCCAGAAGGAGGCTGGAGGCTGCGGGGGATACAGCCAGGAGATTGCTGCACATCCCCAGGAGCAACCTGAGTCTGCACCTTGGGGAGGCTGGGCAGGGCGTCTCCCCGCTGGGGGGGAACCGTTTCTCGGGCTTGTCCCGAGAGACGGTTCTTCCCCAGATCCCTTCAGCTGGGAAGACGACCCTGACCCCAATGGGGAGACCCCCGCCAAAGCCCTTGCCATCATGGCAACATCCATCTGCTTGGCGGGGGCCCGAACCATTGCCAGCGCTGATGATCAAAGCGCTGGGGCCCCCCAAGGCAGACACAGAGCCTTGCTCCTGGGGACATCCCCCCTCAGTCTCCAGCTCTGTGGCCAAACCACCGCCACCACACTTCCCACCGAAGCCACGCCCTTGGGAAGAACCACCATCTCATCTTTCCCAAGGGCCGTGGCTTCAGGTGCGAGCCCTACGCAGACCGGCTGATGTGCCGGTGGCAACCCCTTGGCGGTGAGACAGCAGCAGTGGAAGGCCGCCACCCCAAATACCATCGTCGGGGCTGCTGGAGGACCTCCGCTAGGTCTCGCCCATTCTGCCTTGCCATGATGGGAGAACTGGTTCTTCGCTGCCCTTGGGATGAATCACCATCTCAACTTTCCCAAGGGCCGTGGCTTCAGGTGCAAGCCTTACAGAGACCAGCTGATGTTCCGGTGGCAACACCTTGGCAGTGAGACAGCAACAGTGGAAGGCCATTACCCCAAATACCATCATCTGGGCTGCTGGAGCACCTCCACTAGGTCTCATCAATTCTGCCTTGCCGTGATGGGAGAACTGGTTCTTCACTACCATGAACCAAAGTGAGGACCCTTGTCCACTCTGGATGGGACCTCTTCTGAGGAGCAGGATGGGGTACAGAACCTGGATGTACTGAAGACCTCCGAGGATCCAGGCCCCTCAAGATCATCCGAGGGCCTCATGCCCCAAGACACCATCCAGCCCACCAACATAAGACCAGAGGACTCACCATTACCACCAGACACAGTGGGAGGCCACCACCCGAAATACCATCATCTGGAGGACTCACCATTACCACCAGACTCAGATTTTGAGGGGTCAGCAAGGGAAACAGCATTGCCACAGCCTTGACAAAGCCTGAGACTGAAGCAGCAGGCAGGATTCCTCCAACTGAACTGGAGCCTTGCCCTGGGGCAGAGTTACCATCTTGGTAACAAAATACTTCGATTCCACCTTGCCCACCGCTTTCCTGTGTGACCTCAGCCTGCCTGACTCCATTTCCACCTTGCTTTGAATATTTGCTGCTTTCCAGTGGGACCTCAGCCTGCCTGACTTGGATTCCGCCTTCTCCTCATTATGTGCTGCTTTCTCGTGTGACCTGAGCCTGCCTGAGCACCTATGCCTTGCCCTCAGTACCTGCTGCTTGCCAGTGTGACCATAGCCTGCCTGACTTTGCCTATGCCTTGCCCTCAGGACCCACTGGCTCATGGGGTGTCCCTGGTCTTCCTGACTTTGATTCTGCCTTGCCAACAGGACCCATGGCATGCCAAAGTGACCATCGCCTGCCTGACTCCACCTCTGCCTAGCCCTCAGTACCTGCTGGTGTCCAGTGTGTCATTGGCCTGCCTGACTTTGTTTTCACCTTTATCTCAATGCCCGCTGCTTTCTGGCGTGACCTCAGCCTGACAGACTTTGATTCTGCCTTGCCCACAGGACGCATCGCTTGCCAATGTCACCACTGCCTGCCTGACTCAGCCTCTGCATAGCCCTCAGTACCTTCTGGTATCCAGTGTCTCCTTGGCCTGCCTGACTTTGATTCTGTCTTGCTCACTGTCTTGTCTTTCCACCTTGATCTCATTGTTCCTTCTCAAGAAGCTGGCCTTGTGCTCTTCCATTCCGACCTCACTTTCGAAAAGGTGCGTTGTTCAAGATATGCATGCAGCTGTAGAAAGTTTGGGATTATTTCTGGGAAAGAGAAGTAGTAGATTGCAGAACTGAAAAGCCCCGAGGGGCCTGAGATGGTGCAGTTAGACACTGAATATTATGGGCTACCCTGATGGGGGACGAGAGGATGGTGGAAGGAGTAGACTGGAGGCACAAAATATTGTCCACAGGTGGCCCTTGAGAATGTGGGCTAAGTGGGGAAGAAGGTTAGGCAGCAGTGGGAGGGGTGTGGATTGAAAGTAACCCCCCTTGGATGGTATCTAGGAGTGGGGAGTAGAAATCCATGCCGAAAGCAGTTCCAAGCAGCTTGAAAACATTCACAACAACTTAGAATATCTTTCTGAGTACTACTGTGAAGGGCTGATTTGTATGAAACTTTGGTGCCTAGAAAGGCTCTTGAACAAGCTGACGGTGCACCAGAAAGTGGGACTTCATAACACTCAGGTATTTCTGTTTAAGTTCTCTTCAAGTAACTGGGATGCTACTAAGGATGTGCAAACCGGCTCAATCTCAAGCCAGTTTGATTTCGAGATCAGTTCGGCCTGGTTTAGCTTGAACCAACCCCCCCCCCCACCATGCCAATTTAGGCCTAGTTACGGGGTGCTGCTTGCCAATGACATCGCTGAGGGCTTCTGCGGCCTTAGGGTGCAGCGGCCCCCTTCTGCAGCGACGGGGGGGCGTGTCTCTAGAGGCTCCCCCGCTGGCCTCCCCCTGTCTCCCCATGGGCTGGTTCATGCCATTTGAGGGCAGGTTCAGCCCTTTTTGTGCGTTCGGCCCTGTAGTGCATTCAGCTAATGTGAGTGGCAGGATTCTTCATGCAACATTTGGTATCTGTAGGTCATTAGGAAGTATATTCAGAATTTCTTCCACACAAAAAAGAGAGTAAATTTTCACCAAGTATATTCTGGTGTAAAATGTTCTTCCCAAGGATGTGGGATGGCTGAATTTTATTCTCAGTATAGTTGCTGATATTATTACAGATATCGTCGCAGAATATAGGCTGTTCCCAATAAGTTTGCTTTTTGTAATTGGCTGATGCCGATTTCTGTGGCCCCTATGGTGTTGAGGTGCTCTTCAAGGTGTTTTGGAATTGCACCTAGGGCGCCAATTACTACCGGGATTATTTTGGTCTTCTTCTGCCACAGCCTTTCAATTTCAATTTGTAGATCTTTGTATTTTGTTATTTTTTCTATTTCTTTTTCTTCTATTTTTCTATGACCTGGTATTGCTATGTCAATTATTCTAACTTGTTTTTCTTTCTTCTTGACTACAGTTATATCTGGTGAATTGTGTGGAAGATGTTTGTCTGTTTGTAGTAGTAGTAGTAGTTATTATTATTATTATTATTTACATTTTATAAATATATGTCCTTTAGTTGTAGATATTGGTGTCTAAGAAGCAGGAATAACACCATCACTGAATGGAATTGACAGGAAGGACTGAAGAAATTAGGAATTTAGGAAGCAGATTGGCAGCCTTTCTTTGCCCTTCCAGAATAGGTAAGAAAAACAATATATTTATACGAGAGAAACCATGAGTATCACACAGATAAAAAACTGGAAGCAGAGTTCTGCCACAAAGAGACTGTACTAAAGCACTTTCCCCCCATTTGAACTTCTTGTGACATTTGGGGGGGGGTTTGATTTTTCTCTGAAATCTGCTCAAAGTATCTTGCCACTTGCATGGGAAGTGGCTTTATACTACATCCGAAATCTTTGGTCCATCTAGCTCAGCAGTGTGTCTACTCAAACTGGTAGCAGCTCCATAGAATTTTAAACGGGGTCTTCCCCAGCCCTACCTGGAGATGCTGCCAGGCTTGGAACCTGGGACCTTCTGCATTCAAAGCAGATGCTCTGCCACTGAACTATGGCCATATTTCCATTCTGCACTGCTTCTCAGTGGACTCTGTAGCAAAAGTATAGATAGATAACAAAGAATGTTGTAGGAAGGCTTAAAGCTATAAGGCTTGGCACTATGCAAAACAAAACCTGCAAGTTAAGTAGAGGGAGTTCAGAGAATCAGTCCCTGATTAAATAGGATTTTCCCCCTTCCCCAAAATAATGAGGGACTTCGAATATCAAAGTTTTGACAGACTCTCAGCCTCCTAAGTTGCACAGCCTTTGGTGAAATAAATTGCTTTCCATCTTTTTCCAGTTTCTTCTAGATCTCCTAGAAAGGCTTGGATTGTGAATGGTGTTAGAAGTGAAGTACTTTGCACTGTCTCATGTCTCAATGACAGAGGGGGACAGATTAGTGAGTCAGAGGGCTAGAGAGGTCAAGACATTGGTCATCCCTTCTCTACTGCTTTGACACTATCCCTTTGCTCTGTAGATTGCTACTCTTAGGGACTAACTTCCTTCCTTTCTGCCTGCCACTTCCTCTTCCTCCGCTCTCTTTCCCTTTCTTCTTCCTTGCAACACTCACGCTCCTCTCTCCCTGCACCATGAGTGCAAAGATGCATCCATGTGCATCCAGCTAGCTAGCTAGATTAGAGATCCTATCTCTCCACTTTACTATCTAGAATGGAGTTCACTAATAAATACTCCTTATATTCATTTGAAACTATGAACTGGATCCAAGTTAATTTCCTCTCAGCAAACACACATGCCTGGGCAGACTCCACTGTGTCGTGCCTCTGTGCACTCTGCTATATTAGAAGGGTATCACTTACCAGAGAGAATTCCCAACAAATGGCAGGTTGGGGGGAGCATTCCTGTTCCTTTTGGGCCAAAAAGATTGTTTTATGTTTGCCTTTCAGAGAAGCTCTTGGACAGCCACAGGCTAGTCTTTCCTCTCTAGATCTGCTCAGCATCCTGAATACTTCCCTAGGGAAGAGCATGAAGAATGAAGGACAGCTGGGTTGCCTGGAAAACTGAGAGTCATCTTTGGAGCTTCGTTTCCATAGCAGCTCTGATTCAAGTGGGAAAGTCTTGAAACTGTCTCATGGACTGTGACAGAGGAAATACAACCTCCACTCTGTGTCGGGACATTCCTGTGCATATGGGAAAGACTTCAGCCTTTTTGTGCATCACAGAAGCTAGGCTTCAGGATCCAGACTAGGAGCCAAGATCAAAGGGTTCATCTCTTGGGTTGGTTATCTAAAAAATGTTGATCCATTTAACGTGGGATGTAAACAGTGAATTGGTTTCTATACATGTTTGTCTTTGGTTGTTGAATGTGTACCATTTACATTTTTCTTGGTAACCTGTTTTGCAACATTTAAGTATGTTGTGTATATATATCCTTTGAATGTTCTGAAGAGAAAATAAGACATTCAGCAGACTGAAAGGGTGGCAACTTGTGAATAAACCATCCTCTGGTTAAATTCATAATCCCGTCTTAGTACATTTTCTGTTTCTTAGAAACTGGACATGATGCAAGAGATACAGGATAAAAGCCTTGTTAGCCCATCCCTATGTCATGTTCAACACTCATACAACAAGTGTACAGTGTTGACTCCTACTTACTGAGCAAAGAAGCACTGTTTAAAAGTGTTGATTTCCTTTATTTTACAGGAGGAGAGCAACCTCCAGCACAGTAGCACTCCAGTGTTTCTTGATAGTGTCTAATGTTTCTTTTAAGATTGTGAGCCCCTTTGGAGCCATGGCTCCATCTTATTTATTATTTCTCTATGTAAACTACTTTGGAAACTTTTGTTGAAAAGCAGCATATAAGTATTTGTTGTTGTTGTAGTAATGGGATGCAGGCACAGTCATTCACGTGTTATGTTTCACGTAGGTCAAGTACACTATATATCTATACTATGCATCTAAAGGGCCTGCATCCAGATTTAAAATGAACCCAGGTATAGTCATTTACACAGACACATGCACAAATGTACAGGCATCTTTACAGTCATACACCATAATGTCTGGATCATGCTATTCATATGATTGAAATCAGGGGGAAACAAGGTAGGAGGCACCAGCAGGGATCATCAGCTAGTCTCCCACTGTGTCTGAGGGCATCTGCTAGCTTGCATCCAGTAGGTTCCAAGTTCCCTCTTGGCATCTCCAAGATAGGACTGAGAGAGACTCCTGCCTGCAACTCTGGAGAAGATGCTGCCGGTCTGTTTAGACAATATTGAACTAAAGGGACCAATGGTCTGACTCTACATACGGCAGCTTCCAGTTTTTCTGTCCTTCCAATGAACTGGGTACAGCCTGACTCATTCAGCAGTTTATTTTTCCTAACTTAAATTAAATACCCACAAAATTTCTAAACTGTGGAGGAGCAGGAAAACCTAGACAGTACAGCTATTTATTTTTCCCCCAACATGAATAACAGTTGTGTTTTCTGGGGTGTGTGGGGGCATGTAAATTAGTGGAGGCCAATAGAATTGGAGCCACCTAATGGTACGGCAGAGCTTGTCTAGGGAGCAAGAGGCTCCAGTGGTACGTTTCCCGGACTATGGAAAACACCTATATCAGGCAGCAGCAATATAGGAAGATGCTGAAAGGCATCATCGTATACTGAGCGGGATATGGCAATGGTAAACCTCTCCTGTATTCTACCAAAGACAACCACAAGGCTCTATGGTCTCCAGCAGTCGACACCAACTACACGGCACAACTTAATAGAATCAGACAGATGTTAACACCTTGCTCAAATGACACAGTATATGATAGATTATTTAATTTATTTATGTTTAATTGATAGTGTTATGTGACTGGCCTGGAGTCACCCAGTGAGTTTCATGGCGGAATGGGGATTTGAACTCGGGTCTCCCCTGTCCTAGTCCAACCACTGCACGACAATGGAACTCTATTATTAATGCAGTTTTTTTATGTTTGCAATCTGTAAGATGATCTTTATCTGTCTACTTTGGTTTTGCCTGTCAAAGACCAAAATAAAGTTTGTTTGAATATAATTGGGATATTTATTTGTATGGATGGTTATTAGAATGAGATTTTTTCATTTTGACTGCATGCACTATTTTGAACAATAGTAATCATTACTAGTAATAGTAATAGTAGCAATAGTAAATGATTAGTAATCATTAATATGTGGTATTAATTATATGAGAGTTTGGTTTTTGGTCTTTTAAAATTTTTTTGCTTTATTGTTGAGGGGAAACATTTCAGGTTTGTCTTGCAACCTGGCACAGCTGAAAAGTCAGTCCAGTTGCTGGGAAATGACACAGATCTGTCTTCCTCTTTTCTTCTGATTGGACAAGAATGTTTCAAATGTCTTTTCATTGTACCAGCCGTTATTGACATTTCTCTATACTGGTCAAAATAATATCAGTTGCTGACATGCCCCAATAGAGACATGAGACAAGGTAACTGGATTGTAAAATGGACCACAACATTATTGATACCATCATGAGATTTACTCTGCAAACTCCACCACCCTTTCAGTGCAGACACAACTTGGAAGGAGAGAGCTAGAATGAGATAACCTCACCTTCCTGTTGTTGGGCAACTCCACGTTGGTTTCAAGCAGCAAATCAGCAATCATTTCATTTCCTGCTCTTCACATCTAACCTTGTTATATGGTTGAAGAAGCTCAAAGCAGCATTGGCCCTAGAGATTTATGTATAGTTTTTTTAAAAAAATTATTTGATTCATATAATCAAAAGTGTCCCAGGGCAAAAAGTGTCCCTTCCAAAAGTGTCCCAGGGCAGTTTACACAAAAATAAAGAACTACATACCATTTAAAATTAAAAAAAAATCATTTAAAACAGATAAAAGTTAGCATTAAGACTAAAGGTCATTAAAACCCAGGCTAAAAAGATGGCTCTCCTGAAGGCCTATAAGGAAGATAATCTCTTCATATCTGTGGGGAGCGCATTCCACAGCCTAGGGGTGACAACAGAGAAGGCCCTATCCAAGATCACCACCAGATGAACAAGTGACACCTAAAGACAGATCCATTGTGACAATCTCAGTGGGATCTTGTAGAGATTGGTGATCTCTCAGGTAAGCGAGACCTAAGCCATTCAGGGTTTTAAAGATAATAACCAGCACTTTGTGCTATGCCCAGAATCATACTGGCAGCCAGTGCAACTGTTTAGGAACAGGCATAATGTGGTCTCTCCGGGATACCTCAGAGACCAATCTGGCTGCTGCATTTTGAACTAACTGAAGTTTCTGAACTACGTACAGAGGCAGCCCTATATTGGGTTGCAGTAGTCCAACCTGCAGGTTATCAGCTGCTGCACCACTGTTTTCAGTTCATTTCTCCTCAAAGAATGGGTGGAGTTCTTGAATCAGTCACAGCTGGTAAAAAACATTCCTGGCCACAGCCTCAACCTTAGGCACCATGGTGGGACCTTGGCCCAAGAGAACTCCCAAGCTACAAACCTGTTCTTTCTGGGGGAGTGTAACCTCATCCAGAACAGGGAGTTCTATCCCATCTTGCAGATTGCCCCTGAACAGTGTGCACCTCCGTCTTGCTTGGATTCAGCTTGTTTATTATCCCTCATTCACCCCATTACTGCCCATAAGCAGGCATTTAAGGGGCTAAGGCCATCTCCTGATGTAGATGTCAAGGAGAAATAGATTGGGTGTCATCAGCATATTGATAACACCCAGCACCAAATCCCCTGATGAACTCACCCAGTTGTTTCATGTAAATGTTAAAAAGCATTGGTGATAGAATGCAGCACCGGGGGGACCCATATTATTATTATTATTATTATTATTAATTCAATTTCTATACCGCCCTTCCAAAAATGTCACCATGCACCACCATCTGATATCTACCTGAGACATAGGAGCAGAACCACTGTAAAACACTCCTATCCCCAAATCTCTCAAGAGATCCAGAAGGATACCATGGTAGATGGCACTGAAAGGCATTGAGAGATCCAAAAGAACCAGCCTAGCCACACTCCATTTGTCAGTTCCTTGGGGAAGGTCAGGCCAACCATTGGCATCTCAAGCCCATAGCCTGCTCTAAAGCCAATCAATTCCTCCAAGACCGCTTGGAGTTGGTCAGCCAACACCCTCTTAATCAACTTGCCAAGCGATGGGAGGTTGGAGACTGGCCTATTAGTATCCATCACCAGGGAGATTCAGAGCGAGCTTCTTAAAAGGGGTCTAACCACCGCCTCCTTCAGACAATATGGCATCCTGCCCTCCCTCCATGAGGGATTAATGATATCAACGAATGATATCCAACAACCTCCCTGCAAGATGAAATTAGACATGTTGAGCAAAGTTCCAAAGAACAGGTGGTAGGCCTCACTGCTCCAAGCAGCTTGTCCACATCCCTAGGAGTCATAAAATGAAACTGATCAAATCTAATCTCGCAAGATGTATTGCAGGATACCCCTCCCTGAAGAAATATTGGAGTCCAGATCAACCCAAATGCAAGTAATTTTATCTGTAAAGAAATCATTGAATGCATCACAGTGAGAAATTGTTTCTGGAAACAGAAGGTTTATTCAACAAAAGGAGGGGAAAAGGGGACGAAATGATAAAAAATGATTCCAGCACATATATAATTTACTACATACAGGGGAAAACCCTCAGAGACCAACAATGCAGTTGGGTCAGACCTGTCCCTCACTCCACTCTTTTCCTGAAGAAAGTTGATATTATATTCCTGCTTGTCTTATCTTCCTGCTTGTCTTCTTTCTATCACTTCAGAACTTAAATATTATTCTCTTGTTCCCTTCTCTTCCCTCAGTCCAGCTCATCCCTCAGAATCCACACTATGATAATCCCAAAAGTCCAAACGACCCATTTGTCCTTCAGCTCCAACAGGGGGCTATACTCATAGGGTTACAGTCACAATGGTTTCTTTCTAGAAAGGTTGGCCCCCCCCGCCCCCCCGACATCTGGCCTGTCGTGCTTCCCACAGCAAGTAGAGGCTCAAATGTCAAGATGCTGTTAAATTTATTATTATTTATTTATTGAATTTCTATACTGCTTTATCTAGAAATCTTTAGGCAATGTACAGATTAAATGTACCATTTAAAAACAACAAGAAGAACAACAACAACATTACACAAAATAATAACAGAATATCCAGGAGATTGAGCTAGGCTAGAATCCTGCCTTAACTGACAAGTTGTTGTTGTTTTTAATGTGGAGGGAATGTCCCATGTATGGAGGAGCCGTCCATCATGTGAACCCTCACCTGCAATCTGAGATGTGGAGAGATGGAAGTGGCAAATTGAGGATATCAAGAAGGACAGAAAATGAGGGTCTGAAGGCAGGTGATGCAGGAACCTCACTGAAGCTAAGCCCTCCATGGGAACCTGAGCACTGAGTGCCTCTGGAACATTTAAAAGGTAGGATATAATACTCTGCTGTTATACAGTGCTTATTAGGGCATTCAAAGCATTTCACACATCCTCTCGCAGTAATCCTTACAACAATCCTGAATGGGAGGCTGGTATTCCGACTACCATATTGTGGGTGGGACCGAGGATGATGGAGTGGCTTACTGAAGGTCATTAACTGAGCCCATAGCAGAAGTAAGATCTGAACCCCGGGCTTTCTGATTCATAGTCTCTTAGACAATGTACTGCACCACTGCTCTTATGGGTACCCCTTCACTTCCTGAATGACAAGAATAAAAAGGTGCCAGGTATAATTGTAGGTGGACCACAGGCTTCTAGATCCTGCAAGACCCTGAGTCTTCCATTTGACAATGGCTAGCTCTCACTAATGAGATCTGGTGCTGGCATTTATTAAACCTGAAAGCCTATCTTCTTGGGCTTTCATATATATCCTGAAGAGATGTCCAATGGCTAGCTAGACTTGGTTTCCCCTTTTGAAAGTCAAGGTGAAGAAGATTGATGGTTTGATGCATTGGTTGCTGTCTGTAGGAAGCCTGTGAAAACTGGCTGTCCTGAGTTTCCCTTCACTAACTCTGGTGTGACTGGTGTCTCCTGTTCTGCTCTGCTGCCTCTATCATGAGATCATTTTCTGGCTCCTACATCATGACCTGCAGGTTGCCATAGGAACAGCAATACACTTTTTTGCATCACCACTATTCAGTGGTCTATTTCTCAGCTGATGCTCAGTCAGTGAGGAGTTTGGGGCTTTGTCTCCTTTTTGCCGTAGTTTTCTTAGTGTCCCTTCTGAGATTTGATCTCAGCTCTTTTTTGTTGAGAATAGTAGCTGCAAATCATCTCTCATCATGGCAGGTAGGAGATTGTGCCATTAGATTAAAGGGTATTAGTAATTACTCATTTTAGTTAAGGGTACTAGCAAAAACAGAGAAAAGGTTGCACAAATATAAGCCTCAAAATTCTATCCGGCCAATAACTTGAAACTGTGTGATCTACCTGATAAGGTCTAATTTCAAAGATGTCTGATAAAAAATGCCACACTACTACAGGTTAAAATGTTATTAAAAATTGACACTTTGGTCCTTTCCCCCCAATCTCATTTTTCAAAACCATTAAAAAAAATTTCAATCAATACAACAGAGGTGTAAAAACTGTGTAATGATGTAATGTTCTAATTCCTCAATCTCCTTTAACAAAGTCTCCTTACCTTTTGCTTGATGCATTTTCAGGAAACTGGCTTCTTGAATTTATTTGATTTATTTATTTTCTTAATCTATTGAATTAAGTAACCCCTCATAGTTGCTTTCATCTAGTCCCACAATAGTGCTTGCGATAGGATGGAGAGTTCATTTTCTCTAAAATAAAAATACACTTTTTTGCGTCATCTCTATTCAGTTGTCTATTTCTCAGCTGATGTTCATTCAGTGAGGAGTGGAGGTCTTGGTCTGTTTGGTAATATTTTGTGTGTGTGTATTTTAGTCTCTCTTGACATCATCTCTCATCATGGCAGGTAGGAAATTGAGCCATTAGATTAAAGGGTAATAGTAGTTACTCGTTTTAGTTAAGGCTACTAGCAAAAAAAAAAAAAAGTTTGCACAAATATAAGCCTCAAAATTCTATTCGGCCAATAACTTGAAACTTGGGACTCTGATCTACCTGATAAGGTCTACAAATGTGTTGAATTTCAAAGATATCTGATTTAAAATTCCACGATACCACAGGCTAAAAGATTATTAAAAATTGACACTTTGGTCCTTTCCCCCATCCCCATCCTTTAAAAAAAAACAAACCTATTTTTAAAATAAATTCCAATACATACAGCACATGTGTAAAAACTATGTAACAATGGAAACGAACAAAAATAATAAAATAAAAAACCTCATATATAAGCCAGAAATTGAGAGCCACCTGAGGCTACAAATAAGTCCAGTGCTAAGAAGTGATTGTTGGTTGTCGAGGATGCAGGTACAATTTGATAGGAGATCTGAAAACAAAATTCAAGAGAGAACATCATTGCAAAATTTGATTTGGTAGTGTGGGCAGAACTATCATTTTTATGGCTGATATTCTCCCTAACCAGGAGAGATTCAGCCAAACTAAAATTTTAATATTCTTTTTTTTTTTAAGAGTCTATAGTTCTTTTCCTTAATTGCTTTAGATCTTTTGGAATAATCACCACTAGAAATCTGAAGCTTGAATACAGTAAGCTTAAATTAGACATTTATTTAGATCTCTCCCCCCCCCCATATTGATGCATATAAGTTCTGACTTCTGATAATGTATGTCTAAACCAGCTGTTTGTCAAGTGTTAATATTTCCTTAACTGTTAGTATTTTAGGTAGCCCTGCTTCATGCCCAATATAGCATGATTCATTTTGACTCTAGATAATTTGTGTGTATAATTGCCTCTGATTTGGCATATAATTGAATGAATGAATTGTTCATACACAAAATCCCAATAAAGAAAAACAAAAGAAAAAGATAACTTTAAATCCATAATTCAATTAAAGATTTAACTAATAGTAACACCACCCTAATGGCACAGAGGGGAAATGATTTGCCTAGTGAGCAAGGGGTTGCCGGTTTGAATCCCCACTGGTATGTTTCCCAGAATATGGGAAACACCTATATCGGACAGCAGCAATATAGGAAGGTGCTGAAAGGCATCATCTCACACTGTGTGGGAGATGGCAATGGTAAACCCCTCCTGTATTCTACCAAAGACAACCACATGGCTCTGTGGTCACCAGGAGTCAACACCAACTCAAGAGCACAACAACAACAACATTAAAACTATACATTAAACTGATACCAGCTTCCGGCGGACTTTCCCAGCTATTGAACAAAACTTGGCAACATTAAAGAAATTTCATCAGCTGTATCAGCTAAAAGCAAATTAAGATAAAAATTATCTGAATGGCCTGAACATTCTTTTATGAGAGGTAAAAAATAATAATCTTGAATGTTCCTATAAAAATTACAATATAGCAGTATGTGTGGCTGTTGTTTCTATACTCCCACTGGTACAGGGGCAAAATCTCTCAGCATAGGGTCCTTTATTGTACCTCCATTCTAGTATGGTTCTTTAAAGTGCATTGAGACAAGCTAGTGTTAGAGCTTTGCAATACTTGGAAATAGTTTTGACGCTTTTAAACTTTGGTGCTGGAGAAGACTTTTGAGGATACCATGGACAGCCAGGAAAACAAACAAATGGGTCATAGAATCAATCCAGAATTTCCACTCGAGACACAAATGACCAGGCTCAAACTATCCAGCTCTCTTGAGAAGTCCATAATGCTGGGGAAAGTTGAAGGAAAGAAAAGAAGAGGATGGCCACCAGCAAGGTGGCAAATAAAAATTTACCAATAATTTGCTGGCACTGTCAAGTTTGATCTCAACAACCATCACTAAATGCTCAAGGGGTGGCAGCATAATTAATGTTGCTTGAAGAGCAGTAGAGACCAGCAAACTTAACCCACCACATAATCTACCTCCCCCCGAGCCTGGAACTGCATTCAGAGAGAAAGAAATATAACCATCTAAATTAAGCTCTTCAACAAACCGTGTTTCCTGCAGTATCACAATATCAACATCTGAAATATATTCAATAATAGAGACATCCTTAACCTTGGACCTCCAATCAGCTACATTCCATGTTATAAAAAATAAAGGCCTCACGGTTGTTAAATGTCACTTACTTACAAATGATGAATTACAGTTCTTTCTCTCTTTAAAGCTGATTCTTCTAAACTTGTAATTGACTGAAGTAGTCCATTCGTTCTGGCAGAATCACTCTGTGGCACCGCCATTACCTTTAACAGAGAATGAGACCACAAGGGCTATATTTCATATTGTGTTGAAGTTAAGGGTTCAGTTAACATAGATCAATAAAGAAGGCACCGATTTTGGTCGCCAATTTCAACCACAGGGTGACCTACTAGTTTAGTCTGCTTGGCTGCCTTGCTCTGTAGAACCTTAATCAGGAGCCTCAAAATCCTTTCCAAGCAGTAGTAATATTGCCTTTTTATAAACTCTGGATCAAAAATCACTTTACGGTACTCGTGAATGGAATCCAGTTTATCCCATTTTTGAAAATTCTGTTCACTTGTGGCCAATGAGACTTTAGAGACATTCAAGGAAATTAACCTGGGGTCTTGGGGATAAGGGGACAAGTACATGGGTGGATTGGTAGCTGGTTGAAAACAGGAAACAGAAGGTAGGCATAAATGGAGAGTTTTCACAATGGAGGGAAGTAAGAAGTGGGGTCCCCCAGGGATCTGTACTTGGACCAGTGCTTTTTAATTTATTCATAAATGATCTAGAAGTTGGGGTAAGCAGTGAGGTGGCCAACTTTGCAGATGATACCAAACTATTTAGGATAGTGAAACCCAAAACAGATTGTGAGGAGCTCCAAAAGGATCTCTCCAAACTGTGAGAGTGGGTGACAAAATGGCAAATGCAGTGTATAGTGATGCACATTGGGACAAAAAAACCCAACTTCAAATATATGCTGATGGGATCTGAGCTGTCGGTGACTGACCAGGAGAGGGATCTTGGGGTCGTGGTGGATAACTCATTCAAAGTGTTTACTGAATGTGCAGCAGCTGTGAAAAAGGACAATTCCATGCTAGGGATTATTAGGAAGGAGATTGAAAAGAAATCTGCTAATATTATAATGCCCTTATACAAAATGATGGTGCGGCCACACTTGGAGTACTGCATAAGTTCTGGTCACCACATCTAAAGAAGGACATTGTAGAAATGGAAAAGGTTCAGAAGAGGGCAACCAAGATGATCAGGGGCCTAGAGCACCTTCCTTATGAGGCAAGGCTACAATACCTGGGGCTTTTTAGTTTAGAAAAAAGTCAACTGCGGGGAGACGTGATAGAAGTCTATAAAATCAAGCATGGTGTGGAGAAAGTGGATAGAGAGAAAATTTTCTCCCTCTCACACGACACAAGAACCAAGGGTTATCCCATGAAATTGATTGCCAGGAAATTTAGGACCAACAAACGGAAGTACTTTCTCACACAAGACATAATCAACTTGTAAAATTCTCTGCCACAAGATGTGGTGAGAGCCAACAACCTGGATGGCTTTAAGAGGGGTTTGGATAACTTCATGGAGGAGAGGTCTATCAATGGCTACTAGTCAGAGGGCTATAGGCCACCTCCAGCCTCAGGGGCAGGATGCCTATGAAAACAATTTGCAGGGGAGTAACAGCAGACTAGCACTTGTTAGGGTTGCAGTGAAGGCCTTGGAAAGGATATTTAGATGCTGTGATGTGTCTATACCTACAAAGATTAGACCTGTTCGGACAATAGTTTTTTCTGTGACACTCTATGGATATGAAAGCTGGACTTTGAAGAAACAAGATAGAAAAAGTATTTACTCTTTTGAACTTTGGTGCTGGAGAAAATTTTTGAGGATACCATGGACAGCCAGGAAAACAAACAAATGGAACACATCAACCAGAATTTTCACTTGAGGAACAAATGACCAGGCTCAAACTATCATACTTTGGACACATTATGCGAAAACCCAGCTCCCTTGAGAAGTCCATAATGCTGGGAAAAGTTGAAGGAAAGAGAAGAGGACAGCCAGCAGCAAGGTGGACTCAATTACAACAGCAATGAATGCACCACTGAGAGACCTTAAAGGCCAAGTTGAAGACAGATCATCCTGGAGAGATTCTATCTATGTGGTTGCTAAGAGTCGACACTGATTTGACAGCACTTAATCAATCAATCAATCCGGAAAGAGAGAGGGCATGCCCTCAATTCCTGCCAGTAGGCTTCCAGCGGCATCTGGTGGGCCACTGTGTGAAACAGATTGCTGGACTAGATGGACCTTGTACCTGATTCAGTAGGGTTGTTTTTATGTTCTTATGTCTTGCTTCAGGGTATCCTTAATAGTGTCAATACCTTCTTTAGCATCACTATTTAAGGATATAAGACTCCTTGGTTCTTCACTGCCTTTTTTATTTTGCTTGGGTAAGTTACACACTGCATCTTGTACAAACGCAACAGTGTTTTCCACTTCAGCAAAGTTTATCAGGAGATCCTCCATCCAATGGCCTTGTGTTCTATCAACAGAGTTGTTCTTATCTAGTGGCTTGGCTATATGGCTAGAGTTATTTTCTTTGAAGTGCTTCTTGCCTCCACCACCAAACACAGTTCATTTCTGGGCATTCTCCAGCACACCTGGCTCAGATCTAATAGTTTTATGTGAGTTTTCATTTAATTCACTGCTGCTAAGTTTGTTTGACCTTCTCTTACTATCTACAGCAAGGGAGGCTGATTGAACAGAACAGTTCTGTGGTAGCAAGGAAGAACCCAAGAGTTACATCCACAAAAGCTCTTCGTACAAAGATCTTTAATGAATCTAAATACAGTTTCCCCTGAATTAAAACGGTGGGGATTAATGGCTGATGGAAGGTTAACAGAAGCCTCCTGACCTCTGGACGGCAGGGCAATACTTCATATGAAGATAAATCGGCATCTTAAATGTGCCAATGTAATAACTGCCCTAAAGAGTGTGTGATTGTCCACTTATTTTACCAATATCCCATGTATAAGGAGTTTTCCTGAATCGTAAGGGCAATTTGCCTAGTATGTAGAACTCTGGTAGTATGTTGTTTGAGCTTTGGTGTTTATCATTTCTCTGCTGTTCTTTAGACACTGACAGTTTTAAGGGAGAAATATCATTCCCCTGCAGCAACTGTGTCTGTTTGTAAGTTAAGTCAATAGGATCATTAGATGCTTTCCCCCCTTGATCCTCTAAGATATTTTAAATTTTATCCAGTTTATTAGAAACTTCTGTTATCTTCTGACAGATCAATATCCCTGTTTGAGCTGTTAAGAAACAGAAGGAAGCAGCTGGATCTGAAGGATCAGATCTAAATTTGTTATAAATCTCATTTGTTCCAATTTCAATTTCAGAAGGATCTAGAGTTGCTAGATTTCAGAGGATCTAGAATTTCAATTTTCAGAAGGATCTCCCTTGAGATGGACAATGAATCTCCATTTTTAATCAAAGCTTCTAGAGAGCCTCCTACTTGCGCTTCAATAGCATTCAAATAATTATTCACAGTGGGCAAGATATTCCAATCTCAGCAGGATTATTTAATAATTCGGTTATCTCAACAGCAGAATCTAATTTACAGTTAGAGTCAGAAACAGATTTCCCTGGTACAATGTCTACCAGAGGAACAAATGTGTTAGAAGTTTCAGAGGAATCCAAAATAACTCTTGTTGATTCAAAGTATTTATCAATTTTAGCTTGTTTGGATGCTTTTGCTTCCTTCTGTGAACCGACAGTTTCTCAAGCACTTTTTATTTCCCATTCTTGAATGTGGAGGGTAATAATGAGAAAACACTGAGACATCCACTAATCAGCAACACGGATGGAAATAAAAATCACACTCCCATAGGATGTCAAAGAAGGAAAAAGCAAAACTCCCATCAAATAATCTATCCAAGGAGTACCAACAACCTTGAAAATCTAGTGAATAAAAGCAGTTAAAATAAATTAAAAACAGCTCACTGCTCCAGCTGTTGCTTGCTCCTTTGAAAGACTATTAAGAACTTATCCCCAAAATTGAGTTTGTTCAATAGCTTGACTAAAAATGGCAATTCCAAGGTATCAAACACTTTTAAGGCATCTAAAGACATCAGAGCAATAGGCATTTTGTTATTGTTTCCATAATGAATTACATTGAGCACTCATCTAACTCCATCAGCTATTTTTTGATTAGGCATGAAGCCTGTTTCAATCTCAAGTGATGGGTAGTGATGTAAAGGTTGATCCTATTGGCCAAGTTAGCAGCAAAAATTTGCAAGTCCTGGTTCAATAATGCTATGGGGAGATATGATCCCAGGGATGAAGGGTCTTCGGCTTGCTTAGGTATAACAACTATTCTAGATTGCTTCCAAGTCCCTGGGATCACATAATGATGTTGAACAGAGATCTCACATGAGGGATTAGAATTTCATGGTTATGATAATAACAATGATTATAATAACAGCCTCAGCCTATAATAATAACAAGGCTTCAATGTGATTTAGGTTTGAATATTCTGTTGTAAACCACTCAGAGACATAAGTTTAGGGCGGTATAAAAATGTTTTAATAAATAAATAAAATTAGTAGAAGAATATAATCCTTCAAAAAAATTAGTGAACTAGCCGACCCTGCACAGAGCATTTGTGCGCTCTTTGGGGTCGTTGGTTACCTCTTCTCCCCCACCTTCTGCCCCAGTCTCCGGGCCCATCCACCTCTCCTCCCCACCGCCACTTCTGCTGCCCCCCCTTTCTTTCTCCCCTCCTGGGCTTTGCCTCCGGGCCGGGCTGGGCCCACTGCCATCTCTGGCCTCTATGGCCGGGCCCGTCACTGCCATGGCAACCAGTCCTCCTGGGTGTGCCTCAGCCAATCAGGCGTGTCTGCCACTCAGCCAATCAGCTGGGCACTGGGACGCACATTCCAAGGCACACCCAGGAGAATTATATATATAGATGCTGCATTAATATATTTAGTATGCCAAAGGTTTTTCCATGTGTACTTATTATTTTGTGTATAAAATTGTATTGTCTCCCCCCCGCAAGGTGTTAGTTAAAGGTTTAGAATTTGTATTGCCAAAATCATAAAAACTTTGATTTAAATATGCTAAGTAAGTTTATATTTCATCTACTTCTGATGCATTTAATTCTATCCTCTTCCCACAAAATTTCCTGTAGATTTTCTGATTCTCGGCCTGTACTTTGGCAAGCTTTTTCTAATTCCTCTATCTCCTTTAACTGAGTCTACTTAACTTTATTTATTTATTTGATTTATATACCACCCCTCCAAAAATTATTCAGGGTGGTTTACAACTAATAAAAACAAACAGTTAAAATCCTTTAAACATTAAAGACATTAACATAAAAATTATTTAAAACCAGCATTAAAATTTTAAACCATAAATCTAATTAAAAGGCTGGGTGAATAAATGTGTCTTCAGTGCCTTTTTTAAAGTTGCCAGAGATGGGGAGGCTCTTATTTCAACAGGAAGCACATTCCAAAGTTTAGGGGCAGCAACGGAGAAGGCCCATTCCTGAGTAGGTGCCAAATGAGTTGGTGGCAACTGCAGGTGAACCTCTCTAGATTATCTCAACAGGTGGCTTAACAATAAAAAGACATTCTCTTAAATATCCAGGGCCTAGGCTGTTTAGGGCTTTATAGGTAATAACCAGCACTTTGTATTTTGCCCAGAAACGTATCATCAGCCAGTGTAATTCTTTCAACACAGAAGTGGTATGGTCTCTCCTAGATGATCCAGAGACCAACCTGGCCGCCTCATTCTGGACCAACTGCAGTTTCCGGACTACGTACAAAGGCAGCCCCACATAGAGTGCATTGCAGTAATCCAGCCTAGAGGTTACCAGCATATGTACCACTGTTTTGAAGTCGTTCATCTCAAGAAACAGACACAGCTGCCATATCAGCCGAAACTGATAAAAAGCATGTCTGGCCACCGCCTCAACCTAGGACACCAAGGAGAGGTTCGAATCCAGAAGCACCCCCAGACTGCATACCTGTTCCTTCTGGGGGAGCATGACACCATCCAGGACCAGCAGATCAATATCTTCTCCTGAGTTCTGACCCCACACAATAAGTACCTCTGTCTTATCTGGATTTGGCCTCAGTCTGTTATCCCTCATCCAACACATTACTGCCTCCAGGCAGGCATTTAGGGAGGTAATGCCTTCTCCCAATGAAGTTGACATGGGGAAGTAGATCTGGGTGTTACCAGCATACTGATAACACCCTGCACCAAATCTCCTGATGATCTCTCCCAATGGTTTCATGTAGATGTTAAGCACCATCGGAGACAATACGGAGCCTGAGGGACACCATAGGAAGGTTCTTGGTGATTTGGAGGAACAACAGTCTCCAAGGGACATAATCTGGAATCTGCCCATGAGATAGAAGAAGAACCACTGCAAAGCAGTGCCTCCCACCCCCAATCCCCTCAGACGTTCCAGATGGATACTATGGCCAATAGTATTGAAAGCCACCAAGAGATCCAAAAGGATCAACAGAGTTACAATCCCTCCGTCAATTCCCAATTGGAGATCTTCCATCAGGCCGACCAAAGCAGTCTCCACCCCATAGCCTGCCCGAAAGTCAGTTTGAAATGGGTCTAGATAATCAGTTTCCTCCAAGACCACCATCTTCTCAATCACCTTGCCCAGCCATAGAAGATTGGAAACAGGCCTGTAGTTGCTTAACTCTGAGGGATCCAAGGCAGGCTTCTTCAGAAGCGGTCAAATGATTGCCTCCTTCAGACAAGGGGGCATCCTACCCTCCCTCAGAGATTTATAATCTCTACCAGGCCCTCTACAAGAGCCCCCCTGCCGGATACTATAAGCCATGTCAGGCAAGGATCAAGAGAACAGGTGGTAGGCCGCACCATTCCAATCAGCTTGTCCACATCCTAAGGAGTCACAAACTGAAACTGATCCAGAGTCATCACATAAGAGGAGCTGCTAGACACCTCAGCATCAGACTCTGTAACAATTGTGGAGTTTTAAACTAAGTCGCCTAGAATACAAGAAGTTTTGTCCATGAAAATATCATTAAAAATATCACAGCGAGTAATTGTTGGTTCCAAGTACTGATTCAAGGGTGACGGGGCACATATTAGCCCCTTCACAACCCTGGACAACTCTGCCGGACGTGAACTTGCGGACATGATACGGGAGGAAAAGAATCACTTCTTTGCCGCACGTATCACCTGAGCATAGATCTTCAAATGCACGCTATGTAGTAACCTTTCGGATTCAAGTCAAGTCTTTCTCCACTTGTGCTCTAGTCATCTACCTCACCGCTTCAGCCCCCATAGTTCTTCTGTATACCAAGGGGCCAGTTTTGAAGCGGGTTGGTGAGGATGCTTAGGAGCGATCGTGTCCACTGCCCTGGTGAGTTGATTATTCCAATTCTCCACCAGAGTATCAACAGGATCACCAGCAGAGCCAACACTAAATCCCTCCAAGGCTTCTTAGAATCCTATTGGATCCAATAATCTTCTTGGGCGGACCATGCTAATGGGCCCCCAGACCCTGCGGAAGTGGGACATGGTCATGAGTCCACCCTTAACCAGATAGTGGTCCGACCATGACAATGGGGAACTCACAGGAGTCCCCACCCACAGAACACCACCCTGATCAGAGTGAAAAACCAGATCAAGCCTGTTACCAGCAATATGTGTCAGTCCCGAGACCACCTGGGATAGTCATGGCTGCTATGAACTCCTGAGCTGCCCCATACAAATAGGTCCTGAAGTTGTCACACCCTCGAGCTCAGACAGCGAGGAGGAAGGGGAAGCTGTCAACCTTCCAGGTAATGCAGGAGTGTCTGAGGGGCAGAGCTCGGCTGTCAGTGTTCATGAAACTGCTGTGGCTAATGGTTCAGAGCAGGCACAACAACCTGAGGCAGAAGAAATCATGAAAGACCAATCTGAAGAGGAGCTATGCAACCAACCCCCGCTGACTCCACAACAGCGGCGTGTCACGAGACACAGGGATCAATTGGAGACTATTAGGAGAAGCAAACACCTCTTGCAGAGGGCTGATAAGCCTTGAATTCCTGCCAGCTGGGAGCTCTCAGCTTGCACTATAAATCACGTCACCAGTCTTCTACTCACTGCTGAAAAGCAACATTCGTCAACTTCTGTGTCAACAGCGTGCAGCCAAGTCCGGTCAAGACGAACTTCCCGAGCCGTATCCAGTTTCAGCAGCTCCGCTTTGTCTCGTGATCTTCCCTGGCAGTTGGCCAGACCTTGACAGAAGTGAACATTGAAGTCACCCAGCACCACAAGCCTTGGAGACTCCAACACCAATCCCGAGACCAAGTCCGTCAGCTCAGTTAGGGACTCCATCGGGCAGTGGGGCAATCGGTACACCAACAGAAGTCCCAGTCTATCTCTAGTCCCCAAACTAAAGTACATACATTCAATATGGTCAGACACTTCGACAGGGATCCTAGCTGGCAGGACTGCCAGAAGGAGAAACAGCAATTAGGTTTCTAATCTCTCTTCCCCTGCAACAGCCTGCTGACCTATCAATGTTACTTCTTCTATTCCCCCCAACACTGGAATAGCTGCCCCATAATCAGTGGATACATCCCCTGTCTCCCCAACTCCAGACAAACCCAGACACATTAGAACTCAACTCACCCAGGATTTTAAAACAGAAGCCAAATTAAAATACCTACCCATCTTTACTCACCACAAGGGATCCTGAGCCAAACAGCTGACCCTCACCCATGTTATCCCCCAAAGTGGCTCCCACATGAGGCAACAGGCAGCATTCCTATAAAGGCCCAAAGCTAGGCAAGTGACCCCAGAAAGAGTTGAGTCAATCAGGAGCTGGTCCCAGTCCTGCACACACTCCCCACAGATGTTACACAGAGGCAGCAGCCCCATAGGGGAAGCAGGAGCAGGCAGGTAGCAGGAGAAGGAGGAGGAGGAGAAGAGGAGCCAACAGCACCCACCTGATCTCTCACCCCAGATGGCACTGGATGGGAAGCAGATGGACTCTTCCTCTCCTCTGCTGGGCTTTTAGTAACCAGAGGTCACAGCCAGCATTCCTAAAATGGCCCAAAGATAAGCAGGTGACTCCAGGAACTGTTGAGTCACTCAGGAGCTGGTCCCAGTCCTGCACACACTCCCCACATATGTTACACAGAGGCAGCAGGTAGCAGCCAGCAGGTAGCAGCAGCCGAAGGAGGAGCCAACAGCACCCACCTGGTCTCTCACCCCAGGCAGCAGTGGATGGGAAGCAGATGGACTTTTCCTCTCCTCTGCTGGGCTTCTAGCAACCTTAGGTTACAGACAGCATTCCTATAAAGGCCCGAAGCTGGGTATGTGACCCAAGGAACTGCTGAGTCACTCAGGAGCTGGTCCCAGTCCTGCACACACTCCGCACACACTCCTCACACACTAGTCAAGCCCACTCTCCCCGCAGAACCCCTTTCGGCTCTACACACTGATCGTGTGTAGAGCCTTCATGTTTAAGATGCCAAACTGGAGAACGTAGCTCTGCTTCTCATAGAGTTAGTGAAGCCAAAATAGGGGCATGGTCAGAGAAAGAAATAACACTTATTTTAATGTCTTGGAATTTAGGTAATATTTCAGCTGAAGAGAGTAAAAGATCAATTCTGGAATATGTTTTGTGTCTATTAGAATAAAAGGAATAATTTCTGCTCCCTGTGTTGTGCTCCCTCCAAACATCAAATAAGTCATGCTCCTTAAGTGTCTCTTTTAAAGAGACACATATTTTGGGACAAATCCTTCCGATTTGTCTAAGAAATCCATGAGAAATGGCTGCTGTTGTTTGTTAGGATAACAGAAACATCCCAAAGTTAATGGATAACTCTTTTGAATGCCCTTTATCGGGACATTTCTGCCCCGTGGGTCGCTGAGTACATCCTGCACCATAGAAGGACATTTTCCCCTACTATCAGAGCAACCCCTCATGACTTAGATGAACCAGCTGCAGGGAATTGTTCTCCAAACCCAGCATATTTTGGGACTCTGAAACTGGACACGCTTTGGTGTATTTCTTGTAGAAAGGTCTAGAGGTTCAAAGATTTCAATCACTTGATCTCTTGTTGTTGCCATAAAAGTTCTTCAATTATCAGTTATCATAAGCATAAATGGGAAGCCCGACCTATTGCTAATTCCAGCCTTTCGGAGCTGCTCTGTAAGCAGTTTAAGCAATTTGCGCCTATGGAGAGTCTCTGGACACAGGCCTTGAAATATTTAGATGTCATTGTCTTTACATTCCAGCAGAAGCAAGGTGCTAAATGATCTAAGAGTTTTTTCTGTGCAAGCATATCTTGTGAAACATATTTTTATGTCCCTTGGCTGTGAAGGGCTTTTAGGGCATGGTAAGCTCTTTCAGACTCAGGGAGACCTCCACAGAGGGGAAAACTTCATTCAGCCATATGACTAAGAAACTTCCCATGTTTTCTCCTTCAGCAGATTCCTTCAGGTCCCTAATTAGAATATTCATCCGACAACTTATGTTCTCCAGGTTTTCCAGTTTAATCTGGCATTCTCTGGTAATGGTGGCAAGTCCCTCAATCTTTTCCTGGTGCTCCAAGCTTAAAGTCATTGCTGAATTAACTGTCTCAGCTATATCTGTCAGTTTCCCTGACGCTTCATTGAGTTTAGTTTCAATGGGCTGGAGTGCAGCAGCCCAATCTTTTGATAAATCATGTCTTAATTTGATGTCTGAATCTGTAGTTAGCTTGCTCTCTGAAGAACTGCTCTCAGTCATTTTGGTGCTTTTGGAATTCTTTCGAGGGCCCTGGGTCATATTGCAACAATCTTCCCCCTCTGAAGATCTCAGTGGATTTTACAGAGAAAAATATAATTTAAGGCTCCGTTCCTGCTTCAGTGAGTGACCAAAACTCATTCCCACATATTTTGCATACCTTTTGGCGAGTATTTTTTTCACATTTACCGCTAGTTTTTAAAAGATAGGCCTGATGATATAAAGAGCTGTTGGCTTAGTCAGCCATCTTGTTGCAAGCCACGCCTCCTCCCCCCCCCCCCCATCTTTAGAACAGCATAGCATACATTTCTTGCAAATTTGGGAGAAAACGACTGATGTACTCTGACAGGCTTGTCTAGGAGGATTGCTATTTTTGGTCTGGTGAAGCTTTGAGCATCAAAAGTTCAAAAGTTATGTTCAAAAGTTGTTTTCCTGACCCATTAAAGTCTACGGGAAGCAAGTGCTGGAGAACTTATGGAGAGCATGACTGTTTTGACAATGAAGCTGGAACACTGACACGTTTTGCCAATAGTGTGACATTAGCAGGGGGAGCCAGCAGGAAGTGGATTATACTGGCACAGTATAGCTAAGATGAGGAGTGTTTTCAACAGTCTGCCATTATAAATCCTGAAGAGTCTATTGCTTAAAAAGTCAAAAGTATCCACCCAATCGCTGTGAAATGGTGCACAAATAAACTAGGGGGCAACACACACCACCCCTCTGTTGCCAAGATACAGCAGTTTAAGTTTTTAACTCTTAAAAAGAGGTTTCAAAGTTTTGGAGACCTTTCCCCCCCCCCACAGATAATGTATTTTTAATTTTTTAAAATGTCTTTTTAGCACACACCTCACCCCGCCACCCCCAAATTCAGGTCCATACAGGACTGGTGCTTTTTCCTGTCCATCAGTCTAATAATTTCAGTAACTATTGTTTGAAATCCGCATAAAAGGGAAAATAACAGGGAAAGTTATCTAATAGCATAACTGAGTCTGCCCATTGAGAATTCTGAAGCCAAAGTTGGAAGGGGCAAGTCCTGGTAAGGACAGTCTATGAGCACTCTGGCACTTTTATAGTTAAGCAACCATTCCTCCCGCTCCCTTTCCTTTCATGGGCATTTGTTTTCTCTGCCCCCCTCCTCTCATCCACACCAAAGTGGGAAGCGGCAGTCTTCAGCAAAGTTTGGAATAAACTATTATTATTATTATCTCTTGTTTACACAATCAGACAGGTGTTATTGACTGGTTTGTTTTATCCAGACATCGAGTCCTTCCCAAGGACCTGGGATGCCAGAATTTTATTGTCAATTGTTATAGATATCGTCACAGAATATAGGCTGTTCCCAGTAAAGCTGCTTTTTTAAATTGGCTGATGGTGATTTCTGTGGCCCCTATGGTGTTGAGGTGCCCTTCAAGGTCTTTTGGAACTGCACCCAGGACGCCAATTACCACTGGGATGATTTGGGTCTTTTTCTGCCACAGCCTTTCAATTTCAATTTGTAGATCTTTGTATTTGGTGATTTTTTCTGTTTCTTTTTCTTCTATTCTGCTATCCCTTGGTATTGCTATGTCTGTTATTTTGACTTTTTTTCTTTCTTCTTGACTACAGTGATATCTGGTGTATTGTATGGCAGATGTTTGTCTGTTTGTAGTCGGAAGTCCCATAACATTTTTACATCTTCATTTTCGACAACTTTTTCAGTTTTATGGTCCCATCAATTTTTGGCTACAGGTAGCTTGTATTTTTTGCAGATATTCCAGTGTATCATCCCTGCTACCTTGTCATGCCTTTGTTTGTAGTCAGTCTGTGCAAACTTTTTACAACAGCTGATCAGGTGGTCCAATGTTTCATCTGCGTCTTTACAAAGGCGGCACTTGCTGTTTGTGGTGGATTTTTCGACTTTTGCTCTTATTGCATTTGTTCTTAGTGCCTGTTCTTGTGCAGCCAGTATTAAACCCTGTTTCTTTCTTCAAGTTGCCATTCTTAAGCCATTGTCAGGTCTTGGTGATGTCTGATTTTCCACTTATATTGTGCAAATATTGACCATGCAGTGGCTTCTTTTTCCATTATTATTATTTTACATTTATATCCCGCTATTCCTCCAAGGAGCCCAGAGCGGTGTACTACATACTTAAGTTTCTCCTCACAACAACCCTGTGAAGTAGGTTAGGCTGAGAGAGAAGTGACTGGCCCAGAGTCACCCAGCAAGTCTCATGGCTGAATGGGGATTTGAACTCGGGTCTCCCCGGTCCTAGTCCAGCACTCTAACCACTACACCACGCTGGCTCTACTACTAGAAATTAAGCCCATCGATTACTTACTTCTGAGTTCTGGGCTCTCTTTTTTCCCTTCCTCCCAGCCAGGGCCGGTGCCAGACTATTTTGCACCCTAGGCAAACACATTGACATTCTACACTCTGCGCACCTCTGAGGTCTGCACCCTAGGCAGCTGCCTAGCTGGCCTAATGGTAGCACCGACCCTGCTCCCAGCCCCACAGCAAAGCATAGAAGGGGTGGCATTTATTTCTCTGGGGCTTACTTCTGAGTAAAAATATATACGATTGGGACCAAGGACCTCATGCTAGGAAGTTCCGAAGGAGGAACCTCAAGTAAATCCTAAAAGCCATTCCCACCGAGCACCAAGAAACCATCATTCTGGTGTAGACTGCGCTTGTATGTGGAGGTTCTACATCAGAGACAAACTGCCAGTGAATATGGAAGTTTCACTTAGCCATTCTTAAGAAATGAAGCCCCCATATTCACAGGCAGTTTGGCTCTCACGTAGAACAGTCTACAGCACAATAATGGTTTGTTGGCACTGGGTGGGAATGGTTTCTGGGATTTCCTTGCGGCACTTCTTTTGTGTTTTCTGGAAGCATATAGCTGAGCGCTATGAGAAAGAGGATGCTGGGCTAGAGTACACATGCCTTTCCCAGCAGCATTTTGATAACTGAATCTGAAATTCTGTTTGCACACCTAGAAGGAAGTAAACTCAGTTAAAGTCAGTGAGACTTGCTTCCATATAATGAGGGAACAGATAAACAATCCCAGAAAAATTGTCTTAAGGGAGGGGAGAATAATGGAAATGTCCTTTTAAAAATGTGAGTGGAAAACAATGTAGAAATCCTGTGAGGTAAACCCACCAGCACCCCACCCAGCACACAGATTGTTCTCAAATAATCTGACATTAGCCAAAGCATCCCACAGGGCATAAGATTTGTTAGTATATTTAAAACAAAAATGTCAGTAATCCCTCCTCTCCTGCTTTGTATAGAATACAGCAAGAAAGAGATAGTGACTGACATAATGATGAACAGTACTCAAAGTTATCCTACATAAATTAAAAGATGTTAAGGAATGCCTAATGCCCTTTTAATTTCAATGAGACTACTGAGTAAGCCATTCTCCTCTCAGCCATTAATCATCAAGTAGAAGCCTGAGGCTTAAAGGGGAGAAATTTACTTTGTCTATGCTCAGAGGCTATATCACTCGGGTACAACTTTTAAAATATAGGACTTTCTAGACAGAAGGAAAAGAGACAGACACTAATAAGTATCATAAAAACATGCCACAACTCAATTAAAAGAGGGACACATACCAGCTCCGCAGACCTCTACTGTAGCCACAGAACAGGCCTTGGAAAGGTGGGAGGAAGGCTGCTGCTCAAGGCCTGTCTGTCCTGTGTGAGGAAGGAGAAAGAGAAGATGCCATCAGGGCTCCTATCGGTTTCCATCTCTTTAAAAAGTTGGGGTTTCGAGAATTGGAGGGCTTTTGTTCTCTAGGGGAATCAAAAAGCAGAGTATCGAGGCTGTTTTCAAGAGCAGCTAAGAGCAGGCTAAGGTAGCAAAGCCCACTCTTGGTTGCTCGTGTGCAGGGGCGTATCTAGGGTGGGTCGGGCAGGGCATGTGCCCCGGGCGCCACTTGAAGGGGGGGCGCAATTTTTTAAAATTAATTTTTTTTAAAAAAAAGTCCACCGAAAACAAAATGGCCACCATGCATGCTCAAATGGCCTCTGTGAGACCCTAGGCCATGCCAGGCCTTGCAGAGGCCATTTGAGCATGCATGGTGGCCATTCTGTTTTCAGTGGCCATTAAAAAAAAATAAGTTTAAAAAATGACCACCGTACATGCTCAAATGGTCCCTGTGAGGCCCTAGAGGCCAGCAGGGGGAGGGGAAACCTTTGCAGACCCCCCCCCATGGCCTTTAGGAAGCCCCCCGAAGGGTCTACAGGTAAAAAAGAGTTTTTAAAAAATTTAATATGTCACTGTACACATATTCAGATTGGCACTATGTACAGAGAATCAGGGCTTGTGAATACTGAGCTGAAGCTTATGAGCTAGGATTGTATTCATTTGCTCTTACTTTGCTTCTTGTGATAAGTGAGTTAAATGTGATGTCTTAATAATATGGCTATTAATTGTGAGTTTGTCTTTGAATCAGTGTGAAAGCCTTAGTATTAAGGCCCACTGGGAGTTTCTTGCTCTCTCTCTCTCTCTCTCATTTTAATTGTCTTTTTGAAATACTAGAATATATTCCAAGCAGTGACACAGTTTACTCTGTATATCCTTTAATTATCTTCAGAGTATCTGGGAAAAGTCAAATTCTCCATTTATTTTTAAAACTTATGTAATAGTGATGCTACAATGCATAGTAGAAAATTAGACAGGCACTACTGTTTAGTTTTCCAAGTACACCTCCACATAGTATTTGGGTATTTCATGAGCCCCAGCATACTGAACTTTGTAGTTTTCCAGCATTTTTTGGTCTGGTTATGTCCACTGCTAAATAGTTTTTGAAATATTAATAGAATGATGAGCTTGACTTGTATTTTTCAGCTGATAGTATGGTAAAGTTATCTGAAAGATGGGTGTCAGATGCTTGGACAGGGGGTGCAATTTCCCTAGATACGCCTCTGCTCGTGTGAAGCAGCAGCAGCAGCAGGCAAGCAGTTGCTGCCGCAGCTGTGGCAGCAAACCTGCTTGTGGAGCCCTCCTGCAAAATGAGGTTAAGAGAGTGAGAAATAATAATTATTTTTGTTTACACAGTCTGTCAGACAGGTAACCCCTGCTAACTTGGCGAAGAGGCACCTTTTAATGTGGTGATTCTCTTTATTTAGCAGGGGGAGAGTAACTGGCCCTATCCACCCCCAGCACAGCATTCCTCCAGTGGCTGTTTCTGGTGTCTATCTTATGTTTCTTTTTAGATTGTGAGCCCTTGGGGGACAGGGATCCATCTTATTTATTTATTATTTCTCTGTGTAAACTGCCCTGAGCCATTTTTGGAAGGGCGGTATAGAAATAGAATAACGAACTAACTAACTAAATAAATAAATAATTGCTTTCATTAATATCGTTAATAATTAATTTTAATGTAAATTGATGCACTGAAAATTGACCTTGGCCCTCTCACACAAAGTCATGGGTGGTTCAGGCCCACTGGGGCATTTGAACTGTGCACCCCGACTTAGACGAGAGGCAATGCTACAGTTTTGTGCATCTTCTAAGTTTGTGACATTGTCCAACAGCATTACTGATCAGGTGGGTCATGGCGTCAGTTAATGTTGGGGGTTGTTAATTTTACCCCCACTAGGTATTCTGAGTGTAGATTCTCTGGTAGCAAATGAGAGTGGATTCATTTTCAGTGACAAACAATGAATCCACTCTCATTTACTACCATAGAATGTACACTCAGAAAACCTCAGAAACAACAATAGCCAGTACCCAATGGGCTTGTGGGTATGGGGGTGCTTGGCACCCTATGTGCCCTACACCACCACTCGCTCTGGGCCACCAGGGTACCCCCCAGGTGGAGTTATAGGGCTGCTGAAACCCCCATTATTCCCTATGGGGGAAAGCTTAAAGACATGCAAATTTAAGAAATTCTTTTAAAAACAGCCCTTTGCCCAATTCCTTTGGAATCTGGATGGTAGCAGGCACCCTTTGGGGCACTACCATCATGGCAACATCCATCTGCTTGGCGGCAGCCCGATCATCTGCTTGGTGGGCATCTGCTTGGCGGGCATTACCAGCACTGCTTATCAAAGCGCTGGGGGCCCCCAAGGCAGACACAGAGCCTTGCTCCTGGGGACATCCCCCCTCAGTCTCCAGCTCTGTGGCCAAACCACCGCCACCACACTTCCCACAGAAGCCACACCCTTGGGAAGAACCACCACCTAATATTTCCCAAGGGCCGTGGCTTCAGGTGCAAGCCTTACGGAGACCGGCTGATGTTCCGGTGGCAACCTCTTGGCGGTGAGACAGCAGCAGTGGAAGGCCACTACCTCAAATACCATCGTCGGGGTTGCTGGAGAACGTCCACTAGGTCTCGCCAATTCTGCCTTGTCATGATGGGAGAACTGGTTCTTCGCTGCCAGGAACCAAAGTGAGGACCCTTGTCCACTCTGGATGGGACCTCTTCTGAGGAGCAGGATTGAATACAGAACCTGGACGTACCAAAGACCTCAGAGGATCCAGGACCCCCAAGATCATCCAAGGGCTTCATGCCCCAAGTCTTCATCTAGCCCACCAGCATAAGGCCAGAGGACTCACCATTACCACCAGACACAGTGGGAGGCCACCACTCAAAATATCATCATCTGGAGGACTCACCATTACCACCAGACTCAGATTCTGAGGGGTCAGCAAGGGAAACAGCATTGCCACAGCCTTGACAAAGCCTGAGACTGAAGCAGCAGGCAGGATTCCTCAGACCGAACTGGAGCCTTGCCCTGGGGCAGAGTTGCCATCTTGGTAACAAAATACTTCGATTCCGCCTTGCCCACCGCTTTCCTGTGTGACCTCGGCCTGTCTGACTCCAATTCCACCTTGCTTTGAGTATTTGCTACTTTCCAGTGTGACCTCAGCCTGCCTGACTTGGATTCCGCCTTCTCCTCAGTACCTGCTGGTTTCCCGTGTGACCTGAGCCTGTCTGACTACCTGTGCCTTGCCCTCAGTACCTGCTGTTTGCCAGTGTGACCATGGCCTGCCTGACTCTGCATATGCCTTGTCCTCAGTACCTGCTCTTTCCAGTGTGATCTCGGCCTGCCTGACATGGATTCCGCCTTGCCCTCAGTGCCAGCTGCTTTTTGGTGTGACCTCAGGCTGCCTGGCACAGTCTCTGCCCTGCCCTTAGTACCCACTGTTTTTCTGGTGTAACATCGGGCTACCTGAATTATATTCTGCCTTGTTCTCCGTACCCGCTGCTTCTCAGTGTGACTATGGCCTGCCTGACGTAGCCTCTGCCTTGCCCTCAGGACCCACTGGCTTGTGGTGTGTCCCCGGCCTCCCTGACTTTGATTCTGTCTTGCCCTCAGTACCTGCTGCCTAGTAGTGTGACCACAGCCCACCTGACTCCGCCTCTGTCTTGCCCTCAGTACCCAATGCTTGCTGGTGTGACCTCGGCCTACCTGACTTTGTTTCCACCTTGATCTCAATGCCTGCTGCTTTCTGCCGTGACCTCGGCCTGCCTGACCTTGATTCTGCCTTCTCCTTGGCAACCACTGCATTCCGGTGTGACCACGGCCTGCCTGACTCCACTTTCTCCTTGCTTGATCATTTGCTGCCCTTTATGAAAATCTCAGAGCCTGACTACCAGATGCCGGCTCTGCCACTGAGTCTTGCCTGGACCCTCGTGGACACGGAGTGCCATGATGCACCAAAGCACACAAGACTTATAACTGGACACGCATGGCAGCAATGCAGCTAGGCCGCGAGGCAGACCATGTGAAAACTCTGTGCAGCAGCTGCTTTGATTCCACAGGAACATACAGATTAAATTGTCTTTTTAAAAAGGTGAATAGTACTTAGCATACGCATTGAAATGAGTGTTAACTAAGGCAAAGGGATTTCTGAAATTAGTCTTATTACTGTTAGAGGAAGGTTAGGCAGCAGGGGGAGGGGTGGGGATTGAAAGTAACCCCCCTTGGATAGTATCTAGGAATGGGGAGTAGAAATGATGTGTTTAGAAAATCAAAGAAACTCCATGTTTGCCCAGAATACCTCATTCTAACTTAAAGTAACCTGGCCCAGCTCAGGGACATCACCGCCTCTCATGATTGGCGTCATTATCTCTCTCCAGCTAAAATGTGTCTATGAAACTTGCTGAGACAGCCAAGCTTCCCATTGTAAGAAAAACGGATATAACCAAATAAGGAGTAATCACCCGATGAACAATGAATCATTCACATGCGTACTAGATACTTAGACCACCATTTTATTGCCACGTACATTGTGTCAAGGGTGTCAGCATCATTCAGATTGTTTGTATAAATGTAAGATGCACTTGTAACCAAACTGTAATTGGTTTGAGAGCATTAGCGTATTGATTACCTATTGCTAAACTGCAGTAGCAATAAAGCCTCTAAATGATTCCCACTGAGTCTGTTTGATTGACTAAGAGGCGGACCCAGGGGCGAACCATATTCACATCAGAAATCCATGCTGAAAGCAATTTTGAGTATCTTGAAAACATTCACAATTTAGAATATCTTTCTGAGCGCACTACTGTAAAGGGCTGATTTGTTTGAAACTTTGGTGCCTAGAAAGGCTCTTGAACAAGCTGAAGGTGCATCAGAAAGTGGGGCTCTTCACAACACTCAGGTATTTCTGTTTAATTTCTCTTTGAGTAACTGGGATGCTACGAAGGATATGCAAACTGGCTTAATCTCAAGCCAGTTTGAGCTCGAGACCAGTTCAGTTCAAGGGCTCGACCTTGACCAAACCAGGCCTGGTTTAGCTTGTGCCGAACCCCCCATGCCAGTTCAGGCCTGGTTCGTGGGTGCTGTGTCCCAATGAAATTATTTTTTTAAAAAGGTTGACTTAACACCACTGAGGGCTTCTTCGGCCTCAAGGGGTGCTACTGCAGCCACGGGGTGTTTGTGTGTCCTTTGGAGGCTCCCCTGCCAGCCTCCCCCTGTCTCCTCACGAGCTGGTTCAGGCTTTTGGGGGGCAGGTTCAGCCCTGTTTGTGCATTCGGCCCTGTAGTGCATTCAGCTAATGTAAGTGGCAGAATTGTTCATGCAACATTTGGTATCTGTATGTCATTGGGAAGTATATTCAGAATTTCTTCCCCCCAAAAAGAGAGTAAATTTTCACCAAGCCTATTCTGGTTTAAAATGTAGTGCATTCCACTAATTTCAGTGGCAGGGTTGTGTATGCAAAATTTGATATCTGTCAGGAGCATGGCTTTATTTCACAGAAACAAATTCTTCAAACTACATCATAGATATATGTTCTTTAGGTGTAGATATTGGATTCTAAGAAGCAGGAATAACACCATCACTGAATGGAATTGACAGGAAGGACTGAAGAAATCAGGAACTTCAGAAGCAGATTGGCAGCCTTTCTTTGCCTTTCCAGAATAGGTAAGAAAAGCAATATATTTATACGAGAGAAACCATGAGTATCGCACAGATGAAAAACTGGAAGCAGAGTTCTGCCAGAAAGAGACTGTACTAAAGCACTTTCCCCCATTTGAACTTCTTGTGACACTTGGGGGGTTGATTTTTCTCTGAAATCTGGCCAAAGCATCTTGCCAATTACATGGGAAGTGGCCTTAAATTACATCAGAAATCTTTGGTCCATCTAGCTCAGCAGTGTGTCTACTGAAACTGGTAGCAGCTCCAGAGAGTTTTAGACCTGGGTCTTCCCCAGCCCTACCTGGAGACGCTGCCAGGCTTGGAACCTGGGATCTTCTGCAATCAAAGCAGATGCTCTGCCACTGAACTATGGCCATATTTCCATTCTGCACTGTTTCTCAGTGGACTCAGTAGCAAGAGTGTAGATAGCGGACAAAGAATCTTGTAGGAAGGGTTAAAGCTTTGGCACTACGCAAAACAAAATCTGCAAGTTAAGTAGATGGAGTTCAGAGAATCAGTCGCTGATCAAATATGACCCCCCACCCCCGGCTTCCCCAAAATAACTAGGGATTTTAAACACCAAAGTTTTGACAAACTCCCAGCCTCCTAAGTTGCACGGCCACTGGTGAAATTAATGGCTTTCAATATTTTTCCAGTTTCTTCTAGATCTCTGAGAAAGGCTTGGATTGTGAATGGCAGGTTGCGGGGGAGCATTCTTGTTCCTTTTTGGCCAAAAAGATTGTTTTATGTTTGTTTTTCAGGGACAGGCAGGGATGCTCTTGGACAGCCACTGGCTGGTCTTTCCTCTCTAGATCTGCAGCAGCATCCAGAATACTTCCCCAGAGAAGAGAATGAAGGACAGCTGGGTTGCATGGAAAACTGAGAGTCATCTTTGGAGCTTCGTTTCCATAGCAGCTCTGATTCAAGTGGGGAAGTCTTGAAACTGTCTTATGTACTGTGGCAGAGGAAATACAACCTCCACTCTGTGTCAGGACATTCCTGTGCATATCGGAAAGACTTCAGCACATTTTGTGCATCACAGAAGCTAGGCTTCAGGATCCAGACTAGGAGCTAAGATCAAAGGGTTCATCTCTTGGGTTGGTTATTTTAAAAATATTGATCCATTCAAAATATTGATCCATTTATGAATTGGTTTGTACACATTTATCTTTTATTGTTGAATTTCTACCTTTTACATTTTAGTTGGTAGCCTGTTTTGCAACAGTTAAGTCAAGTTTGCAGCTATCATTGAGCAGATGGATTTAAAGAACCCAGGCCCCCCAACCAGCCCTCCCTATTTTTTTCATTATCTCCCTCAATCCGAGGGGCCACCGGGAGGCGGGGCAAACTTGGGCCCCCTCTCCCCTAGCTTCACCTCTGATTTAAGTATGTTGTATATATACCCTCTGAATGTTCTGGAGATAAAATAACAGATTCAGCAGACTGCAATGGTGGCAAATTGTGAATATATCATCCTTTGGTTCAGGCCCGGCAGTGTGGCCAGAACCTCAGGGGTATACTCGTGAGTCAAATGGGCCGTAACCCAAAATTTGGCTTTAAAAAAGCCAAATCTGGCAACAGAGGACTTCAGGGGCGAAGCTAGGGGAGAGGGGGCCTCTGTTCGCCCCTCTCCCCGGTGGCCTCTCAGAGTCAGGATGATAATGAAGAAAACAGGGAAGGGTGGAGCTGGGAGGCCTTCAGGAGCTGGGGGCCCCAGGTTCTTTGAACCCATCCACTCAATTATAGCAACACCCCTGCTTTGGTTAAATTCATAGTCCTGTGCTAGTTCATTTTCTGTTTCTTAGAAACTGGACATGATGCAAGAGATACAGGATAGTAGCCTCATTAGGGTGTTCATGTTATGTTCAATACTCATAAAACAAGTGTACAGTGTACACAGGCACATTCATTCACATGTTATGTTGAACGTAGGTACAGACGTACACTATCTATCTATACCATGCATTTGAATGGCCTGCATCCAGGTTCATATTTAAAATGAACACAGGTTCATTCACACAAACACATGCATGAGTGTACAGACATTTTTATACGCGTACACCATAATGTCTGAATCGTGCTATTCACATGATTGAAAACTGGGGGAAACAAGGTAAGCGGCACCATCAGCTAGTCTCCCACTGAGTCTGAGGGCAACTGCTTGCATGCAGAAGGTTCCAAGTTCCCTCCCTGGTAACTCCATGATAGGGCTGAAAGAGAACTCCTGCCTGCAACCTTGGAATAGCTGCTACTAGTCTGTATAGACGATACTGAGCTAGAAGGACCAATGGTCTGACTTGATGTAAGGCAGCTTCCTGTGTTCCTGTGAACTGGGTACAGCCTACCTCATTCAGCAGCTAGGTTTTCCTAACTTATTAAACACCCCGAATGTTTCTAAACTGTGGAGGAGCAGCAGGAAGACATATACAGTACAGGTATCTTTTTTTCTCCCAACATGGCTAGCAAGCTGAGCTTTGGGGTGGGGGTGTGTGGCATGTAAATCATATTGATAACACCCAGCACCAAACCTCCTGATGGTCCCTCCCAGCGGTTTCATGTAGATGTTAAAGAGCATTGGAGACAGTATAGAGCCTTGTGGAACTCCACACTTCAGTTCTTGCTTAGCGGAACAACAAGCGACACCATCTGGAATCTGCCAGAGAGGCAGGAGTGGAACCACTGTAAAACAGTGCCACCCAATCCTACCTCCCTCAGGCGGTCCAGAAGGATACCATGGTCAATGGTATCGAAAGCCGCAGAAAGATCCAAAAGGATTAGTAGAGTCACACTCCCTCTGTCAATAGCCAGTTAGAGATCATCCATCAGGCTGACCAAGGCAGTCTCAACCTCATAGCCCACACAAAAGCCAGTTTGAAATGGGTCTAGGTATTCTGCATCATCCAAAACTGCCTGCAGCTAAGAGGCCACCACCCGCTCAATCACCTTGCCCACCATGGCAAGCTGCCTCACCCATAGCTGCCTCACCTAGCCTCATTGGTGGACCAGCAGCATGGGAAGGAAAGTGGGCATCTAAAACAGCCTCAGAGAAGGGTAGTCTCCTTGATTTAATGCACTAGAATATACTTGGGGTATTTGGATGTGCCCGGCTTCTTCCACACTTTAAAAATGTTTAATTGTGTTGAAATGGGTAAAAACATCTGTACCATGTGCTGATACCATTACATTCTTTACTATGGAGCTGTTGTATACACTGTAGTACAAGTCTGGTTTCAGCTTCCTCATGGCTGGTTGATTGATTGCATTGCATTGCATGCATTGCATTTCTATACTGCCTAGTATTTGCCTCTAGCGGCTGAGTTTTGATACATATACTTCCTCTACTTCTTGGAATCTACTAGCAACTCTTAGTGTTTTGCCAGCAGCAGCATTTACAATAAATGAACTGATAGGAAACAAAGATTCCATGTTTCAAAAATTTTAATCACTGCATTACCATTGTGGATTTGTGGATGTATATAAAAATCATTTCATGCATCTATGGATCATCATCAGAATCTAGAGATTGTGTATTTATATTAAAACTGAGACAATTTTATGTGAAGCCCAATAGAATCAGACAGATGTTAACATCTAGCTCAAATGGTACAGTATATGATGAATTGTTAATGTAGTTCTTCAATGTGTGCTGTCTGTTAAATGATCATTGTAGTAATGTCAGCAAATCAAAGTCCTGGCCACCTGGAATAGTAATCCACTATCACTACAACAAATCTTTGTTGCTTTAAGGTGCAGGGTGTTCTTACCTCCTTCGCCACATTTCCCCCACTGGCACTGCTGTCAACATTGCTGTTATGGGGCAGCTGTATACCAGCATCACGCGCACACACCGGCCACTGACCGGTATTACACTGACCGGGGCGGCAAGAGGGTATACAGCCTCACCTCGCCAGCTTTGCCAGCAGGGGGAAACATGGCAGGGGAGGGACACCCTCCCCATGCCTTAAGCAACCCCCACCCTCCCGGGAGTGCACTGAAACGGTTTCATGCGCATCCCTTTACCTGGCCACCAAAAACTTTCTCTTATTCACCTTTTCTTCAACCTCATGCCCAGGTGACTTTCATGGGCAATTTTGATCACTTTTGCTTGTTAGGAGGTTGGCACCACCGAACAGTCAGTAATCAGCACCAGCTCTTTGAGAAGGGAAAGCTCACTCACTATTTGCATGTATGCTTGAAGATGTTCAGGTATCTTATTTTTGCCTGGCCATCCATTAATTATGTAAAGTATAAGTTCAATAAGCACTTGGTCCACACTGAAGGCCACTTTCCATTCAGAAGTGATCATGAGTGAATGAAGTTATTTGCGCAAGTACTATTCCTTCAGCTTCTTCTTATGGGATCTCCTCTTGGCCTGGAAGTGGAAATTTAGATTAACAATCTGCAGTTGTATACTGAAGACCTAGAAGATATTCTGCCTGGAAATTCAAGTCCATAAGTCTGGTGATCCATTTGGCTATTCTTGAGGTTGCTCAACTTGATTCCCAGGTAATAAATATAGCAGATAGGGGTTTATGATCTGACCATAAAGTGAATTTTCTGCCCCACAAGTAAGTCCTAAAGTGCCTCAACACCCAGAAACATGCTAGGGCTTCTTTTTCAATGGAATAATACATCATCTCTGAAGCAGTAAGCACTCTGGAAGCAAAGGCAACTGTAATTTCCCTGTCCCCTTTTTTCTGGGTCAAGACAGCACCCAAACCTTATTCAGAAGCATCAGTGATTGCAATAGTTGGTGTCAAAAGAAGTGAGAGCAGGGCTTTCAGCAATGACCGATTTGATAGTCCGAAAACTAGCCTTGTAGGATGCATCCCAGTTAAACACTACATTCTTTAAAAAGAAAAGAAAAGAAGGCACAGTGAAGAAACTTTGGAGACAAATTGTCTAACACATTCAAAGTAATACTCACAGAGTCTTAAAAATGAGCAAAGTGCATCCTTGTTGTGCGGCTCTAGTGCTTTCCAAATAGCTTTCACCAAGTCTGTTGGGATGTAGACCACTCTGAGATATTACATCTCCCAAGTACATCAGCTAGTGTGTGCAAAACTGACATTTCTCTGTAGAGACAGTGTTGTCGTTTTCTCAAGACTTCTGACAGTTTAGCATCATGCTCCTCAATGGTTTTGCCATACACTAAAATGTCATCCTGAAACTAAGTGATGTCATCCGTAGTCTCAAAAATTGCATGCATCATTCTTTGATATACTGAAGCTGGAGAAGCTAATCCAAAGGGCAGTCTTTTGTATTGAAAAAGACCTTCTGGGGTAATGAAGGCTGTGTATTTGAGAGAACCTTTAAGCAGGGGAATTTGATGAAAGATGAAGACAAGTCCAAAGTTGTGAACACTGAAGCCTCTTTCAGAGTAGGCAGCATTTCATTGATATTGGGTAATGGATGACAATCCACTAGTGTTTGGAGTTCACATCTCTTAAATTTATGCAGATCTGAAGTATACCATTTGCTTTCCATACAAGAGCAATTGGAGAGACCCTTCCTGATGAATCAACAGGCCCTATGATGTCATCGGATGACAGGTCTATTGATGGGTACTAGTCTGGTGGCTATAGGCCACCTCCAGCCTCAGAGGCAAGATGAGTCTAAATACCAGTTGAAGGGGTGCAACATCAAGAGAAAGGGCATGCCCTCTTGCCTGTGGGCTTCTCAGAGGCATCTAGTGGGCCACTGTGTGAAACAGTATGCTGGACTTGATAGGCCTTGAACCTGATCCAGCAGGGCTGTTCTTATGTTCCTAGTATTCTGTAGTCTTAAAAGCTCTCCCTTAAGTGGTTGACAAAATGCTATGGGTACACTCCTTATTTTGTGTTGTATGGGTATTGCATTTGCCTTCATATGGATTTTATGTCTGAAAAGTATGGGCGTGCCAGCATATCAGCAAAAATCAGCAATCATATCACATGAATTTTCCATCATCTGTAATATGGTTTCTGTGCTATTTGGATCTAACACTATCCATATATATCTTTCTGATGTTTCCAGCCCACTATTGAGACTCCTTTTTTTGACACGTACATTTTCCCTTCTGCAGTACATCCTTTGTATTCCAGGACAACATTGAAGTATCCTTCTATGGTAAAAGTAGAACTTCTGTTACCCCATGGGTGGATGTCTGAAGGTTGCAGGTGCAGATGTGATATAATAAGGAGTTTCTTGTAAAGCATATGGGAAATGACAGTGTACAAGGAACCAGAATCAGCCAGCATCTGCAGTTCATGGCCATTACGTTTTACTTGACAATGTGGAGAAGCAGTCTCTGTCACACTTATAACACTGTCAGGAAGTGGTTCATCTGCCTCATCATATAGTGAATCAGTAATGGAGTGGACAGCAGACTTGCAAACCTTAGCAAAGTGTCCCCCTTTCTTGCACCTGTTGCAAGTGACCTTCCATGCAGGACAGCGAGCAAAATTGTCTTTGAGGGCAGAGTCTCCACATCAGAAGCATTGGTAGCTCCTCCTTTCTTGTCCTGCCACTCTCTGGGGCAGTGCCATATGAGAAGATTGGGTTTGGAAGGATTTAGAACGAAAAGCCTGGATTTCAGGAGGCTGGGTTTGAGGTACCAAAGAGAGCAATCTGGCAAAGCGAAGTGCATTTTCCACTTTCCTAGCCATCTCTATAACTTTATCCAAAGTAAGTTTCCCTTCCAGTGGAACCGTGCAATTTGGAACAGTTTGTTTTCATAACACTCTGATCCCTGATCATTTTGTCAGTAAAGCTGCCAAACATGCAGGTTACACTTAAGGCACACAAGGCTGTGACATACTGATTGATGGATTTGCCAGGCATTTGGGATCTAGAACAGAACTTGTAATGTTCAGCAATCACATTCGAAGTAGAGTTGAAATGATCATCTAAGGTTTGAAGAGCAGCTTCATAAGGGTTGGCATCCCCTTCCAAGTTGGTAGGAAAGGGCAAATGAGTATGTATTATTTGGCCTTCAGTGCCTAGGCAGTGAAGCAAGATAGTCTTCTGCTTTGCTGGAGTAAAAACTGTATGGTGAGGAGGTAACTGCAGAAATAGGACCTCCATTGTTTCCAGGGAAGAGCAGGTTCTCCTGAGGTGGGCAAGAAAAAAGGTGGTGGTGGGATCTGAGCCATGCTGCAATGGGCATCCAGTGAACAACAGAGTTCAGGACTGATAAGGGGCGAAAGTACCTTGAGAGGTAGGTCAGGAAGCTGGAGAAACAATCAGCAGCGCAATAGCAGAATGCAGCAGTTCAGGAATGTAGGCCCAGTAATGCAATGAAGTGAGGTTGCAGGATCATTCACAAGCTTTGCAGGCTCACACACTTAGCTGGTTCAAAATCTAATTGCCAAATGTTTTATAATTGCTTCCCTAATAAACACGAAGTAGTCTTGTGTTGGTTTAACTAAGACTTTATGCAGAAACCACTCCATTTTTCTCCTTCTCCTTTCCCTCCCCTTTCTTTCTGATCCCACATTCCTCTTCACACTCTCTACAGGATCCCCACTGGGACAAACTTCTCAGATCACAAAATGTTAAAAGACTAACAGATTGCATGCAACAAATATCTTGTGTAGATTCACCTCCTGTGGGTTGATATGCAATGATTAGGCACTGAAGTATATTTCAGTCTGCCTTCAATGTGGATTCATTTTCCTTGCCTTCTATACTTGTATTATAGAGAGATGAGAAGGTCAACACTTGTGACTTGTGTAATGGATCTGAGAACTTTATTTTCATATGACCATCATCAGAGACAAAAAGCTTTATCCTTCACAAAATTGTTTATTTGCATGTGGCTCATCTCCTCAGTATTCAGAAGATATTTTTGATCGCTTAGTGACATAATTCTATGTTTCAGTGTAGTGAAGGAATCATGTCACATGGAAGCTGATATGCAAGAACTTACACAATATGGTTTTCATCTTCATTATCCAGTTTCAGTCGAGCTAGACTGAGTTAACTGTAAATCATTATGTAATAATACTCAATCATTATGTATATTTCATATATTATAACCTGGTTTTCAGGGTTTTTTAATTGTTCTGATTGTTTAATTGCTGTTTTATGATGTTTTAATTGTTAATTGATGTTTTACGCTGTTTTATAATTTCTGTTTTGTTAACTGATTTTACTGGTTTTGTTTTAATTGTAAACTGCCATTTTGAGTCATTTTGGAAGGGCGGTATAAAAATTGAATGAATGAATACATAAACAAACAAACAAACAAACAAACAAATAAATAAATAAATAAATAAATAATCCCCAATCATAAACAGTTCCTCCATTTTGGTTGCAATGCAGGTCCTGAGACTGTATGACAGAGACCATCTAGCCAGCGCTCATATAGTTTTCATAATTTCTATACCATTTCCTCTTTTGTCTATTGCAAGTAGCTTCTCTAGGTTGTGATCACAATTCACTTGGATGAATTTCTATTCTGCTTCCTTAGAAACAAACAAACAAAAATAGAACCATTTCCCAGAAAGCAAATAAGTGTAGTTCCCAAACTGGGCCCTGATGATCGAGACTTATGTGCATAACACGTTCATGTACTGCCACCACAATAAGGCTGTTCTCACAACCAGCCTGGGTTAGGCTCAGCCTGGGTTAACTCAGCCTGGGGCAGCTCAGCCTGGGTTAGGCTGGTCGTGAGAAGAGGCGAGATGCTCACGGATCCCTTCACTCCTGCCTGCCTAACCCTCTTAACTAACCCGGCTGTTAGCTGATGTTAAGGGTGCACTCTCACCCTTATCCTGGCTACCAGATACTGTGTGTCTCCTCGAGCTGAATCCAGCACAAGGAGACACACAGTTAGGCGCATAGAGCGCCCATCTGACAGGGGAATCTCCAATGCAATGTGTGTGTCATGCATTGCATTGTGGGATTCCAGGAGGCTGGAACAACAAGTTCCGGCCCTGGATCCCTCCGTCTTGTTGCATGCAGCTCCGAGCAGCGTTGGATCAACCAATCACGTTTGGGGTTCAAAGACGGTCATATTTGTTTCACCTGTTCAAATTGATATTTAAATTACCTGTTGAATTGGCATGACATTTAAAAGCCATGGTTATCGCTATAAACACACACTTGGGGAAACTGATACCATTCTGCTTTAACTTCCCTGAACTGTGACTCACAGCTACCTTCCACTACATTATCTGGGATGATAACTTACAGTTCTCCTGGAACACTCAAGTTTACATGATTTGATGACACAGTGTTTTTCAGTAGATCTTCAGGGGCAGGTTGCTTTTTGGCCAAGCTGTTTCAGGAAAATGAATAGAGAACTGAAATCTAAGGCAGGCTGGCAGGCCAATCAGCTGGCTAATCAGTTCCACAATTTGAAATGACTCTTCTATCTTCACAGAGAGCCACCTGAGAAACATAACTGCTTGTGAGCTTCCCAGAAGCATCTGGTGGGCCACTGTGGGAAACAGGGTGCTGGACTACAGTTGTTGGGCCTGATCCAGCAAGGACCTGCCAGGAGCATGCATTCTCACTCCCCCAACATTTTCCCAATTTACATAGCCACCAGCAATTGTCTGAACCTGGTGATGCAGTAGTGATTATAGGAACTGGGGATATGGTCCCTGTTATTGTTCCCCTAGGAAAGACAGCACCTTTCTCCAAACTCATTAAGACACAGAGAAAAAATGTTTGTTCCCCCATAGAGCTACTAGTGGAAGGACACCATCCCACCAAGGCTTATAAAAATATACAAGCACTTGGCTTTCTTAGGATGAATTGTGGCTACAGTATAGGGGGTATACAGTATAGTACAGTACAGTATACAGTATAGGAGGTTCCACATCATTGTCATCCCACCCCCAAATATGGCACATCCTTCCAACCACTCCTCCAGCTCCTGTTAAGGCATACATCTTTTTGATTTAACATTTGACCAAAAATCTCTATATATAATTCTCTAAGGCATACCCGTGGCTAATCCTGTGCGTGGCAGCTCTCGCGAGATTTACTGGCAGGGCAGCAGAGCACAGCAGGGGAAGCGTCTCTCCAAGACAGCCTGCCGAGGAGGGAGGGGGGGTCGAGGACGAGGAGGCACCACTGCAAGCCAGTGGGAAAGTGCATGTCAGCTCCAACCGCCCACCTCCTCGCGAGGAGGACCACTGAGCAAGCGGCAGCATGGGGAGCAAGAATGAACTAGCCAAAGGGATGTGGGGAGCAGGAGAGAGAACTGGCCAAAGGGATGGGGGAGAACGAACTGGCTGAAGGGATGGGGGAGAATGGCTGAAGGGATGGAGATGAAATGAAGAAGGGGCGGGGGGGGAGACAGCGAGAACTAGGGGTGCAGATGTGCAGAGTCAGCTAGTATACCTTTATTTCTATATGTTCCCCTGATGACCAAACAACATTCCACAACCTTCTGTGGGTTTTCTCTTGTGCAAATGCATATATACACATTGCAAATAATCAGAGCAAAAATATTTATCAAGTAACCACAGCACTAAAATGCACAAACTGTGTGTTAGTATCATAGCACTATTCAGTTTATGAATTCTACAGCTTCTTGCTAACTGTGCAAAGAAGCACCTTCTAAAGTGGCGGCTCTGTTATATTCAGTAGGGATGTACATGAAACAGATGAGTTCAAAACAAAATACAGATGGCCAAAATGTTTTGTCGAAATAGCTGTCAACTCAGATGTTTCGACAGAAAGAAACTTGAAAAATGCCACTGTTCCCCATGGGTAGGTCCTAGGGACACCAAAGTTGGTTGGGTGGTAGGAGATGGTGGGTACTGCCTACCACACAACCCACAAAAGAAATGGACAAGCAGGCAATTTTTAACAAATTTGTAAACTTTCCCCATAGGATCCTATAGGGATTTGGGCAAAGGTTAAAAAATTGTATAAAATCTTTTTAAAGATTTGGCCATGGACAGCTCATCTGCCATGAGATTAGTGTCCAGCACCGCCACATGCAGCACATCACACCTGTGCTTTGATGCATGGGAGGGGCTGGCCACGCCACCAACAGCAGATGGCCCCTCACTCTCCTGCCCCCACCAGTGCACCATGAGGGACAAGAAAGAACTGTGCAGCCCACTACCGCTGGTCTACAGATCAGCAGTGAAGTCCATGCTGCTGTGCAGCAGCCCAGAGACAGCCTTCCTGCATGCCCGGTACAGGGAAGGCATCACCCGCCTGCTGAAGATGGTGCGTGAACTGATCTTATAGTCAGGGGCAAGCAGTAGCAGCAGCCAGTGGAACCTGGCATTCTCCACCACCTGGCATGGCTGGTCATCCAAAGAGATCATCTTGGGAATAGGCGGGTGATAGAATGAGGCTTTGGGTGCTCAGACTGCTTGCCCACTGACTGCACCCACTGTGCAGGCAACTTCCCCTTCTTGGGAGCAGGAGCAGGTGTTTTGCCCCTAATTGAGAGCACACCAGACCTATTGCTGCCAGCAAGAGCAGGCCTCCCCGAGTGATACCACTGTAGGTGCTTCAGCATCTCCAGCGTTGCAAGACGCTTAGGGTCCTTCACCTGCATACATGTGCCCTGCAGTGGGTGCAGTCAGCATGGGTTGGGTTACCAGGGCAGAGATCAAAGTTGTCCAACACCATGCTGGCATCGGAGCCAGTCCCACCCTGTTTGGGTGGTGGTAGTGGTAAAGGGGTTGCTGGTTTCTTCTGGGGGCCACCACCACTGCTGCCCTTGGTCCAGAGCTGAGAAGGTCCAGGAAGTGGGATGACTTCCTCCTGTTCCTTCTCAGTCTCAGACAAGGGGGTCACACTGCCCAGAGGATTGGCAAGGGTGGTGAGGGTGATCTGGCTGGGCTAGCAACCAACACAATCTCCTCCTCCTCTGCTGCCACAGGAAGAGCTTCTTCCCTAACAGGGGAGAACCTCCCCCCTAATTCTAGCTCAGCCGCTACTTGCAGCTGCACTGAAGGACCACATGGGCAAGTGGGCAACTGGCAGGCACACACACCCCCCCAAAATAAAATAAAAGGGGGACAGGACAAAGACCACCAGAGAAAGCTTGCCAGGCTCAGCACCAGACAGAAGTCACAGAACACACCAGCCAACAACAAAAACAAAAATAATGAAGTCCACTCCAGGCACACAGCAGCAGCAAAGGTGCAGCTTGGGGCTGCAGAAGTAACAGTTAGCACAGCACCCCAGTTATTAAAGCCACTGGGGACTGGTTATAAGCAGAAGGAAAATCCACAGAAGAAGAAGGAAATCCACAGCAGCATGCAGTTAAGATCACCAGAGCTATTGGTAAATCTTTTTTAAAAAGTGTATGTGTGGGGAGGGGAAGCAGATTGTTCACACTGCAGAAAGCGGGGTGGGGGGGAGATCAACCAGTAGGCACTCTGTCCACCAGTCTGCTCTCTTCATGGCCAAGAAGCAGGGGGGGGGGAGCCAGTACAAATTACTGGGGCCCGCCGGTCTAGAAGGGGGCCCGGGCTGGGCCCATGTGCATTCGCACTTCCTGCTCTGGGAAAGGGGACGATCTTTTAGTTGTTCTGGCCCTGTCTGTTGCCTTCACAGACGGGCCATTAACTTGCTGTCTATACCAGCCTCTCTAAGGAGTCATGGAATTCCTGCCTCAGCCAGCCCTCCTCCTATTCTGGCCCCATCCTTGACTGGGCGGCTTTATATAGTCCCTGAAATGGGCAAGTCTTGTGAGACCACTGTGTCTTGTGGGAGTTGCCCTGGTTCTTGCAAGACTACATTGTTTGGGCCCAATGCAGTCTCGTGGTGAGCACAGTGTGCAGTGGAAGGAGGGAGCAGAGAAAGGGAGCACGAGGGACTGGTTGCTGCTGCTTCCGCCTACCACACAGAACCAGGCAGACAAACCGGGTGTGAGTGGGAGGCTGTGTGGGAGCACTGCAGCCTCAAGATCACAAGTTCCCAGCAGAGGGGAGAAAGCCAAGAAGTGAGCAAAAGGGAAGCCGCCCCTCTCACTGTCCACTCCCCACCCTCCCCTTCTCCTCCCCTTCTCCTCTCCTCTACCCCACTCTCCTCGACTACATCGCCTCGCATCGTGCCTACCCCTTCCCAGCCCCTCAGCTTCCTGCCCCTTTCCCCACCCTTCCCATCCGCAGGCAGGCTTCTTCAGAAGCGGTCTAATGATTGCCTCCTTAAGACAAGGAGGCATACTGCCATCCCTCAGAGATGCATTTATAATCTCTACCAGGCCCTCTACAACAGCCTCCCGGCCAGATAGTATAAGCCATCTCAGGCAAGGATCAAGAGGACAGGTGGTAGGCTGCACTATTCCAAGCAACTTATCCACATCCTCAGGAGTCACAAACTGTAACTGATCCAGAGTCATCATATAAGAGGAGCTGCTGGACACCTTGGCATCAGACTCTGTAACAACTGTGGAGTTTGAATCCACGTCGGCCTGAATACAAGATATTTTGTCAACAAAAAAACTCATTAAAAACATCACAGTGAGTAATGGTTGGTTCCAAGTACTGGTTCAGGTGGGAAGGGACACACACTATGCCCTTCACAACCCTGAACAACTCTGCTAGACATGAACTTGCGGACATGATACAGGCAGAAAAGAATCACTTCTTTGCCACACATATTGCCTGAGCATAGGTAGTCAAATGTGCTCTATGGAATAATCTGTTGGATTTGAGTCAAGTCGTTCTCCACTTGCACTCTAGTCGTCTACCTTGCCTCTTCAGTCCCCATAGTTCCTCTGTATATCAAGGGGCCAGTTTTCAAGTGGCCTGGAGAGGACGCTTAGAAGTGATCGTGTCCACTGCCCTGGTGAGTTGATTGTTCCAATTCTCGACCAGAGTGTCCACCAGAGTGTCACTGGCAGAGCCAACACTAAATCCCTCCAAGGCTTCTCAGAATCCTATTGGATCCAATAATCTACTTGGGCGGACCATCCTAATGGGTCCTTCGCCCCTGCGGAGGTGGGACCTGGTCATGAGTCCAACCTTAACCAGATGGTGGTCTGTCCATGACAATGGGGAAATCATAGGAGTCCCCACCCACGGAACACCACCCTGTTCAGAGTGAAAGTTCAGATCAAGTGTGTGACCAACAATATGCGTCAGTCCCAAGACCACTTGGGATAGGCCCATAGTTGCCACGGCCGCTTTGAACTCCTGAGCCGGCCCGGACAAATTGATCCCAAAGTGAACATTGAAGTCCACCACCACCACACGCCTGGGAGACTCCAATGCCAAATCCGAGACCAAGTCCATCAGCTCAGTTAGGGACTCTGTCGGGCAGCAGGGTGATCGGTACACCAACAGGAGTCCCAGTCTATGAGTGCTGGACCAGGACCGGGGAGTCCCGAGTTCAAATCCCCATTCAGCCACGATACTTGCTGGGTGACTCTGAGCCAGACACTTTCTCTCAGCCTAACCTACTTCACAGGGTTGTTGTGAGGAGAAACCTAAGTATATAGTACACTGCTCTGGGCTCCTTGGAGGAAGAGCAGGATATAAAATGTAAAATAATAATAATAATAATAATAATAATAATAATAATAATAATAATAATAAAACAGCTTTACTGGGAACAGCCTATATTTTGCGACAATATCTATAACAACAGCAACAACATTGACAATAAAATTCAGCCATCCCAGGTCCTTGGGAAGGACTTGATGTCTGGATAAAACAAACCAGTCAATAACATCTGTCTGACTGTGTTAATAAATAATAATATGGTCAGACAATTCAACGGGGATCCTGGCAAGGGAAATGTTCTTCTTATAGACCACAGCCACTCCACATCCCCACCCACATCTCCTCACCTACTCTCAGCAGAGTACCCTGGAGGGAGAAGCTGAGACCAGATTGGGCCACTGGCCTTCCCCAACCAAGTCTCTTTGATTCATTCCAGGTCAGCCCCTTCATATTCCCTAATATGCCTAATATTCAGTAGGAGGAGAGCAACTATCCTTCTTTAGCCTCAGCACAGTGATCCTCCAATGACTGTTGCTGGGGCAGATAGATAGATAGATAGATAGATAGATAGATAGATAGATAGATAGAGTCTGATATGATGAGGAAAGTTACTCAAAGTAGTCCCATTGAAATTAAAATGACAAATTACCTTGCCCTTTTAATTTCAATGGGATTACTTTGAGTAACTTTCCTAATCATGCCAGTCAATTAGGGATGTGCAAACAGGTTCGATGTCAAACAGGTTCGACATCGAACCTGTTCAGTTCAATGCTCTGATATTGAACCGAACCCCATGGTTCACTTCACTATCAGACTGAACCCCACCTGGCCATTTGCAGGGTTCGCGAGTTAATTTTTAAAAAAAAAAAACCCTAAAAACCTTAAATTTTATTTACTGCCACCTGGTCCAAGGTCATGACATAGGCCATGCAGAGGCCCATTGAGCATGCATGGTGTGGTGGCCTCCAAAATGGCCACCACAATGGAGGGCAGGCCCAGAACAAGCCGAAGAGTGCCCGAACCAGGCGATTGTACACAAATGCAGGCCAGCAGCGGGGAGGGGAACTTCTGCACACATACACACACACACGGCCAAATCTAAGCCCCAGACTGGGTGGCAGTAAGTGTGTGTGTGTATAGTTTAATTTTAAAAAAACAAAAACAAAAAACTTGCTATCCCCCCAAACCAAACCACTGGGGGATGTTTGGGGGTTGCCACAACCAAACATGCCAAGTCCAATTCGAGTCCAATCTGGACTCAAACTGAACCAGACAATCCAGTTTTGTGCACACCCCTACAGTCAATCAGTGAATCCTAAAAGGACAGGGAACCTCTTACTACTTTTTCCTATGTAAATCACTCTCTTTGTTGAGAAGTGGTATATACTGTACATATTCTTAACAATAACATCAATAGTAGTCCCAAAGTTTCAAAGTAAATAAATATTCTTAACAGTCTCAAAATTAAGTACTTGCAAAATCACTTAGATTAGCACCTAAATTAATTCATATCCCTTGTTAACAATGAAATAAATGAACTTTATTTGTAATTTCAGGTTCAGGAAAAGCATCATTGCACAAATAATGCTAGGCAAATGCTGAGTGCTGAAAATATTCTATTAATGCTTTCATCCTGCCTGCAGTAAACAATAAGATTTTTATGCACCATTTAAAAAAACATTTCATAGTGATGTAATTTAGAAAGACACCCTTATAAGGAACATAGACAGTAGGAACGGACAGTGGTTCCTTTGAGGCTTCGGAGGGTGGAACTGAACAAAAAAGCAAAAGGGAAGTTCACCAAAAGCTGCAGAGAATCTGTATCCTTTTGGCAATAAAACTTTACATTTATTTCTTCTGCAGTGTGACTTTCATTGGATTGAACACCTAACTTCTTACATACTGCATTCAGTTTACTAAGAGTCACATATTAAAGGTTTATGTGAACATTATTATCAGCAGCTTGTGAGACCAGCCCAGACCATGGAGTGTGGTTTTGTGGTTCTAGTGACGTTTTAGGAACAATTACTTCCACAAAAGTAGTTGGTCACAGCTCTTGAGCTTTCAGCTGATAGACTGATTTTTTACTCGTTCTAACAGATACCTGGTTTTTCCTAAGAATCATGAGTGTCAGGTAAGGACTTTAAAATATGCTTGCCAATGCTAGTGTAGCATGCTTGCCCAGCAGAAAAGGAAGCAGGTAAAACCTATTAAAATGTACTTACTTTTTTGGAGGCAAGTTATTAACCACAAAGTTACTAATAGTATTGAGGAAATCATTGGTTACCATCTATCTTTAGATCCCTTGACTGGTTTATTCTGTAATATTAAGGCAGAATAAAAGATATAATATTAATATTATTGCCCCTGCTAACTTGGCAAAGAGGCACCTTTTAATGTGGTGATTCTCTTTATTTAGCAGGGGGAGAGTAACTGGCCCTCTCCACCCCCAGCACGGTATCTCCAGTGACTGTTGCTGGTGTCTATCTTGTGTTACTTTTTAGATTGTGAGCCCTTTGGGGACAGGGATCCATCTTATTTGTTTATTTGTTATTTCTCTGTGTAAACCGCCCTGAGCCATTTTTGGAGGGGCAGTATAGAAATCGAACAAATAATAATTACTACTACTAATAATAACTATATTAAGGGAGGATCAGGAATTAATTATTCATTTATTAACTGTGGCTAAATTGGTAATTAATGGGAACAAAAAAAGCGAATTCTCTGATCTGGCAAGCGTGGTTAATTAATATGGAGTTTGGTCTTCTTGGCTAAATTGGCTAAATTAATTAATTGTATTTGGACAAGGGGAAAATACAACAGGTAGATAGATTTGTTTAGAACTTGTCCCTTTTTATTCATTACTGGAATGAGAAAACTCAGAATAATGCACAGCCATTTATGTTAGCAGTAATTTAAGACAAGGTTTCTTGCAATCTACAGTACTGTTTTCATAAAAGTAATCACGTATAGGAAATTCTGTCTATCTAATTTAAGATAAGGCTAAAGATGTAATTTGAATTGCCGCCCCCCCACAATATTACCTTTTCTTCTGATTATGAAATCCGCCTCCCTCTCCTTACCTATATACTTTTTTTAAAAAAGTTTTAATTATTTGTATATGTGTGTGTATATATAATGTTAGTTTGTTATTAGCTACTGATATTAGACATTTGTAATTCTGTTTTTGTATTTATAAAGTAAAATGACAATATTAAAAAATCATGATAAAATTATACTGAGAAACTGAAATATGAAAGAACAATACACTCTTGCTGGAAAGATTATTCCACTGAAAAGAAAATATCATTCCTTGTAGTTTTAAGCATGTACAAGGAAGAGCTGGAATTTAAAAAATTGGATTAATTAGTAAGAATCATTGAACGGAACCTGTCCAAGTCACTTAGTTTTTTCTTCCGGTTCCTATGAAGTACTTGAGGGTCAAACCTGATGTGATATGTGGGAGTTCCAAAACTCCTGTTGTCTTTTTCAAAAACCAGCTGGGGGCCCCCAATCAGTGTGATGGTGTGAGGAAGGAGTGGGTTAACTTTACTTTACTTCCCTGGCATAAATTACCCCTTGAAGCTGCTATTTGCTAATTGCTATGAAAGGTAAAACATCCAGGCAGAATCAGTGACCAATATTAGACAGATGTGAAGAAGAGTGTGAATGGTGCTAAGTGAAGGATGAGGCAGAGATGCATCATGAACCATCTTTCATCTGTGAAGTTATGCTTCTGCTACTTGTGTTCAAAAATCAGACCTGCTAATGGGATCCCCAAATATCTTTAGATTTTTCTACTGAGGTCACTCTAGGAGGTCATTTTTGATTGTAGAAAACAGCAACATGTCTACAAACATTACAATTGTGATCTGAAGTGTGGACTGCTGATGTTTACTCACCGTTATGTTTTTAAACTGAACTGCTGATACATTTTTAAGCAGCAGCGGTAGTAGACAGATGTAGTAGAGAGTTGCCATCAGAAATGCACTGAGTGAAGGGTAGGGAAGGAAGGAGGAGGAGGGGAATAACTGGGTGAGCCATTGATCTGCAGGTGGGTGCTCTCAGTTTAGGCAGTGTGTGTGTGTGTGTGTGTGTGTGTGTGTGTGTGTGTGTGTGTGTGTGTGTAGAGAGAAGGGGGAGGAGGAGGAAGGGGGGAGAGAGAGAGATGCCCTGCATGTCAGCTCTATTTACCCATTTGAATGGGAGAGAAGTGCCCTAATCCTAAGTGTGCATGTGCATGTAAAGAGGGAGGATGGAGGGAGGGATGGAAGGGGGCCCTGCATACCTGCTTGAATGGGAGTTAAGTGTGGGAGCAGGCAATGGTAAACCCCTCCTGTATTCTACCAAAGAAAACCACAGGGCTCTGTGGGAGCCAGGAGTCAAAATCAACTTGACGGCACACTTCACCTTACCTTTAAGTGCCCAGAGAGAGGGAGGCGGGGGGGGGGGGCGCCCTGCATACCTGCTTCACTTACCAATTTGAATGGGAGAAAAGTGTCCCAATCCTAAACGTGTGTGTGTGTTGTATGCGTGTGTTCATTCTAAGAACTTTTAAAGGCTACAATCATATGTCAATTTATTGGTAAGAAGTCTTATTTAGCAAAATTGAGCTTATTTCTGAGGAAACATACATAGGATTGCGCTGTAAGTGTTACAGGAATGCGGGAGTGAGGGGCTTCAAAGCCATACCTCACCGAGGAAACCAGAAGCCCTTGTGCATTACAGTGGCTAAAGGTATGAGCTGGGAAATCCGCCATTCAAATCTCACCTCCTGAACTAAGTGGCCTTCAGGCAAGCCACTGTCTCACTTAGTCCTCCATCTGCTGGATGAGAAAAACAATCTTTAAAATGATCTGTAAGGCAGGTTACTATTGTTATCCCCATACTGCATATAGGTGGCTAGTGCTGCAAGAGAGTGGTCACCGGATGAATTAATGGCTGAGGTAAGATTTTAACCAGGGACCTTTTGGCTCACAAGCACACTCTTTGCCACTACACCATTAATCTCAAGGTACCTTTGACCAAAAGGAAGTAATTATGGGGCGGGCTATGGGATGGAGACTGAATTGATCAGCCTGCTGGATGATCTCAAATTGGGAATTGACAGAGGGAGTGTGACTCTGTTGGTCCTTTTGGATCTCTCAGTGGCTTTCGATACTATTGGCCATAGTATCCTTCTGGAACATCTGAGGGGATTGTGGGTTGGAGGCTCTGCTTTGTAGTGGTTCCACTCCTACCTCACAGGCAGATTCCAGATGGTGCCCCTTGGAGACTGTTGTTCTTCAAAATCTGAACTTTTGTATGGTGTCCCTCAGGGTTCCATATTATCTCTAATGTTGTTTAAAATCTACATGAAACTGCTGGGAAAGATAATCAGGAGATTTGGTGCAGGGTGTTATCAATATGCTGATGACACCCAAATCTATTTCTCCATGTCAACATCATCAGTTGAAATCATAACTTCCCTAAACGCCTGCCTGGAGGCAGTAATGGGCTGGATGGGGGATAACAAACTGAGGCTGAATCCAGATAAGAGGGAGGTACTTATTGTGCAGGGTCAGAACTCGGGAGATGATTTTGATTTGCCAGTTCTGGATGGGGTCACGCTCCCCGGGAACGAACAAGTACACAGTCTGGGGCTGCTTCTGGAGCCAAACCTCTCCCTGGTGTCCCAGGTTGAGGTGGTGGCCAGAAGTGCTTTTTATCAGCTTTGGCTGATGAATGACCTCAAAACGGTGGTACATATGCCGGTAACCTCTAGGCTGGATTATTGCAATGTGCTCTATGTGGGGCTGCCTTTGTACGTAGGTCGCAAACTGCAGTTGGTCCAGAATGCGGCAGCCTGGTTAGTCTCTGGGTCATCTAGGAGAGACCATATGTGTTGAAAGAACTACACCGGCTGCCGATATGTTTCCAGGCAAAATACAAGGTGCTGGTTATTACCTATAAACCCCTAAACAGCTTAACAGGTAAAGTGTGCCATTAAGTTGGTGTCGACTTTTGGCGACCACAGAGTCCTGTGGTTGTCTTTGATAGAATACAGGAGGGGTTTACCATTGCCATCTCTCACGCAGTATGAGATGATGCCTTTCAGCATCTTCTTAAATTGCTGCTGCCTGATACAGTGTTTCCCATAGTCTGGGAAATATACAGGCCCTGGGTATTTAAGAGAATGTCTTCTTCACCATTAGCCCCATCGCCTGTTAAGATGATCTGGAGAGGTTCGTCTGCGGTTGCCGCCAACTCATCTGGCAGCTACTTGGGAACGGGCTTTCTCTGTTGCTGCCCCTGGACTTTGGAATGTTCTCCTTGTTGAAATAAGAGCCTCCCTGTCTCTGGCAACTTTTAAAAAGGCACTGAAGACACATTTATTCAGCCAGGCTTTGAATTAGATTTATAGTTTTAATTTTTTTATGTTGGGTTTTAAATGATTTTAATGTTTAAACGATTTTAATTGTAAGCCACCCAGAGACACAAGTTTTGGGTGGTATAGAAATATGTTAAATCAATCAATCAATAAAATAATAAGTGAGTTGGACTTTATTAAAGAAAAAATCAAAAAGTCAATAAACTTTAAGGAGATTTTAAAAGGCATTTAGAAAGCTGATAGCTACATGTGACATCAATGTTATGGCATCTAGTATCTATTTACTGCACAGGGGAGTCTGATGCTGAACTGTTAAAAAGACGTTATCATTCCACCAAATATATTGATGGATGAGGTGCTGGTAGCCAATGTGTGAGTTCTGTGCAACACAACACCCTCTCTACTAAGGGACTGGAACATTAGCGTCAAAACATCTGACCAAAGATTTTATCTAATGATGATGGGTTGTATTAAAACCATCATTCAATTCATAAAAGGTGTTAAGTCTGTTTCAGAAGTGTTGATTGCACTTCCTGTTGCTTGCGAATGCTGTTTTTGGATAAAGGGGAAACCACAATTTCAACAGCATGTCATTTGGCCGTTTGTGTGGTCATGCACTTGGAGCACAAGATCCACTAGAGATCTTGTTAAAGACCATCCTGTTGACAATAAGGGTGCTTTAAAAAAACAAAACAGGAAGTGGCTTTGCATCAACTATCTGACAAATCAATGAACAACATATTGAGTCAGTTCCCATGACACGAGCTACCTGGGCAGGAGAGAGTTAACCCAGGCAGCTTGTGTTGTCTGGGCCACTGAGAAGCCTCCCAACCCAGCTGCTCCAGACCTGGGCAGCCCAAATCAGCAACCTAGATAAAAAGCAAGGTATGAGGAAAACAGAGCCTACCTCTTTTTGTGGTCGTCTGGAGCACCATGGTAGGGAAAATGGCTACCGGAAGTCACTTGTGCAGTGGCCACTGAACAAGTGGGCATAGAATGCTGGGGATAGTGAGGCCAATGCACTGCTGCATTGCTGAAGGCTGCCTCTCCACTGCTCACACGGTGCATTGTGGGATACTGGAGAATTTGCTCCTCCCAATCCCACTTTGGGAGTTTGCGCTGCACTGGTCACGTGGGCACACGAGCGGTCGAGCCCAGAGGAGTCTCTGATCATCTTGGGGAAGGCAGGTAGGATCCTGTCTTCCCCCAGTGCCCCCCGCTTTTGGTTGTGTGAATGGCCTCACTGAATTTATATTTCATTTAATTTATGCTTTATAATTAATTTAATTCATGCTAACAAGGCCTTTAAGGAATTGTGAAGTTTCTCTTGTCTCAACATTGATCATTAAACAAATTTGTTTCATGCAGTTTCCTTAGTTATAACTAAAGAATCATAGAATTTTAGAGCTAGAAGGAACCTTGGAGATCTTCAAGTTCCTGCTCAGTACAGGGACCTGCTGCAACATCCCCAACCCCAACAGATGGCTATCCAGCCTCTGCTTGAAAACCTCCAGTGAAGAAAAACTCATCACTGCCCATGTCACTCTTCCACTGTCAAATAGCTCTAACAGTTAGGATCATTCCTCTTTGGTTCACAACATTTAGCAGTTTTATGCAGCAGCCACAAAAGATTGATTCACATTTACTTTGGCCTACAAAACAAACTGTTATTATGACTACTAATAGTTGGCAATAGTAAGCTGGACATTCTATGAAACCTAGTTGCAATGCAGTACTTCCATTAAAAACTTCTCATTAGGAAGGAACCCTTTCAATAATAAGCAGCCATGTAAAAGCCACTGTTCCTTGAGCAGCTTTCATGTGCCTGTGGTAACATTTAAAAGCCCTGACTACATGTACTGGGGTTAATAGTCTGGGTCTTTCCCACAAAATCAGCACCCCCATAAAACTGCCGGTACCGCATGCTTCCAGTATTGCTGCCTCTTCCATGTTGTGCAAAGTTACCCGCCAATGTTGGGTGGAGGATGATAGGCCGCTGTCACTGTCTGACATTCTCTGCCCAACTTCAAATGTTGGTTGCAAATGCTGGGCAAAGGTGGGGTGACTCCCCCTCCCTAGATAATTCATAGGAATATAGAAAGGTGCCATATATCGAATCAGACCATTGGTTCATTTAACTCAGTATTGTCTACACCAGGGTTCCCAACCTGTGGTTTTCCAGATGTTCGTTAACTACAACTCCCATCATCCCCAGCCATGTAGCTGGGAATGACGGGAGTTGTAGTTCTGCAACATCTGGAGCACCACAAGTTGGGAACTCCCTGGTCTACACTAATTAGCAACGCCTCTCCAAGATTTCAAGGGGGAGTCTTTCCCAAACCTCCCTGGAGATGCATGCAAGAGATTGAAACTGGGACCTTACACATGCAAAGCAGATGCTGTACCACTGAGCTATGCCCCCATCCCCTAAAGGGAATATCTTACAGCAGACAGTGGTGAACCCTACTTAGCCAATGAGACAACTCATGCTTGCTACTACAAGAGCAGCATTCCACCATGTCATTTGGACGGCATAGAAGAGGCAGCAGTACTGGGAGTGCACACTCTCTGGGAACCAGTGTTTTTTCCCTGCTTACTCTCCACCATTATGTCTGAACCTAATAGATAGATAGATAGATAGATACTTTAAAGAAGATGCTTTTTTAAATAGCTGCTTTCCTTCTTTCAGTTGTGAAATGCAAGCCATAAAGAAGAAAGTCTTTCTCATCCTGACGTACATGAAAACTTATTGGTAGGCTGCCTGACTTACAGGAAACTGTCACCTTTTGGAAGTGGACAATCAGTTAAGATACATAACAGTGCAGCAACCTATTTAAAATGTAAAGATTATTTAAAATCTTTAGGAGTGTTAAATACCACAGATCATTTGCTATGGCAAGGTTTAACATCTTCCCCTCACCTTGTTACTCTGGACAAGGACTCATGACCCCTTTGATCATGACATTCTGATGGGGTCCCATGTGACTTACCTGCTGGTTACAGCATTAAAAGTCACAACGTTGCTTGCTGCTGCCATTAAAACTAGGACCCAGTGTACAAAATGTCAGTATAATATTATTCTATAGCTAAACTTTAAATTGATTTCTGGTTGCTTTCTGAGTTAGATTATTCAATTTGTTTTCGTACATGGATGAATACTGGCTGATGTCCAGACCAAATTGCTTCTGAGTAGTCCTACTGAAATTAAGTATTCCTTTAAAGTAACTTAGTCTGGATCAGCCACTGTCTTTACTTCATGTGGTTATAGTTACTTATTTAATTTTGTATTGGTTTCATCTCATAGTCAATAAGCCACAATAAAGATTGATTGACTGAAAACCTAGCTGACACCATTAGCTTCACAATGTAGTAAATACTCGCTAAGGAGCAGAATTCAATATTTAATAGGAACATCCTACCATGCTTAACCATTTGTAACTAATGGAGCAATGTGATTCTTACAGTGCTTGTTTAATGATGCATTCTTTTCTGAATTAGGACAATTGTCGATGAAAGAACAAGATGAATACAATACACAGCAATTGCTGTTCTTTAATTCTCCTCCCTCTGAGCTGTGATTAGTGCTGTTAACAAGAATCCATAAAGGAATTCCTTTTTTCATAGCACTTTCTTGTTCCACATACTCATCTTAAAGAAGGAAGATCTAACAGTGGCAAAAGTGGCTTTTCCTGGCAAAGCAACCCCAGTACATTGTAGATCAGACCTTTGCACATGTGTAATCCACAGGACCTATAACCAAGGGTTAGTCAGGCACAACAGCATTGGGCTTCATAGGGCTGAGTTCTAAGACAGTGAGGCTGTCCTCATGCGCAACCTAGCCAAGGCTAGAGAAGCCCAGCCTGGATTAGGCTGCATGTGAGAACCGCCAGGATGCAGCTCAACCCTGGTGGGACAGCACTGCCTGGCCCAGCAGCAGCATTGCTTAGCCCAAGACTCAAGTGAGCCCTTAACACAGGCTCTGGGATCATGTGTTCGCTGGGGCTATGTTCAGCCCCAGCAGACACAGAGATGGGTACCTAGAGCACCTGTCTCCTGGTGGAATCCCCCAATGCACTGTGCATGTTGCACAATGCATTGTGGGATATCTGGAGGTTGGGATGCATCGTCCCAGCCTCTGGAGCTCCACTGTGCCACACAGTGTGGATCATCTGGGCACGAGTTCTGCACACCCAGCAACAGTCAAGTGCACCTGGCAGCCGCCCTGCCCGCCGCCCTGCCCACCAGTTGTGTGAATGGCCCCGGTGACTGGATATGTCAGCCATTGAACACAATACCATCACATATTTAAGGGCTGGGAAAGAAATATGATCACTTCATTAAATAACATATTAAAGTGTGCCATCAAGTCAGTGTCGACTCCTGGCGACCACAGAGCCCTGTGGTTGTATTTGGTAGAATACAGGAAGGGTTTACCATTGCCATCTCCTGCGCAGTATGAGATGATGCCTTTCAGCATCTTCCTGTATCACTGCTGCCTGATATAGATGTTTCCCATAGTCTGGGAAACATACCAGTGGGGATTTGAACTGGCAACCTCTGGCTTGCTAGTCAAGTCATTTCCCGCTGCGCCAGTAGGTGGCTACAAATAATGTATTAGGTTCTCTAAATGTAAAATAAGGTTTAAGGTATTGATTGACCAATTGATTTAGTTAGCTGCACCATCATATTTTAGGATCAAAATACTTTTGGCTTAAGAGAAGAATTAAAGTGCTTACAGATTCACTCATGCACCAAAAAAAGGATGGAAATTGAAAATCCCTACTTCAGCATACAAGCAGAAAACTTGTTCTATGGGATCACATATTGTGCTCACGTATTATTTAGCTTCCATGCACCCACACTTTCTCTTGGTCTTTCAGCCTTTTGGAGTTCTTTGAGAGTGTCAATAGGCGTGTGGATAAAAGTGGATGGTGTACTAAGCTTTTCCCATGTTGTTACAACACATATCATAGCTGCAGTTAACATAATGAGGTCTTTCACACAACCTCATGGCTGCTGCTGGGCGCACTGCGGGGAAGGCAGGAGCTTGTCTGCCTTCCCCGGCAGATGAGCAGCAGCCACCCTCTACTCCAGTTCAGATGTAACACGGAAACATGAGTCCAATGGACCTGTGATTCCATACCATCTCCCCCCGCTCTCACATCCAGGTTCAGACATTGGAAGAGGGGCCTCTCTGAAGTCAGCAAAACTGCACAGAGGCAGGGGGGCTGGATGTGTGGGCTTCCTCCTTTCCTGAAGGACAGGCCGCACAGCCAATTGCAGTTGGAGCAAGAGAGGAGCTTCCTCCCTCAACTCTGGTTTGGGACAAGGATAACAGCAGTGCCAGTGTTCAGATGTAACACTGTTCCCGCCAACCTGGAGGCTGGGACAACAAAAGTTAGAGAGAACTGAAGGTAACAAATAGAGTTTGGGAAGGGAAACTGCGGGTCCGTTTCCCCCTTTAACTGCAGTTTGCTGCATTTGGATGTTTGGTCAGTCAAATTGGACATGAAGGGGCCTCTGGTTTCATGTTACATCTGAACCAGCCATACAATAAACCTTTTGGGGTGTTTGTGTGTGTGTGCACACCCCAACTGGTTTAACACCAAGAAAAAGCAAATCAAGTAAGACTTGCTTTGTTCCTTGTCAGTGTTCAAATACCTTAGCAACTGCAAACCTTCATTCCTGTCAATCACTCTTTCCCTGATATCTCAAGATCAAATCAGGTCCTGTTTTTAAAAATGATCACCAACTGCTGTATCAGATGCTTGATGAAAAACACTGTCCAGTGAAAATCCAGTAATATTTGCTAGTTAATATGAGCCCATGAAGACCTGAAGAGAAACCTGAGACACTGGTGACAGCCAGTTAGAAATGTGCATTCATTAAAAATAAACATCCCTTCTGAAAATATCACCACTGAGATTATTAGAGCTGGCATTCTGCTCAGATGGTTCAGTATGCCGAAATACTCGGAGGCAAATCCTTAATGTCAATTTGGAATGTGTGTGTGTGTATACACACACACACATACATTCCAAATTCTTATTCAAATTCTTATTGCCAAATGTTTTATAGCTGCTTCCCTCACAAACACAAAGAAATCTTATGTAGATTTAACTAAAGGTTTATTCAGAGACAACTCCATTTTATCCTTCTCCTTTCCCTCGCTTTTCCTCTCTGACTCCACTCCTCACATTCTTTACAGGGTCCTCACTGGGACAAACTTCTCAAGAAGACTACATAAAAGATTACTAGATAGAATACAACAGTCTCCAAACGTACAAAAAAGTTGTGTTCCAAAAGTTTGTTTGTAAGTTGGATGTCCGTAACTCAGAATGCATGTAGCTCCCAAGAGTGATGAATTGTTTTCATGTGCAGGTTGGTGTTTGGAAGTTGGGGACTTCCTTAATATAATATGTTATGGAGCTTTATTTGTAGATATGAGTGTTTGTAATTCAGGGAGTGCCTGAACTACCAACCAACCCCAAATGTGTAATATCAGCCAGATATGCACAGAAGAAGTGCTTATGGGAGAAGAGATAAGTGGACCTTTATTTAAGTCTACAGGCCTCACTGCACCTTTCAGATTTGGATCAGCCATAGTCTCCTGCAAGCAGTCACTATGTGGGACGCTTCCAACCTTGACATTAAAAAAGCACCATCTTTCAGTATGTTTTTTCCTTAGCTATTCAGCTGTTCCCAGCCTGTTAAAATCCATCCAACCATGCATACTTGCAAGACAACATGAAGTAAAAGGATGTGATAAGGCTGAAATTCTTGCACACTTCCTTTGAGTTTCAACATTGTTTCCTGGGAGCAAGCTTTGAGAGAAGTCATTTGCTTGCAGGCCAAACATACTTATACAGCAAAATCTTGTTGTGTGACTTCTGGCCTTATAGATAAATATTTCACATTAAATACTCACTCTGCCCAGGCCCTCAGTTCCACAAGAAACAGCACTGCACAGAGCAATTTCACCCACAATCAGCTACAAACATATTTGCCTGGAACTGAATCACACATTAAAGTAAAGTTGTGCCGTTGAGTCCTGGTGACCACAGAGCCATGTGGTTTTCATTGGTAGAATACAGGAGGGGTTTACCATTGCCATCTCCCACGCAGTATGAGATGATGCCTTTCAGCATCTTCCTATATCGCTGCTGCCCGAGATAGGTGTTTCCCATAGTCTGGTAGACATACCAGCGGGGATTCGAACCAGCAACCTCTTGCTCCCGAGGCAAGTTACTTTCCCGTTGCACCATTAGTTACACCATTGCAAATTGACCAATACGGTTAAAACCCAATACAACAAAATAGATTTTTTAGAATACAGAGGAAAGAGTTGTGGTATGCAAGGATAAGGCAGTGGAGTAGAATCACGAATATTAATAGTTTGTTGAAACAGACATTTACAGTGAGGCAAGTATAGTCTGCTTTCAGTGCTTTTGCTGCTGGCTGTTTGTTAGGGTTAGGGAATCAAAGTAACTAAAGTACCACCATTCAAAAGCTGGCCTAGATCAAGGAATGGATTAATTTAAAAAACACCACAGATATAACAAGTATATTTCTGAGACTCACCCTACCCTCATCCCAAACTCTTGGTGGCTGAGGTAGAATTGGGAGCTGCCACTGTCCAACTTTACGGATTTCAGCTGAGGTGGTCCCTCTTTCCCCTGCCATCGTAGAGCTATGGGATCATTTTGCTCTGGGGAGAAAACAGACAGACACAGCTGTTAATGGAACTGTTCTGGAATGCTGGCAGGACTTTCTGAGGCGATTTTGGGGCTTTTGTGTGGAATTAGCGAGAGAGACCAGAGTGAACAGTCCATTACCATATCAATTTGTGCAAAGCTTTGGTCTAGAAACACAGGCCTGAGATACGAATATGTTACAATCAGATTTATTCAAGGATTAATGGGGTAAAGGAAATGAAAAATAGTTAGGTAGGTGATATAAGGCAATTAAAACTTGACTAGCAATATCAATTAGAGACTCACGAAGAGGCATTTTAGCTTAAAGATCCAAATTGCAATTAAATCGGCTTTAGGCTGGCTAGAGAAAGGACCTGGAGCACAGATTTAGATTTAGGAGCAAGAGAAGGGGGTGGGAAGAAATAGTAATACCTTCTTCCAAATCCATCGATGTGTCTGTCACACTTATAGGATGGGGAACACTGGAGTACTTCTTCCCAGGGACCACACAGAAGGACGGGGTGGAAGAGAGGCAAGTGTGCCACGCGCAAGCCAGGGAACCAGGAAAGTGGCTGGTTCCAGGGAAAATCCAGGGAAGGTTGGTTCTCTAAGGCAGCCAAGTGTAATGCGTGGTTTGGATCTGGAGACAGGTCCAAACCAGAGACTGAAAGTGAAACTGGAGCAATGGCTGTGGTTGATGGAATAGCCAAAGCCAAAGCACTGGCTGCCGGTATGGCCAATGCAAAAGCACAAGCACATGCATATGGTGGTTCTAAAGAAGCAGCACACCATTTGTTGGGATCTGGTGTGCATATAGGCAAAAACATCCTTTGGACCACACATGGGCCACACCTCCTGGCTGCAGGGGAGGATGCTCATTGTTAACAAAAGAATACATGTTGTGTGATTCGATCACAAGTGTGTGCAAACTGGAGGACAATAAAGTGGAATAGTTTGAAAAACCTGTATGGGTGGGATAGGGTAAATGGGCAAGCTCAAAACTTATCTTGTGGGTCAAGAATACCTTCCAGGTGGGGAGATCGGAATTCATTTTACACTAACTGAGCCTGTCCCTCTGGTCCATGCCAGACCATTTATGCTGAGACAGTGGGGTGGGAGCTTTATCTGAGTTCCTGTTGAGGTGATTTGTAAGACTAATCCTTTGTGCCGATGAAAAGAGGAGTTTTACTATTCTCTTGCGAAACAGTCCTTCTCCTTAACTCAAGTCTGCTCAGCCAGCACCTTTCTCCGTATTGTGAATAGAGAGGGGCATGAGTGGGGGAATCACCTTATGTCATACTTGACCTAGGGTTACCTGCCCTATGTGACTTGTGCTAAGCAACTAACTTGAGAACTTACCAAATATGGGCATGTGGAGGGCTCATGATCCCATGAGTCCAGGTAGCCTAGATGGAGACTCCAAGCTTGCAGTTCCAAATCATATAGAGGGGTGCTTCTTGTAGCCCCTGAACAGGCTGTTCTGGTAACACAGCCTATTGGATGACCTGATTTAAGAGCTCAGCATTAAAAGATTTAGCTCTTCAAGTTTTTTTCTTCTCTCTCTCCTTTTCTGCTTTTTTGATAGGTTTTAATTGATGTGTATGGTTTTAATGCTTTTAAAAAAACCACTTTGGAGGTTCACCTGGAATGCAATATATAAATACTGCATTCCAGTATTTCTGGCCATGGTTGGGAAGCCATGATGGGACAAGCTGAAACTTAATTCTGACAAGATGGAGGTGATGATTAGTAGAAGGTTTGATCAGGGAGGGTATGGGTTTTCAACCTGTTCTGGATGGGGTGGCACTCCCTCTGAAGGAGCAGGTTCGCAGCTTGGGAGTTCTCCTGAATCCGCCGCTTCTCCTAGAAAATCAGGTGGCAGAGGTGGCTAGGAGTGCCTTTGCACCAACCAAAGGTTGCACCAGCTGTGACCCTTCCTTGAGAAGGCTGATCTGGCCTCGTATCACCCATGCCTTACTCACATTGCATATTGCAATGCGCTCAATGTGGGGCAGCCCCTGAAAAGTATTCAGAAACTACAGATAGTGCAGAATGTGGGGGTCAGATTGATCTTTGGGACTGCTCGCAGTGCACGTATTGCTCCAGTCTTTTCTTTATTAGAGTTTTTCCCTTTAAAATACAGGGACAGGTAGGTATCCTATTATGGAATAAAAATGACACATATTTATAACATCAATTCTCCCTGCATTGTTCAATTGAATAACCAGTTTTGAACATAAATAATAGAATCAACTGACTTCTGCAAATGAACATTCACTTTCACGAAAAGTAAATGTAATTTAGAGCATTAGGATCATGCATTGGGTCCTTTCCCTCTCCTATATATTTCCAGAAGGGTTCCCACCTGGCATAGTATAATGCACTTAGGTTTTGATCAGTATCATTTTTCAGTAGTAAAGAAATTTTATCCGTAACTATTGTAGACCATATTCTGTTGAACCATGCTCTAATCAAAATGTGCCCTTTTTTCTTCCATTGTGCGGTGATGACAATTTTCACTGATATAGTTAGAAGGCTAAATAATTCTTTGTTTGAAGTGGTGAGTTGAGACCTTAGCAGTAAATCCAATAAATAATTCATTGGGCTTAACTCCAGATTACTCCAGTCTTGAAGGCACTGCACTGCCTGCCAATATATTTCTGGCTACAATTCAAGATGCTGGTTATTACTTTTAAATAATAAATAATAGCTTGGGCCCCAGTAGCTTAGGGACCACCTACTCCCTGGTGAACCCACCTGACTAGATCAGTTGGGAGGCCTCTGCTCTGCATGCTGACACCTGCCGAGGTCCATTTGTTGAGTACACAGGACAGCGCCTTCTCAGCTATTTCCCCCAGGCTGTGGAACTTGCTTGCGGATGAGACCTTCATGGCTCCCTCTCTTCCAGCCTTCAGGAAGAGAGTGAAGACTGCTCTTTTTATTCAAGCTTTTGTTCAGTGAGCTATCCCTGCTCTTTTAAAAAATTTTGCTACGTTCTGTTTTTGTTTTTTATTGTTTTATCTGATTTTTATGTTTGTTTTATTGAATTTTATTGTTTTATCTTGGTTTTAACCACCCTGAGGTCTTAAGACAAAGGCAGTATATAAATATAAATATATAACTAAATAAATGCCAAAGAAATTAATAATAAAATAAATACTTGTGTGGATAAAACTGCACATAAGTAATCAAAATAAAGAACAATACAAGGTCATTTTCATGACCTTGTCCCCACACAACATGAGCCTCCTCTGGGCTATGCCACTCATGCATCCACATGAGCAGTGTGGTGGCAAGCTCCAGAACTCAGATGGGTGGGGGGATACATGCGCTAGGTCCTCCAGGATCCCACAGTGCACTGTGTGAGCAGCGGTGCAGCTTCTCCCAGCAATGTAGCAGCTCTGCTCTCCCTGGCCCCTCTTCCCCCGCCAACCCTCTGATAAACATGGCCACCAGCCACCTGGGAGCAGTTTTGTAAGCAGCAGCAGCACAGATGACCAGTGGAGGAGGTAGAAAGGGATTTGTTCTCCTCCTACCTCACTTTTAACCTGGGTAGCCAATCTGGGCTACCTGGGATAACTCTCTCCTACCCAGGTAGCTCTGGTCATGAGAATAGCTTCTTCATGTGGATATCTGACAGCATACAAGAGGAAGGGGTACCAAATATTGCACAATACCATGCAAACACATGCAAAAGAATTAAGGCGAAAGTACAAAGCTATAAAAGAAGGAAGCATCATGATATGAAAGGAGATGAAAGGAGATTCACTTCTTCTCTTTATTATGTCGTGCTTGATCAATTCCTTCAATAAATAGGAATGTTATTGGAAGACAAGATGGCTCAATACCTCTGTGAGCCTGAGGTAGGTTGCCAAATATTGCTCCCCTTGCATGCACCCTCCTCCTCTTCCCCCCACCTTTAAAGTAGGGGTCAGGAAGGCTTCTTGCAGTCTTACTAGCACCCAAATATTTTGCTGTCTAAGGCACCAGCCTCACCTCACCTCATGGAAGGGCTACCCCTGATTGGAAGAATATATGGCAGTCCATGACTGGTGATGAACATAGTTCTCTAGAGCCTACTGTCTGTTACTTTAAGTGAAGAAATAGTTAATGGACATGAAGCTAATGAAGTGGAGAGTGGCTAAGAACAATCTTGGGGATGCCAATGATTTCACCACAGAAAATGAAGCTGATTGATGAAGAAACTCATGAAGAAACTTATCAGTACAGATCCTGCTTGCAGAATTGGTATGTGAAAATATTAAATAGAGTGTACAGGTACTTTTATAGGAGAGTGTACTTTTATAGGAGAGCCACCTAATGGTGCAGTGGGGAAGTAACTTGCCTAAGGAGCAAGAGGCTTCTGGTTTGAATCCCCGCTGGTATGTTTCCCAGACAATGGGAAACACCTATATCAGGCAGCAGCGATATAGGAAGATGCTGAAAAGCATCACTTCACACTGCATGGGAGATGGCAATGGTAAACCCCTCCTGCATTCTACCGAAGACAACCACAGGACTCTGTGGTCACCAGGAGTCAACATCAACTCAACAGCACAACTTTACTTTACTTTACTTTTACAGGGTTGCAATTTTATGCTTTAAAATGTTGTTTGGATGACTAATTCTTATGCAGTAATTTTCCTTAGTTGCTGACACACCTAGGTTTTACTTCCATTTCTGAATCTGATATCTAATATTGTTTTCTTAATATTTGTAGGTGAAACTTTGGGCCAGGAGAAAGCTACACTTTCAGATTTTGAAAACAGATCGAGCAAGAGCCCAACGAGAAAGATTTAAAGCAACATGGGAGCTGTGAGTGACTCTGCAGGAAAAAAAAAAATCTGAGGGCATGATCACCATCATAAAGGACAAAGGAAACTAGGGGAAGTTTAAGTTAGGACAAATTGTTCTTTCTGAACTTTTAACTCAGTTTCTGGAAGTGAACAATATAGAGCAGATGTGCAAGTTCACGCAGATATTTCGCAGGAAGGGACTTTCCATCACTGCATAGTAGGAAAAGCTTCATCTGTTTAATTTCTGTGCCATGCTGTTGTGCTAAAGAAACAGGCTAGAGTTACTTTCAGGGAGGTGTGATCCCATCCCCCACCCCTCACCTTTTAAATGTAAGCCTTCACCCAGTGAATTGCTTTTCAAGAACACAATGGGAGAAAATAAAAGGTCAAATATGGGAAAGAATAATTTCCAATTATACCTGTAGGCATTGCAGCACAAAAAGTAATCTAAATGGCTCACAGGTTTTGCAGTGCTAGGAGGGCAGAAAGAAGCTGTGTGCTCACAAGAGGCTGCTTCAGAACTCAGCCAGAGCACGACTGTGAGCAGCCAAACACAGACAGCTAAAGAAAGTGTAAGTCCTGTTTTGGTAAATTATCAAGCTTTCTAGTTTGCATGTAATAGAGTGCACAGCATACTGCTTCAAATAATATTCTATTATGTGGAAAGCTTTATATAGTCATCCCCATGATCCGGGACGGATCTCCCAACAGACCTCATGGTTCTAGAGGCACTATGCTCTGGGAGCACCAGATTGGGGTTTTTTAAATAACTGCTCCCCTTTTAAACACAAAGAAATCTTATTCTGGTTTAACTAAGACTTTATTCAGAAGCAACTCCATCCCCCCACTTCTCATTTCCCTCCCCTTTCTTTCTGACTCCCCACTCCCCCACACACTACAGGATTCCCACTGGGACAAATGTCCAAACAACAAAACACAAAAGAGAGACGAGAGGTGCATCCCAGTAATTTTGGAGCCTGGACCTAAAGGCGTTTGGAAGGTCACTCCCCCCCCCTCCATACCCACACACCCACTGTAAGTTAAGCATCACCCCCCTACACACACATACACACCATGACACATGCAATATTTTTAAGAAGTGGGTTCTTGAGGGTACAAACAGCAACTGAGCTCACCAGAATGTAAGAATATAAAACAGGTACATTTATGCAAATATGCATTAGCAGGAGCATTTCAACATGCAACTTAACATATTTCCATCCCACATATTGCTTTCCCCACACACCCCTCTGTCTCTAAAGCAGAGGTCACTCTTGGTCGCCCGGCTCAAGTCACAGTCACACTTGGCCACCTGGCACAGTGCTGGCTGGCAGTGTGGCACAGTGACTACACTACCTGGGACAGACTAAAGAGGATTTGGGGTCCCCAGGGCGTATGGAGGCCCTAGACTTCCGCCCAGAAGTTCAGGGGTAAGAGCGCCTCTGACTAGATAGAATACTTTAGAGGGCTCCAGAAAGGAATCATTTATGTCAGGACTTTGAAAGCACCTGATTGGTGACTAGTGCACTTAGTAACCAGAAGGGGGTGGGCACCAGGAGGTGCTAGGTCTAGGAGCTCCCCTGTCCACGATAAGCTCTCCATGTATTGCTTTATGTTATCATGCAAAATGGCTATGTATTCATGCAAAGGTTCCATATCTGAACTGATCAAACAGATGGGATCTCCTTGTCCTGAATCCCCTTTGAGGAAGCATTTTTAATCGTTAGCATAGAGCAGGACATCCCAGCTGGGGGTACTTATACCCCTAGGGGTACTTGAAGAGCTCCCGGAAGGTACTCAGAGCCCCTCTTCCTCTCTCCACTTCAGTCATACTATTTGCTCTACATCTGAGTTTCCTCAGAAATGTATTCTCTGCAGCATGGGAGAGAGGAGGGCGAAGACCTTTGCTCCTGATTGGCTGGTTATGCTCAGCTTATTCCCTCCCCTCAGCCTGATTGGCATTCAGCCAGCATTCTCTCATGAAGAGAGTTGCAACACCTTATCAAAGATTAGATGTATTGTGGCAGACACTTTCATTCACACACACGAGTGTGAAACAAATTGTAACCAGGAAAGGAAAGAATGATAGGCAGCATTCCTCTTTCTCTTCCCACCCCTTCATCCATCCTGACAGACAGGCTCAGCAGCCAAGGAAATGCTTTTCAAAAAGTTCTAAAAGTGCTTTACATAGAAACATAATGATAAAAATGAAGTGCTAATGAGGAGGGGGGTGCTGTTCACACAAAAAGCCCTACCTGGGCTTGCACAGCCCTACTAGGGTAGGGCTGCTTGTGTGAAGCACCGAGATCGTAGCCAATCTCAGCGCTGCCTCCCTGGGGCTGTTATCCCTGGGTGGAAGAGTAAGTGAAGCCTTCTACCCAGGTCTTGTATGTATGCATTCGATTTATATAACACCCTTCCAAAACGGCTCAGGGCGGTTTACAACAAGGTAAAAACAATTAAAACAAGTTAACAGTTAAAATCAGAACTATAAAAACAAAATAAAACCAATTAAACAATTCAACAGCTAAAAAACCCTGGAGATCCAGGGCAACCATTTAAAAAGATTTTAAAACAGTTTTTCAATCATTTAAAACCCTGGAAGGCCAGGCCAAACAGATAGGTCTTAAGGGCTCTCCTGAAGGACAGTAATGATCTCGAATTACAGATTTCAGCCGGGAGTGCATTCCACAGCACAGGAGCAGCTACAGAGAAGGCCCACCTCTGGGTCACCACCAGACAAACTGGTGGTAACTGGAGCCGGACCTCCTCAGATGACCTTAACGTGCAGTGGGGATCATGCAGAAGAAGGCGCTCTCTGTATCTGCTCGGGCTGTAGGCAGTCCGAGCAGACACAGAGCTGGGCACCTAGAGTGCCTGTCTTGTGGGGAAATCCCTCAACACACTGCACTTGCACATGCTGCATTGTGGGATGCAGGAGGCTGCAGCCTGCTTGCCTCCCACTCCCTGGCCACTCTTCGAACTGCCACACACCAGTTGTGTGGGTTCATGGTGCTGTTAAGCCTGAGATCATGTGGGTGTGGATCGGTGAGGGCAGGACAGTTCCTGCCATCCCCCGAGCCCTACCCGAGTCAGGGGGGACCTTTTAATTTCTATGGTGTTCAGGACCTTTTAATTTCTATGGTGGCACCTGAGCTGAAGATTTGAGACCAAAGAGGTACACTTGTTTTTTAAAAGTTGGGAGCCCATGACTAGATATATATCTACATGCACACACACACATATATATACACACACATACATTTGAGGGCCAAAAGACAACAGTTTTTGTTCTGGTTGCTTCCATTCTTATGGGGTTGACTATAAAGTGCAGTTTCTAGTACTTTGTTAGAAAAATGAAGTAATGCAGGCACCTCTAGATATGAAATTTGAAAGTATGCCTTCAACGCATTAATGAAATTGCTTGCTTTCTTTTCCTAGTGTGGGGCAAAAGGTTGGAGGAACATGACTGAAGATGATGCAATCCGCACAGCTCTGGAGCAATTTGAACGAACAGATGCTTATCGAATTTTCAATGCTGTCTTGGTCACAATTTACTTTGTGGTGCTTGCTGGTGGTGTGTGTGGAGTTATCAAAATGTCTTTTTTACTAGTGAAAATGAACACATTATCAGTGACAACAACTGCAATCATAAACCTGGTGGCAATCCACAGTCTCTTTCTTGTGACTGTACCGTTTCGGCTATATTACTACATTTCTAAAAATTGGGTCTTTGGACAGTACTTTTGTAGATTTGTGAGCCTAATGGCACATTTCCATATGTACCTCACTTTTCTATTCTATGTGATTGCCTTGATAATCAGGTTCCTTATTTTCTTTCAATGGAAGGATAAGGTGGAGTTCTACAGGAATTTGCATGCTGTGGCCACTAGTGCAGTGGTGTGGATTCTGACTCTTGCTCTTGTGCTGCCACTAATGCATGTTTGTTATGGGAGAAATGGGAATTATCAGAACAACACATGTTTTCAATTCCAACAGGAGCTAAAGAAAGATGGAGTGAAAGCACTGAACTATGTTATAATTACTGGAGTGGTTCTGGTAACTTTCGGCCTTTTGGGCTTGCAGGTTGTCATCATTCTAAAGATAGTGAGAAAGCTGTCAGGATCTGTTTGGTCACATCAGGAGTTTCGGGCCCAGCTGAAAAACTTGATTTTTGTATGTTTCATAATTTTTTGTTTCCTTCCTCATCACTTTTTCCGGATTTATTACATTCAGCATGTGAACGACAATCAGAATCTGGAGATATACAATGAAATCTGCTTGAGCATAACTGCAGTCAGCTGCCTTGATTTGTTTCCATTTGTGATCAGTGGAGGCAGACTCATGAGACAAAAAACTATGGGGCTTTCATGCTGTTAAAGCTTTGCTCTTTTGTGAGAAAATGTTCTACATAGCACTAAAGTCAGCTGGGTAGGTAAACAGCATAGTACAGGATATTTCAAAATAAAAATGTAGATATTTCTGTGTATAAATTCTGTTTTCTATAACTTGAGAGAAGAAACTACTAACTTAGAGCTCCAGAAGCATATGTGGCTTCTGGAGCATATGTGACATTCATGAATGGTACACAGCAGTTATGGTAACTGCATCATAACTAGAGATTTAGGCACCATTCCTATTTCCAGAGAATATGTTTAGGGTGAAAAATCTCCATGTGTCATATATAAAAATGTACCAGCAAAGGCAAAACAATAAAGTAGAAACAAAAGTCTATGACTATTAAAATCTACATGTATGCATATTTTCCTTCTTATACTTGTATATGTATTCCTTTTGACACTTTCCTATGGCAGTGTCAGAGAATCAGGAGGCTGCATCCAAAGGGGTACTTCCTCTGAGGAAAAGAGCTTCCTCTGAAGGAACAAAGGAGGATATAACAGTATTCCTCCAGAGGAAGACTCACTCTATTGGGGGCAGAGGGCCTTTGAATCAGGGACTTAACTATAATGGAACAAAGGGGAGAAACAAATATCCCTGAGCCCATGAGGGAGAGGGGGCCTGTCAGCTGAGCAGCAGCCTGCTTGTTTCCCTCCTTCTGCCATCTCTCTGAAAAAGGCAGCAAGGAGGTGGGGCATCTTCACTTTTTGTCTCACTCCAACCCTGGGCCAACTTCAGTCTTGCTACATGTCTGCTTTGCATGCAGCCCAGGGACTTGAAATGGAAAATTATTGGACAGAGGTTGAGACTTTGTCTAGGTCTGTAGAGGCTCTGGGAATAGGGTATGCACGCAGCCTTCTGCAATTGGCAGGCAGTATGAAGTCTCTAGATGGGACAAACCTGCTCTAAATATCAGGAATGTGTTATTTGCCCTCTCCTGGTCAACAAAGCAGTATCCCTGATTCAGGTTCCCAGTTTCAGCAATGAACAACAGAGATTCTAAGTTGGAAAATCACCATTTTAGGTCTGGATACAGATATTGCTGTCCATGGCACAGATTGACAGGCTATCGCCCTCCGGATCAAAATGCTGACAGTGACTGGGAGTTGCAGAAGGAAATCAGGGAGGCATCAAGGAGAGGTAGGGCAGTAATAAGTGACTTCAACTACCCACACATAGACTGAGTAAATTCACAGTCAGGTAATGACAAAGGTCAAATTTCTAGCTGAATGATTATGCCCTAGAACAATTGGTCATGGAACCAACCAGAGAGAAGGCAACCTTGGACTTAATCCTGAATGGCACCCAGGACCTAGTGTGTGATGCCAGTGTCATCGATCCTTTAGGGAACAGTGACCACAGTGTGATCAAATTCAACATGCATGCGGGGAGAGAATCACCAAGGAAGTGTAACACACACTTTGAATTTCAGAAGAGGAAACATCCAAAATGAGGAGTTTGGTGAAAAGAAAACTGAAAGGGAAAATCAGGAGAGTCACTTCGCTCCAGAATGCATGGAATTTACTCAGAACCACAATACTAGAAGCCCAGTTAGAATGTATACCAAAATGGAGGAAAGTTACCCCCAAGACCAGGAGGTACCCCCAAGACCAGAGGATGCCAGCATGGCTAACAGGTAAAGTCAAGGAAGCTATAAAGGGGAAGAAGACTTTCTTCCGAAATTGGAAAGCCTGCCCAAATGAAGAGAACAGAAAGGAACATAAACTCTAGCAAAAGAAACGCAAGGTGACAATAGGGGAATCCAAAAGAGAGTTTGAGGAACATTTAGCTAAAAACATCGGGGGGGGGGGTAACATCAGGCAGGGTAGAATGGTGGGCCCCTGTTCTTGTGTCATTATTCTCATTTATCGATAACACTGTGAAAATTCCTCAGGATTGGGGGGCTGCTTTAATTATCCCTATTTATAAAAAAGGAAGCAGACAAGATCCCGCAAATTACCGTCCAATTAGCCTCTTGAGCATTATCTCTAAATTATATGCGAAACATCTCCTGATAAAACTGGCTGACTGGATTGATGCCTATAACATCCTGGCTCCTGAACAAGCCGGATTTCGTGAAGGCCGATCGACCATTGAGCAGGCCTTTATACTCCAACATCTGGCTGAGAAATACACTTGTAAACCTGGCTCTGCCCTCTATGCGGCATTTATTGACTTAAAATCTGCTTTGGATTCCATCTCTAGGGGCCACCTTTGGGCTAAGTTGAGGGATTTATCCATAGATAAGCGTCTCCCATTACTAATTTATAAGCTACATGAAAATACATCCTTAAGAGTTCGTTGTAGTGCACGGGGTCACTTATCTGCTGAAATCCCCACACATAGAGGAGCCAGACAAGGGTGTATTTTAGCCCCTTTTTTGTTTAACATCTATATTAACTCCATAGTAACTCATATGAATGCTCCTTCTATTCATCAGCCCAAACTGGCTCATAAATATATATCAATTCTGCTGTATGCCGATGGCATGGTTCTCCTGTCACTGACCCCAGTCGGCCTAAGGCGGGCACTTGCATCACTTAGCTCTTTTTGTGCAGAGGAGGCCATTGAGGTAAACTACCAGAAAACTAAAGTACTGGTATTTGCCAAACGCCCCAAGCCCCATGTATGGAAAATAAATGGCCAATTAATTGAACAAGTTAAAATATTTAAATACCTTGGCATAGTCTTCCATGCTTCGGGAGGCCGTCAGGCCCACCTGAACTCTACCATACAGAAAGCCCAGCATTCGGCTAACTCAATTAGATCTTTTTATTTTACGAAGGGCGCTGCATATATACCTGCTGCTATTAAACTCTTTGCAGCTAAATTACACCCACAGCTTACATATGGTGCACAATTGGGCCCTTTCTGCAATTTTTCACCTCTGGAGGCCATACAGACAAAATTTCTTAGATCCATCTTCCAGGTCCCAAATAGTGCCTCAAATGCCGCTATTAGACAGGAGGCAGGCCTCTATACTTTGGAATCGGTTTATTGGAAATGTATTTTCCTATTCTGGTTAAAATTGAAGTTCTCACAAGTGGGATTAGTCCCTCTTATTATGACCGACTCCTTTGATTCGAGATGGAAACGGTCGCTTAAAATAAAATCTCAACTTTATGGGATCCCACTTGAAGAACTTGTTAGGATGGTCTCTACTACAGCTATGAAGGTTATTAAACAGCGAATAATTGATACTGACCTACAGGTTGAAGCCTCCAAAATATCTAGAGGTTTGTATATAGGTAACCAGCTCTACAATCTTAAGCCTGCTGATTACCTAAGTAACATAACTTTTCCTAAATTTAGGCGTGCCTTGACCCTTGCACGTCTTAATGTTCTTCCAACATCTGTGCTTAAGGGAAGGTTCAAGGGGATTCCTTATGTTTTGTGCCTCTGCCCTTGTGGCTCAGGTGCTATTGAGTCGACTGCACATTTTAGTCTTTACTGTGACCTCTACAGGGATGCCCGTTTAGATTTTATCTCACCCTTGTTGAAGCCTTTTCCTGGCCGCTCAGATGACTTTTATCTTGATTTATTACTGTCTAATTTGATAGTATGAGTACTAACTCTGTGGCCAAGTTTTGTTACATTGCATGTAAGTTGCGTATTACTATTTTATGATGTCTTATTCTCTTTTTCCTTTTTGCTTGTGTTTTGTTCTGGTCATTGATCGAAATAAAAGCTGATTCTGATTCTGATTCCAAAAGAGAGTTTGAGGAACATTTAGCTAAAAACATCGGGGTGGGGGGGACAAAAACTTATTTAAATGCATCAGAAGCAGGAAACCTGCCAGGGAGGTGGTTGGACCATTAGACAATGAGGGAGTGAAAGAGATTATTAAGGAGGATATGGAGGTTGCAGAGAAGCTAAATGAGTTCTTTGCTTCTGTCGTCACAGCAGAGGATATTGAGCATATACCTGTTCCTGAACCGGGCTTTTTGGGGATGGAGACTAAAGAACTGAGACATATAGAAGTGACAAGAGATGGTGTTCTAAGCTGTCTGGAAAAATTAAAAACTAGCAAATTGCCCGGGCCAGATGGCATTCATCCAAGAGTCCTTAAAGAACTCAAATGAGAAATTGCCGACCTCCCTGCTAAAATATACAACTTATCCCTACAATCAGGCTCTGTACCAGAGGCCTGGAAAGTAGGAAATGTAACACTGATTTTCAAAACAGGATCTAGGGGCAATCCAGGAAATTACAGGCCAGTTAGCTTAATGTCTGTTCCAGGCAAATTGATGGAAATCATTCTCAAAGATTCTCAAATTGCTAAGAACAGGCCCTGCTGGGGGAGAACCAGCATGGCTTCTGCAAAGGTAAATCTGGCCTCATGAACCTTTTGGAGTTCTTTGAGAGGGTCATCAGGGTGTGTGGATAAAGGTGATCTGGTTGACATAGTATACCTGGACATCCAAAAAGCTTTCAACAAAGTTCCTCATCAAAGACTCCTGAGAAAACGTAGCAGTCATGGGATAAGGGGACAAGTACATGTGTGGATTGCCAACTGGTTAAAGGACAGGAAACAGAGGTATAAATGGAGAGTTTTCACACTGGAGGGAAGAAAAAATTGAGGTCTCCCAGGGATCTGTACTTGGACCAGTTCTTTTTAATTTATTCATAAATTATCTAGAAGTTGGGGTAAGCAGCGAGGTGGCCAGATTTGCAGATGACACCAAACTATTTAGGGTAGTGAAATCCAAAACAGATTGTGAGGAGCTCCAAAAGGATCTCTCCCCCAAACTGGGGGAGTGGACAACAAAATGGCAAATGTGGTCAAATGTTGGCAAGTGTAAAGTGATGCACATTGGGACGAAAAACCCCAACTTCATATATATGCTGATGGGATCTGTGCTCTCGGTGACTGACTAGGAGAGGGATTTGAGGTTGTGGTGGACAGCTCGTTGAAAGTGTCAGCTCATGTGAGGCAGCTGTGAAAAGGGACAATTCCATGCTAGGGATCATTAGGAAGGGGATTGAAAATAAAACTGCTAAGATTATATTGCCCTTATACAAAACTATGGTGCAGCCACACTTGGAGTACTGCATACAGTTCTGGTCACCACATCTAAAGGAGGACATTGTAGAACTTGAAAAGGTGCAGAAGAGGGCAACCAAGATAATCAGGGCCTAGAGCACCTTCCTTATTAGTCAAGGCTACAATACCTGGGGCTATTTAGTTTAGAAAAAAGACGACTGCGGGGAGACATAATAGACGTCTTTAAAATCATGCATGGTGTGGAGAAAGTGGATAGAGATAATTTTTTGTCCCTCTCATACAACACTAGAACCAGGGGTCATCTCATGAAATTGATTGCCAAGAAATTTAGGACCAGCCAAAGGAAGTACTTTTTCACACAACACATAAACAACTTGTGGAATTCTTTGACACCAGATGTGGTGACAGCCAACAACCTGGAAGGCTTTAAGAGGGGTTTGGATAACTTCATGGAGGAGAGGTCTATCAACAGCTACTAGTCGGAGGGCTATAGGCCACCTCCATCCTCAAAGGCAGGATGCCTCTAAGAACCAGTTGCAGGGGAGTAACAGCAGAAGATGGGGCATGCACATACCTCTTGCCTGTGGGCTCCCCAGAGGCGTCTGGTGGGCCACTGTGTGAAACATGAAGCTGGACTAGATGGGCCTTGGGCCTGATCCAGCAGGGCTGCTCTTATGACCAAGTATGGCCCGTAAAGGTAGAAAAGTGCCAGCTTGGCAAGATTATTTGTCCTAAGGCTGCTTCCGCAAGCTATGCTAATGTAACTTTTTGAATTTCCTTTTCCTTCACAATTATGTCTCCCCAATTTGCATTAGGCTTCCTCAAATATTCTCCTTGACATCATTAAACTGGACCCTTCTTTTCCCCTTCTCGCCTGGAAAAGATGGGTGGGCTCACTGAACAGCATCTGTGGTCTAAGGGAGCAGCTGCATATCTCTGTGGTGTGCTCCTCTCCATTTCGTCCTTGATTTTTTAACAGCTAAACTCTCACTGTGAGAGCCATAGAGCTCCCTCGATCAGAATATGCTGAAGCCAAGCTACGCCACTGCCCCAAGGCAAACAGGCACCTAACAGGTACAAAACAGGTGGTGCCCTTCCGCAGCCCAAGGCATTAGGCTGCTCAAGTAAAGAAGTGCTCTGCCAAAGGCAGGTATCCTGTCCAAGGCAATAGGCTGCTTAAGCAGAGAAGCTCTACCTGCCTCAGACAGGTGCAGTAGCTGAAGATGACACAGTTTCATGGATGATTAGTAACAGCATGAAAAAGAGCTCTGATTCCCCAGGAACTGATTCATCAGAGATCTCATTTCCTTGACCCCAAGTTACAGAATGAGATATTTCCTTTTCTGTTTCTCTCACAAAGCAGCTACCTACATCTTATAATAAGGAACAACTTGTGTCTGTTTCACTTTCATCTGAAACCTTTGCTCTGGCTTATCTGCCTGCAGTTCCCAGGTAAGCACCACATTTGCCCTAAAGGTAGCATATCTTTGGAAAGAGCTTTTCAGGGCTTTCCCATGAAAATATAACTTTTGCAGACAGATTTATTGTTGGAGGAAAAGGCCTAAATTATCTTTCCCCATGATGTAGAAAGTGTCCCTAGTCATTGAGGGCATAGATTTAATAGTTCAGAAGAAAAGCCAGCATCTGTATCCTTGAATCACATTGTTGTGAAGTTTCTCCTGAGAGAAAAGTCATTATGTTTTAGCTCTGCAGATCATTTGATTTGGCCTACCCTCCCAGAAATGGTAAACCCCTCCTGCATTCTAACAAAGAAAACCACAGGGCTCTGTGGGCACCAGGAGTCGAAATTGACTTGACGGCACACTTTACCTTTACGCAGCTATTATTCAAACAGCAGTGGTGTTCCTTCTTAAGGTCACCATATAGTCACCAAGCAACAACATTTTTTCTTGGGTAATGCTGAGTGCATTTTTATAGGCAAAATGTCCATGTAATAAAATGAAAATGAAAGGACACAAGAAAAGAAAGACTGTCTTCAACTGGGGGAGATTTGTAAAAACTTGGAGTAATTTATTTAGACAGCCCAGAAAGGAATGGAGAAAGAACCCTTAGACTGTCCAAGACCAAAAAAACAAGGAAGCTGACAATTTCTCAAAATTATGAAGTTATTGCCACACTTGTGAAGAGGCAATGCCAGCAATGGCTTTGTTTATCTGTCGTAGCCTTTAAGAGAACATAATGGGAGTCAGTAGATTTCTGATCCTTCCTTCTAAGGTGGATAAAAACTAGGCGCATCGTCTTTTGAAGAGTTTGTAGATTTGTTTGTGTGAAATATAGTCATACTTCCCGATTACTTACAGATACCAAATTTGCCATACACAACCTTGTCACTTAAAATAGCTGAAAGCACTGCTTTTTACACTGCAATATACTGGGGGAAAGGTTTAATTTTTTAAATTTTATTTTTAGCAGAAATGCTGAATATAATTATCATATTTTAACTGTTGTTCTCAACAGATTTTTAACACTCAAAAATCATTCAATAGTTCAAAAATGATATCATGCCAAAAAGAAGCTGATCTTTCACTCATTCAGATATGTTGTGATTCAAATTTACTGTGTGGTAACTATTCAATAAAATAAACAACATTTGAAGTTGAAAACCCTCAAATTTAAAGCGGTTCTTTTAATTCCCTTTTGCAAGCACGTCAATAAACAAGTTGTTCAAGTAAGAACTAATCAGCTTACTTTCCTTTCACTGGCTCTACAACTGGACTATATTTGTTTCAAATCGAGGTCAACAAGTTAGATCTCTTCCACCTCAAACGTTCATGCATCTGCCATCTTGGATTGGGGTGGATGACATCATTACAAACTACACCATTGAGGTGTCCCTGTGTGTCACTCACTACAATTGTACCAAATTTGGTTCAGATTGGCCAGACAGTCCTCAAGTTAGTGCACTTGTGCCTCAAAAGTTCATATGTTCACCAACTTGGTTCGGGGTGGATGACATCATCATAAACTACACCATTGGGGCATCCCTATGTGTCCACACAGCTGTAGCAAATTTGGTTCAAATTGGTTAGACTGTCGCAAGTTAGTGCACTTGTGTCTCAAAAGTTTATGTGTCCACCATCTTGCATTCAGTTGGATGACATCATCACAATCTACAGCTGTAGGAAATTTGGTTGAAATTGGTTAAGCAGTTCACAAGTTAGCTCACTTGCGCCTCAAAAGTTTATGGTTCCACCATCTTGAATCAGGGTGGATGGCATCCTGGTGTCCCTGTGTGTCACTCACTACAACTGTACCCAATTTGGTTCAAATCAGTTAGGCAGTCCACAAGTTAGGTCACTTGCGCCTCAAACATTTACGCATCCGCCATCTTGGAATGGGGTGGATGGCATCATCACAAACTACGCCATTGAGGTGTCTCTACATGTCCCTACAGCTGAAGCAAATTTGGTTCAAATCGGTTAAGTGGTTCACAAGTTAGCTCACTTCCGCCTCCAAAGTTTATGCATCCGCCATCTTGAATCAGGGTGGGTGGCATCATCACAAACTATGCCATTGAGGTGTCCCTGTGTGCCACTCACTGCAACTGTACCTAAATCGGTTCAAATTGGTTAGACAGTCCACAAATTAGCCTGCTTTCACCTCAAATGTTCACGTGGCCGCCATCTTGAATTGGAGTGGATGACATCACCACAAACCATGCCATTAGGGCATCCCTATGTGTCCCTACAGCTGTAGCGAGTTTGGTTCAAATCGTTTAGGTGGTTCACAAGTTAGCCTACTTGCACCTCAAAGGTTTATACATCCACCATCTTGGATCGGGGTGGATGACATCATCATAAACTATGCCGTTGAGGTGTCTCTATGTGTCCCTACAACTGTATGCAATTTGGTTCATATTGGTCCAGGCATTGCGAAGTTGGTAGGGGGACACACACACACAGATGGAGACACACACACACACACACACACACAATGTTGGGTGATCTCATAAGCCTACTGGAAAGTAGGCTAATAAAAAATTATTTGTCATATATTTCATTTTGTCAACTTCCCCATCAATGTAAATCTATGCAAAATGACTTTGCCCAGTCAATGATGGGCCACACTACTAGCCATTACAGGTGGCCCTAGTTATCGGTTCTGGCCTATCACTGCGGATAATGAAACCGTGGTTAACAAAACCTTGAGCCAATGGGAATTTGTGGGATCAGGTTTCTCAAGGTTAAAAAAAGGGCTAAAAAAGAGGGAAAGAGGCAGAAATAAGTACCGTAACATGCTCTCCAGGTCTCCAGCTGTTCAGCAATGTCCCCGCAAACCCCAATTCCTCCAATTTTCTGCAAATAAAAAATAAAAAAAATCACAGGGGAATTATTTTTAAAAAGAGAGAGCCACAAAATAGCTCTGTCCTCCAAAATGGTGGCCAAAAACAACACCGGAAGTCACTTCCAGCTACCCAGGAACCGCGGATAGGCAAATTCTGTCTATTTTAAAGACTGTGAATAATGAGGTCAGGTCCCCATTGCCCAACCATGGGTATGTGAAACTCCGTGTGTTGGGAGCACAGATAACAAGGGCCACCTGCATATAAATCAGGCCTACAAAATTTATGACTTGCCAAGCTGAATGCAGATAATCAGCCTTTTGTGGTTCAGAAGGGGTTCCTGTTTTGCTGCCTACCTGGGACTGCAAAAACTGGGGGCTTGTGTCAAGCATCTGGCAAACCACCATACATGGCTGGTACAGCTTGGTGGGTCAAAGCTGTGCACAGGCCTAATGATGGGGCTATATTTTACATGTGCAGTTCTGGTTTCCTAGTCTCAAAAAAAGATGTCATTGAGCTGGAAAGGGGTAATTAAAAATAATAAATGGATTTAAGCACCATTTTTGCAATGATTTAAGCACCGTTCTTACCAGGAGAACTTAAGAAGTTTAATTTAGAGAAAAGACAAGGGGATGTTTAAGTCCCTTCTGATTATCTTGAAAGATGAACTTGAATCTGTATGTGCATAAATTAGATTTGTAGAAAGAAATATTTCTTTCATAATACCAAAATGAAGGATCACACAAATTGATTGGCAATAGCTTTCACACAGACAGGAGGAGGTATTTCATACAATTAACTTGCGGAATTCAGTGCCACAGGCTGAACTAACAGCCACTAGCTTAGATGGCTTTAAAAAAAAAGGATTAGTCTCATTCATGGAGAACTAGAGGATGACTAGCTATAATTGCTGGGGGAACTTCCATGCTCAGAGGCAGTATGCCTCAATACCAGAAGCATCTGGCTCAATGATCTTCACTGGGGGCCACTTTGGCAAAATAGCCTCAATGTGAGAGCCATTTCCCACTGTCCTGACCTCTACACAGTACTGCCCTTTTCTCAGTGCTGGGAATATCCTTAAAGACAGGCAGAACCCTCTCTTAAGACCTCTGTAAGGAAAATACTGGACAGAGCTACATTTCTCAGGGCTTGCTGCATACACCTTCCAAGATGGTGCAGGGGCTCAAGAGGGCTCGGTTTCTCTTAAAGGAGCCCTCCTGTGGAAGGAGCTAGGCAAAACACAGCACTGCATGGCAAGAATAGTTGTTTCCACATGGTCCCAGTGGGGCTGTCAGAGTATTCAGCTTTGGTTGAAGCTTCACACAAGCCCAATAAACAAACAGTCAGGGATCCACACGTAGGATTAATGGGCTTCCCATTACAATGAAGAACACGGATCTAGATGAAAACAAAATGCTCAACTAGATTGATTTTTATCTGACCCAGTTATTCGTATGTCCTACTCCAGTGCAAGGTGTAAAATAGCCCTTTTGTAAACAGAAGACACCTTCTGCATACAGAAGGGCAACTTTGGATAAAATAGGAGTCCTTTCCCCCACTGATTCCATTGCTTTCCCAAAGACCTGAAACAGCCCTCTCTATCAACCTAACAATAATCCAGTTACACCATCATTTCTCAACCAGGATTACTGGATGAAGTTTTAGAGGAGAGCTGGTCTTGTGGTAGCAAGCATGACTTGTCCCATTAGCTAAGCAGAGTTCACCCTGGTTGCATTTGAATGGGAGACTAGCATTGTAAAATATTCCCCTCAGGGGATGGAGCCACTCTGAGAAGAGCAGAAGGTTCCAAGTTCCCTCCCTGGCATCTCCAAGATAGGGCTGAGAGAGATTCCTGCCTGCAACCTTGGAGAAGTTCAGTCTTTGTAGACAATACTGAGCTTAGATGAACCAAGGGTCTGACTCAGCATATGGCAGCTTCCTATGTTCCTGTGTTGGGAACTATAGGGTTCTTTTTCAGAGTGCAACTAATTTCAGGTGATTGGTTGATTTTTCCATTCTTGCCTTAAAAGGACACATTTAAACACTCAAGACTTAGGCTTTTGCAGCTTCTCTGGACAGTGGTGGCTGGTACAGGCAGATCAGTGGTGGCAAATGAGCCCCAAATGGTGTTGTACCCACCAGTTGCAGCATTAACACCTTGCATGCAGGTTGGTAGTTTGCTTGGATGTCTGGACCTCCTGACTCTTCCCCCGCCCCACCACATTCCTTACAGTTTGCTTCATCCTGCATGTCCTTTGGTTGTCATAGCAACAATAGCAAGCCAACTGTCTCTCTCTCTCTCTCTCTCTCTCTCTCTCTCTCTCAGTGCCCCTCCTCCCACAGGAATAACTTCACTTATTGCAGTAGTTATCCTGGATCAACATTTAATGCAGCCTGTAAGGACATGAGCTTGTGTGTAGTGCGATTATGGCATAATTGTTCACATCTGTATTGTGTTTATGGCAAGGGAACTGTGCTTTAAGACAGCAGCCTCTGTGTGTGTGAGAGAGGGGAAGACCGCTATTTGTTGTCCCAGATTACCGTGGTATGGTCCTTGTCAAGGAATAAAGGCACCATGATCGCACAAGGCTGAGGAATGCTGCCTTCAACCTATTTATAGGCTACTCCCAGGAAGCAGCTCCAAATGAACACAGGGTAAACAAGAAAAGAAGGCGTAACCTAACGTCTAAGCCAAACTACACTTTGCTGCCATTACTTTATGTATGTATGTATGTATGTATGTATTCAATTTTTATACCGCCCTTCCAAAATTGGCTCAGGGCGGTTTACAAATAAAACAAAAACAATTAAAATCAATCCACAATTAAAAGTTATAAAATACCATAAAACCGTTAAACAATAAAACAGTTTAAAAACCCTGAAAAACACAGGTACATTTAAAAACCCTTTGCAACAATTAAAAAACCCTGGAAGGCCAGGCCAAACAGATAGGGCTCTCCTAAAAACCAATAAAGAGTTCAGATTACGGATTTCTGCCGGGAGTGCATTCCACAGTCCAGGAGCGGCTACAGAGAAAGGCAGCCTCTGAGTCGCCACCAGACGTACCGGTAGTAACTGGAGCCAGACCTCCTCAGATGACCTTAATATGCAGTGGAGATCATACAGAAGAAGGCGCTCTCTAAGGTAACCTGGGCCTAAACCATTCGGGGCTTTAAAGGTAATAACCAGCACTTTGTATTTTGCCTGGAAACATATTGGCAGCCAGTGCAACTGTTTCAAAACAGGCATAATATGGTATCTCTGAGTTGCCTCGGAGACCAGTCTGGCTGCCGCATTTTGAACTAATTGAAGTTTCCGAACTACATATAAAGGCAGCCCCACGTAGAGCACAATTGCAGTAATCAAGCCTGGAGGTTACCAGCTGGTGCACCACTGTTTTGAGCTCTTCAAGGAATGGGCGCAGCTGTCGAATCAGCCAAAGCTGTTAGAAAGCACTCCTGGCCATGGCCTCCACCTGAGATACCAGGGTGAAGCCTGGGTCCAGGAGTACTCCCAAGCTGTGTACCTGCTCCTTCCAGGGGAGTGTAACCCCATCCAGCACAGGGAGATCTAACTCACCCCTCACATTAGAGAGTAGAGGAGGAGAACAGAACTGAGATGCTTTGTCTCTGAAATACAGATTCTCCCCAAATGGGGGAGAACTTGGGTCAAGTTCAGCTTTTCGCTTCATTGTCATTGTGCAGCCCTGACCTGTGGTGTGACTGACACTTGAACATGATCTCATTGAGGTCCCAAGCAATCCTCTAAATCCCTCAGAATGGGAACACTGAGTGCCAAATTGTAACTGCTAGGCACCACTGCAAATGCGTATTGAATACTAATATCATTGCATCAGGGCTGAATACACATCAGCTTTGTATGTCTGTGCCACTCAGAAACTGGTAATATTATTCTGTGGGCACTGCATGTAAAGTTATACAAGCAGTTTATGGCAGAGGGAAGTCACATATATTCTGTTAACATCTATTGGAGGAAACAGCATGAAACTAATAAAGGGATTTATCTAGATTGCTAGTTTAGATCAAGCCTTGAAAAGAATGACAAAAGGGTATATGAAATTACGTTCAAGATCAGGCCAGCAATTTGTGAGTATATATATCCCGATCTATATGTTTTACATAAAAATAAAAGATAGTTCACTGTCAGGGAGTCACAATTTGAAATTGACCCAGAGGAAACAACAGAGGAAGGGGAGGGAAGTGAAGACAGGGATTAACTGTCATTTCATTTACACTTAGTTACAACAGAGTAGGGGACTAGGAAGTAGTACTGTACGTGAAATGTATTCATGTTGCAGCAATTCACCATTATATGCTGCCACTCTCAATCTGAAGCATGGGCTTCCTGTTTACATCCATTCATCCCCAACCTTGCTACCTCACTCCCTCTGCTGGAATAAAAAAAAATTTAACCTAATAGTGTGTGTGTTTAAAAAAAAAAGCCAGGTGAAGGTTTTTTGTACTATGGTGTCACTCTAAAGTTATGGGAATTTAGGTTCATCGATCAGTCCCTTGAGATTGCAATAATAGTAAATAACTATCATATGTTACATATATTTGTTACAGTAAGTAATCAGAGCCTGGCCTATTAGCATTATGAGTGTTTTACTTTAACCTCTAATTTCAACAACATCTAAGGGCAACATCTTTTATCTCTCTGAATACAGGTGCAATCATTCTCACAAACATGTGTACAAGTGTACAGCTACCCTGTTTCCCCGAAAGTAAGACCTACCCCGAAAGTAAGACCTAGCAGTAATTTCTGATGTACCGCTAATTGCCCTAGTGCATTTTGGGGGGCTAAAATTAATATAAGACACTGTCTTATTTTTGGGGAAACACGGTATCTGTACACTCATACAGCATAGCGTCTGAATTGGACTATAATTTATCTTCTTATATTTATTTAATTCTTTTGTTCCATAGTCATCTCTGCTCAAACAGATGTTACAGGTATTTGAAGCAATGTATGAACCTTAAAAATCTATTTTCTAATAGTTAATAGATGAGTGTACATACTGCAAACAATGATGTGACTCTCATACTACTTTAAATGCTTTTTAAAAGTTTCCATCCTATGGCTTTGTCTATAATTGACTTTTTCAAAAGTGGCCCTGAGAAAGTAAGTTATAAGTAGCTATATATGTGTTTGTGTGCATGTTGTACACACACACACACACACACACACACACACACACACTAGGCCCATATAAAAATGTTATCCTATTAATTTGGTTCTAAAAATAATCAAACTAATCATTGTTAGCAGATTTTAAAACTGAGTTTTGACTGTCTGTCTTCAGAATCTGAGAGAATTTCTATCTGTGGACAAAATCCTAATGCTTCATTCCTGCAGCTTAAAAAAAACAGCATGTCCAGCACTTGAGTCCCCACTTGTGATGTGCTGGGGCTTGCACAGAGAGTGATTTTCACTGATCCCTCCTTCCCCTAGAAACACTCTGAGGAGAACTGGAAATGGATCCCTGAATATCCCCTAAAGGCAGCCATCTGGGACAACAGCAACAAATATTTATTTATATACCGCTTTTCAAAAAAAAAATTCCAAAGTGGTTACATAGATAAATAATAAATAAACAAACAAATAAGATGGATCCCTGTCCCCAAAAGGTCCACAGTCTAAAAAGAAACCATAAGACAGACACCAGCAACAGTCACTGGAGGTACTGTGCTGCGGGTCGATTGGGCCAGTTACTCTCCCCTGCTAAATAAAGAGAATCACCATATTTAAAAAGTGCCTCCTTGCACAGTTAGCAGGGACATATTTCTGGGTCGCACACAGCACTTTCAGGAGAAGAGGGCATAGGTGAAAATTACCCCACCACATATCCCTTTACCTCTCCTGTATTCTACCAAAGAAAATCACAGGGCTCTGTGGGAGCCATGAGTCAAAATCAACTTGATGGCACACTTTACCTTTACTTCACAACAAAGCAGGGACAGTACAGTAGTGGTGTGTGCATGCTTTTTTTTTTTTTAGCTGTGTGCATGCAACATTCTTCAAGACGTTGACCTATGGGCTTGCTGATCTAATCTGTAGAACCTGTGAAAAGCTACTGATGCTTTTCAGCTACATAGATTTAAATCAGTTACCACTGATACTGAACTAAACTTCAGAGTGCAATAATAACTTTCTCAATCATTTTAGTTAGCTTATTTTATATTTTGCACATCATAGGAAACAAAATGGCAAGCAAGAAGAAAGAAATTCAGTTGCAGGTACAGTATATATCTTGCCTTTTATTTGAATTATTCAGCTTTTCATAGTGGCACCGCATTTTAGAGGTAACAAAATTATCCATTTGCTTTATTTTAGGCAGTGATACTTAATCAAACTCAGTGGGATGAAATGTTGCTGGTAAAAGGTCTAACAGGTATATATTTTCCCATTTTCTACATACTAACAGTGATGTAGTCGCAAATTCAGAAGTACAAGAGCTCTCCATGACAGCCCCCATGCCAAACTCTCCATGACAGCCACACCCCATAGCCATGCCAACTCCAATGGCCACACCCCCGGCTAGATATATGCAATTTTGGGGGGTTGATTACAAGAAGTCAAAAATCATGTAGACTGCAGGGAATGTGCCAAAACAAATGACAGGGATGCCCACAGGAATGCATTGGCTCCTTCCAAACGGCCATAGAAATGCATAGAATTTCCGAATGGCTGTTGACCATTTGGAAATCAAGTGCATTCTATGGACATTTGGAAGGAACCTGTGCTTTCCAGTGGTCATTCTCTGTTATTCATGTTAGTATGTCCTGGTTGGGGTGGGAGAGACACCTGCCTGAAACCATGGAGAGCTGCTGCTGCCGGTCATTGTAGAGGGTACTAAGCTAGAAGGACCAAGGGTCTGACTTGGTATAAAGCAGCTTCTTATGTTCCTAAGACAGGAAGGGTGGTAATAAAATCCATTATAGTCCAATATTCAGTGATGTAACAAACTGTTGGAACAGCAAGAACAGAACATTATTTCCATGTAGAAAGCCAAGGGCTTTGCATCCCTGCTGAGACCCTGGAGGGAAAGAAGGACTAGGACTGCATCTCTGCTTGTCCCTGCAGCACTACACCACTGCATACTTGGCAAAGAGGCACCTTTTAACGTGGTGATTCTCTTTATTGAGCAGGGGGAGAGTAACTGGTCCTATCCACCCCCAGTACAGTACCTCCAGTGACTGTTGCTGGTGTCTATCTTATGTTTCTTTTTAGATTGTGAGCCTTTTGGGGACAGGGATCCATCTTATTTATTTATTATTTCTCTGTGTAAACTGCCCTGAGCCATTTTTGGAAAGGCGGTAAAGAAATCGAATTCATCATCATCATCATCATCATCATCATCGACCCCTGTAGTGCACTAAAGTGTGCATACACTGTGGAACCAGTATACCGTATGGTATGTTAGGTTCTTCCAGGTTGATGGCTCTTAGAACAGTACCTTTTCCATTTTCAGTGACATCCAGAATTGCACCTGACTTTCTACATTTGGGGGATATAGCACTTTTTCTGTGTGTAAATGTTGCTATGTTCCATCCACACTAGTAGGTATGATATAGTGGATGGACAGCCATTTTGTCCTTTCCCCCTCATCTCTAGAGAGGAGAGCTCGTCTTGGGGTAGCAAGCATGACTTGTCCCCTTAGCTAAGCTGAGTTCTCCCTGGTTGCATGTGAATGGGAGACTACATGTGTGAGCACTATAAGATATTCCCCTCAGGGAATGGAGCCACTCAGAGAAGAACAGAAGGTTTCATGTTCCCTCCCTGGCTTCTCCGAGATAGGGCTGAGAGAGATTCCTGCCTGCAACCTTGGAGAAGCTGCTGCCAGTTTGTGAAGACAACACTGAGCTAGATAAACCAATGGTCTGACTCAGTATATGGCAGCTTCCTATGTTCCAATGTTTTGATGGGGTTTTTTTTCTTCCCTGAGGCTGGGCTCAGAGTACTCCCCTCTTCCCCGGCAGCTCCTCTAAAATGCAAGTTGGGCAGTTGACTGCCTTACCTAATAAACTGTGGTTGCTGCTTCTGAGCTGCTTCTACTGCCTGCACTGCCACTCAACTCCCACCCACCCCTGCCACCCCAAGCACTAATGCTTGAGCCACCCACTGTGAGAAACCTCGTTTCCCTCAAACCTGGCAGCAAGCTCTTGCTTTCTGTTTAGAGCCAACCTGAGGAGAAAGCCAGCTTGGTTGAACTTGAAGCTGACAAGCCGCATATGTCAATTTAACCCCCAACTCTTGTAGAAGCATAACTTCAATTAAATAATTCTGGAAATTGTTTCCTCCCCCTCCTTCCCATCATCTTCTCTCAATAATTTCCTCAGGTTGCAATTTCAATTTCAATTTTCTTTAACACACATCACACACACAGTACACAAGATGACTGACAGAGAATTAGAGGAAACCAAATTTAAGTTGAAAGTTTCAGCTTATGCCTTCATCAGCAACAGATGGATTTAAAACAACAACAACATACAGCTCACAAGGTGGCAGTTAATAATGCTGTGCTAGAGTTTTAGAGCAGGTGATAGGAAAAGAATAATAAACTATATCCGTGTAATGCAGATGAGAATTAATTTTTTTGTTTTTAAAATGTAGGTACATTATCACACTTTTAAAAATGATGAAACAACAACATGGTGATCAGATGGTGCTCGGGATAACCAGAACTGTTTGTTTGTTTGTTTAAGGAATGTCAGTCATACCCTGGGCCAATTTGATTTGGTCCTGATTCTACTGCTGAAGTTTCACATAGCCCTTTTTAAAAGAGGCCAATCACTAAACTAGTAATCTGAAAGCTCAAAGGAAGAACTTTGTAACCATTTTCAGTGAAAAATTGCCTAGAATGAGGGAAGACAGCATCTCTGAGAGCTTTCTAATAGACAGTGGCGCTGGGTAGTCCTCTGGAGTCACCTGACCCTTCAGGCTAGGAAGGTTGTGGGTTGTTGTGAAGGTTTCCCAGATGGAATGGCTTGTAGTTCCTTTCGTGTCCCTAGTGATGAAGGGCACCAGTGTCTGTTCTGCAGCAGGGCTCTTGGTTCTAAGCCTTGGCACTTGACATCTGTATACCTGTAAAGCAGAGAGATCTGTCACCTGAAGTGGGCAGCAGGAAAAGACTTTGATTTTAATTCAAGAGTCTGTATGCTCTTTTAGCAACTAGACAACAACAGCCTTCACCAGTGGCAGGGCTGCTACTATTGCACTGTTGTGCATGGTGCATTGTGGGGATCCCCCCCCCCGTGATGGGCGGGGCCCCATAAGTGTTACAGTGCCAGCTAAAAACAGCTGGCACTGCACATGATAAGGAAAACAGGGCAAAGGGAGCGCACACTCCCTTAACCTCATTTAGGAGGCTGGCTCCACAGGTGGGTTTGCTGCCATGGTGCCACTGGGATTGGGCATAATCCCAGCAGTTCTCAGGCACAGCCAAGCCTGGTCTTGGCTGCCTTAGTCCAGTCTTGGCTGCACATGAGAACAGTCTCAAAGTCTATTAATTTGTGACCTTTTTGCTGTAACCAGCTACAAGGGTAATTTTAACAATACATTTTCTTTTTTCTCTGTACAGAAGCAGAGAAATCGATCTCACTCATTTGAAAAATGTGCATTTCATTTTGCTGTTTGCTTGTTTTCAGTTGTAGATGTTTATCAGGCTTGGTGTGGACCTTGCAAAGCTGTGGTAAACTTATTCAGAAAACTGAAAAATGAATATGGTGAAGATAACCTTCTGCATTTTGCAGTGGTAAGAATAAAAGCTTGAGAAAGCAGGATATTTTGCCATTAGCTTTTGATTTAGAGTTCAGGAAAACACAAAAGCAAGGGCGATCCTTTTATGAGGCAATGTCAGGCAGTTGCCTCAGGTGGCAGATTACTGGGGTGACAACGGGGCAGCACGATGCCTCTGCCACTGCCATCACAGCAGCTCTTCAGGACCAAACTGACTCTTGCAAGGTTTGCAAGGGGTGACTCTTCTCACACTTCTTGCAAAGCTTGCAAGGAGCATGGGGATTGAAGAGGAGGCTGTTGGCAACCTTCCCTCCTCCCCACCCTCATACCACTTTCAAAGCTGGGAACAGTCTGTTTTTAAAAGGGGCTGACTCTTACCAGAGGCATGAGGCAAGGCAGCATTTGGCACTGTGCCTCAGGCAATACAATAACTTGTGTCACCCCTGCACTCAAGAATACATTTCAAAGGTGTAGCTATGACTTTACTGATAAAGGTTGATTTCTGTTACAGAGAACTGTGTACTTACTTAGGAATAGTCAGAGGTGCACCTAGGTAATTTTGGAGTCTGGGCCTAAATGCCTTTTGAGCAACCACCCCCCCCTTGGTGTAGGCCCCCCTGCTGCAAGTTAAGCATCATCTCACTACACACACACACACACACACACACACACACAGTATTTTAACATGTGGGTTCTTGAGGGCACAAACAGCAACAGAATTCACAAGAATGTAAGAATATAAAACAGGTATATTTATGCAAATATGCATTAGCATAAACATTTCAACACATAACATAACATATTCCCATCGCACATATATCTTTCCCCACTCCACCCTCTTTCTCTAAAGCACCCAGCACAGGTCACAATCACACTTGGCCACCCGATGCAGTGCAGGCCAGCAGCAAGGACAGACTAAAGAGGATTTGGGGGCCTCTAAGGGGTGTGGAGGCCCTGGACTTCAGCCCCGAAGTCCAGGGGTAAGAGCAGCACTGGGAATAGTTGCTGCTTAATTATATACAAAAAGAGAAGAAGAGGAGGAAAGTGATGGCCCCCTTCAGACATGACACAGACCTGTGGGTCCAATGGACCTGCAGTTCCACATTCCGCCACCGCCACCACATTCTCCCATCTGCTTTAGGATGTGTGGGAGAGCTGCTTCTCTGCAGTCAGCAAGACTGCAGAGAGGTGGGGGAGCTGGCTGTGCGAGCTTCCTTCTTGACAGAACAGTCTGCAAAGCCAATCAGCCAGAGTGAGGGAGGAGCTTCTTCCATCAAGTCTGGATCCATGGGACCAAAATCGTTGTGCTAGTGTTCGGATGTAACGCGGGTGCGGCAGAACCAAGGTTGGAGGCACCCAAACTTCACTCCAAACCAAAAGGTTCGGGTAGGAAAATCGTGGGCTTCCCTCCCCTGACATGTGTCCATGGAAACCGAAGGTGAATGGACCTCTGGTTTGCTGTTATATCTTAATTTGGTAAATATATTTAAGTTAGAAAGTTACAGCTCATCTATAGGTAGCAATGCCAATAATCCAACCTCCACCACAATTTGTAGTTTTCAAAAGGGGTAATATTATGTCCACAAAGTCTGGGACATTGTTGTCTCTTTACTAAACTTCAGGGAGCATTCCATACATTAACTTGTGATTTTTAATTTTTTTAAAACATGTTTTCATCTAAATTCACTAGGACATTCAGTACTAGAGAATACATATTCCAGAAACAATTTGATTTTTTTTAAAAATGAGAGTATTTGCACTTTATAATTACAAACATTTAAAAATATACACCCAAAGGAGAAAATCAAGATTATTGGTAACAATCCAAAGGACAATTTAGACTCATGAAAGATAAATATGCATTATCAAGCACTTCAATATCCAATAATCATGTACTTAAATTCTCTTCCATTAAAATTAATTGGACTTCAGAGTGCTTACTTTTGGCTGGATTGTGTGCCTGAACTGCTTAATGAAACCTATTTATAATTAATCCCTTACTTGTGATTTTCCAGTGGCAACTACAATAAATACATGTATGGTGGAGTGTTATTAACAAAATGTATTTTGAATGTGATTTAAATTGAAAACAAGAAGTGAAGCAATCACTAGATTGCAAATGAGCCACTCAATAGCAGTCCTTAATGAAGCAGCGTATGAGCTTTGTTGCTGCATAACATGTCTTGAACATGGTTTTCTTGGGGGAAAGGTAGATAATCTGTGTGTTCTTCATTTAAGGCAGAAGCGGATAACATTGTGACTCTGCTCCCATTTAAAGACAAATGTGAACCTGCTTTTATTTTCTGTGTGGTAAGTGCTTGGTGGCTGATTTTTATTTTTGTTTCTTTGAAAATTACTTCTGAATAAAAATGTAGAGTCACACTAGACATATCATTTGGCACCACTGGCAACAACTCATTAATACGTGCATAGAGATAAGCGTGTGCAGTAGCATAGCCTTCTGCTTGGACACAGAAACATGTAAATGGTGCACCGATAATTTCAGAGGCATTTGCAATCCTCTGAATACATGTGTATACATACATGCATATACAATACATACATATACAGAGAGAGTATTCTATTTGGCAATATGAAGACCTCTTTCTAGAGCACTGATCGCTATTCACACATATAATGACTTCTCTGAATTGCTGATATTGGCACAGCTAACCCAGAAATGAGGCTGCAGGAAGCAGCTGCCTCAGGGGGATAATTGGCATAGGTGGCAGATTTGCCGAACTGCCACCTCTGGCTGCCTCACCTGACCCAGAGCCCACTGTCCTCCAGAGCCACTCCTATCACCTGTTGAATTTGCTCCTCCTCCTTCCAGATTGCATGCACCTTGCAGTCCTGATCCAGCAAACTGACCTTCATGAAAGCCATGGAGCTGGGCTTCATGATCACAACCAGGGGCATAGCTACAATTGAACAAGGGGGTGATGACGAATGTCCCTGGGCCCATGGAGTGGGGGCTTCATCAGCTGGGTGATGGCTTGCTCTTTACTCTCTACCTTGTGCCTCTCTGAAAAAGAAGGGGACAGGGGCCCCTCTTCATTTTTGTCCCAGGGCCCACTCCAAGCTTACTACATCCCTGATCACAACATTGTGATCACTGCAGTGCTCACTGCAGTTTGTTGGGTTGTCTGAACTTGGCCAATGTCATGATAATGAGGGCTGGTTCCAGAGTTTTCCAGGCTCTAGACAAGTTAGGAGACTTGTCTCTCTTCCACTATCATCTGCAGCTGAGATCACCAGCGTTTTCCCCGCCATGAACTCTTCTCCACTTTACATATGCAAATTTAATCATAAATTGATTACCATGTATATGATTAATCAACTAAATTATCATTACTCTGGTGACAGTCCTAGTTGTAGGTCACTATTGTCATTATTCACTTATCTGAAAAATTTTCTACCTTTGCAATATGTTTTTAGAAGCAAATCGAGCACATTAAACAAATGTTTAGTCTGAATATTATGTATTGTTAAAATATTATATATTGTTAGAACAATTAAACTTAAGTCACACAAAAAATCTGCTGTCTCTGAGTATAATGATTTATAATGATTGTATTTGTTTACAGGATGGCAAAATGATTGATATAGTGAGAGGTGCAAATGGACCACTTCTAACTAGAAAAGTCATAGCAATAATAGAACAAGAGAGAAAAATTGTAGGAGGAGAAATACCACGGCCAGAGGTAACATGTTACAATACATAGGCATTGTATTATGTTGTAAATATTTATACTTATGTCTTTATGCTGGCCTTCAAAAACAGTCAATTTTAAAAATGGTGTATTTGCCTTTGATCTCTTATGTCCCATCTTTTGCTTTTTTGCTAAGTGGAACTGAGGTGGGGGCTGCACAAGTCCTCTTTTCATTTGTTTGTAATCACTGCCCCTCCTTCATATTGAATTATCTCACATTCATAATAATATTTTCCCCCATCAGAGTATTCCTCTGTCACAAGCCATTTTAGAAATGAGTGGGGAATAAACAGGCAGAGATCCTTGAAGATCAACAGCCATCCTTAATTTGCTAAAGTAATAAGATACATATATCATGCAGGATATAAATATGATAAATAAATAAATAATGAGCCAGTAGCTCTCATTCATTTCATTGGTGCTTGTGGGAGAACATCCTAACGCGAACTGTGACTTAAAGCTTGCAATTAGCTTGCATGCAACTTATTTATCTGGAAAGTAGCCACCTAAATTGGATTTGGGCATAGTGCTGGGGGTAGAAGGGTTACACCTTTCTCCATGCTGTGTGCATCTAAATCACACACACCAAAGCTTAGCCATGCTAGGGAGAAAAGACAGCCACAACAAAAGTATCTGTCTTTTCCCCCTTAGTGTGGGTAATAGCAGCTTTGTGGAGAAGTAAATTTAGATTAGAGAAGTGGCACAGGGGAAAGAGGATAATTCTCCTTCACCAGCACTGCTACCATGATCCCATCCCCCTCTGCTTTTTTTAAAAAAATAGGGGAGTCATAGATCTCATGCCAAAACATTTGTTTTGACCTAAATTCAATGGAGTATTGCAGCTGATAGCAAGCAATTTCAAGTGATGCAACTCATTTTGAGCCCCTGGTGGCGCAGTGTTAAAACTGCCACCCTGTAACCAGAAGGTTACAAGTTCGATCCTGACCAGGGGCTCAAGGTTGACTCAGCCTTCCATCCTTCCGAGGTCGGTAAAATGAGTACCCAGAATGTTGGGGGCAATATGCTAAATCATTGTAAACCGCTTAGAGAGCTCCGGATATAAAGCGGTATATAAGTGTAAGTGCTATTGCTATTGCTATTGCTATAAATAAAAGCAATGCTAGAGAAGTTTTCACTGAAAAATTAACTGTAGGTATTATGTAGTGCTGAACATGAGCCCGGTAGCCGGGTTAAGGGAGCCCTCACTAAGAGCTGGGTGTAAAAGTAAGGTTTGATTGGGCAAAAGCGCCAGGATCCGTGTGGATCCCAGGACTCCACATGAGCAGCCTAGGCTAGGCTAGGCTAGGCCGCCCTAGCCTGGGCTAGGCTGCTCATGAGAACAGCCTCTATGTGTTATTTTCTTTACTGTAATTCCAAATATTTGAGAAGTGTCTGCATGTATTTATGATTTATTTCCTTCCCAGTGGAAGGACCCCCTTTATTGTTCTACAGAGTTACATAGGAAGCTGTCTTATAATGAATCAAACCCATCTAGCTCAGTATTGTCTATACTGACTGGCAGCTGCTCCCCTTCAAGTAGGGTTCCCAACTATCCTGCACTGCACAGCACTTGGTAGTTCATAGCCTTTAAAATAAAACTTGTGTTCTTTGCTAAGAGTGCTGTCCAATAACATCTGTGTGCAGTGGCATGGGAGAGATACCAAAACAGAGTGGTGTGAGGGTCTGAGGATGGTCTTTGTGCAAAAGGTGGGGGGGCACTGCCTCTACAAAGCTTAACTAAGGGAAGCATGGCCTGGCCAAGTCCCTGGCCATGCCTGGCAATGGTTTGTGGAACGGGGGGTGGAATTGGTGCAGGGTAGGTGGGTGGATGGGTGGCTTTTGCAGCACTTAAGAGTACTACCATGCAACCTCAAGGGGTGAAAGAAGTGGGTGGTGGGGGAACATAAGGAAATGTATCTGGGCAGTGGGTGAAATGGGAGACAGATAACTAGCACATCTTCATGGAAGGTAGCTGCTTGTTGGTGTGGCAGAGGAGAATTGGGTGGCCACAAGAAATGCATACTCTGGAACACTAAAAGCACGCACTGGAAGAGCAGGTTGGGCAGGTGGACATGCAAATTGTGGAGGGTGGTAAAAGGAGGCAACCCTTAAGCAGTGCATACCCTGTCCTGCCCACTGCACCCCTAAAGCCCCCACCCTTAAGCAATGCCCCTCTCTCTATGTGGCAGGATACATTACAAGACAGTCAAACCCGTTCCACCCCACCCCACCCCACCCCATCACACCATGCCTCGATCGTTCTGCGTGCGCATCCAGGAAAAGTTCTTTGTGTGCACAGTCACTGGGACCTTTGCAACAGCTCGGCTTTGTGGGGCAGATCTCAGCAATGTTGGGCACACCAACACTTGTGGCTGCCATCGCCACCATGCAGATGGTTCTTAACAGCATGGAGGAGGAGGCAACAGAGAGGATCATGCAGAGGAGATGCCTCTTCCTGGCACTTCAGGCATTGGTGCCCTCAGTGCAGCTGCAGCCCTTGTGGAGGTGGCAAGATTCCTTGACTTCTCCACCAGATGTGAACATCTGTTTAAGGGCTCCAGGGCAGCCATGGAGGCCAGGAGGAAACAGCTGGATGTCCTCACTGATGCCGTGCATGCCCTGGAGGAGGAGTGGTCTGAGGGAAGGCGGAGGTGGAAGCTGTCAAGGCACAACACCACCTGGAGGTCCGTGGAGAATGTGGACGAGTGGGAGGATGACTGCTTCTGTGCCAGCTTCAGGCTCTACAGGGTGACCTTCAACCACCTGGAGGGATAGATGGCAGCCTATCTTGTCTGACAGGACACAGTCATGCAGCAGGCAATCTCAGTGAGGAGGAAGGTGGTCATAGCCATCTACAATCTGGCCTCCACCTACCTGACCCTCAGCAACCTGTTTGCAGTGGGCAGATCTACTGTTTGTGAAATCATGAGGGAGGTGGTGAACCTGATTGTGGAGCTCTTGACAGATGACATGATCCACATGGGCGATGCAAGGGAAGTGATGGCCGACTTCGAAGTGCTGGGGTTCCCTGGCATTCTGGGATTCTGGGCTGTATCAATGGGACTCGCATGGAAATTGCAGGGAGGGGGGGTAGGCGGCAGAAGCAATACTATGGGTGCAAGCACTACTACTCCATAATGTTGCAAGGTGTGGTGGACCAGGCATTTCATAGATGACCAGGTGTTAGACCTCTATGCAGGGGTGTCAGGCAGGAGCCATGACACGGCCATCTTCTGGAGCTCCTCCTGGCCTCCAAGCTCATCAATGGCAGATGCATGGATGTCCTGGCCATGGATGTGGGAGGAAGCATGGTGCTACTAGATGGGAGGGAAGGCCTGTCAGTCCTGCCAAAGGTGCTCCGTGTGGGGCAATGTTCTATTTGTGGGGTGGTGGTGTGTGCTGGCCTGAGATGGATCACTGGCTGCGGTGGTGGGCAATGAAGGAAGGGGCATGGGCAGACACTTGAAGGTGCCACTTTGCAGGATGAACCATGGCTTTGGGGCAGCTGCACTTCACCACTCCCAGAACAGCCCTCGAGGGGAGTTGGCACAAAACATGGAGGGAGAGTGGGGGTGGCATTTCACTCAATTGCCACACCAGTGTGGAATGCCAGCATGTGGTGGCATTCCACTCAAATGCCACACCATGCCATCTCATACCCTGCCCCACTGCACCCTGCTGGGGATGTTTAAAATGAACGGTGGCCCTCGGCCATGAGCAGAAAACACACACACAAGCACCAGTGAGGATAATAAAAAAATAAATATTTGGAGAAGCTCACTTGTTGAGACAGCATCGCTGGGAGCACAGAGAGGAAGGGGTTAAGCTGTCAGCAATGTCAGAAGGCTGTCCGGCGAGACTGGAGAGAGCTGAGCAATGAGAGAATGTCCCTTGCAGATCGTGTCCAATTGCAGGTGGACCTATTATGTGGTGAAGCTTTGCCCACAGTCTGGCCACTGGGCTAGGTGGGATCGGCTTGTGAGGCCAAGCAGCAGGGAGGGGCTTCCCTCTCCTTCTACTTCAGTTAGGCTAACAAAGGTTAGCTGTATGCCTGTGGTGCAAATTGGGATTTATTTATTTATTTATTTATTTATTTATTTATTTATTTATTTATTTATTTATTCGATTTCTATACCGCCCTTCCAAAAATGACTCAGGGCGGTTTACACAGAGAAATCATAAATAAATAAGATGGCTCCCTGTCCCCAAAGGGCTCACAATCTAAAAAGAAAGATGAGATAGACACCAGCAACAGTCACTGGAGGTACTGTGCTGGGGGTGGATAGGCCCAGTTACTCTCCCCCTGCTAAATAAAGAGAATCACCACATTAAAAGGTGCCTCTTTGGCCAGTTAGCAGGGGTAGAGTGGTACATGAGTGGTAGTGCAGTGAAGGGAAATGCTGGGAGCGGGAGGACTTTCCTTTCCTGCATCCCAGGGTGCCCTGGGGCATGAGCGTGGCAGCTATTCTCGTTAGAGCAGCCGCCATACCTGGCATGGCTGCTCCTTCCCCCAGGCCTTCTGCCGAAAATGGCAGTGGGCCAGGGGGAAGCCGTTTAACCCAGCCGCGATCACTCAGACAATGGCCGGCTGAGGCTAGCAAGCCATAGGTTTGCTTAACCTCAGCTAAACTCCGGGTTAAAAAGTGGGGCTTGGCGCAGGGATTGGAACTCTGGTTAGTGTTAACTGTGGTTGATGTGTATGTATGAATCCGGCTGAAGAGCCAGTTGTAGACAAAAGAAATAATAGTCATAATGCAGGCATCTTTTTTATATACCACCATCGTAACTTGACAGTAAAACCATTTTCAGGTTCCAGAGCTTGTGTTTATAGAAGAGAAAGAATCAGATGAAGAACTTGTGGAAGAAAAACCTGAAGGCAAGCATTATTGTTCAACCATTCGATGCAACCTGTTTGGATAGTTAGTGAAACAGTTGTATGGTTGGTCATTAATAGATAGGATTGTCTTATGAATTTGGGTGCAGCATTGCTAGCAGCAGTGCCTCTGTGCCCAACACTACTGCTTTTGGCACATATTGGATCACACCCAGAGTGTTCACTACAAGGTAAGGTCCCTGTGCCTGAAGTATCCAGCAGTTCTCCACATGCAGTGCTAGTCTTGCTTCAGCCACATCATGAAGATGACGTAGCCTCCATCTTCCAGAACTGGAGAAAGAGAGACTGCTGGAGACTTTAGTGTGACGCACAAGGGCATCTTGCTTTGTAATGAATGCTCCCAGTACAGAAAGTAGAAAGTGGCTGTGGTGAGGTACAGACATGGTGGGCTAAAAGCAGGAATAAAATGGAGCTGTTCCATATGCTGCTGTTTATATGTCATTGCAAGCAGAATTGCGCTCTTTGATAGTCATCATGCTACTTTAGTGGCAATGGCTGCTTGTGTTTTCTTTCTTGGACTGGTAGTCCTGACTCCTGGGAACCAGTAGACCTGGCTGCTGGCTCGAAGGGGGCCCGGTCTACCTGATTGCTCACATGTGGGGGCAGGCAAACACAGGACAGATTGCCTTTCCTCAAATACATCCCTCTATTTCATGGAAATGAGGTATTATTATTATTATTATTATTATTATTATTATTAATTCAATTTCTATACCACCCTTCCAAAAATGGCTCAGGGCAGTTTACACAGAGAAATAATAAATAAATAAGATGGATCCCTGTCCCCAAAGGGCTCACAATCTAAAAAGAAACACAAGATGGAAACCAGCAACAGTCACTGGAGGTACTGTGCTGGGGGGTGGATAGGGCCAGTTACTTTCCCCCTGCTAAATAAAAGAGAATCACCATGTTAAAAGGTGCCTCTTTGCCAAGTTAGCAGGGGGAGTTAGGGTAGCCCTGTCAATGGCAGACATCCAGACTAATGAGGCACTTTGGCTGCAAACAATGTGCTGGTACTACAGGGAGGGGCATTTTTTGTTGCTCTCCCCTTCCTTCTAAAGCGCATTGTGACTCCTGGAAATATGTCCCTGAGGACTGTGCAACCCTCAGGGACATATTTTTGGGAGTTACAGTAGAACTTCAGAGGAATGAAGAGATTGATTAAGATGGTGTCTCCCCTATAGCACCAGCACAGCATTGCTGTATGTCTGCTTTGTTAGTCAATACCATACTTTTTTTTAATTTAAAAAGAAAACAAAACATTTTAAAGAAAGAAATCCTACTTAACCTTTTGTTTGAATACTGATTCCTGAGTTCCATGCATTACTAATTGCTTGGCAATTTCCTTAAGGTGGGCAGCTCTAGGCATATTTGTCCAAGACTGCAGCCTTCACTGTATATCTCTATGACTTCCATGTTCACACTCACATTCCTGGCTAACCTGATGTTATAGGCTTTTCTAAGATTTTACTAGAGGTAAAGTGATGAAAGGGAAATATCATTGTTTTCAGTAATGATTTCTTTTTCAAATTGTTTTAATGACGGAGTATCAGAGCAGTAATTGGTTTCCCTCGAACTCCAGAACTCTAAGAAATGAAACCTTGGCTCTCACTCATATGATTGTACTGATGCAAATATTTGCACAAGGAAAACTTTATTAAACAAGATAATTTATCTTCTCTTTCTAATTAGTTGACTGCATAAATATTTAATTCTTTTGTTTTCATTTTGCCATCAGAACTCTAATATCAGGGAGCTGGAACAAATAATTACATTTAAATAAGTGACTCTTACACACAGCAACATACATATCTGCACTTTTTAGAATAACAAGCAGCTCTTTGTAAAATGAGAATGTTTGATAATTTTGCTGACCTGGAAAGTGAGAAAGAAAGAAAGAAAGTTAGCTAGCTAACTAGTAAGCAAGCAAGCATATTTGTATACCGCCCAAAACTAATGTTTCTGGGCGGTTTACTGAGCATTAATGTAGACTGACATTTATAAAGTATATGCCGACTGTTCTTTACATTGCTTCTTTTCTTGTAGAGGAGGAAAAATACACTGTTGTTATTATAAAACCTGATGCGGTTGCTGAAGGAAAATCTGAAGAAATTAAAGAAATGGTAAAACAAAACTCTTTTTTAAAAACCCAGATTATTCTGATTCATTTGAAAATGATGGCTGACTTAGACTAACAAAGCATGGGTTCTAAGTTGGAAAGTCCAGAGCTGCTGAAGGTTTTGACAAGCACCAACAATCGTGCAGGGCTATGAGAATGCCTACAACCTCCCCTTCCTTCGCAAGTGCTCTGTGCCACCCAAAAATAGGTCCTAAGGGTCATGTTAGCCCTCAGGGACATGTTTTTGGATGGCACAGAGCACATCTGTGGGAAGGATTGGTTGTCAAAATTCCCTCCTATGTGCAAGCACTAGTGCTGCTTTACTCAGGAACTCAGCAGCAGTAGTGGTGCTTCTCACCTAGCACCCAAACTTGGTTAGTCTGGATGTCAGCCAACAACAATAGACATTTTCTAAACCAGGCCTGCAAAAGTATGATCCTCTAAACCAAGCATAGTACACATGCTATGTGTTGTTGGGCAGACCAAGTCTTCGATACATTCCTATTTTTCAAGCCCCAGGCAAGCCACAAAAAAGTTTTCTGGGCACCTGGTGAGCTGTTTTGTAAGACTGGTGTGCTGCATCCAACTTGGGGAGTCATAAATTGTGCAGACCTGTTTTAAATGCTGTGTTGGATGCAACCAGTTTAACTGTATATAGTGTGTGTGTGTGTGTGTGTGTGTGTGTGTGTGTGTGTGTGTGTTTAAATTATGCTTTGCTCCAATAATGAGAGGGAGGAATTCATGTGTGAGAGAGGAGAAGGAAGGTGAAGGGGTGTGTGAGTCATAGGCTGCTGTGCACATAAGGGCAACCCATGGGTCCAACAGACCTACAGTTTGCCCCCATTCTCCCTGCCATGCCCCCAGATGATCCCAATCTGCAGTCTGGGAGACTGCAATGGCGGAGGAATGGGCTGCACAGGTGTCCTCCTTCACATGAAGGAAAACCGTGGCAGCCAATCTAGGAGGAGCTTCCTACCCTCTACTCCAGTTTTACACAGCAGCAGAATCCAGACAATGCTGCTTCTGGACCTGAGGTTTTGGTGGTGAAACTCAAGTGGAACTGAAGGTCAAATTCAGCTTTGGGTTCAAAAACCAACCCATGGTTCGGTGACTAACCCGTGGATTCTCGCATTCAGATGACCACAAACCTGAACCTCTGGCATGGTTGCCTCTGGCTTGGCATTATGTCTGAAGGTGGCCTAAAACTCTTTACTCCCAGTCTTCTAACCATAGTTAGGCAGCTTTATGTCTGCACTGGTCTGCTGTAACAGACCGGTACACTTTTTAATGAAAACAAAAATATCAGAGAAAATCTAAGAATGATTGGTAGCATGGTTAATTAAATGGTATGTGTTATTTCACACTGTCCTGCCTCTTTTAAAAGGCATCTACAGTAACGTTTGGATTATACATCAGTGTGAATGGATTGACTCCATTAAAACTAGTCAAGGGCTAAAAGTTATTTAGTTAGTTGACAACTTAAAAATAATTCAGTAACCTTGTTGTTTCCCCCCCTGAAATGTGCTTGAATTCATGACTGATCTACAACTGAAGATTACACGATCAGGCTTTATCATTCTTGCAGAAGATGAGAAGATTTTAACTGATGAACAAATTAGGAATTTTTACCAGAGCAGATCGGAAGAGGTAAAAGGAACGTATAGATAGACGTAGCTATTGGTAATACTGAAAGGCTTTTAGTATAGACTACGGTTGACTGTAGCTAATCAAAATGATATATTTTGCATGTTCCCAAAGCTGTTAGAAAGTAATCTGTTTATTCTTGATTCACAATCATACTAGAGTTTTCAATTAATTCCTCTTGCTTGGCCAGATTTAGGGGAGTTACATGCAAGCCCCAGTTGCATCCTGGTCTCCTTTACACCTGTGTTTAATTAGGCAGAATATCAGCCCTTAAAATGCATAATTTTCATCTATATGCTATACAATTGATATTCCAGCTTCAGTTGTAGCATGTGGTTTCATTAACTTCTTTGAGCAATCTCTGAGGGTTTTGTGGGGGTTTTTTTGTTTGGGACTCTTATGGATGGAGACCTGGAGCACCTATGGGCAAATTGGAGGACACTGGCAGACTTGGGGTTACCTGCAGATATGTTGGTGTTCAAAAAATCTAAAGAAAAAAGCCTAAGGGGGTCCACCACCCTTCATACTGCCCCCATGTTAGTCAATGGGATGGAATATTAGTCTCAGAGTGCAATTTAACAGATGAGTAGGTGGCATAGGGGAGGAGGAGGAGAGCTTAAAGAAAAAGAGGAGGAGAGGAGGAGGAGAACTTAAAGAAAAAGAGCTGGAAATTTATCAGCTTGAAGAACAATCCCTCAAGACAATCACAAACTCTTCTGCTTCTTAGAAGGAATGGTGTCTAAACCCTTTGGTTTTCTCACCAGCCATTTCACAGCTTTGTGTGTGTGAGGGGGGTGAGCTTTGAAAAAGAGCTGGGGCTAAGCACCAGTCCCCACTCCCCCCATAAAACACCTAGAAAACAGGGGTGGGGGAGCTGTATGTGAAGTAAGACCCAAGAAAATACTCGTGTCTTTGTTACAAATATTTGCTTTTTTCACCAAGCTCACTGACTCAGCTAATACTTGCACACCAGAGACATATTGCAACATTCTGTTGGAGGTCCATTCTTGTAAATCTTTAATTCTAAGAATCAACCTCTTCCGAAGCTTAAGTTAAGTTGGAGATGTTTGACCAAAACTGAAGCCAGTGAAGGAAGCTTCAAGAAGAAGCAGAGCATCAGAATTTCAGACCTTCTTTCCTTTGTTTGCAAATTCTGGCAATTTAATTCTTAAATTTTAAAAAGAGCCATCTTGTTAAAAAGCCCAGCCTGCCCTTGGAGATGGGGCCATAGCTCAGTGGTAGAGCATCTGCTTAGCATGCAGAAGTTCTCAGGTCCAATCCCTGCATCTCCAGGTAGAGCTGGGGAAAACTCCTGCTTGAAACCTTGGAAAGCTGCTGCCAATCAATATAGGCAATTATGTTGCCTTAATGTGAGCCAATGATCTGACTCAATCATAAGAACATAAGAACAGCCCTGCTGGATCGGGCTCAAGGCCCATCTAGTCTAGCATCTTATTTCACACAGTGGCTCACCAGATGCCACGGGAAGCCTACAGGCAGGAGTTGAGGGCATGCCGTCTCTCTTGCTGTTACTCCCCTGCAACTGGTACTCAGAGGCATCCTGCCTTTGAGGCTGGAGGTGACCTATAGCCCTCCGACTAGTAGCTGTTGATAGACCTCTCCTCTATGAAGTTATCCAAGCCCCTCTTAAAGCCTTCCAGGTTGTTGGCTGTCACCACATCTTGTGGCAGAGAATTCTACAAGTTGCTTATGCGTTGTGTGAAAAAACACTTCTGTTTGCTGGTCTTAAATTTCCTGGCAATCAATTTCTTGGGATGACCCCTAGTTCTAGTGTTATGTGAGAGGGAGAAGAATTTCTCTCTATTCACTTTTCTCCACACCATGCATGATTTTAAAAACCTCTATCATGTCTCCCCGCAGTCGTCTTTTTAAAAAACTAAATAAGCCCAGGTGTAGTAGCCTTGCCTCATAAGGAAGGTGCTCTAGGCCCCTGATCATCTTGGTTGCCCTCTCCTGCACCTTTTCCCATTCTACAATGTACTTTTTAAAATGTAGTGACCAGAATTGTACGCAGTACTCCAGTTGTGGCCGCAGTATAGTTTTGTATAAGGGCATTATAATCTTAGCCGTTTTATTTTCAATCTCCTGCCTAATGATCCCTAGCATAGAATTGGCCTTTTTCACAGCTGCTGCACATTGAGTCGAAACGTTCAACAAGCTGTCCACCAAGACCCCAAGATCCTTCTCTTGGTCAGTCACCGACAGCTCAGATCCCATCAACGTTTACTTGAAGTTGGGGGTTTTCATCCCAATGTGTATCACTTTACACTTTCCTGCATTGAACAGCATTTGCCATTTTGTTTCCCACTCTCCCAGTTTGGGGAGATCCTTTTGGAGCTCCTCACAATCCGTTTTGGATTTCACTACCCAAAAAAAATTGGTATCATCTGCAAATTTGGCCACCTTGCTGCTTACCCCTACTTCTAGACCATTTAGGAATAAATTAAAAAGCACCGGTCCCAGTACAGATCCCTGGGGGACCCAACTTCTTACTTCCCTCCATTGTGAAAACTCTCCATTTATCCCTACCCTTTGTTTCCTGTCCTTCAACCAGTTAGCAATCTACACATTCATTCATTCATTCATTCATTCGATTGCTTCATTCGATATGTACAGTACTTGTCCCCTTATCCCATAACTCCTAAGTTTTCTCATGAGTCTTTGATGAGGAACTTTGTCGAAAGCTTTTTGGAATCATTGACTCAATGAGGTTGAGCTGGCTCACACTTGAACCATCCCGGTCTGAGGGTTCACCCTCTAACCAGGCCAGGCCTAGTTTGACTTGAGGTCGGGCTGAACCGGGGCCAGTTCAGAGCCGGTTTGGGGTTGTTCTTTCTTTAAAGGTAGACTTACTGCCGCTGAGGGCTTCTACAACCTCAGGGACTATTCTGCAGCTATGGGGGGGTGGTCTCCAGTGGTTCCTCCTCACCCCACTGACCTCCCCCTGGTCTCCCAAAGGCCAGTTTGGCCCATTTCAGGGTTGTTTTGGCCCTCTCTTAACTTGCGGTGGCCATTTTGGTGGTCGCCACACATGCGTATGGACCATTTGCATGGCTGGCCCATTTTGTTTGTTTGTTTGACATATTTTCATACCACCCAAAATTTACATCTCTGGGCAGTTCACAACAAAGCAAAATAAATGACAACAGAAAAGTCAAAACATTAGTTAAAATGAAATAATATTTTTTTAAAAAATTAAACAATATATGTAAGCAATGTTAAAACTATTTAACCGATATTTAATTAAAAGCCTGGGTGAACAGATGCATCTTTAAAGACTTTTTAAAAGTTGTCATAAATTGTCATAGATGGGAAAGCTCTTATTTCAGCAGGGAGTGTGTTCCAAAACTTCGGGGCAGCAACAGAGAAGGCCCATCTCTGAGTAGCCACCAGACGGGCTGGTGGCAACTGCAGATGGACCTCTCCTGATGGTCTCAATGGGTGGTGGGGTTCATGACTAAGAAGACATTCTCTTAAATACCCAGGGCCCAAGCCATTTAGGACTTTATAGGTTATAACCAGCACCCCACATAGAGTACATTGCAGTAATCCAGTCTGGAGGTTCCTAGCAAATGTACCACTATTCTGAGATAGTTTATCTCAACAAATGGACGCAGCTAGCGTATCAGCTGAAGCTGATAAAAGGCACTTTTCCCATTGCCTCAACCTGAGACACTAGGGAGAGGCTTGGATCCAGAAGCACCCCTAGACTGCATACATGTTCCTTCTGGGGAAGTGTGGCTGCATCCAGAACAGGCAGATCAAGTGGTCTTCTTTACAAATGGCCTGTGCGCATGTGCGGCAGCCTCCAAAATGGCCACCGCAGGCTCAGAGAGTGCCAAAATGGCCCTGAAACAGGTCAAACTGACATTTGGCTGGTGGGGTGAAAAGGAACCGCCAGAGATCCCACCCACAGCTCTAGCAGCACCTCCTGAGGCTGCAGAAGCCCTCAGTGGCAGTAAGTCCACCTTTTAAAAAAATTGAATGTCTCTGGCATCCCCAAACCAAGCTGGGCCCCTCATTTGTGGTGCCAAAACCGAACACACCCGGTCCAATTCGAGTCCAGTTTGGGCAAACCAGTTTTGTGCACATCCCGATTCTGTGTTCCAACGCTGTATGGTTATTACTTCATTATTTCCTGACTTGTATGTCCTCACATGGATACAGATACCCTTCTGCATCAGGCTTCTGTCCTCTATATCTTCTGTCAGTTTTCCCCATGCCCTGCCCAATATGCATCTAAAAACATATGTTTGTTTCCTTCCCTCAAACAAAAGCATTTAGGGAAACCTAAGTCAGTGAACAGCTACATGGTCCTTTCCCAGATTTACTATCTGACCACTCATTTAACATCACACAAAAATCAGCTAAATCTTGTTCTGTTGCCATGCAAATTCATTAGCAAATTTTGATTAATAGTTAGCTAGATAATTAATTTGGGGTGGGTTTAACTCTAGCATTGTAACTGGTTAAATATAATGGTTTATTTGCTATAATGGTGCATGGTTTGTGGAGTATTATTACGTATGATGCATACTGTGTTAATACTGATCAAGGACTGTAATAAAGGTTATCGTATAATTTGTGTCTTAATGACAAAACAATTTTTCAGCCTGACTTTGAAGACTTTGTTTCATTTATGATGGGTGGACCAAGTCATATTCTGATAGTTTCTGAAGGAACGCATGCACATGAAATTATGCCTCTGGTATCAGAACTGGGATTAAATGTGGAGGAGGAAGAGGAAGAGGAGGAGGAGGAAGAGGAAGAAGAGGAAGAGGCCTTTTATCAAGCGGGGTCACAAGAGTTTTTAAAAGTGAAAAGTCCTAAAGGTCAAAAGGCAACCAGGTAGATTACACCATTGAGTGTTTTGTTTTGGTTTTGGTTTTGGTTTTGCAAAGACATATCTGAGAATAAAAATGGCCAACATTCTGTGCAGCTCTATGTCTCCATAATATTACACTGCAGGGCTGCCGCACCCTCCAGAGACAGCATCAGGACTGTGCAAAATGGATGGTTGTGGAAGCACTGCTTCCACAGATTTCTCTATTTGGAACAATGAGGAAATCTGCAGCAGCACCGCTTGCACAACCACCCATTTTGCACAGCCAAGCCACTGCTTTCAAAGAGTGCAGCAGCCTCTTTTTCCCCTCAGAAATAATGTTTTCTATTCCATTTCTTTATTCCAGTATGGTTAGTTTTATTTGGAAGCCAAACTTATTTATCCAATTTCAAAGCTATTATATATGTATTATATTCTGCTCCATTTTAATAAAATGTTACAATTTGTTTTACCTTTTATTAGTTTGCAAGGCATCTTGGGAAATGAGGACATGTTAAATTTATGTGACATTCAAGATAGTGTAGAAGAAGCAAGCAGGCAGCTTGCCTTCTTTTTTCCTGATTTCTCCAAGCCGAAGAAAGGCCCAGCTGTTGAAAGAACACTGGCCTTGATTAGACCTTCTCTTTTGAGGGAAAGAAGAGGTTAGTGAAGATAATTATATTTTCCACCTGCACAATTCAAGAATATGTGACTTTTCTTGCAGTCACCTAAGGTACCTATTATAGCTGTAACAAAAATTATAAGATGGGCTGGGCTATGTCAGCAATTAATTGGGATGGGGCCAATCTCAATGGTAGAGCATCTGCTTTGCATGCAGAAGGTCCCAGGTTCAATCCAGTGACACACCTAGGTAATTTTGGTGCCAGGACTGCACCCGCTGCAAGGCCTCCCCCACAGCCATGAGGTTCTCCCTGCGGCCGCGAGGTTGAATCTCTGATTTTTTTTCAATAATTCTAGCCGCCAAGGGTGGAGGTAACTGAGCAGGCCTCCCCGGCCTCCCCCCATGGCAGTAGTGGTGGTAGCGGGTGGAGCGGGAGTGGCCACTGGGCTTGACTGTCCAGCTCAGCGGCCCCTGAGAACTACAAGGCACTCCAGTGCACCTGCACAGTTGGAATTATAACTGCTCAGGTGTGCTGGCGCGCCTCACAGTTCTCAAGGGCTGCTGGGCCAGACAGTCAGCCCCAGTGACCACTCCCGCTCCGCCCAATACTGCCGCCCTAGGGGGAGGCCGTGGAGGCCTGTTCGGCTCACCCCCACCCCGGCAGATAGAATTATTGAAAATATTGGTGGTTCGGCCTTGCAGCGGGGCAGCGGTGGCAGGTGTGGGGTGGTGGCAGGAGGGCCCCCTGGACCTTTGGAGACCCACCTGAACCTTGGAGGCCACGGGCCAGGGCCCCAAGGTCCGGGGGGAAAGAACACCTGTGGTTCAATCCCTGACATCTCCATGTAGGTCTGGGAGAGACTCTTGCCTGAAACCATGGACAGCTGCCGCCAGTCAGTTTAGACAGTGCTGAGCTAGATGGACCAATGCTCTCTCTTTATAAGGCAACTTGCTACCATCTTAAATTTACTTTATTCAATTATGTTTGTAAAGACTATGATATAAATAGATTTCAGGCTACAATAGTCCAAAGGGTAGAAAACACATGGAACCTAACCCCAGGAAAGTTGAGCAGTGGAATGCTGTAGAAATCTCATAAACCTCTACTTAGAGCCATAGTAGCATACTAGCTAGGAGTCAAAGCTGTAAAACAGAAAACTCTTAATAGATATCTCACCTCTGCCATCAGCTTAGGGCCAAAAGTCAGCTGTGGGAAGGAGCTGGTCTATATCAGGACTGCAATACAGTGGGAAGGGTTTAACCCTTTTTTCTCCTGCCGATATCTTAATGGAATTTTATCCCCAAAACTGCTATTTGCCCTGAAAATCTATTTGGTGTCCCTTGTATAGATAAGCAATTAAGAATACTATTTGCCCCCTTATATTTGATAAAACAATAACCAACAAGTACGGAACGAGTGAATGAATCTTTATTCCAATTATTGACCCGACCAGATATACAACAAACAAACTTCCAAACATATAATTACACCCCAATTAAACCTAACATATAGTACATCAAGTGTGGAATGATGTTTTAAAATATTGCTAAACTATTCTGGGGTGTGTGGATAGATTTGTGATGTCACAAGACAGCAACTGATCACTATGATATATAGTCCATTTCTGCTGCTAGCAGCCAGAAAATGTTTTTCCTGAACTTGGCCCTGGAGAGCTACGTGAGTGAAGAATGTGTTATGTGTGCTTTGAGAAAGTAGCATTTTCTCTTTTTATGTACATCTGTATGCATCCCTGGATACTCAACAACTGGAATTTGTCTGGAATGAGTATGTATGTATGTGTGTGTGTGTTTATTTATCGCCCTTCCAAAATGGCTCAGGGCAGTTTACAACAAGGTAAAAACAATTAAAACAAGTAAACAATTAAAATCAAGCTATAAAAACAGAATAAAACCAATTAAACAATTCAAACAGCTAAAAAACCCTAGAAAACCAGGGCAACAATTTAAAACAGTTTTCCAGTCATTTAAAAACCCTAGAAGGCCAGACCAAACAGATATGTCTTAAGGGTTCTCCTGAAGAACAGTAATGATCTCAAATTACAGATTTCTGCCGGGAGTGCATTCCACAGCCCAGGAGCAGCTACAGAGAAGGCCCACCTCTGAGTCACCACCAGACAAACCGGTGGTAACTGGAGACGGACCTCCTCAGATGACCTTAACGTGCGGTGGGGATCATGCAGAAGAAGGTGCTCTCTAAGATAACTCGGACCCAAGCCATTCAGGGCTTTAAAGGTAATGACCAGCACTTTGTATTTTGCCCGGAAATATATTGGCAGCCAGTGTAACTGTTTCAAAACAGGCATAGTATGGTCTCTCTGGGTTGCCCCAGAGACCAATCTGGCTGCCGCATTCTGAACTAACTGAAGTTTCTGGACTACGTACTAAGTCAGCCCCACGTAGAGCGCATTGCAATAGTCGAGCCGGGAGGTTACCAGCTGATGCACCACTGTTTTGAGGTCATCCTCTTCAAGGAATGGGCACAGCTGTCGAATCAGCCAAAGCTGATAGAAAGCTCTCCTGGCTATGGCCTCCATCCGAGATAGCAGGGTGAGGCCTGGGTCCAGGAGCACTCCCAAGCTGCACACCTGCTCCTTCTGGGGAAGTGTAACCCCATCCAGCACAGGAAGATCTAACTCACCCCTCAGATTCTGAGCCTCCACAATGAGCACCTCCGTCTTGCTCGGATTCAGCTTCAATTTGTTATCCCTCATCCAGCCCATTACTGCCTAAAGACAGGAGTTTAAAGAATGAGTGCCATTTCCTGAAGATGAAAAGGAGAAGTAGATTTGGGTGTCATCAACTTACTGATAACTCCTAGCATCAAATCTCCTGATGACCTCACCCAGCAGTTTCATGTAGATATTAAAAAGCATTGGTGACAGAATGGAGCCCTGGGGGACTCCAAATAACAGCTCCCATTTTGAGGAGCAACTGTCACCAAGCTCCACCATCTGGAATCTACCCGAGAGATAGGAGCAGAACCACTGCAAAGTGCCCCCTATCCCCAACTCCCCCAGCTGATCCAGAAGGATACCATGGTCAATGGTATCGAACGCCGCCGAGAGATCCAGAAGAACCAACAGAGTCACACTCCCTCTGTCGATTCCCCGGTAAAGGTTGACCAAGGCTGTCTCAACTCCATAGCAAGCTCTAAAGCCAGACTGAAATGGGTCTAGATAATCAGTTTCCTCCAAGACTTCCTGGAGCTGGTAGGCCACCACCCTCTCAATCACCTTGCCCAACCAAGGGAGACTGGAGATTTGGCCTGTAACTATCCATCGCTAAGGGGTTAGGGAAGGCTTCTTTAGGAGTGGTCTAACCAATGCCTCCTTCAGACAAGGGGGCACCCTACCTTCCCTCAGTGATGCATTATGTACATCTGTATGCATCCCTGGATACTGAACAACTGGAATTTGTCTGGAATGAGTATGTAGGTATGTATGTATGTGTTTATTTACCGCCTCTAGGCCACCTCCAACAATCTCCCAGCTAGACGGAAGCAGCCAAGTCAGGAAAGAATCCAGAAAACAGGTGGTAGGCCGCACCGCCCCAAGCAGCTTGTCCACATCCGCAGGAGTTACAGATTGAAACTGATCAAATCTAATAATGCAAGAGGGATTGCTGGACACCTCCTCCATAGACCCTGCAAAAATAGTGGAGTCCAAGTCGGCCTGAATACAGGAGATCTTGTTCACAAAGAACCCATTAAAAGCATCACAGCAGAACGACCCTGGGGACTGATCTGAGGTAGAAGGAGCAGAGACCAAACTCCTCACAACCCAGGATAACTCTGCTGAGCACAAACCTGCAGTTCACAATGCATACAGACCAAAAACTGTTTTTCACTGCACGCACCACCACCACATAAGTTTTCAAATGGGTCACATGCTGAGTTCTCAATTCAAACTGAGTTCTCCTCCTCCTTGCGCTCTAGTCACCTACCCAACCGCTTCAGCCCCTGCAACTCCTCAGTATACCAAGGGGCCATTTTTGAAGCAGGTCGGAATCATGTCTACTGCCCTGATGAGTTCCCTGTTCCAGGTTCCCACCAGGGCATAGACAGAATCACCAGCCACACCAACATCAAAATCTTCCAAGGTCTTTTGAAATCCTACTGGGTCCAGCAGCCTTTTTGGATGGACCATCCTAATAGGTCCACCACCTCTGCAGGGGTGGATCGCGGCTATGAGAACAACCTTAACCAGGTAGTGGTCCATCCATGACAATAGGGAAACCACTGGATCCCCCACCCATGGAACACTCCCCGATCCGAACAAAAGACCAAATCGAGTGCATGGCTGGCAAATGAGTTGGTTCAGAAACTAATTGGGATAGGCCCATAGTTGTCATGGCTGCTATAAACTCCTGAGCCGCACCAGACAAGCCAGCCCAAAAATGGATATTGAAGTCCCCCAGAGCCATCCCACCCAAGAGAGCCCAAACACATATCTGCAAAAGGCCTAACACAACCCAGCCCCAAAGGCCCAGCCCTCTTTGGTGGCCACCTACAGGCAGCAGCTACACCTTTGGCAAGCCTCCTTGCTTTTAAGCCAGCAAGCCCCAAAAGCCACTCCTTTCACAAGTAGCTCCCAGAACAAGCGACAGGTGGTTCCCTTCAGCAGTCTGGGGGCTGGCAACCAGCCAGCTAGAACTTGGCAGCAGACAAGCAGGCTGTTCCCTGTCTGGGATGGAAACTCCACAGGAGGCAGAGGGGCCAGTTACCTCCCAGTTACCCCCGTTACCTGTTAGAATGTCAGTGTAATTTGTCTTGGAGGGGAAGCTGCTACCTTTCGTAGGACAAATAGCATGCATGCAGGGGACCTATCTGATTTGAGACCATGGCAAGGTATACTTAAAGCTCTTCCACATCCCTTTGGTCCTGATCTGGATCACAGGGTCCCGCATGAGCTATTTACATAAGAAAAAGCAGGATTTAAATGGATGAATTGTGGGAGGATCCCAAAGAGAAATTGATGTTTTAGGGGTAAATTCAATGAGGGAGAATTAATGTTTGAACAGGAAATGAATGGAGGGTAAATTTAAGAGAGCGTCTCATTAAATTAAATTAAATTAAATTAAATTAAATTAAATTAAATTAAATTAAATTAAGAGAACGTCTTCTTCACCATGAGCCCTGCCGCCTGTTAAGATCATCTGGAGAGGTTCATCTGTGTTTGCCGCCAACTCTTCTGGCAACTACTCAGGCATGGGCCTTCTCAATTGCTGCCCCTGGACTTTGGAATGCGCTCCCTGTTGAAATAAGAGCCTCCCCATCTCTGCAACTTTTAAAAAGGCACTGAAGACACATTTATTCACCCAGGCTTTGAATTGAAAGAGGCTTTGAAAGAGCCAGCATGGTGTAGTGGTTAGAGTACTGGACTAGGACTGGGGAGACCTGAATTCAAATCCCCATTCAGCCAAATACTTGCTGGGTGGCTCTGAGCCAGTCATTTCTCTCTCAGCCTAATCTACTTCACAGGGTTGTTGTGAGGAGAAACTTATGTATGTAGTACACCACTCTGGGCTCCTTGGAGGAAGAGCGGGATATAAAATGTAATTTTAAAAAATAAGATTTATAGTTTTAATTTTTAATATTGGGTTTAAAATGTTTTAATGTTTTAAATTATTTGAATTGTTAATTGATCTAATGTGTTAAATGATTTTAATTGTAAACTGCCCAGAGATGCAAGTTTTGGGCAGTATAGAAATATTTTTAAATAAATAAATAAAAATAAATTAAATTAATAGAAAAGGGATTGATTGGGGGTTGATATTTGGAATTCAGATCCTTGTACTCTTTGTGGCCTTTGGCAGGTCTTTTGTCTCCATCAAATCCAGCAATCCTTTGCCAACTGTGATTAGTCCTGCATCTTTAATAACCTTTAAATCAAGGCATGAGGACAATGGGTCTCTATTGTTTGTTTCCAGCATCTGGTATTTAGAAGTCTGCTGGCTCTGAATATAGAGGTTCAGTTTAGTTGGCTAATAGCAACTGACTATAGAAACTGGTATAGAAATCTATAGAACTGACTATAGAAACTGGTATAGAAAATAACAACTGGTATAGAAATCAAATAAAATAATAATAATAATAATAATAATAGCAAGCTAATGGCTAATACTAAGGTGGAGATGGGGTGGAGCATGTAAGAGGATATTTGATTGGATGGAGCTTAGGGAAAATGTATTAGGCAGGAAAGTGTAATAGGCTTGGCAGGATGAATTGAATTTGCAGCATCCCACTTTTGGGGTGTATCAGCCAGGACTGGCATTGCAGGGCAGCACCCTTGGGCAGTTGCTAGGGGCCCGCTTGAGAAGCCCTGTAGTGTTGTCTGCCCTGGCCTGCCTCTTCCTAGGGCAAGGGAGGTTTGGGCCCAGATGACAGCACTCCTGTAAATCTGACAATGGCTCTGGAACTAGTTCCCATGATCATGATGTATCTATAGCAACGATTGACTATTATAACTTTCCCCATGTAGATTCTATTCTGCAAAGAATTAAGGACGATGGTTTTGCTATAGCAATGCAAAAAGAAATTGTTCTGTCAGAAGAACAAGCACGTGAGTTTTACAAGGAGCATGAAAATGAAGATTATTTCCCAACTCTTCTTGAACATATGACCAGGTACACTTATTGAAAAGCAACAGATTGAAACACAAGAACATGAATGTATTTTACACAATGCAGCAATAAAACTGAAACTCGCTGCAATAATTATTTAATAAGTCTAAGGATGGGAATCAAATGATAATCAGGTATTCATATAGGACAGGTTCAGACAACTGCCAGCGGCTTCCTAAATTGGTAATGTCTTGATAAAATGTGAGTACGCGAGAGCACATTCTCCCAGCAGGTAGGGCATATGAAGAACCCACCCAAATCTGGTTTCTGAAATTCTCCACCCAATGTTTTACAAACTACTGTCCCAAAAATCTGAAAGTCAGGCTAAGAATCCAGATTTGGCAAGTTCAGATGTCACACCTGCTGGAAGCTCATGCTCTCGTGTACTGGCATTTTACTGAGATGTTACCAGCTTCAGAGCTACCAGTGCCCATCTGAATCTGCCCATAATTAATAAGAATACAAAATCATATCTACTACATATAATGTACTATAACACAAACTATGATTCCAGGATGTGCACCACACCATCCGTGTGGTCACCATTTTTTTTTTCCTGAGAGTCAGTCTCTCAACAGCTGCCACAACAGAAACATAAACTGAGCAGTAAATCATACTATTGTCCATGTTGAACTTCATCAGAGTTCATCAGGGTCAAAGTGGACCTACCATTTAATCCAGCTATTTCCAGGGCCAGCACTAGCTTCTGGGACCAATGAAGGACATAGGAGAAATGTCTTTCAGATTAGGAGGAAAAAAATCTGTCCATTTTGTCCTAAATTAAGGCAAAATGTGGCGGATGGGTCCTGTAAAGTGTTTAAAAACAAAAAACAAACAAACTCGAATTTGCTTTAGTAATTCTTGGGCTCTTGTGTACCAAGTTCTTGTTTCACAAATAACTTAAAAAAAAACCCCACTAGAAATATCATACATGGGTAACAAGCTTTATTAAGTGATTAAATGTTTCTAAATTTAAACTGTTTTGATGGGGAGATTGCATTGATAGTCACACCTTAAGAGGCCTTTAACAGGTCAGTTTATCCCTTTCTTTGTCTAGTTGCTTATTGCTTATTCTCTTCATTTTACTGAAAACGCTGGAATGGATTTTCGGGTACTTGGAAGAACAACACAGAATTGCTCTAGTTTGAACCAACTTCAGTTGCACTGAATTTCTTAATAATAATCATATCCTGAGCAAAAATATTTTAAAATATTTCATATTCTCATATGTTAAAAGTTGTTTTCTCTAAGTTGCTGTATTTGCACTGAACAGTGGGCCAACTCTTGCACTTGCTTTGGTTCGAGATAATGCAGTACAAAAATGGAGAAATTTATTGGGCCCAAAGATTGTTGAGGACGCAAAGCAACAAAGCCCAGAAAGGTAATTTTTGAAATAATTGCACATTATTCATAAATGTTCGCTTGGTAAATGAAGATGGCTGCACTGTATGGAAAGCAGGTAAGTGACTGCTATGCTGTATCTCATGTAACGATAGTGCCATCATCTGGACAGCATCGACTACTACAGCATTTTGCAGGGAACACAATTACACAAGTAGCTTGCACACATCTATGAGTATCTGCAGCAAATCATTCATTGACACATGATCCATCACACATTATATCACAGGAAGCATATTGTGCCTCTTTAAAACAATAATGAATTAAGTAGTGAACATTTTAATAAGAGCAAAGTTACATGCAACATAAGCATGGGGGATATAGAATAACAGGCCTCTGCATAGCTGGATTGGAGGGGTTTGGAGGGAGTCCATACTCAAACTTGTCCAGTCCAGTTTGGATCAGACTTCTCTGACCCCTTTTACAAAAGAATTGGAGCTTTCCAGAGCTCCAAATGGCAGTGAGGGGGGTTGAGGAGGGTTGTGACTGAGGCTTAAGGAGGAGATACATCTTCTAGCCTCTCTGTCTGCCTGTCTGCCTACACCTGCATAAATCTGATTTTTAAAGAATTTCTTTAAAGTTTTAAAGCCAATTTTTGATTCACAACTTCAAGAAACAGCTGATTTCTGGGTTTCTTCTGAGATTCCCTGATGTCACATCATTTTCCCTGTGGCGTTATGTTATTTTCCTTCTGGGTTCACACAGTGAGTAGCCACAGTTATTTAATCCCCCCGCCCGCCAGGTTTTCCCAACTCCAACTCAATCATGACTCCAGTCTCAGGGCCAGCCCTGACTCCTACTCTGATCCCAGCATTCGGAGGGGTCCAAAGGACCCTGAACTGACATTTACAAGAAAAGATCAGATTGGGTCCAACCTGATCTCAGCTTTTATTTCTGTGCACAGGTCTATAAAATAAAATGTGCTACAAATTTTTAGACTTGTTCACATGACCATTAAGTGGGTAGGACAAGTGTCATACCCACCTTCAGGAGTTGTGCACACTTCCGATTTTTGGTTGTGTGTGAGTTAAAAGTTAAAAGTTAGGTTGAAGGAGGGGAAAGTGATTATGTGGGAGATAGGCGCAGGCTCTGATGGCATAGTCCTACCTAGCACTCTTATCCAGCATATTGACAAAGTATGATGAAAAAGTATTGAATCACTCTGGCCACACAACCAGAAATTGGGATTACACAGAGCTCCTGAAGCGGCCTACCCACTTAATGGTTATATGAACAAGCTTATTGTTTTGTTTGCCACTGATACTGGCTGATATCCAGACTAATGTTGCACTTGTGCAATGAACAAAATTGTGCTAGTGCAAGACAGCTTGGTAGCTGTGTGAAGTCATAGGGATGTTTGAAGTTGCCCTCTTGCCCTCCTACATAAACGTTCTCTGGAAAACGTGAGAAAGAAGTTTCACAGCAGGAGGCATGCTACCGATGCACAAGTACAAACATATTGGCACTAACATAACAATATTCTAGCACAAACTCCTGAACACAGCAGATCTGGCTAGCACAGCATCTTCACACTAGGGTGGGGGCATAGATAGTGAATGTGTGGATGATGGAGCATTGGGACTCTAGGGATTGGAGGGTTAGGTTCCCAGACTGCCCAAAATTGGCTGAAAATAGCTGATTTCCCCAATTTCTCAAATTCCCCCCAAATGACCCCCCAGAGTGCCCTAACATGCTCCAGAGTACTCCATAGTGCTGAAAACTGGCCAAAGATTGTGGGTTTTGCTCCATTTTAAAAGTAAATGTGCCCAAAAAAATGGCTCATGAAAACAAGGTGTCCGGAAATGATCTCCAAGGACATTTCCATCCACCCCAACCCACAGATATGCAGGTTTAATCCTTTCCCCTCATTTTTTCAGTGTATTCTGGTCAGGTGCTAATTACCCAACCGCAGATACGTGAAACCATGAGTGCTGGACCCGCAATTAATGAGGTGTTTCTGTATATCAAAAAAGCCCGCAAATCCTGATAAAATTGCATTTTAATGTAGATTCACTGATGCATTTCGGATCTCAGCTTCACAGTACTATAGAATACTTAAATTTTTGTTGCTTTAAAACAGTTGTTGAGGGATGTTGAGGGATGAAGGATATTGCTTACAATATTTCCTGCATTGATTCAGTCTTGCATTTGGCAGAAGAAAAGAAAAATGTAAAAAACATGGAGAATATCAAAAGCATATGCCATATACTGAGTCAGACCATAGGTCCATCTAGCTCAGTATTGTCTATACAGACTGGCAGCAGCTTCTTCAAGGTTGCAGGCAGGAGTTTCTCTCAGCCCTATATTGGATATGCTAGGGAAGGAACTTGGAACCTTCTGCTTTTCCCAGAGCAGCTCAGTCTCCTAAGGGGAATATCTTACAGTGCTCACACATGTAGTCTCCCATTCAAATGCAACTAAGGCAGACCTTGCTTAGCAAAGGGAGCAAGACACGCTTGCTACCACAAGACCAGCTCTTGAGCAAGAGAAGAGCTGCAAAAATTGCCTCACTCTTGTACAAGTGCCCTCACTTCAGAAGCATGGAGGCTACCACTGCACATGTGCTTTTGTCAGAAGCATGTGCGCACTATTAATCAGGATGCTGGTCACAAAAAAGATTCCTGAGCAGTTCTCACAAAATCTGAGAAAAGGAATAACAATTCCTCACATCCACATACTGGTATCAATGATAAATGTGCAGCTATGTAAATTCTCAATTTAAAATAAAGTTATCCATTGAAGAAAGAGTTTGATGTGGTAAGCTGAAATCATGAAGCCTCCACGTTATATATCTAATTTACTGAATTCATTATCCCTAGCTTACGTGCTGCATTTGCAATTGACAATTCACCTATCAATCAGCTGCATGGCAGTACAACCTCTGAGCAAGCTGCAAAGGAAATAAACTTTTTCTTCCCTGTGGAAAACACCCTTGCTCTCATTAAACCAACTGTTCCTGAGGAACACAAAGGTAAACAACATAGAGAACAGGATGGATGAAGTGTCTAGGGGTTGGATGAATAGCAGAGTGCAAAATGTTTTTTATACTTAAGCATTTTGGTTTTGTAAAAAGATCTTGCAACATTTATACTGGCATGGTAGTGCCAGCACAGTTAAGAGGAAGAGTTGTTTTGACATTCTGCCAATATAAAACCTGGACATTCTATTGGTCATAAAATTGAAACTCTCTCTTCAGTCTGCCTGAACATCAACTAAGTGACAGGTGACACCATTCCTCCAAATCTCATGCAGTTTGGATATAAAATGGCTGAGATATAGCAATTTTAAAATTGAACTTTACTCTACAAACTTATTCTAATTTTTTGCCATCAGAAAACATGATTTAAAAAAAATATTCAGTTAAATGTTTTAATCACTTCAGATATATGCTGAATTATAATCCTGTGGTGTTTGAAATGACCCATCCAATATCTGGTCTAAGGACCGTAATAAATTTACTTACTTACGTACTTACCCATCCAATATTTCCTGAGTTAGTCTCTGAAGTCCCCATAATAACCTATTAAAATTAGCTAAGGGCTTTTTGTCTTTATTGATTATATATGTTGACACATATACACCCACCCAAGTTCAGGTGGCCTCTATTCCTTTACAAATCAGGAACACCCATAGCTCAATGGTAGTGCACAACTTGATGTGTGAGCACTGCAAGATATTCCCTCAGGGGATGAAGCCGCTCTGGGAAGAACAGAAGGTTTCAAGTTCCCTCCCTGGCTTCTCCAAGATAGGGCTGAGAGAGATTCCTGCCTGCAACCTTGGAGAAGCCACTGGCAGTCTGTGAAGACAATACTGAGCTAGATAGACCAGTGGTCTGACTCAGTATATGGCAGTTTCCTATGTTCCAATGTTCCTATGTGTATGTAGAATGTCCCAGGTTCAACCTCCAGGTAGGATGGGGAAGACCCATCTGTGAAACTCCAGAGAGCTATCGCCAATCAGTAGACAATACTGAACTAGATGAAGCAAGGTCTGACTCGGTATGAGGCAGCTTCATACGTTCCAAAACTGGCATGAGTGAACTTCAATTTAGGACTGGCCCTAGAATAAATAGTGCTCTGTGCAGGGAGTGTCCTTGGTGTCTCCACGGTCGCCCCCATGGTAACCAATGGAAATTATTTTTGTAGTTAGTATCCAATCAACCTGTAGAACTGTGAATAACAAGTTCACACTCACTCACTTACTTTGCAATGCAATGGGAGCAGTAGGAGCCCCCCCCCGGACTGTTGCATGAGTGTAAACACTGTCAGTGGAGTTGTGTAGCTGTGCTCCTGTGCAACGTTGCTCAAACATAGTGGCACAATGGCTTGCCCATTATTTTCAGTGGGTGTCCCATTAATAAACTGCATTTCTGCAATGTTCTGCAAGAGCGCTGCTACCCTGGTGCATAACTCTGTTGATGGTGTTTACATTGATGCAGCAGCAGCACAAGCAGAGTTCTTAACGGTTCATGATGCATTGCATAGTGTGTGAGCGACCTTTTTCCCCTCTTCTAGCTCACTGCATACAGTACACTCAAATAACAGTGAGTCACCAAGCTTAGGTTGGTGCCCCTTCAGGTAGGCGCCCTGGGCAATTGTCTGGTTTGCCCACCCCTATTGCCAGCCCTGCTTCCACTTCTCCTTCTCTGAGCACAAGGCCTCAGATTCTAGCCTCACTAAATATGCTCTTCTTGAGCTCCTTTAACATCCTGACTTTTACACCCTGGAAACCCAATAGTGTTTGCCACAGACCCATGGCAAACACTTTCAAAAGTGTTTGAAAAAGAAGTGCAATTTTGGAGATAAATTCTCCAAAATTGACCAGCAGATTTCAGTTTCCAGTCTTTAATCAAACTTGATTAAACGTTTTGCCTTCCGAAAGTTTCTTATGGAATATGATCTTAAAGAAGCAGCCCAATATAAACTATATACTTTCATCATCCAGCATGAGTCAGATTTAAGATGCAAAATGAAGTATGCAGTTGGTATTGGGCTGCTTCTTTTCTGGAAGTCTTGTCTATTGTATATGAGATGAATTTGTGATCTTTCCTTTTTACTATTTAATTTTTTTGTAATTATTTCTTCATAAATTTATTGAGTGTCAGTTCTAATTGCCTGGTGCTCAAAATTACATACATGATAAAAATTTTCTACGAACAATGCAGTTAAAGTGACACAATTAAAAAGTAACAAAAACTAAAAGTATGTATTTTGGTAATGTACACTGTATGCAAACAATTATAATTATTTGCACTTGCCAATTTTTTAAACATTTAAGATCTCTTAAAAGTCTCAATTCTGAATATTTTAAAACTTAAATATGCACATTTCTTTTTGTTCCCTCTTAGAGAAGATTATAAACAAGGTAAAAGAAGCTGGATTTATTATATCCGAAATGAAAGAAACACTTATAACTCCTGATATGGCAGCACAGTTTTATAAGTCTCAGGAAGGACAACCCTTTTATGATAATCTTGTGGACTATATGACTAAGTAAGTGCTGGCTTTTTGAAGTGAAATACACTAGTGTAGCAGGTCTAACTTCTGAACCCATCAAATAGACTTATGTGATGAGGGTGTTAGGAATGTTTTGCCAGTAGAGAGGGACAACAGACTTCTGCCACACCACTTTGGTATCTTGCAAGTGACTTAGGATCAAAGAGTTTTGCCCCTTCTTCTTTGTCTCAAGAATGGAGACAGGAGCAGGACCTCAACATTACCCATATGGTAGGATGAGACCCGGGGGTGTAGCTATAATTGAACAGATGGATCCAAAGAACCTGGGCCCCCAGCTCCTGAGGGGCCCCTAGCTCCACCCCTCCCTATTTTCTTCATTATCTCCCTCGCTCCAAGGGGGCTCCAGGGAGACTGGATAACATGGGCCCCCTCTCCCCTAGCTACGCCCCTGATGAGATCAACAGTTGGTCTCAGGTACTTTATACAGGTGAAACTCGGAAAATTAGAATATCGTGCAAAAGTCCATTAATTTCAGTAATGCAAATTAAAAGGTGAAACTGATAGATGAGACAGACGCATTACATGCAAAGCGAGATAAGTCAAGCCTTAATTTGTTATAATTGTGATGATCATGGCGTACAGCTCATGAAAACCCCAGATCCACAATCCCAGAAAATTAGAATATTACATGGAACCAAGAAGACAAGGATTGAAGAACAGAACAATATCGGACCTCTGAAAAGTATACAGTGTACTGTGCTTGATTGGCCAGCAAACTCACCTGACCTGACCCCATAGAGAATCTATGGGGCATTGCCAAGAGAAGGATGAGAGACATGAGACCAAACAATGCAGAATTGCTGAAGGCCGCTAATGAAGCATCCTGCCCTTCCATAATACCTCATCAGTGCCACAGGCTGATAGCATCCATGCCACGCCGCATTGAGGCAGTAATTGCTGCAAAAGGGGCCCAAACCAAGTACTGAATACATATGCATGCTTATACTTTTCAGAGGTCCAATATTGTTCTATTCTTCAATCCTTGTCTTCTTGGTTCCATGTAATATTCTAATTTTCTGAGATTGTGGATTTGGGGTTTTCATGAGCTGTACGCCATGATCATCACAATTATAACAAATTAAGGCTTGACTTATCTCGCTTTGCATGTAATGCGTCTGTCTCATCTATCAGTTTCACCTTTTAATTTGCATTACTGAAATTAATGGACTTTTGCACGATATTCTAATTTTCTGAGTTTCACCTGTAAATGGGTTGCCAGAGTGCTGGTTGTGGGTGTTGAAAATTGCCGCTCAAAGAACTGATGGATGGGGCTTACAGGGGATCCTGAACAAAGGAAATGTACTTGTGTTGAGCTCCATATATAAAATGTTTGAGAACTACCACCTATGGCTTTTAAAAGACCATCTTAGTCATTGCTATACCAGTTTTATGCTTCTGCATTCCTATTGGCAGATGCAAATAAAGTCTTTGTTTTGTTACATTTTATCCCATCTCTCTTTATACATGGCTAGAAAAGATATTACAGATTTCTAGCAGCTGCCATCAAATATTTAAGGAGCCAATCCTGTAGAACTCTTGAAAAAGATTTCAATTTTTGAATGCCATCATCGCTTTGGGAATCCAGGCACCAATAATTTTCCCAGCCCTGCACTTAAATAACACCATTGTAAATTCAGAATTCAACTCCAGATTTGTAGTAGTAGTAGTAGTAGTAGTAGTAGTAACAAAACAGAACAGTATTCAGGGCTACTGTCACCACCACCACCTCTGCCCACACACAATCACCTTCTTTCACTTCCTGTTTTAAAACCCATTCCAGAAACTCACCTATAAACAAGAGAGAATGTGGCACTTCACATGATTGGTGTGAAGCGCCAGATGGGGTTTGTGCAGGAAGAGCAGGCTTAGCCTGTTTTCCCCGCACACAAGCAGTTGCTCATTTCTGGGTGGCCGGATCGGCCGCCCAGACAAGTGGCTGCTCCAGTTGGGCGCTCCCACACGCGACTCTATTGGGAGCTTCAGGGGAAGGGGAGCACTGCCATGTGGCTCCCCAGCCCCCTGAACCCCAGGAAGGCACCGCGTGAGTGTATGGTGCCTTCCTGGGCTCCCCTCTCCCCCCTCCCCCCCACCCCAGTGTATCAGCCATGGCTGCAAGCAGCTGCAGCTGATACACAATCAAATAAATAAGGTTAACAGAGCACTCATTCTGTTAACCTCATTTAGGGTGAGGGGTAGTTAGGCAGGCTAGCTACCAGAGAACCACCGGGCTCGCCTCCAGGCCCGGAGATTCTCACGATTGCTCGAAACTGGTTTTGAGCAATCATGTGGATAGCTTCAATGAGTAAGAGAGCACTCCTAGGTCCTTTGCTATCCACAATTTATTGTGCCTGGGAATGATGGGAGTTGTCGTTCAACACCATCTGGAGGGCCAACTCTGCCCAGCCCTGGGCTAGCCTATGCTTGTCCAGTTCCAGCCTATCCAGCCTTCAGTCTCCCAGCTACTTCTTTCCTGGAATGCTCGGATCTGGAACTCAGCTGATATCTCTTAGAAGATGATGCCGTTCTATTTCTTCTTTTGTTCTCCTTCCCTCGTACTATCAGATCCCCAAGTAGGACAAGTCCCAACATTGTAAGGGACCAATACAATTATCTTCTAAATGGCTTACCAAACACTGTGGGATTCCTGACATGATTTCAGCCCAGATAATGGTTCTCATTGAAATATTACTTGGATTAGTAGTCTTGGATCCAAAGCAAAATATCTAAGATTGTGCTACTTCATATTAAATCTTGATTCGCTGTACTCCAGATGCTTCAGCAGTAATATATATATCAAGCACTAGTAGCAGAAAGGCCGTGAGTTGAAATATAATCCTGAATCTAGTTATGCATATGTGGGACTAACCTCACATAACTGATGACAGGCTTGTCCCCTTTTTTGGTGATCCTCTTGATATACAATTATGGAGGAGTGGATCACCACTGTAATATCCCAGAACACTATGGAAAGGATCACAGACTGAAGCCTAATGCTTGCACCTTCAGTGAAAAAGTAAACTATTTAAAAGGTATTCAAAATTTGCGTTTTGTCTTGCATGTGTGGATAGGCAACTTCTTGCCTGCATTTCATCAATCACCATTCTTCCGTTGTACAAGGTGACTGCAGTTTTAAGACTGTAGCTGTACAAACACAGAATGTAGCTGACAGAACTTAAGCACTCATCCAGTTGGCAAAATGATTTTTGAGACATGCAAATGGCAATTTGGTCTGGGCCATTGTAGACTCTCTGCTTAAGACTCTCTGTTTAAAGCTGTGCTTCACAGAGCATTACGACCAGAGCCTTTTAGCTGCTGACTGTGTAAAAAAGAACTCAGGAGCCTGATTCAGGCATTATCCGAAAGCCCCTTGGGAAGCCATGTACAGTGGGGCAAAAGAGAAAGAAGTCTTGCCCCTGTCACATCAATCACCCATGCGCCCTGCCATTCACAGTTACAATGGGCGGGGCTTGTCTGAAGAGGGAAGAGCCTCCCCATGATGGTAGTCACATCCATGATTGTGCAATCATGGATGTACCTGCCATCATGGGGAGGGCTCTTCCTTCTTCAGACAAGTCCTATCATAACTGTGAGTGGTGGGGTGCATGGGTGATTGATGTGGTGGGGGCAGAACTTCCTCCCCATTAATGCTGTTGTACACATCTATAGCAGAGCTTTTGGATAACATCATTTTGAAGGAGGCTAGGATATGAACTGAGCAACAGAGGATGATGAGGTGCAACACTGTAGTGAATCAGGCTGTAACACTGAGCGGTTTGTTACAGCCACACCATCAATAGACACATTATATGATGATGTCATGCAAAGTTTGTATATACAGATGGGGTGGGTGGCTGGGTAGATTTTGAATGCAGCAAGAAAAGAAGAAAAAATGAAGCTCACCATTATGACTATCATGGAGCCTGTTTCATTAGGACAAACATATATATAGGTTGTCTCAGGTGGGCCTTCTCAGAGTTCCGGGCCCAGGGGAGGTACGTGGGGTCTGGGCTCGTGGGAGGGCCTTCTCTGTTGCAGCCCCATCCTTATGGAACACTCTGCCTCCTGAGATTTGTAATGCCCCCTCCCTTCTGTCCTTTAAGAAGCTCCTGAAAACCTATCTCTTTTGCCAGGCTTTTAGTTTTTGTGTTGGGAGGGGATGTTTCTTTTTCTCCCCCCCCCCCACCTTCTCTTGTCTTCTTTGTTGTTTTAATTTAGGTAAATCACTTTGAGTCTAAGGAAGTCAGGCGGTCAATAAATTTGCCACATAAATAAATAAATAAATAAAATCAAGGGTGTGTATGTGTGTATTTGTTTGTTTGTTTATGGTAAACTATTATCCTGGGTAGCATACCAATGGACTTGTGTTGTTCAGAATACCATTTTAGCCCCATTGGTCCAGAATAATAAGAGTATATTTACAGCTGCAGAATCAGTTTGTTAGTGCAGCATACATCTTTGTATGATCTGATTTTCCAGAGGCCCATCAACGGTCATGATTCTAACCAAAGAAAATGCTGTGGAAGAATGGCGGGCATTAATGGGACCATCAGATCCAGACAAAGCAAGAGAGATGGCTCCTGACACGTTGCGTGCTCAATTTGCAGAAGATATTATGTGCAATGCTGTCCATGGATCATCTAATGAAGACCATGCAGCAAGAAGCATTCAGTATGTCTTTGGAGAAGTTGATCTGGAGAGCCTCAAAACCAAATATGTATATGTGTGATGGCTTTTGATGATTTATTATCAGCAACATATGCCATACAAATAAATAAAGTTAGACTCATCTCTCTATGAAATATTCTTACTAATCAGTTATGATAGATTACACCAGGCTGCAGCAAAACAAATTGTATGTACTAAGTTCTACCACATGAAGAAAATTTCAGTTAAGTTGAAGTCCCAACAGTTGCCAGATCTCAATGAGCAGAATTATCTTCTCTTCCCTGTCCATCCTAATCCTTCACTTTTGATAAAAGACAGTTCCTTTATCAAGAACTCCCAGAGCAACAGAGGAAATCCCAGTTAAATATTTCAGTGCATGTAACCTCCTTATGAATCTAGGACGTCTCCACTACTAGGGATGTGCGTCTCGTTTCGGATACAAAATGTTTTGTGCACAAAACAGGCCATTTCAGCTGTTTTGTAGCCAAAACAAAATACCCAATGCTCAAAACAGAAAATTTTGTAGCCAAAACAAAACGTCCCTGTTTTGAATACAAAATGTTTTGTTGTTTCGGCTGTTTTGGAACTCCATTTTGCAATCACAAAAAGTCTTTCTCCTTCAGTCTCCATTTTGAGTTTTGACATCTGTTTGAATTTCCAGCCCTTCCAGCCAGCAGATTGGCCAGCAAAAGCATGGGCTGATCTGCTGGCAATTGCCTCCTTATTCCTTTTAAGCAAATTTAAGGGTAAATTTTACCCTCATTGGCCAGTGGGGCAGTGTGCATTTACCCTCATTGGCCAGTGGGGCAGTGTGCATTTCATTGTTGTTGTTTCACACTGTTGTGTGTAGATCAATTGCATTTTGGGCGGGGGGGATGTGGATGTGCATGACTTTTGGAAATCTGCCTGATTTTCTTCCAAAGCTCTGCTGTTGTTGATGTGTGATGTTGATGTTATTTGGGGTGGATTCAGGGCAGAAAGGAGGCTTTGGGGGCAGAAGAGTGGTTCAGGTTGTAGTGCCCCAGTGGGTGCCTGCTGCCACCCAGATTCCAAAGGAATTGGGGAAAGGGCTGATTTTTAAAGAATTTCTGAAGTTGACATGTCTTTGGGGCAGATTCGGGGCAGAAAGAGGGCCTGAGGGGCAAAACAGTGGGTTGGGTGGCAGTGCCCCAAGGGGTGCCTGCCACAACCCAGATTCCAAAGGAATAGGGCAAAGGGCTGATTTCTTAGGAATTGTTGAAGTTTACACTTCTTTAAGGTCCCCCCCACCCAGGGAATAATGGAGCAGACACATAACTCCCCCTGGCGGGCACTGGGGTAGCTGGGAGCAAATGGTGGTGTAGTGCACATAGGGTGCCAACCAACCCGATGGGTTGCTAACCCATGGGGTGCTGGGTTCTGTTGTTTCTGAGGTGTTCTGAGTGAAGATTCTCTGGTACGGTAGCATATGAGATTTTCAACGACAAACCATGAATCCACTCTCATATGCTACCAGAGAATCTACACTCAAAACATCTCAGAAACAACAGAACCCAGTACCCCATGGGTTAGCAACCCATGTGGGTGAGTGGCACCCTATGTGCTCTACACCACCACTCACTCTTGACCACCCTGGTGCCTCCCCAAGTGCAGATATGGGACAGAAATTATGGAGGTCCATCATTCCCTATGGGGAAGACCTTTAAAGATGCACAAACTCCATTACATCTTTAAAAATCAGCCCTCTGCCCAATTCCTTTGAAATACTTCTGGCAGCTTCCTTGCCCCCACTGGACACTACCACCCACCCTACTCTGCTCCGGGCCACCCCTTTCCCCCCAACATGAAGCTATACTTTTGCTGAAACCTCCATTCTTCCCTATAGGAAAAATCCTATACTTCAAAATTTCACCAAAAATCAGCCCTTTGCCCAATTCCTCAGAAACTTGGGTGGTAGTTTCCACCCATCGGGTACTACCACCCCCACCCACTAGTTTCCCCCCGAGCCCATTTTTTAAAAATCCAAAACGTTTCCGTTTCAGATTTTGCAATTTCAAACAAAGAACAAAATGGGGGTGTTTCAGATTCGGGCCAAAAACAAAACAGAAAAAAATACAAAATGCACAACCCTATCCACCACTCCTATGTTACTTCCCTGGGATTCCTTCACCAACATTTTCCTGCACCTTTCTCCCCACCTCCACCGAGACGATAGCTGAAAAGTTGCTAGGAGTGCGGACAATCCGGACAATCCGCGTTGTGTGCCTGCACAATCCACATATGGAATCCACAAATAGAGCACAGACAAGCCAGACAATCCACACTGCGTGCCTGCACAATCCACAATTCAGGCAATCCCAGGCAATCCATGCTGCGTGCCTGGGACACATTGTCCCAGCCTCTGGAGATCCCACAGTGCATCGTGTGACAGGCACAATGCATTGGGGGATTCCCCAGGAGCCCGGGCCCGGTTCAATGTGTTGCCCTCTTCTCTTTTGGATCGGAGGTTTGCAAAAGATAATCCTGTTGCAGTTTTCTGCCCTTGTGGCGTTGGCCTTCTGGAAACTGTCACCCATGTGTTGTACTTCTCGTTGCATCGGGATGCTAGAGAAGAGCTCATTTCCCCTTTGTTACTTAAATTTCCCGGAAGGTGTGATCTCTTTTATACTTATTACTGCCTCGCGGATTCGAGCCCTGGGACTACAGCAGTTGTGGCTAAATTTTTCTATATTGCCATTAGGTTGAGGTCCCTATTAAGTGCCTAACTGCGAGAGCTGTCTGTTGTTTTTAAATAATTTATTATTATTGATTGTAATCTGTCATATTGTGTTTTAGCATTGTTTTATTGACGTACTGTGTATATTTGTTACTACCATTTTTGCTGGCCAATGGCTGTAATAAAACTGATGATGATGATTCCCCAGGAGACAGGTGCTCTAGATGCCTGTCTCTGTTTCCCTGGGGTTAAACATAGCTCCAGCGAACACACGATCCCAGAGCCCAGGTTAAGGGCTTGTTTGAGTCCATAACCCCGGCTAAGAGCTGGGCTACAAAGCAGAGCTAGGAGGGCCCAATCCTGGTAGTTATGACAGTTTAGTTATATCTTGACAGTTGAGTATACACTCCAGCTTGGACCACAGAGATTCTGATAATAAAAAAGTAGACCATGCAAAACTGAACTCAGCTCACCAAGAACTAGAGGGTTTCACTTGGGATACTTGAATTCAGATCCCCCATCAGGGAGGCTGGGGCATATCACTGGAGACATGTTCTCTAATGTCCCTTCATCATGCACATACACTTAATGAGTGCAGCAGGAGTGTGTCATGCCTACTGACCCCACTTGCGACCGCCAAATATTCAGCAAAATGTGGAAATGGGGCTCTGTGTGCATAGGCTCTGTATGCAAGCTTGGGCACCCTGATTGTACAGGGTACCTGGTTTCATAGGAGAGCCTACATGTGCACTGTAAACAAAGAGATGTTGGGGGTGGAGCAGCAGATGCAATCATGCTCCCTGTCCATGCATTTAGCATATGTGCATGCTGAAAGCCAGAGTCATACTAGTCTCTCTGCCTAACCTGGAGATTTCTAGGGTTGTCAGGATGCAGTGGAGTAACTTTTGCTGCCCAGAGCATCTTGGACAAAATATGGGATACAAATGCGACAAATGCCAGATGCTCAGTCTGGATTTATTAGTATGTATGCATTTGATGGGGTGGAAGGAAGCATTAAAGTGACCATTTGCAAGTTAGACCTTTGCCCATCTTGGCTGATAAGAAAATTACTAGGTTCCTGTTAAAATAAAATGGGAGTTTATTGAAGAGTGATCCATTGGACTGTAATACTTTCTGCAATATTATGGATTGTTTGAACACTGAAACATGAGGTTGGATTTTTACCCCTGCAGTATCTGAAAAATGGAGACTTCTTTGACCCCCCCCCCCAAATCTATGCATGGTCAGGCAAGATGATCCAAGAAACAATTTGTTAGACCACATTGGTCTTTCTGTGTCTCATGACTTCTATCACAGAAAATATATCTTCTGAGGCAAGAGATGAATGTCTTGCAGAATTAGACAAAGTAACACTGGCTGACATGATTCACAGCCTCTTGGAGGACGGCACAGCACCACTGTAAAGAACTGCAGCTACACTACAAGCATGAGTGTATTTTGTCTGAGTGTATTACTGCATTTTGTCCCATTGTGGTGAATGGGGAAGACTGCAGTAACACTTGTGCTGCTGTGGTTCCCCACAGTGGTGCCACTGCTTCTAGGTCCACAGCACCAGTACCTCAAGTCACTCCTGCACCCCTAGAGGAGGCTGTGCATCATGTCAGCCAGTAACATCAGGAACAGTGGCTCACATACAGCACAGCAAAATGTGGGTGGTTCAGCTGTGTGTGTTTAAATCACTGCCTGTGCTGTGGAGGAACAGGACTGTTCTGCTGTGACTTACAATTATGCAATTGCAGGTTGGTGACGCTAACTCTATTATTGTCAATGGAGGTAGCATCGCAGAACCACAATTACATGATTATAAGTTACAGTGGAACAGCTCTGTTCTGCAACAGTACAGGTGGTACTTTAGACACACACAGCAGCACAGGTGGTGTTGAACTGCCTATATTTCTCTGCGCTGTATGTGAGCCATTGATATTAGACACTGGTCTTCAAAATGCTTTTTTTGCAGAGCAAAAATTGGTTCACTTGTTAAAATTACACTTCAAAATGGAAATTAAGAAAAAAAACATTACTCAAATGGAGGTTTAACATTTATTATTTCATACAGTGGAATGTTAATCATGGTCATTTGCATTATGAAGGAAAGGTGCAAATTCTATGTTGGCAATCATTTTCCACTTCCCACTCCCGCCTTTCAGTTTAAAAAAAAAAGGAAATGTGAAACGTTTTGTTTTCAGAAATAAAATATCAGAAATGAACCATGTTAGAAATCATTGCTGCAGAAATTTCAATCAACTCATTTAATGGTTGAAGGGAAACATCAAAACGACAATATTTATTAAAATAGCAATGCAATGATGATAATGGAATTGTGTTTTGGATTTGTGTTGTGTGAGTATAACTGCAAGAGGCTTTACCCTGTTTCCCCGAAAGTAAGACCTACTCCGAAAGTAAGACCTAGCAGTAATTTCTGATGTACCGCTAATTGCCCTAGTGCTTTTTGGAGGGCTAAAATTAATATAAGACACTGTCTTATTTTTGGGGAAACACGGTACGATCGATAGAGTGTTGATAGTATATTGTTGATAGTATAAATGTGCCTACATTTCCTTATTTGCCTTGAGTGTTTCAATATTATTCTTTTCAGCATGGATTCTGATAGAAACAGAAGGTTACAAGTGCATATACCTGGATTGCACCCATAATGTAGACCCATAGGAACTTACTTAATCTTAGTGGTTACAATCCCCCCCAAAAAACCCCTGCGTGCACAAATGGAACCCATTGTCAGATATGGAAAACAAAAAACGTCAACACAAGTCATCCCATAGTTGACAATGGTAAAGCCTGGCTGTGTTTGTATCATGCAGCTATGTGGCTGTTAGGCAAGAACATCAGCATCCAAACTTTGTTGTATCAAATGGAGCGGGGGAGATCAACTGAATTGCAGCTTCTTATATAGTGCAGCAGGTGTGGGCCTGGAGGAAGTTGATGTTCTGAAAAGAAAGCAGGAGGCCTTGCTGTTCTTACAGACTTGCATGCATGCTCCTCTGTACTGCAGCCAATGGTGACAGTTTATGGGAACAGGAGGAGGCCTAGTGCATGAAAAGATGTTCTCAAAACTTCTCATTTATTTCAGTGGAACAATCTTGTCCATGCACATAATGGTGCATGCTTTCTAATTGCATCCATATCCATTTAAATTAATGGAATGTCCCAAGCCCAGAAGAGATCCATGTGGACTTCAAAAGACTGGAAAACCTTTGGTTCAGCAAATACGTTTCAGGTCAAGCTGCTAGTAAAATGTCAAATGTGCTAAACTGGCAAAAGAGATGTGTCTCTTTCATTCTTTAGCTCTATTTCAGAATAGTATGATCGGCTTACTAGTTGTCAGATGTTCAGTAGCAAGCTTTAAATTGTTTCATTTGGTGATGTAAAAGTATCTCTGTTTATGTGGCAAGTAAGGAGGTACTACTTGTACACTTCCAATTTTCCCCCATAAGTACTGTTTTTCAGCTAAATGTTTAAATGCGACGATTAACATGGCTAACAAAAACTGGCCTGATGAAAATGGGGAAAAAAGTTTGAGTATGCATTTTCTACACAAACACACACAATTCTAAGACAATGAATGGCTGTGCATGTTAGCTCTTGACAAGGCAGCCATGGGTTTGGACCCTGCTATGCAAAAAGAGTGTGAAGGGCTTGTTCAAACCTGGCATGACTGCAGGACAACACTAGAAAATGAGGATCCCTCCTTCATTGGCATTGCTGTAAGAAGTACAAGTGCCAAAGTGTATTATTGCCCTTTGGGCCTGGTGAGAGAGGGAAATAGTAAAGGCTGCCACCTCTGGAACACACATGCAAATCCAACCATAGGATACAGGCAAATTTCTGCCACACACATCTAAATCACAGAATAGCATATCCAGATGCATATTGGTAAACTATGACTGGCTACTCTAAATATATGCCTAGTCAATACTGCCTTTCATCAACCCATCACATGTTACTGCATGTTACTATATCTGTGGCTTACAGTGAAAAAGTGATCCTTTAGAAGTAAATTGCTGCAAATAATGTCTATATGGAATACTGCTGTGAATTTTTAAGTCGATGAGTTGGAGGAATACACATACACCACTCAGGCCAGCTTGTAACCTTTGTCATGCAAGCAAATCTTTTCCTTGGAGAAATCCTTCACTCATATTTTTTTGGGACTGACTCCTTTTTGGTCATTTTTCAGTTTGTTGGTTTTCTTAGGAGCACTGAGCACTGGGTTGGTGTTCTTCGAGTTTTGTTTTGGTATTCCACTATGACCGGAGTTTTTCGCATTCTGGCTTTTATTAGGGACTGCTCGTAACTTCTGTTCTTGAAGTCGCTGTTCCCACCTCTAGGAAAATAATTTTTAAAACCAAAATATGTTAGTGAAAGGGGAGAAAAATCACAGAGTATTGGGTACAAATCAAGAATAAATCTTAATTCTGTCATGGTGCTTACATTCCCTGGGGTCAGACCTGCAGTACCTTAATGGAGGAGTGGGATGAGCCCCTTAATTAATCACTCAGGGTAACTGAAATACAGATTGCAAGATTGGGGCCTGCATGTTTATATTTTTAATGTAAACAAAGCCACACAGGGCCCTGATCTGAATTAGGACCCTGAAGGGAGAAAGGAGGCTTTAACCATTTGCCCTTGCCTATATCCTGATCTGGATCAGAGGCCTCCATGGCTACTGTTTGCCTCAGGAGCAAAGCTCCCAACTGGCTTCCAGGCTCAACAAGATCAGGCATTTCTGTAGAGCTGACCTGTACAACATAAGACTTGGAGGCCAGATCTGTCCCACTGGGACTTTTTTTGCTGGCCCCAAGGTAGGAGTATTATGCAGCAGGAACCATGAGCAGCAGGATCCATGAAGAACTCTAGGACTGCATGCCTAGGATTGGAGCCTAAAAACAACTGTGATTGAGGAGAAGAGGACTTGGTATTTATTTGGGGATGGCATGCACTCCAGGTGCCCCATTGACTGATCAGGGACAGAGCCTATTTTATGGGCACTCTCCTTGGTTAAAATTGTGGGTCCTTTGACAGGGGGAAAGATCCATATGTAATTAATAGGTGTTTCCATTACGCCCCTGTTGTAGAGGTTCCAATTCACACTGGAGACCATCTGCAAGGTGGAGGGGGAAGCATTCATATCAACTCCATCATGATATTTCAGGCCCACACCCATCAAATGAACATATATATTGGGCCTCTTGCAATGGACTTGGTAGCTTTTGGAAACAGGGGACAGGGTCTTAAGTTAGTCACGACTAAGCCCCACTAAAATAAAGGAGACAAGTTAATCATAACTAACTTAAATTCCATTAATTTCTGTGGGACTTAGTCATAATTAGTCTGGATCCTGCTGAGGAAGTCTAACTGAACCTAAAGTGGAATAAGAGAAATGCATCAACCCTTTATTTTTTCCTGAATCAGAACAGAACCTGAACCAGGATTTGAAAGCCTTTGTTGAACCTGAATCAGCTCAACCTTTTAAAAAAGTCAAGTTCCTGGTTCAGAATAAGAGTGTCAACTAAAATGTAAAGAGGTCATGCACACAACCTCTTTTCTCAGGGCCGGGGAGGGATGGGGAAGGCAAGATCATTCCTGCCTCCCCCCACACAATCCAGACTGAAGCCCTTCTCATCACACCGCAATTGCAGACAAGTGCCACTGTGGTGAGCAGTGCGGCAGCGGGGAGGCTGCGGGGAAGGATGCCTGGCCTCCAGATATCCCACAATGCACTCCACAATGAGCATGGTGCTTTGGGGAATTCCCCCCTGAGTCAGGCACTCTAGGTACCCGACTCTGTGTGTGCTCAGGCTGCATGCAGCCCAACTACACACACAGTTGCACCCTGTAACCCAGGTTAAAGCCTGGGGTAAATTCCCAGGCTTATGGGGCAGGCAGCGTCAGGATCAGCATCGCCCCCGGCACTTCACATGGGCAGCCAAACTCAGGCCGGGCTGCCCAAGCCTGACTTTGGCTGCTTGTGTGAACAGCCTCAATTAATATAATGGTCCATTCCCTGACTAAAATTAGGCATTAATGCTGACAGTAGGGTGTATCCTAAGAAAGTTAGGCATGACTAAGGTGCTTAGTCATGCCTAATTTTTAAATGATATAACCCACAGTGAATCATATATGATTTCCTACATGCACCTTATTGTAGCCAGAGTGAGATTTATGCTGAATCTGTTAATTTACTGGCATGAATCAAAATGAAATTGGAAAAATTTTCATCAGAGCTCAGCTTCAATGAAACTAAAAGAAAACATTTAATCACTCTTAGGGATGTGCAGAACATTTAGATGTCAAAACAGCACCCTGGCATTGTGGCTGGCAGATTCTGGGTCAGTGATTCTTTTTTGGACTGTGTTTTGTGCCATGTTCTGTATTGGGAGATTCTTCCCCCCTTTTTTTGGTTGTGTGTGTGTGTGTGTGTGTGTGTGTGTGTGTGTGTGTGTGTGTGTTTCACCTGTGTGGCAGACTTGCATGCTGTTTCACCCATAGGGAATAATGGGAACTCAAACCTCCCCAATATTCCCCATGGGTGGTGCCTAGGGACACCAAAGTGGGTTGGGCAGTAGGGTGTGATGGGTGCTACCTACCACCCAATGCACAAAACAATCAGTTTATTTTTAATGAATTTTTGAATTTTTTCTAGGTCAGTAGGTCAGCCTTAACCCTATTTGTGTTATTCACATGCATACAACAGCTGTGTGAAATAGCCTCACTGGGAAGTGGTGTGTGTGTGTGTGTGTGTGTGTGTGTGTGTGTGTGTGTGTGTGTGTGTGAGAGAGAGAGAGAGAGAGAGAGAGGGAGGGAGGGAGGGAGGGAGGGAGGGGCAGGGAGAGAGGTTTATAAAGCAAGAGGACAAGAAACAACATGCTTCCTGTTTCCCCCACATCTCTACCACTTCTGGAATAGCTCCTAATTGATTTAAGTCACAGGAGACTAGGTTTTGGTTGAACTTTTGGAGAAACTTCTTATTGCTAAGCACAGTTCAACCATCAAGCCAATTTCTGGTGGGAGCTGGGGTGGCTCTCCCTCACTGGAAGTCTTCGAGCAGCCATCTGTTGGAAATAGCTCTGGATTTCCTTCATCAAGCAGAGGGTTGGATTAGTGTCTGACAAGACCCCCTCCACCTCTACAATTCTATTACTCTAGCTTACATTGCCATGCATTTTAAAGTTTGTATTTGTCCCTTCTGCTCAATCAACCATCTAAGCTATGGGAAGAAAAGCAGTGCATAAGGACTGAAATGCAGCAAACAGTTATTTCTAAAAGCTGCTAGGAGAAACAAAAGTGGCATCTCTGTGTTTTCCGGTAAAGCTTAACCAGAATGGTCAGAGGAAATTTCCAGCAAGCCAAAGAGCAGATTGCAAAAATTCCCTGGGACAGTTTGGAAGAGATTGTGATAAGCATGCCAAGGAAGTGGTCATTGCAATATATCCTTCTGAAATCCTGTGGTGCATGGAGAGAAGCCTTAGTTTTATGTTCATACAACAGCAGCCTGTTTAAATACAGACATGGTTTATGTGAATGGCTCATGAATATGGCTTCTTATATGCAAGTACTCAATTGACTAGCCACAACAATTTCCATCCAGTGATGAAAAGGTGTGTGCATCACATTTCACTCTGGAAGAAAAAAGGCAGACGGAAATGAAAAGTACCTTAAATCTTTTGCTTAAAGGGTCCTTCCATTTTTCAACTGAGCATCCATCAAGAAGCATCAACCTGAAATTTCAATTGTAGAATCAAAAAGGGCACCAAAGTAAGGAATAGCTCATATCTTAATATCAGAATGTAACATAAAACATGGGGCATAGTCTAGCCAGACTTAAACACATTTAATTTTTGCCTATTTCAACAGAAAAATAAGCATGTGCTCAATTCTAGTGCAATGAAATCAACAGGACTCTAGCATTTTGGCTGGGTCATGCCTAGAATGTTTGAATTAATGTTATTTTATCAATATTCTTCTATGCAAATACAATATAGGGCGGGGTGGGAGGAATGTGAGGTTAAGTCAAAATGATCCTGTACTGATATATGGAAGACCTAAGTTCAAATCTCCACTCATCTATGAAACTAACTGGATAACCTTAGGTCATTATCTCTCAGCCTTACATATTCTACAGAGTTAAGAACATAAGAACAGCCCTGCTGGATCAGGCCCAAGACCTATTTTGTCCAGCATCCTGTTTCACACAGTGGCCCACCAGATGCTGCTGGAAGCCATAGGCAGGAGTTGAGGGTATGCCCTCTCTCCTGCTGTTACTCCCTTGCAACTGGTACCCAGAGGCATCCTGCTTTTGAGGCTGGAGGTGGCCTATAGCCCTCCAACTAGTAGCCGTTGATAGATCTCTCCTCCATAAAGTTATCCAAATCCCACTTTGCATTGTGTGAAAAAGCACCTCCATTTGCTGGTCCTAAATTTCCTGGCAATCAATATCATGGGATGACTCCTGGTTCTAGTGTTATGTGAGAGGGAAAAGAATTTCTCTCTATCCACTTTCTCCACACCATGCATGATTTTATAGACCTCTATCATGTCTCCCTGCAGTCGTCTTTTTTCTAAACTAAAAAGCCCCAGGTATTATGCCTCATAAGGAAGGTGCTCTAGGCCCCTGATCATCTTGGTTGCCCTCTTCTGCACTTTTTCCTGTTCTACAATGTCCTACTTTAGATGTGACCAGAATCGTATGCAGTACTCCAGGTGTGGCCGCACCATCGTTTTGTATATGGGCATTATAATATTAGCAGTTTTATTTTCAATCCCCTTCCTAATGATCCCTAGCATGGAATTGGCCATTTTCACAGCTGCCACACATTGAGTCGACACTTTCAACGAGCTGTCCACCACTACCCCAAGATCCCTCTCCTGGTCAGTTACCGACAGCTCAGATCCCATCAGCTTATACTTGAAGTTGGGGTTTTTCGTCCCAATGTGCATCACTTTACACTTGCCAACATTGAAGCACATCTGCCATTTTGTCACCCACTTACCCAGTTCAGAGAGATTCTTTTGGAGCTCCTCACAATCCGTTTTGGATTTCACTACCTAAAAGAGTTTGGTATCATCTGCACGGGTCCCAGTACAGATCCCTGGGGGACCCCACTTCTTACTTCCCTCCATTGTGAAAACTCTCCATTTATACCTACCCTCTGTTTCCTGTCTTTCAACCCGTTGTTGTGAAGATAAAATGTGGGGGTGGGGGGATCATGTAAGGTACCCTAAGTTCCCTGGAAGAATGGTGGGTTACGCTGATAAATAACATTAAAAATGTAATACTGAGTACTATAAAATAAAGAAATCTATATTTGCCATATAGATGAGTGTCCCCTCCCAGTCTACCACAGAAATAATTTGAGGGGAATGGCTTAATTTCTTAGACATCCTCTGGAACAGAAAAAATTAATCTGGACAGGGCCCTAGCATGAGGTGATAATAATGGTACTGCTTTGGATATTCATTTTGTACTGGACTCCTTTTCCAAAATGAATTCTCCAAATCTAGCCAGAGGTGCAGGTTTTGTGGATTTGCCAGCACCACAAATTTCTTTCCACTTTATCTGCTGCTCTATGATAAAGATTACCACAACTTACAAAGTCTGAAGCAAACAGCTGGGGCACCATCCACTGGGAAGCTCTCCTGAACAAGCTCCACTGAGATGAATGTGAGCTGCACATAAGGAAATTCTGCTGCTCAGTTTCCATTCATTTCAATGGGGCTTGAATACTTCCTGTTGGATTATGTGCTGTGACTTCAACAGTAGTAGAGAATGTGTTGACAACAGGCCCTAGTTTGTGTGATTATTTAATTTTTAAGAACAAAATGATGAAGAAATTGTTGTTGTTACTATTATTTGCATTTTTTTCAGCCCTACGTCATCCCTGTATGTGTGTTGCACCCAGTAATATCAAATGTTAACATGCAAAGACCCAGCTCCCTTGAGAAGTCCATAATGCTGGGGGAAGTTGAAGGAAAAAGAAAAGGACGACAAGCAGCAAGGTGGATGGACTCGGTTACGACAGCAATGAATGCACCAGAGAGAGACCTTAAAGGCCAAGCTGAAGATAGATCATCCTGGAGAGAATCTATCTATGTGGTCGCTAAGAGTTGACACCAACTTGACAGCACTTAATCAATCAATCAATCAACTGCTATGGCCCTCATTTAATGGAAGATTTCCGTGTCCTCAAAGCCAAGGCTGAGGACAGCATACAATGTATTTCATCCCTTCAATAGAATCATAAAAAGAGAAACTGTGATAGAAACAAGAATGTGGTATTGCTTCAACACTATTCCAAGTAAGTGACCGTTACTTCTGACATTTTTAAAAGCCACTGTAACTCAAACCCTGTTTACATTCTGCTGAGTTCAATAGGAAACACAATATTTTGTTTTTGCTGCCTTTTTCCAAACCTTTTGACAAAGCATATAAAATGAAAACCTCAATGACCTTTAAAAAACATCAACAGCAAAGTTGTTCCATGAAATACGGAACTCTTTCTAATCTTCTCTCATTCCTGGGCTTCATTTTGAAAGCCTTCATACAAAACTACTGGCATTCTAAAATACTTTAAGATCAACCAATATCATTTTCCACATTGTGTTGTATCCCCCTATTTTGCCTTCCACTGGCTGTCATTCAGACTAAGATATTCAGTACTCAGTAGTTCTATTCAGTTATTCTAAAGAACTACTTAATATCAGTAGGACTACTTAGTAATAATTTGATCTGGATGTCAGCAACTGGCCTGGTTCACACAATCATTTGAATCTAGGTTTAATGTAGGTTACCAACATTCATGTGTTTGTGTGAATTCATGCTAAGGTGGCTTATGGCCCAAGATGTGAACCAGACAACTGTCTCCCAAATCAAAACTAAGAAACTCATCTCTTGCTTCAACCCATTTTTGCCTGCCTTCTATCCAACCACTATTGTTCATCCTTCCTTCTCCTTTCAAAGTGTTCAAGAACGCCTAGTCTCTGAGGAAAATGCTGCCTATTAACCCATGTGCAGAGGGTAACCTGTCCAGAACTGACTGAATCCTCACTACACATGTCCCCACTGCCACCAGTCCTGTAGTTCAGCTCAGAATAACTAAAACCTTCCAGCCCTTACTAGCAGGTGGTTTTGGACTAAAGCATTGAAGAACCAACTAGGAGTTTGGAACCTTCAGTTTTGCTTCCTGTTGCAATGCTAGGCAGACTTTAGTTTCCATTAGACTGATGGTTTGTAGTACAGATTGTCCCTTGATGACTTCTGAAGAACCTCCATGTTCCTTCTGGTCCCTCTTTCCTTGCCAAATGCCTGACTGCAAGTTTCCAATGCTGAGGGATTCTCCCAGCAGGTAAGTGTCTTCTCCCTTGATTCGGGCACAGGATCTTTTGGCAGACAATGTCCGACTCCCAGGAAACCCCTTGAAGAAGATTGCTGCAGATCACCAGCCTGCTTTCAGCAGCGTGTGTCTCCCTTTGTTTCCTGTCCAATGGTTTAACTCTTTCTGCTTCTGTCTGGCCTCTCCATGATGGGTGGCGAGTGGTTGCCTAGGGCACCTAATTGAAGTGGTTCATGGTTTGTTTTTTGAGTGTACTGTCTGTAGTGAACTAGGCAGAAATAAGCACTGATAATGGGAGGGCAGGTGTGTGTCAAAGGCACTCCTCACCCAGAGCACTATTTACCCAAGGCCTGGTCCTCTGAAGATCATATTCCTTCTCAGATGCCTTCTTCCACTCTCCAACTCCACTAACTGACTCCACCAATTGACTCTCAGAACCTTGGCTGGACCCTTGACCAATCCAGAGTGCACACCTGTCCACTCCAGTTGACCAATCAGTTTTGTACAATTTGAATACCTCTGGAATAAATCATTAATGAGGCCTATGAAGCATAAATCTCATTATGCTTATATCGTGAACCTCCCAGGGACTTTTTTGTATGGGGCGGTATATAAATTAATTAAATAAATAAAAAATAAATAAGAGCCAGCATGGTGTAGTGGTTAGAGTGCTGGACTAGGACCAGGGAGACCCAAGTTCAAATCACCATTCAGCCATTATACTAGCTGGGTGACTCTGGGCCAGTCACTTCTCTCTCAGCCTAACCTACTTCACAGGGTTGTTGTGAGGAGAAACTCAAGTATGTAGCACACTGCTCTGGGCTCCTTGGAGGAAGAGCGGGATATAAATGTTAAATAAATAAATAAATAAATAAATCAACCCTACCAAAGACAACTACGGGGTTCTGTGGTCGACAGGAGTCAACACTGATTCGATGGCACACTTTACCTTTAATACTGTAGTCACGTCGCATATTTTCCAATACAGACTACATAAACGCATCCCTGCCCTCAAAGACATTCCCATTCACTTTAATGGCTGAGACCATTCAGTGCATGCAAAGAATTCAGTTCACTGCCAAAAATGAGAAGAAAATACTCCTTAAAATTGACACATTGTTACCACTGCTTACCGTGAGCGCCGCTCATAACACATAATGAGGACATCTTGATTTGGAAGAAGAGGTGGACACTGGCAGGAAGAATTAGTATACAGGGGTACTTGAGAACGGGGAACTGGGGTTGACGATTTCAGCACATCTTTCACATCAATCATTGTGGTTATTTCATTGCAGCTGCTTCTCTCCAAACTCTTTACTTTAGCATGAAGAACTGCAACATATAAAGCAGGGTAAATGATAATGCCACACAAGTTAAACTTAATTGTGGCAGCTAGACTCCTCTGTGTCACATACTGGAAAGTGCAAAAAAGCCCTCATTTTCATGAAGCAGCTTTATAAGGTAATGGAACCGACTGTGCTAATAATAATAATAATAATAATAATAATAATTATTATTATTATTATTATTATTATTATTATTATTATTAATTATTAATAATAATATTATGGGACTTCTGACTACAAACAGACAAACATCTGCCACACAATACACCAGATATAACTGTAGTTGAGAAGAAAGAAAAACAAGTGAAAATAATCAACATAGCAATACCAGGGGATAGCAGAATAGAAGAAAAAGAAATAGAAAAAAAATCACCAAATACAAAGATCTACAAATTGAAATTGAAAGGTTGTGGCAGAAAAAGACCAAAATAATCCCAGTGGTAATTGGCGCCCTGGGTGCAGTTCCAAAAGACCTTGAAGAGCACCTCAACACCATAGGGGCCACAGAAATCACCACCAGCCAATTACAAGAAGCAGCTTTACTGGGAACAGCCTATATTCTGCGACGATATCTATAACAACTGACAATAAAATTCTGGCATCCCAGGTCCTTGGGAAGGACTCGATGTCTGGATAAAACAAACCAGTCAGTAACACCTGTCTGACTGTGTAAACAAGAAATAATAATTCGGTTTCTATACCTAATGAAAATAACTACAGCAAAAGTCCACTTTAAATTTTTTTATGGTGAATGAAGTATGGTCTCCTGGGATACTTCATATTATAAGTATATGTCTTTTTGTCAATAAGAGATTACAGCATAGTTTGGTTGGATCTGGCTTAAAATTTATTCCGAATAATTGTGTGGTGTCACATCAATACATATTTAGACACACATCAGATTTATGTTCATGATTCTTAATTCAGTAAATATTCTGTATGCAAAAGCCTGTTTACAACTTGCAGATCTCCTTAGTTGGATCACGGCACATAATCTTAAATGAGACTATTCCCATATACCGATAAATGAGAATAGTAAAATCATAATCCCATTTTGTTTCTCCAGTCTGCTGATACAGTAGAATGCAACATCTCAGTTCAACATCTCTAACCCTCCCTAGCCCAATGTCCAACTGAAAGACTAAGGCAAAGTGTGGGTATATACACACACACATGCACATACACTCTCTGCAGCCATTCTCTCTCTCTCTCTCTCTCTCTCTCTCTCTCTCTCTCTCTCTCTCTCTCACACACACACACACACACAACACATGCTTATTTCTTCTGTGTAAGAAACTGTGAGCCTGCAGACTGGCAATTTTGATTTATTTTTGTAAAGAGCCCAGATTTAAGCATCAACTAGATAGATAGATAGACAGACAGACAGACAGACAGACAGATTAAAATGCTCTTAAAAGTTGGGTGTCAATGTTTATTTCACCCTAAAATATATTCTATTTACCTGGAGTATGGTATTTTAAAATAGTCTTATGGTAAAACTAAAGATCTTGCAAAACTGGCAAATGAAACATGAAAATACGCTATGAAAATACAGATCCACTTAGCATAAGCAAGAGGGGGGGAAATAAACATCTCTGCAGTTGGCATTTGACATTTTAGCACTGTAAGGAAAGATCTTTCTTGCTGCTGATTTCAGCAAAAGACTCACACACTTCCTTAGCTAGAAGTAATACAATTGAGTTCAGTAAACCTTACGTTCTTCCATATAGGAACATATCATCTATTGAGATATGTGGTATATCCTATATTTAGATATATTATGGTAGGAATCTAATCCTATCAAAATATAGGGTTGTATCTAGGAGAGCAATTAAAAATAAATAAATTAGAATGCCTAAAGCTGAAGTCTGTTTTAACTGTAAACCGCCCTGAGCCATTTCGGAAGGGCGGTATAAAAATCGAATGAATGAATGAGTCCTAAGCCATTTACTCAGGAGTAATCTCCATCTTACTCAATGGATGTTACTTATGAGGTGTGATGCTGCAAACCTATGCATAGTTATTATAATGGCATACTAGTGCCATTGTAATCAATCAACATACTTACTCATACTCCTGGTTAGGATTGGGCCCTTGTTAACTTATTTACCTACTTATTGTACAATAAAATGTGTATCACACTTTTCTCTGCAGAGCAGACACATATCAATGGCACTTCAAACTCCATGCATAATTTTCTCAGAAGTAAGTACCACTAAACTCAGTGGAGTTTACTGTGCAACAATTGCAAAGTAACAATTACACAGCAACAATTGTGGACAACCATTGCAGCCCCAAACATTTCATTAGGAACTTCTAGAAAACACATTGGCTGACAGCCCTAACTTATTACTCCTTGGAAGTTGTACTGAAATTAAGTAGCCCTTTAGAGTAACTCCTGAGTACTACTACTGATTCAGCAACTTCGTTTGGATGCCAGTCATTGATCTGAGTGAAGTATAGGGGACATGGGGGTTACTCTGCATTGCATCCTAAATCCCTTAGCTATAAAACCAGGAATATTAATTGCCAGATGAATGCAGAAGCTTTCAGACAACAATTTTACTGATTTTACGGTTATCAAGCTATTTTGATTGGTATCACTTTAATAAATGCATTATTACATAGGTGGATCTGAGAAATAACTGGTTTCATTCCCATATTCAAACATCAAGGAAGTAAATATCAGGTTATTTTAAAAAAATAGTTCATTAATTATGAGAGAACACAGTCTTCTGGAGGAAAGAAACACATATTAACATGCCAATATTCTTTTTAATCGTTTTTCTTCTCCAGATATCTGGTTAGCTAATTTGTGGTTAAGAACATTTACCTATCGCTTTTCAGCAAAGACAAAATGAATAGGTCAGATGCATTCCATTGCAAGCGGCTCCTGTCCAGAGCGGGCAAGGAAATACCGACGCTATAAGATGAACTACTAGCCACAAGAAGAGAAATCAGAAGAGCGAAAACGCTTGGAAAGGTAGAGAAAATAATGATGATAATAAAGTCTTCACCAGGTGACTTACCGTAACTGTAGTTTTTGGTCAGATACGTCGCGAGCGTGGGCTTTATCTTCTTACACTTGCAGCGATCTTGAAAACAAGAAACAGAAAATTAAAATGGGAAATAGAATTATGAATACCAGCGGCAGGATTCGTTTTCGAGAGGGCGAAGGGAAGATCGCATCCTATATAGCGAGGAAGAGACTCACCGTGGTTGATGCTCTTGCACTCGGGATGCGCAGGTCTTTCTTGGACCATGACGTCGTCGGATAAATCAATCCACTTCACATCTTCTTCAGAGGAAAACATAAAAGACAGGGTGTCGTGAAGGGTTTCGGGGAGGGATTTTTAAAAATACTTTCTCATCCTAAACATATGGTCTGAGTGACGTTTCGACACGGAAATAGCCCCGCCGACACGTCCTACTTTTCGGGAGAAATGTTCTCTCTTTGAGCGTCTACAGCCCGTCGGAAGCGAAATGATCGACTTTAAAATGTGCGCAGCGCCTGATCCTTTACGCAGAAGAAGTAAAGGGCTGGCCGTTGAGATCAAGGAAATTGACTCCTAAGGAAATGTGCATAAAATTGAAGCCTTCATTCTACCGCAGTCCGCGGGGACTAGATCGGCTTTAAAGACTTTTTCTGCTTCGCTGTCAACGAACAGACCCGTCATCGTTTCCGAAAAGTGGACGGCATTGCTGCCAGAATTTGCGTCCAGGCGGACGTTTAGAATGTGAACCATAAGGAACGCAAGATTGTAAGCTCCTAGGGGCAGGGAGAAACCTTTTCCTTCCTTCCTTCTGTGAGTTCTTTCCGAATAAAGATGCCTACTCTAGGATTGGGATGAAAAGCACGGTACTCGGGAATCCAAGGTGCATCAGAGCACGTGGTGGTTGGGATCCGGATACTTCCTCATCTCCTCCCAGTCCCCACAACTCCAGGGTGACTGGCTTCCCGGGCAATCTACAAGGTGGCCTCGTCTGAGTCGGGTCCTTCGCTCTGGGCCTGGGGAAAGCGCCCCCCACCCACGAATCCCTACAGCCCTCCCTCCCCGCCTGCTCGACCCCGTTCACCCTCCTGGTCCCCGCTCACCTTCAGGAAGATCCGTGACGATGGCCTCGGGGGCGATGCACACCCCTCGGTCATAGACAGGCAGCTCCTCGCAGGCCAAGCCCTCGGGCCAGCTGTGGTTGTACCTCTTCATGATGGGCTCGCAGCCGTCGCGGGCTCTCTGGCAGAGGGACTTGCAGGGCTTGATGGGGTCGTGGAGGAACTCGACGGTGCAGATCGGCGCGTACATGGCGCAGAGGAAGAAGCTGAGCACCGGGCTGCAGCCCACGGCCACCAGCTCCTGGTACTGCTCGATGGCCAGCACGGCGTTCTCCTGGGTGCTGTGGTGCAGGTGGTTGGGCATGCGGGTGATGTTCCAGGGCATGTTCCTGCACATGGGGATGCGCACCGGCTCGCAGGGGGAGCCGTGCAGCCCCGCGGGGGCCCTGGAGACCCCCAGCGAGAGCCATGCCAGGAGGGCCAGCAGCAGCTCCATCGGCTTCTTCCCTTCGCGGGGCAGCGAGCGTCCTCCGCAAGCCTCGGGGGAGATGGTCGTCTCCCCTGCCGCCTCCGCCTCGCTTCAGGGAGGGAGCCCAGCACTGGAGAGGAGCGAAGCGGGAACTCTCTCCTGGGACGCGAAGAGGCTGCCAAGAGCGAGGAGCTGCTTCTTGGGTTGCCCTCCTCGGCTCCAGCCAGCGGAGAGGTGCAGAACACCAGAGACTTGGTGGGACCATATTTATAATCGGTGCCACCAATGACGTGGGGACGGGCTCGTTCTCCTGTGCCAGCAGCCCCGTTCATTTGGGGTGTGTGTGTGCGCTCCGAAGGCACGCACGTTGACATCACCTCCACTCCACTGAATCCCGAGGCGACATCATCACCAGCTACACATTTCTCACTGGGTCTCAGAGCTACCATTTGTTTGTTCTTTCCCCCCCTGCGAGCGATTCGATGCGTGCAATAAATCCTGGAAGGAGGTTTGGAAAAGGTGCGTGCGCGCCGGGACTAGGGAGGGGGAGTCTATCTTCAGTGGCTCTTTTCATCTGTTTAGCTACAAGTTCAGCCGTAGCTTTCGAACGGGGGTTATCGGGCGGTCGAAGCGTTGGGTCCAAGAAGGGTCATCATTTTTAGCCAGACCTAAACATTTTCTGCCCTTTGTGAAACCTAAACTTTTCTAGCTTTCCCCGCCGACTTTCAAAATCCTGCAGTTCTTTCTGGCACCTATAGGTGGCTACGCCGTATAGTAGCGATAGTGTAATCATGTACCGACATATACCCACAACCTTACATGAAGGATGCACCGTTTTTCATTTAAAACACATGTTTTCTGAAGTAAATACAGAGGGTTTCAATGCAATTTAATTCCACAAGCAAATGCCCTTAACATTTCTTAATGCAAATTGGGGATCTCCTCATTTAGGAGACAGAATGGGGATGTCAGGTGGGAGAACTGAGGCACATGCAGATGAAACAGTCTCTTATTTATGTTAAAAAGTATTAAATAATCTCTTTAAGTTTGAAGCTAGAAGGTTAAGTTCACTTCCGTTTATACCAATCCACCCAAACACAAACATCCACTCAATTAAGGTGAACAAGCTTTTTAAAAAGAATCCACAAGGGTGGATCAACAATGTAAAGGTAAATTGTGCCATCAAGTTGATTTTGACTCCTGGGGCCACCCCACAGAGCCCTGTGGTTTTCTTTGGTAGAATACAGGAGGGGTTTACCATTGCCTCCTCCTGCACAGTATGAGATGCTGCCTTTCAGCATCTTCCTATATCGCTGGTGTCCGATATAGTACCAGCAGGGATTCGAACCGGCAACTTTCTACTTATTAGTCAAGCATTTGTATAAAGGAAGCCATTTCTCCTCCACCATTTGTAAAATCATTAGCAAGTTTCTAGACCTCGTGGTTTCAGCCCTGCTCTATGAGATCCTTAACCTAGGATGCCAGGGACTGAACCTCTGGCCTTCCTTACACAAAGGCATGTGTTATGAGCTAGCTGCTCACCTCACCCCCATATTGGTAGCTAGCTCACATCCACAACCATGTGTGTGGATATCTTGCACCAAGATATCCCAGTTTAAAGGTCTGATAGTAAAAAAAATAAAAAAAAAAATTCTGGGAAGACCTTAATTTTCACTCCTCCCCCTCCAGAATAATCAACACCATTCTCATCCTCTAAATGCCAGGAATGCTACCAGAAAATCTTTAAGGAGACAAAAGAGTTGAAACAGAGAGATGTACAGTGACAATGGCTTCTCTGAAACTTGGAGATGGTATTGTAGAGCTGTTGTGGCCCCCATTATTTTCTCCCCCTATCTCCCTATGATCACTAGTCAAACCAGCTTTGCAGATTTCTGTAACATTATAAGGAGTATCTGAGAAAAAAAACCCCTAAAATTAGATATTAATATCACATCTAGCACTGTTTGGCAATCAGGGGCGTAGCAAGGTTGGAATGGGCCCAGAGACGAGATTTTAAAATGCCCCCCCCCACTCAAAGTCCAGGGCCTCCGCACACCCCAGGCCCCCAAGGATTGAAGTCTGATATTCCAAAATAAGTATGCTGCCTGGAAATACATTTCACTGAATACACACACGCACACGTCACAATATATAGTGATATACATTGAGTACTATACATTTGTTTTACTTTTAATGCCTAGAACACACTAGAAAGATGAATAATTAAAATGGCCCCCTCGCTGCAGATTAGCAAAGGAGACTTTCAACCATGCAGGGTGAGCCTATGTTTGTTTTCTCAGAATTCTGAACAAATTCAGTCAAGTTTGATTGCAGGAGGTTTTTCACAGGAGGCTTTTAAAGCCCTTTAAGACACATCTCCTCTGGAATGGAGGTGCTGCATTCACATGTTGGCGAGATTTACCCTGAAGTCCCTGCAAGTTATTGGGGAGCAGTTCACACACAAGAAAAATAAAATAAAATAAAAGCACAAGACATGCTTCACAGTTCTCACTCAGACCTTCTGGGTTGCAAAACAACTTGAACATAAGTGCATTTATAAATGAATGAATGAATGAATGAATAAAATAAATATAATACTGTTTCTTCCAGAAGTTTTTGTAATTTTCTGCCATGAAACAAGCCACTTATAGGACTTTTTAGATAGTTTTTTTTAAGCCAGCAAATTTTCCAAGCTGTTTAAAAATAAATATTCAGAGACTTCTCAGTCCCTCCCCCCCATATCAAAGCCCTATGGCAAGCAGATGCCTCTATATGGGGGGGCAGGGAAGGTAACCACAAAAAGGAGTTCACACTCTACCTGGCAAATGCTGGGTTCGGCAGGGCAGCAAGGGGTCTTCTGCTGCAGAGAGCAGTGGTGGCCACTCTGGCTGCCTCCTCCTTCCTGGCTGGCTTGGGCCCTACTGGAGTTCAGGCTTCACAGAGGCCTACACGAGGCCTCCGTGGAAGCCCCGCCCACCCGCCGATCAGCTGAGAGGCGGGAGAAAAGTTGCTCTTTGCAGCGTGTCTGCTGCTCGATTGCCGGCCAGGAGAACAAGCTGGAGAGACCGCGAACAGGGCAAGTGGCTGAGGGGCCTTGGGGCTGGGCAGGGGGCAATGGGGAGTCACGTGAGGTGCCTCTGGGGGGTCCCTCCAGGCATTGGGGCCCCCAGACAACTGTCTCCCCTTGCCCGATCGTTGTTACGCGCCTGTTGGCAATCCTGGATTTGAATAAATGGATAGTGTCCATGAATGATGAGTAACACACTTCCAATTTAGCCATATCCGGACCTGTTAGAAGCATAAGAATTGTCCTGTTGAACCAAACCAAGATGCAAGTAGCTCAGTAGTTTTCCCCAAGAATGGCCAGCAAGATACTTCTGGCCAGACACTCACAAGTGAGGCATCAAGGCAACAGTGACTATGTCTGAACACAAAGTCTTCCATTCAGCTCTCACGTCTTATAGCTCTCGATAGACCTGTTCTTCATAGGAACATAGGAAGCTTCCTGGTATTGAGGTAGACCACTGGTATTGGTCCATCTAGCTTAAGATTGACTGTCAGTGGCTCTCCAAGGTTTCAGGCAGGAGTCTCTCCCAGCCCTACCTAAAGAGCCCAGGGAGCGAACCTGGGACCTTCTGTGCTTTTTCACGGAGTTATGGCCCTATCCCCTCAGTGAAATATCTTACATCCCTCACATGTAGTCTCCCATCCTGCAAACCAAAGTAGACCTTGCTTAGCAAAGTGGACGATTCATGCTTGCTACCATAAAACCAACTCTCTGTCTCCTGCATTAAATTAATGAATTTAATGCATAATTAAATTGAACCAGAGGTTGGGTTGTGGTTGCCACCAGCTCGATTGGTGGCGACCCAAAACTGGGCCTTTTCTAGAGTTGCTTTGGGACTCTGAAACTCGCTTCCTAATGAAATTAAGTGTTTCCCCTTCTCTGAATGTTTTAAAGAAAGAACTAAAAACATACCTGTTCAGTCAGACTTTTAGTTTATAGTTTTAAAGTTTCAGTTTTTAGAGTTTTTATTGTATTTCAAATTGTTTTAATTATGTTAATGTTTTAATGGTTTTTATATTGTGAGCTGCTCGGGGACTTTTTGAATAGGGTGGAATATAAATGCAATAAATAAATAAATACATTTGATGTTGTTTTACTGTAACATTGTTACTTTTTATCAGAGGTTCACCTTGGTCATTTTGGAGCCTGGATCTAAAGGCCTTTGGAGGTCCCCCTGCTGCAAGTGAAGCATCATTTTTTAACACTTAAGTTCTTGAGGGCACAAACCACACCACCTAGGACAGATTAAAGAGAATCTGTGGGGCCCCAAGGCATGTGGAGGCCCTGGACCTTGGCCCCAAAGTCCAGGTGTAAGAACGCCTCTGCTTTTTATAAGTAACCTTGAGGGGTCTTTCTGCTTCAAGGGTGGTATATGAAATCCCTTGTATAAATAAATTTGTCATGACTCAGTCAGAGGCCATCACATTTTGTGGCAGCGAATTCTGGGGGTGGGAGGTGGGACCAGTGGTATTGTGTGAGGTATCCAATCCTCTGGATAGGTATATATCTTCTATTAATGAAGCCCTTTAGCAAAACAAAAATTAAAAAATACCCTCCATAGAATATTTATCCAGTGCTTTAAGCATGACTTGTGGAAAGACGAAACTAGCTCTCAACATCACAACCAGCCCTTCTGACATTGTTATACAGTCAGCATGGGCACCTACTGGAGATTGTCCATGACATCAGTGGTGATGAAAAACTTCTTCCTGTCCCCATGTTGCAGTAGCTTTTTATTTATTTATTTATTTATTTATTTACTAGTATAATGAAAGATGTGTATTTTTCAAGTTATTTGTATGGACATTCTTGTAGTTCCATAACAAAGAGCATAATAAAAATGATGATGATAGTAGTAATAATAAAGCAATAATAAATTCCATAGCAATAATGTCCCTTTCTTGTACACTAGGGTCAGCCTTAGCCCTTTGGCTTTCTGAGGCAGAACCCAGCCACTGCCACATGTTTGCACACATAACCTTGCTCAGTAAACATATGGGTCATTCAGTGGCTAGAAATTGGTCCAGGCAAATTATGGTGCTTTACACACACATACACTGTGCACATACATTCCACAATAGATTAATGGGCACAGGGTACCATCACCTGAAAGATCTCATTATGCAGCCTCCACCTCTATTGACATCTTTCCAGTGAAAGTAATTGGAACATTGCTGGGGGCAGCAAAGCCAGAAAACTATTGATACCTTCAAGATGATCCATTTGGCCCCTCTAACACATTGGCATGTGTTACCACTGGTGGACATTCATGATGGGCAAAATCAGTTCCTAGAACTACACCAAGAGGTGGAACAGAAGAAGAATATGCTACTCTAAGCAACCATCTATATTAGCTTCTCTCTGGACATGTTGGTTTTCTACCTACAGTGATGTAGCTGTATTTGCATAAGGTCTCTTTGGAAGCGAATCTTATTAAACCTTTCTCAATTAAAATCAAATGTACCAATTATAGGAACATTAGGTAATGGAATAAATGTAAACATGCACACGAACACACACACCTGTTTACTAGATTGGCATTCAGATCCTACATGCTTTTCTTTGCAAGTTATAGGTCCAATATTTCCAGTAAAGCAAATTGGATGAACTTCTTCAGCTGGTCAAAGACTGAAATAAAATATTGATTGACCTACTACCAAGTACAGTAAATGGTTTTTGTTTGAAAGTTACTATACTCACTAGCAGAGTAGTCCTACTACAAATATTCACATATATGTAAATACCCTATGGATATTAGAGGCTTAGCAGCCTTTAAAAGAGCCTCCAAATCCTATCTTTTTAGACTGGCCATAGTGATAACGGAAATGATTTTCAACTGGTTTTAATTTTATTTCTTTGTATTTATTTATTACATTTGTATACCACCTCATACAAATGTCTCAAGGCTGTTTACACAATATTTGTGAAACACTTAGAGCCATCTGGGTGAGGTGGTATAAGAATCTAATAAATAAATAAAATATACATTTAGTCTGAAGATTTATATCCCCCTTTTTTGGTCAAATGAACCTCAAGGAGGCATCACAAAACACAACTCACATATACACACACTATCCAGCAACCCTACTGCTACCAACACTACCAACATGCAGGGGCGTAGCTAGGGGAGAAGGGGCTTGTGTTTGCCCCCTCCCTGGTGGCCCCTTGGATGAGAGAGATAATGAAGAAATTGGAAGGGGTGGAGCTGGGGAGGCCCTCAGGAGCTTGGGTCCCCCGGGTTCTTTGAACCCAAGATTCGCTCAGTTATAGCTACACCCTTGCCAACATCCTAGCAGACTGTAGCAGTGATGACTATAGTACAAACAAGAGCTAGAGTTGCCAACTGTCTCGCACTGCACAGGATGTCCCTACTTCCTGTGGGGAAATGCTCGTCCGTTTGGGACCCAATTTCTCCCACTTTTAAAAAAAAACAACAACAACTTTTAAAGCCGCTGCTGAGGGGTGGTAGAGTGAGGACGGCAGGGAAAACTCTAGACAGATTGGTATTCCGTTCCCAACAATAAATATATTTCTTTGTAAGTAAGACTCTTGGGCTCACTTCCAAGAAAGAGTATCAGATAAGAGTAGTATCACTGCAGCCCCTATAGCAAGGATGAGCATGCCCCCAGGAATGTAATACAGAGTGGATGAACACACAATGTGTTTGAGATCTGTAACTTTATGAATTTCCAAATGTACTGTTGGGATTTTTATGTCATATTTCAAGAGCTTAGAACGTATAGTGGAATATAAAATACCCCATGAAAGGCCAGGTATGATTAAGTACTTAATATTCGCTAGGGGTGTGTGGAGTAGGCCCAGAGGCCCTCTTACCCCTGGATTTGGGGGCCGAAGTCCAGGGCCTGCACAGCCCCTGGGGGAGGGGGGGGACAAATCCTCATTAGTCTGCTTTGGGTGAAGATGCCTGGCGGACCATGATGATGCTAAATTTGCGGGGGGGGGGGGCGGGTTCCACAGGCTTTTAGGTCCAGGCTCCAAAATTACCTAGGTGCACCTCTGCGTGTGGGCCCCCTATCTATCAGCTCAACGGCTGATTATGAACTCCCATCTGGGTAGGACCCCATAGGCATCCTTTGATGCTTCTTCCTTTCTAGCTTTGCCACTGACATTCCCGCGGCTTCTAGCTGTTTAGATTGCGCTGATAACTGAGCGGCACAGTAAGACTGCTGCCGCTGCCAGTCTAAGGCGGGGAGGAATAAAATGGCCCGGGACGGGTATTTCTTCCCTGGCGCAAAGGAAGCAGAGAGCTTGTTGGGTAAATCGCGGATGCCCGTTTTAGACGCCAGTGGCTCCCTCTGCAGTTCCTGTCCAGTCCAGCTGCTGCCTCTTTCTATTTTTGCAGCAGCAGCAGCAGCTTCTCTCTGCACCGTTCAGAATCTACGCTCCCCGCGGTCTCTCCAGCCAAGCCAAGCCAAGCCAAGCCAGCCGCCCTCGCCGTCTCACAGGAACCTACGCAGCGACCCTCGCAGCAGCTCTTAGTTTGCTCTAGCCCGCTGCCTGAGGGAGCGAAACTGCGCTCTAGAAGAACGGAGGAGAGCCTGGCCGAGAAATGGCCCCAAACGGCGGCGGCACCAACCTCCGGGGCAGCTCTCCGCAGCAGCAGCAGCGGCTTCTGCGGCTGCTGTTGCTCAGCGGCGCCGTGTGCCTGACTTGCTGGACACCGCGGCAGCTGGCAAGTGCTCAGCCCCCCACCCCCTGCCTGGCCCCGCAGCAGTGGGAAGGGCGCACGGTGGTGTATGACCACAACACCGGCAGGAACACCCGAGCGGCTGTGTCTTATGACGGCCCCAACCAGCGTCTCCGGATACTGGAGGAGAGGAAGGGGTTCATCCCTTGCAAGAAGTAGGTGCCCCCTCCCCCCCCCGAGCGTATGTGACGTGAGTGTTTGAAGAAGCGTCAAAAAGCACGGCGAGACAGAGCCCGGCGCGAGCAGCGGGACGAGGAGGAGGGTCTTTGTCGCTTGGCCACGCCTTTCACCCGGTGGGGAGGGCTCTTACGGCCAAGAAGGCGCGTTTTTCGTTGTTTTGTGTGTGGATAGTTTTTGCCTCTCCCCCCCCCTTTTTTTTTACCTCAGCCCTTTCTGTACATCTCTCTCTTGAAGGCTGCAAAACACTCGAAAAGTGAGAGGATGTCAAGTGTGCCCTTCTCTATGCTCTGCTTATCTCAGGAATAGTTCTAATCCGTTTAGGTTCTTAAAGACACCTCAATGAAGGCTTGAGTGTGAGGATTCAGGATCCACCAGGGCTCACCCGGCTCAGATCCAGATTCTGTTTTCACTAGTCTCTCATACTTCTAAAGATTTGAATTTATTTATTTATTTATTTATTTAACTTATATAACGCCCAAACTTTCGTCTCTGGGTGATTAACAGTTGCAATAGATACATATCTCTGTGTGGCATTTCTTTTGGCCCAAACCTAGAATAATGTGCCAATTAAAAAAAAATCTATGTTAAATGCAAAACTGTCCCAGTGATAATACTAACAAATTGAAATATTACACATTTTATTCTCCTCTCTGGTACAAGGGAGTGGCCGAAAAGGTTACATTGGGCAGTGTGATATAAATCACTCCTCTTCCTTCCCCATAATCATAATCACCTTTATTTGTATACTGTTGTTCTGCATCCAAATATATTCAAAGTGGCTCATGGCAAATAAAATGACAAACAACATATTTAAATTCATTAATTCATAATAAAACAAAGACTCCCATAATGGTTTACTCAAATAATCATGATGTAGCAAAACACATAATTAAAAATCAGAAAACTCAATTCACAGTTACTACATCATAATGGTAAAATATCAAACACCTTTTAACATTTTATATGTAAGCCTTGAACAACAATAACATTTATATACCGCTTTTCAAGAAAAGTTTCCAAAGCAGAAATAATTAATAAATAAGATGTATCCCTGTCCCCAAAGGGCTCACAATTTAAAAAGAAACATAAGATAGACACCAGCAACAGTCATCGGAGGTGGATAGGGCCAGTTACTCTCCCCCTGCTAAATAAAGATAATCACAATGTTAAAAAGCTGCCTCTTTGCCCAGTTAAAGGGGGAAAGAAAGTATAGCTGCCTTGGAGAATGGACTTAGGGACAAAATGCTGTGGACTTGTCCCCTTTGGGAGGTTTTTAATTGGTTGGATGTCCTTTCATCAGGATGGTTTCAGTATATCAAATGCAGAGCATGAAGAAGCATGAAGAGGTGGGATGGCCTCGGAGATCTTTCCAGCCTTAACATAAGAAGAGTATTGATGGATCAGACTAAAGATCCATCTAGTCCTCTTTCCAGCAGTGGTCAATCAAATGATTCTGGTAAGTCTGCGAGCAAGGCATAAAGGATCCTAGTAATCAAGGTGTCTTGGACTGCATGAGTATGAAATCAGCAGCTGGTGTAGAAGTACCCTCAAAATTTTGATACCCCCCATTAGTCAGTCCCATCTAATTTATTAGTTTCTGGTCTCAAGACTGCTCTTCTGACCAACTCTGCTGTAAATGTCATCTATGGCAGTTACTCAAACTGATTTGAGTTTTCCATAGCATTTATAGGGACAGGTATAATTTACTATGTGATTTGAGAATGAGATGTGCTGGTAGTGAGTGGGAAGGTACGGAGCTATGGTTAAACAACAACACAGTTTATTTGTTAGCTGTCCCATAACAAATTTTCTCTGGGTGGCTCACAACATATTAAAACATGAAATAAAAACACACAACACCTTAAATCATAACAGACCAAAAAGAAAAAAGAAAATCCAAAATACAATACAAAGCAATTTAGAACCTCTTTAAAAATCAAATTTAAAAATCAAAATTTAAAAGGCCTGAGTGAGCAAAAAGGTCATTACCTGGCATCTAAAATAACAAAGTGATGGAGTCAAGTGAACCTCACTGGGGAGGCTATTCCATAAACAGGGTACAACCACAGAAAAGGTCCGCTCCCTAGTAGCCACCCACTTCACCTCATTTGGCAGAGGCACTCAGAGGGCCTCTGAAGAAGATCTTGTCTGGGTTGGGATATATGGGGCAAGGAGCTCTCAGGTAACCTGGTCACAAGCCATTTAGAGCTTTAAAGGTTTAAACCAGCACTTTGAATTAGGTCCGGAAACGGATTGGGAGTCAGTGCAGCGGACAAAGCACTGGCATAATATATTCAAAACATCCAGTCCCAGTTAATAATCTTGCAGCCCTATTTTGTACCAGCTGCAGTTTCTGAACTGTTCAAAGGCAGCCCCATGTACAATGCATTGCAGTAATCTAAGCGAGAGGTTACCAGAGCATGAGTAACTATGGCCAAGCTATCTCTCTCCAGGTAAGCTGGAGTATCAGCTAAAGTTGATAAAAGGTGCTATGAGCCACAGAGGCCACTTGCGCCTCTAGTGACATTGCTGGATCAATGAGCACCCTCAAACTGTGAACCTGGTCTTTCAAGGGAAGTGCAATCCCATCTAGAACAGGTTGAACATCATTCACTCATGCAGAGGATCTACTGACCAGCAGTACTTCAGTTCTGTCTCGTCTGGATTGAGTCTCAGCTTGTTCACCCTCATCCAGTCCATTATTGCATCCAAGCACCGATTCAGCACAGTCATTGCATCACCTGCATCTGATGAAAAAAAGAGATACAACTGAATGTAATCTGCATATTGATGACACCTCAGCCCAAATCTCCCAACGGTTTCATGTAGATGTTAAACAGCATAGGGGAAAGAATGGAACCCTGCGGAACCCCAAAGCCTAACTGCCAAGGGTTGAACAGTAGTCTCCCAGCACCACCTTTTGGAGATGGGCCTCGAGGTAGGAACAGAACCACCTCCAAGCAGTGCTGCCGACACCCAACTCGGCCAGCCTATCCCAAAGGATACCATGTTCAATGGTATTGAAAGCTGCAGAGAGATCCAAGAGAATTAATAGGGTTCCAAATCCATCCCCCACCACACACTGCTAGAATATGCCTGCATACTTGTGTCAAACTGTCTTCTGAATGGATAGGAAGCACTATATGGTCAAAAATGCAACAGCAGTAGTTGCATCTGGAGATCAGAGGATACCTTTCAAAATAAACAGTGCGTGGGCAGGTGCCACTCTTTAATGACATATAAACGGTAAATGGCCCCTTCTAACCCCTGCTAACTGAGCAAAGAGGCACCTTTTTAACGTGGTGATTCTCTTTATTTAGCAGGGGGAGAGTAACTGGCCCTATCTACCTCCAGTGACTGTTGCTGGTGTCTATCTTATGTTTCTTTTTAGTTTGTGAGCCCTTTGGGGACAAGGATCCATCTTATTTATTTATTTTTTATTTCTCTGTGCAAACCGCTTTGGAAGCTTCTGTTGAAAAGTGGTATATAAATATTTGTTGTTATTGGTTTCACCTCTGTTAAAATCATACAATCCTGTCTTTTTAAATAGTCAATTGTTTTTACAAATGTATTTGGTATATTCAGCTGAATAAGATCTCAAAGCAACTTACAAACAATAATACAAAATACATGTATTAGTGTTAATTATCATTCTTCAATACGATTCTTCAACAGCACCAGAAAGAATGGCTTGCTGTGAAAAGGTCAGAGAAGCCCTGCCCTCCTTCCTGGCTGCCCTAGAATTATAGTAGCATTTAGGAAACCAACTGCAGTCATGTGCGTCAGCAGCCATATGTAGAATGGCTGGCCACTAAAAGCATCATCTAACAATAAATGAAATTATCTTTAACCTATGGCTGCAGTTCTGAGCCCAATAAAATCAATGGCAAAAGTTATATTAACTTCAGTAGATTAGGATTACAACTGAAGGATTGTTTGCCCAATCAAGATTCAGAGGTTGTTGTCTCAGGGTAACTATCCAGAGAAAGCAACCCCGATCTACACTATTGACACTTTCCATGAGTTTTAATTGCTCGCCTTTGCTGACTGTCTTGAGTCTCTCACAGGCCATTGTGTGGAACTGTGAATTCCATCCACCACTGCCTACTGGAGATAACTTTCTATTGAGCTGGTCTTGTGGTAGCAAGCATGACTTGTCCCCATAGCTAAGCAGGGTCTGCCCTGGTTGCATATGAATGGGTGACTTGATGTGTGAGCACTGCAAGATATTCCCTTCAGGGGATGAAGCTGCTCTGGGAAGAGCAGAAGGTTTCAAGTTTCCTCCCTGGCTTCTCCAAGATAGGGCTGAGAGAGATTCCTGCCTGCAACCTTGGAGAAGCTGCTGCCAGTCTGTGAAGACAATACTGAGCTAGATAGACCAATGGTCTGACTCAATATACGGCAGCTTCCTATGTTCCTATAATCATCATTTCCGGGATGAAAGAGAAATGAGTCAAGAGCCCCTGATTTTGTCAAGGGCTTTGACTCTCTTTCCACCACATATGCATATACATATTTCGACCACATATTATAAGAGTCTTTTTTTTTTTTACTTTAAAAGCAGATATATGTATTTTATGACTGATGTATACTAGTTACTATGGAGTCCCCTTGGCATCCAAAAATGGAATGTGTATATGTTTTATAGAAAGTTGAAGTAAACCCAGGTATAACAAGACTATCTTATGGTAGTAGATAGTGTAGCTAGACCCTTTGTTCTTGGTCTTTGTGAAAACACTGACTAAACAGCGTTGTTGTTTTAACTGGCTTCAGTTTTGAAAGGGAGTGGGGGGAAATAAAATTTGCACAGAGCATTATTTAGCATTATACAAGAAAATTCTGGGAAACTTTGATCTTGCAAGATGTTGAGTCATTCTGGCCCTTATCCAGCTAAGCACTCAAGCATGTGACTCTCTCTCTACACAGTTTAATGGAAGACAGAATTTGCCAGCTATCTGGCACTTCTTTCTCAAACATCAGTAAATGCGGCTTGGCACATAATAATGTGGAGAATTGGTTTGTGGCTGGGAGTTTGAAGGAATAGGATATGGAATACTAGAATCCCTATCAGTATAGAATTTTTAAAAAACAAAGCATTCCCTATAAGTATTTAGCACAATGTATTTTTTTAACTCAGAGGGCAAGCTTATAAAATCAGTCAAACTTAGTAGTAACGTTTTCCTGGACTGAGCCACTTTAGGGTATAGATTGGGTATTGCATGTCTGAATGCTCCTTAATTAAACACACACACACACACACACACACAATAACAACTTCATGATCATAGAAGATTATTATGTCAGGAAGAAGGGTTCAGTCTAGCCTTCTACTTGTATACCACCTAATATGTGCATCCCTAGGCAGTGCACACAAAATTAAAATACAATAAATATAAAAACAGGATAAATGACAGAAACAATTATGATATAAAACCAATTAAAATTAATTAAAAGCCTGAGAAAACAGGTACGTCTTAAGGGTCTTTTTAAAAAACAGAGATGGAGAAACTCTGCTTTTAACAGGAAGTGCATTCCGGAGCCCCAGGACAGCCACAGAGAAGGCCCGGTCCCAAGTATCCACCAAACAAGCCAGTGGTAGCCATAACCAGACCTCCACAGATGATCTTAATAGGTGGGAGGGTTCATGACAAAGGAGGCACTATCTTAAATACCCTGGACCCAAGCCATTCAGGGCCTTATAGGTAATAACCAACACTTTGTATTTCACTCGGAAATATATCAGCAGCCAGTGAAGTTATTTTAAGATCAGTGTTATATGGTCTCTTTGAGTTATCCCTGAGACCAATCTGGCTGCCGTATTCTACACCAATTGTAGTTTCTGGACTAGGTATAAAGGCAGCCCCACGTAGAGTGAATTACAGTAGTTAAGCCTGGAGCTTACCAGCATATGTACCACTGTTTAAGGGAATTTTCCTCCAGAAATGGGCATAGCTGATGTATCAGCCAAACCTGATAAAAGCACCCCAACCGCTGCCTCAACCTGAGAGTCCAGAGAGAGTTTTGGATCCCAGGAGTACTTGTTCATTCTGGGGGAGTATAACCCCATCCAGTACAGGGAGATCTAAACCATTTCTCGAGTTCTGACCCCCCACAGTCAGTACCTCCATCTTATCTGGATTCAGTTTCAGTTTGTTATCCCTCATCCAGCCCATTACCACCTCCAAGCAGGCATTCATTACTTAATGAAGTTGATATGAAAAAATAGATTTGGGTGTCATTGGCTTATTGATAACACCTGGCACCAAATCTCCTGATGATCTCTCCCAGCGGTTTCATGTAGATATTAAAAAGCATTGGAAGCAGTATAGAGTCTTGTGGAATTCAGTACATTAACTCCTGCTTTGCAGAGCAACATCTCCAAGTGACACCATCTGGTATCTGCCAGAGAGGTAGGAACGGAACCACTGTAAAACAGTGCCACTCAATCCTAACTCTCTAGGCGACCCAGAAGGATACCTTGGTTGATGGCGTTGAAAGCCACTGAGAGATCCAAAAGGATCAACAGAGTCACACTCCCTCTGTCAAAACCCAACTGGAGATAATCCATCAGGCCAACGAAGGCAGTCTCAACTGCACAGTACACCCGAAAACCAGTTTGAAATGGGTCTAGATAATCTGTTTCTGCCAAGATTGCCTGGAGCTGAGAGGCCAGCACCCTCTCAATCACCTTGCCCATCCATGGAAGATTGGAGAAGATTGGTCTATAACTGGCTAACTTGACCAGGACTGTAAAAAGGTGAAAAAAGTACTGTTACAACTCTCGGCTGACCGCAAAATAAATAATACCTTATCTCTAGACACGAAATTCAAACAATATAAGGGAAGTTACAAGTCTCTGATTAAAGCCAAAAAGGAGGCCCTGAAAGAAAGACAATGGTCAGAACTTATAACGGCCCTTAATAAAAAGGATGAAGCCAGTTTTTGGCGCTTAGTATCCGGGGTTAATTCGTTCCCCAGACAAATTCCAGTGCCAGAGGAAAGATGGGTAAATCATTTCACCAAAATCTATGCTGCCCCACAAGCACACTTAACCTTTCCATCTCGGCCCAGCATCCCCCCGGAGGAATTGCCTGTATGGCCTCCAGTTACCACTGAAGAAGTGGAGAATCTGATTGGACAGCTAAAGAGAGGAAAATCTCCAGGTAAAGACTACATTCCCCCCGATTTCTTAAGGGCCAATGTTAGCTGGTGGGCTCCGCTCTTAGCCTCCATATTCACTCATATAGACCGAACAACAAATATGCCCAATGGCTGGGGACAGGCAATTGTCGTTCCAATTCACAAAAAAGGCCCGTCTGATGACCCGTCAAATTATAGACCCATAAGTCTATTAAGCATAATTGGTAAGCTATACGCTAAACATCTAAACTCAAAATTGTTGGACTGGATGGAGAAAGAAAACATCCTAGAACAAGAACAAGCGGGATTCAGAAAAGGAAGATCTGTGATGGATCACTGTTTGGTCCTCCAGAGTTTAATAGAGAAATACGTTGAGGGCAGAAAGGCGCCGTTATATGTCGCCTTTATAGACTTTAAGAGTGCCTTTGACTCAATATCCAGGGATGCTCTGTGGGAGAAATTTGCAAACTCTTCTATCGACAAGAGATTGCTATCTCTAATATATAAACTCTACGAGAACACGAGTCTGAGAGTAAAATGTGACCACAATGGCCAATTATCCAGAGAGATCCCTGTAGAAAGGGGGGTCCGGCAGGGATGCATACTAGCCCCAGCTCTTTTCAATTTCTATGTAAATGGTCTAATCACCCATCTACGGCAAGTTGAAACTCACGCGCCAAAGATAGGGGACAGGTGTCTACCTATCCTGATGTATGCAGATGACACAGCCTTATTGTCACAGACCAGAGTTGGTCTAAAAAGAGCGTTAGAATGCTTGAGTTTGTTCTGCAATGAGGAATTTCTGGAAATTAACTACACCAAAACTAAAATCGTGAGATTTGCAAAGAAGCAACGGGTTTTTAGATGGTCCATAGCTGGTGCCAGAGTGGAGCAGGTGAAGTCTTACAGATACCTGGGGGTGGTGTTCCAGTTTAATGGTGGTACCTCTACGCACACCAGTGCCGCTAAATTGAATGCCACTCGAACTTCCATGGCAATCAGGAAATTTTTCTGGGCACAAGGTGGTGGCTATATTCCGGCAGCTAATAAAGCCTTTCAGGCTAAAGTGATACCTCAGCTGCTATATGGGATTCAGGTTAGACCACCAAAAGACTTACAAGCTTTAGAAAAAGTACAATCGGGCTTTCTGAGATCACTATTGGGGGTACCAAAATGTGTCCCGAACTCCTTAATACGGCTGGAGATTGGGCTATGGAAATTGGAGACCAGGGCCTGGCTGCTCATAATCCTGTATTGGATTAAGACTTATCTTTACCCGGCAGGACTTATACCTCATCTCCTTGCCGCTACCCCACAACCCCGTTGGTGTATGATGGTTGAGGAAAGACTCCGGAAGATGGGCTTCTGCCCAGTACAATTGTTAGAACAGGGCGAGTCAACAGCAAGATCCCTAGTCAAACAAAGGCTTAGGGATATAAATTTCCAGGAGGAAAGGGCCTCCGTAAATAGGCCGCTACAATCCCTAAGCACTAAGAAAGACTGGGTCACAGCCTCCTATTTCTATACAATCTATTCACCAAAGCTGCGCTGGGCGTTTACAAGAGCTCGCTTGAATGCTTTACCCTCAGCGATGCTAGTAGGGAAATTTGAGAGAAAACCCTATGAGGAGAGACTATGCCTTTGCGGAGCTGCTCCCGAAACACTGACGCATTTACTGTTACACTGCCCACTTTATACAGATGAGAGAGATTTATTTTTATCTCAGTATCTGAAAGATCTCCAAAGCCACTCAGTGGAGACAATTCTTATATGCTTATTAGAAGACAGGGACCCAACAATATCCCTGGCGGTTGCTAAATTTTGTTACACATTGACCAAACTAAGAGAAGCTAGAGCACGGCAACTGGTTACTGTCAAAGATTCCTGATTTTATATATTTGATGACATTTTAGACTTTGTTTCCATTATTTTCTTTTTACTGTGTATATTCTGCATATATTGATGTTTGATCTAAGATCGTAAATAAACAACAACAATAACTGGCTAACTCTGATAGATCCAGTGCAGGTCTCTTCAAATAAGGTCTAATAATAGCCTCATTAAGGGAAGGAGGCATTCTGCCCTCCCTCAGAGAAGCATTTATAATATGTACCAGATCCTCTCTGATAGTACTATTGGCAGATGAAATGAGTAGAGAACAGGTGGTAGGATGTACAGTCTGAAGCAGCTTGTCCACATCCACAGGAGTCACAGACTTAAAGTGATCCAGTCTGATCCCATAAGAGGAGTATGCCATATAACTCCACTTGCAGTTTGAAGTGGTACAGGCTAAGAACAATTTTACTGCTTGATTCTCCTGAGTATATTAACTGGCACTGAGAGTTTATCATTTTCAGTTACTGGACAGTGCGATGCTAGTGAGTGAATGAATGAATGAATAGCTTTATTATGATCATTGATCAGTTATATACACAAACAGATGATACTGCATTCAGATAAGAATTAAATCATACAGAATACATCAACATAGAAGCCTCTTATAATAGCACCTAAAAGGAAGGGCTGGAAATTAGCTGTTGATGGATCTTAACAGCAGCTAAACAAAATTTGGCAGCCTTGTACTGTAGGTGGTAGGTTTCTTATCTGCAAGGAGGAATGTGGCGTAAAATTCTGCAGTCTGGCCGGGAAAGTGTGATAGCAAGGGAGAAATAAGTCTGCACTGGCTATCATTATAAAAAGGGCAAAACAGCAGCACATGGTGGACAGATTCAACCTCACCTGAGCCACAGGGGCAAAACCAGCTGGCCAGAGGGGTTTTCAAAAACCTTCCAGATAAAACTGCTGGCGGTAAGGCATCATATCTTGCTCTGAGGAATACCCTGGGATGGCACGGTAAAGAAGATAATGGATAGATAGCAGATTCCCAGTCAAAGTCACCAAGGTGCCCTCTTATGGTCTCCGGGATGGAGCTTAAATCATTCTGATGTTCAATGTACAACACCCTCTGTTTGAGGATCTACTTGGCTTGACTGTAATTTAGTAATGACAAATGTTCAGCAGAGAGGCCAAGTGATGACAGTTTACCCATCAGTGTTCGTGTCCAGGTGGATTGAAACCTGTCAGTCAACATAAGAGAGATCAATCCCAGAGGGGAGAAATGGACCCTAAGCCAATAATTGAGGATTAAAATCCATGCTTTTGTTTCCACTCTCTGGAAGCTCGTTTCCAACCTCAACGCTGCATTGGAGATACACTGAGGGGCCCTGAATACTGCTCTAATAAACTTAGATTGGATGATCTCCAGTGGTCTATAATTAGGGTAGGGGCCAGTGTTCCCTCTAACAGGGATTCCCAGATGTTGTTGACTATAACTCCCAGCATCCCCAGCTGCAATTTGCTTGGGGATTATTATAGTCAACAACATCAGGAATCCCTGTTAGAGGGAACACTGGTAGGGGCCCCAATTGTGCACCATACAAAAGTTGGGCCAATGATTTAGCAGCAAATAACTTTAACGCTGCAGGGATAACCTCCCCACTTTTGGAGTGAAAGAATTTTAATGTTGCTGAAGTGCTTCTTTGTGCCTGTTGGGCAATGTAGTCCACTTGGGCCTTCCATGACTCAGTGGCATGAAAAACCACACCCAGATATTTAAAACTATTGACCTGCTCTCTACGATGACCTTCTATATGCCAATTATATCTCTGAGGCCTCTTGGCAAAGACCATCGCTTTGGATTTCTGGAAGTTAATTACCAAGTGATTGTGCTTGCAGTAAGTGGCCAAGAGCCTAAGCACTGTCCCAAGGCCAGGGACACACAACATAAGGCCGGGGGGTCAGATCCGGCCCACAGGGACTTTTTTGCTGGCCCTCAGGGAGGAATATCCTGAAGCAACAGCAAGACCCTTGAAGAATTCTTGGCCTGCCTGCTGATGAGCAGCAGTGCCTCAGTGGAGTTTTAGCCACTTCAGACCAGATGCTGCCTGCACCAGAGCCTACTGATACCATCCATTTTTCGCCTCGTCTTTCTCCCTGCTTCCAACCCTGCTCCCTCACTTTGATTAATTCTTTAATAATTAATTTGCATATAGTAATTAATGTGCTGGAAATTGATCTCAGCCCCCCCCCCCACAGCAAGTCACATTTGGCTTTGGCCCACTTGGGCTTTTGAGTTGTGCACCCCTGCTCTGAAGTCATGGTGATGGTGCTCTAGGATGAGATTTTACCTGATAATAAGCAATATTTGGGGCGGATTCAACATAGGAACACAGGAAGCTGCCATATACTGAGTCAGACCATGGGTCCATCTAGCTCAGTATTGTCTTCACAGACTGGCAGCAGCTTCTCCAAGGTTGCAGGCAGGAATCTCTCTCAGCCCTATCCTGGAGAAGCCAAGGAGGGAACTTGGAACCTTGATGCTCTTCCCAGAGCTGCTCCATCCCCTGAGGGGAATATCTTACAGTGCTCATACTTCTAGTCTCTCTTTCATATGTAACCAGGGCAGACCCTGCTTAGCTTAAGGGGACAAGTCATGCTTGCTACCACAAGACCAGTTCTCCTCCCTATTGTTCAAACAATACTTCCCTGGCCCACACTATTAAAAGGGGGGCACATGGAGTGCATGCCCATCGTGACATCTTCCGTGCATGCCCCAGTACCCTCCCTTTATCATGTGGGCTGTTCATCCAAGCGGCCACTCTACATGCGTTCCAAACACTAGTTTAAACCTGTGGTTTTGTCTCCTGTTATAGGTTGGTTTCAGCAGCTGGGATTATAATGAATATTCTTGGCCTCATGATTATATTTGGAGAGAGAATACAATAAATATAGATTTTTGAACTCTCTCTAGTAAGGTTGCTGGAAGGGAAGCAGTAAATAGTAGCAGGTGTTGGGAGACCTAAAACGAGCTGCTGAAAGTTGTGTGCAGACTTTTGATTGAAGTGGGAAGTATGGGAGATGGGAGGAATGTGTCTGAAACTGAATCTGTTACGAGCATGTTGCAGGCGTCAGGTTCTTGAAACAATGTACTCAAGTAGAAGATACAAACATGTCCTTTCCTAAGGTCTCTACTAAAAGGGGGGGGGGAGTTCAAAGAAGTTTAATAATTGCCATGCAGAGGAAGAAAAATAATATCAGTGATAATCAGAAAACCTTGTGTATCGTTTAGAACCATGAAAATGGAAGGAAGTGTATTGTCTGGTGCATAAAAATGCAAAAATTAATACTAGTTAAAGACTAGTAGGGGTGCGCACAGAGTGGTTTTTGCGGTTTGGTCCAAATTTGGACCAGACCATGGCTCCACAAACTGGTTTGGCCGAACCAGCCAGCTGGAATGGTCTGTTTGACCAAACCAGCTTGAACTGGTTTGATGGTTCGAGGGGCTGTGCTTGTAAAGGGGAATCTGGTGAGGATTCCCCTTTACAAGCAAAGGTGAATCCTTGAAAAGGCTTCTAAGGCATGGCTGGCGGCGGCAAGAGGGCACCTTTAAAAGTAGATGTAAGGGACTTTACAATCTGGTGGCTGCTGCGGTAGTGGTACTGCCACTCCTCAAAGGCCCCCTGGCCTAGACCCAGTGTGTGCACGGCGCTCCCCCCAGCAGCCCGTCCACATGGCAGTGGCACGAATCTGGAACTGACCTGGCCTCCGAGCATGAGGTTCCTCAGTGGATTCCCCTTTACAAGTATAGCCATTCAAACCGTTGAACCACAGTCAACTGGTCCACCACAGACTGGGCTCGGTTTGGTTCAATCACAGACCAGCCAGCCTTCCTGTAGCCCAGTCTGGTTTGTGATCAAGCCCCTCAAACTGGCCTGGTTTGTGGCAGACCATTCATGCACACCCCTAAAGACTAGTGGAATCATTAAGCACCAGTAATCATTGGATGAAAGCCGCTGGGAGTTGTAATCAACCATCCTCACTCAAACAAAACATTCAATTGATCTTGCTTCCTGCTATTTGAGAGTTCTTTATTGCAAAACCCAGGAACAAGTGATGGATTTCTGACTAATTGTTTCTTAGATTTGTGCGAAATAGGGATGTGCAAAACGTTTCAGGTACAAAACGTTTTGTATTCGAATGGTGTTTTGTAGACAAAACACCAATTTTCCAAATCCGAAAGCTTTGTACACAAAACAAAACGTCCCTGTTTCGGCTACAAAACGTTCTGTTGTTTCAGACCTCCATTTTGTGGCAATCTTTGAGCCCTTCTCCATTTTGTGTTTGACATCTCTTTGAATTTCCCGCCCTTCCAGCCTTCCAATCAGTGACCTAAAGCATGGGATGACCTGTTGACGATTCCCTCCTTGTTCTCCATTGGCTCTTTTGCCTCTTGTCACTCTTTACTGACCCCACATTCGTCAGGGGAAGGGTTGAAGAAGGGGCAAGGGTGTGTGTGGGGGACTTCAAGGAGGGGTTTATTTATTTATTTATTTGATTTATTCAACGTTCAATTCATTCAACAAGTTAGTTACTCATTTGCCCTTCTGCTTTTCTGCCTCATTGAAGAGAGAGAGAGAGAGAGAGAGAGAGAGAGAGAGAGAGAGAGAGAGAACTAGTTTGTATTGCCTGGCATGCCTCAAGTTGCCATGATGATGCCATGCCATTGCCTAAACCTGCCTGCCTTGTTGCCAGCCTGAGCCCAGCCTGCCAGCCTGCTATGGCTACTGCATGGGAATGGATTTATCTGCTGCATTGCTTTTTTGTTCCAGAAGAATTTTTTTCACCCCCTTAGGAACACAGGAACATAGGAAACTGCCATATACTGAGTCAGACCATTTGGTCTATCTAGCTCAGTATTGTCTTCATAGACTGGCAGCAGCTTCTCCAAGGTTGCAGGTAGGAATCTCTCTCAGCCCTATCTTGGAGAAGCCAGGGAGGGAACTTGAAACCTTCTGCTCTTCCCAGAGCAGCTTCATTCCCTGAGGGGAATATCTTGCAGTGCTCACACATCAAGTCACCCATTCATATGCAACCAGGGCAGACCCTGCTTAGCTATGGGGACAAGTCATGCTTGCTACCACAAGACCAGCTCTCCTCTCCTTGAGAGATGTCATGCCATTACCTATGCCTGCCTTGTTTCCAGCCTGAGCCCAGCCTATAGATTCTCTGGTAGCATATGATATTTTCAATGACAAACCATGAATCTATTCTCATATGCTACCAGAGAATCTACACTCAAAACATCACAGAAACAACAGAACCCAGTACCCTATGGGTTAGCAACCCATGGGGGTGGTTGGCACTCTATGTGCTGTACACCACCACTCGCTCTGGGCCACCCTAATTCCTCACCACGTGGAGTAATGGGGCTGCTGAAACCTCCATCATTCCCTATTAGGAAGAACCTTAAAGATGCATAAACTCCATTAAATTTTTAAAAATCATCCCTCTGCCCAATTCCTTTGAAATAGTTCTGGCAGCTTCCTTGCCCCCACTGGGCACTACCATCCACCCTACTCTGCTCTAGGCCACCCCCTTTCCTCCCGATGTGAAGCTATACTTTTTCTGAAACCTCCATTATTCCCTATGGGAAAAATCTTAAACTTCAAAAATTCACCAAAAATCAGCCCTTTGCCCAATTCCTCTGAAATGTGGGTGGTAGCTTCCACCCATTGGGCACTACCACCCCCACCCACTAGTTTTGCCCCAGGACCACATTTTTAAATCCAAAATGTTTCGGATTCAGATTTTGCAATTTTGAACAAAGAACAAAATTGGGGTGTTTCGGATTGGCTGATTTTGAATAAAGAGCAAAATGGGGGTGTTTCGGATTAGGGCCAAAAACAAAACAAAAAAGAACCAAAACACACAACCCTATGCAAAACTTCAGCCAAACTGAAATACACTGCACAGTGGAGATCATTTCCACCACACTGTGCTTCCGAGTGCTGGTGGGATAAACTGAGCCCTACTGAGCTCCAGTACTATCTTGGAAGGTGTGCATGAGGAGATGGGAAGTGTAGTCTTTCACAGCACTTTCCCCATTGAGTTTTATGGGGAAAGCACTAGGAAGGACTATACTTCCCAGCCTCTGTGTGCACCTTCCAAGATGGTGATGGAGCTCAACAGGGTTCAGTTTATTTTAAAGGGACCCCCTGCCTTTGAGAAAAGCACAGAGCATGCATTGGGAAACGGCTCTCACATTGAAGGGTGTTGTTTTGGGTTTTTGGGGGGTTTTTTTTGCCAAAGAGGCCTCTACTTGAAAAATAATGAAGATCTGACTTATTTCATCTTGGAACATTCACTGCAAAATTCAAAAAAGGGATTAGGAAGAATTACACAGTAGAGAAATCCTTTGCTTTCCTTCACTTCTGTGGTTCTGATTACACCCTGGTTTTCTCTGCCCTACTGGTTGTTTTACTTTCTCACTCTCAATTTTACTAAGTACTTTGCTTCTTAGGCTGAAGGTGGTTAGGGAATTGTAGGTTATGGTTATGTAGCAACTGTGCTTCAACCCTTTTCTTCTGAACCTGACAAAATGGCTACGACCTGGCTAGAGCAATAAGCTATGTGACCATAAAACCTGGCAGTAGGAACAGAGATGGTCAGGTGTAGTGGGTGGACAATAGCAATAGCAATAGCACTTACATTTATATACCGCTTTATAGCCGGAGCTCTCTAAGCGGTTTACAATGATTTAGCATATTGCCCCCAACATTCTGGGTACTCATTTTACCGACCTCGGAAGGATGGAAGGCTGAGTCAACCTTGAGCCCCTGGTCAGGATCGAACTTGTAACCTTCTGGTTACAGGGCGGCAGTTTTACCACTGCACCACCAGGGGCTCCAGCTGCAACAGATTTTGGAACCCTTGTAGGGCATAGTGAGTGGGGCAGTTGTCTCATTTGCACCTCAGAGTGGTTTAATCCTGTTCTCAGCTTGTTCATTTTTGGAGATACCGTTAAGCATCTGAAGTTCTATCATGACAAAGAAAATGTACTAATGCTATTTGTTATGGAGATTATAAGTAAAATATGCAAATAATTATAAATGAGATAATTTAATGATGATTAAAGAAATCAAAGTGAGCTGTAGCGTTCGCTCCCCTACCCCTTAGCTTGTTGTACATAGGAGTACAGTTTAGGGAGGGCAGCAATGCAATTGCCTCTGCTTAATATAAAATGTTAAAAGTAACCATTACAACTTTACTTCTTTGGGGAAGTATATTTTCTGAATATTGAAATACTGAATATTTTCTCTATTCTTGGCCACTGAATTTTTCTCTAATTATAGCCTCCTACCTCCAAGTGAAGTCTGAAACAGCACTCCTGCAATACATATTTAAGACTTTGTTTTCGAGAAGGTCTCAGAGACTTTAGAAGGGTTTACCTGACTTGCTTCTGTATTCATGTCGGCTAGGACATGGTAAAGACATATTTAAATCCACTTGGGGTTGTCTAAACATGTTCAATAGGTCCAATGACCTTTTCCTAAGCAACAGAAAGCTTTTAAAAGCAACAGGGCTGTATTTTTAACCCAATATTATTTACAGGTCTCGTCCCCCTTGCTACTATTTCTTGGGCCTGTCCTTGGGTGAAAAATAAATGTGTCAGTCTTGATTTTTAGTCACACCTGTTTCCTTAATACAATTACAATTAGACTTTTTGTTTCTTAAAAATAGAAAAGTATTTTTTAGCCAATCTGCAATAGTAGAGGAAGTCAGTTCTTCAGGCACAGTTGTTTATAGATCTTTTGTGCAGCATTATTAACAGATAATGCATTAAATAATGCCATATCAGATATATATCAGACTGTTTTACCCAACCATAGTTAAGTAAATAGGCAATACACTTGGGGTGACTCCTGCTTTTAGATGAGCCCCCAAACAAAAGGGCTGCAATGTTCTGCCCCAAACAAGAGTCCTGCCCCTCCCTTTCCAAAAGGGAGCTGCTTGCTCACTTCCATTATCCTCATCCTTGGATTTAAGCCAATTGAATTTATTGTGACTAAGTGGACTCAATTCCAAGTACTTCCACTTAATCGCTCAGTGAATTTGACTACCTGTATGTTATGGCCCAGCCTAAGAGGAAAGGGAAATGCAGCAATGATATGGGAAGTGACCACATTTTCAGCCATTCCCATATTATCTCCAGTCTAATCCTATTGGAGTGGTGCTTTATTGAGCTGCATGTAAGAGCCAGCTGTAAGAGCCACTTTTCAAGCCCGCCCCCATACATGTTAACTAATGGTCACAATCTTGTGAAAAAACCAAAGTTACATAATTGGGTGCTAAATGGACACAAGTTAGAGCAGGTCAAATGCTTTAAATACCTTGGAGTAGTTTTCCTTGCCTCAGCAAGGCATTTCCATTTGGACCATGTGACCCAAAATGCTCAGAGGTCTGCAACAGCTATGCAATCTTTTTATCACTCTAGGGGTGCTCAGTGCATCCTGGCTGCAATTGTGTAAGGTAAAGGATCAACTCCTGTTTGGAGCCCAACTAGGCCCTTATGCCAACCGGGCATTGTTAGAAGCTGTGCAAGCTAAATTCCTGAGGTCTATATTTCAAGTAGTAAAGTGTGTGCCAAATGTCATGCTCCATTTGGAGGCTGGAATACACAAGGTGCAGTCCAGCTTTTGGACCCGTATATTTGACTTTTGGTTAAAATTAAACTTTTACCCTTTAGGATTAGCATCCCTGGTTATAGTCGACAGCTTCTTCTCGAATTGGAAAAGATCATTGGAGGAGAGGTTGCAGTCATGTGGTTTCATTCATGCATATTTAGATGGGCTATATGCCAGCTAAATCAGACAATGAAAATTAGAACTGGACCGTCAAACTGATTGGAGCCTTATTCCAAAGGATATTTTTTTAGGTAGCCAACTAATTTTCTATAAGCCAGCTAGGTACCTTAGTCAGATCATGATTCCAAAATATCACAAAGTCCTGTCACCAGCATGCTTTAATATTCTCCATACTACAGAGCTGGAAGGGAGATTCAGGAACTTACCATATGTTGAGCATCTCTGCCCTTGTAGTTCAGTGGCCATAGAAAAATCAGCCCATGTAATTCTTTACAGTAATTTTTATAGGGACATGACTATATTTTACCTTTTTAAAACAAACCTTCCAGGTCATTCAGATTCCAGTTATAAGTTTATTCGGTCATTGACCAGCAAAGGTCATTCAGATGCCTTCTATTTATTTATTGTCTGACCAGAATGATAGGATTTCTTCCAGTGTAGCCAAGATTTGCCTCACTGCAAGTAGGGTTTGCCATAAGGTGGCCTCTACTCCTATGTGATGGCAGTTCTGAAGTTAACACTAGTGGGGTATCATCAGACAATATGATTATTAGTTATCAGTCCAACTAATCAACACTTACATTAATGGTATTGGTTTAGTGTGTTCAGTGTGTTTAGACAGAGGTGTAGCTAGATAGATATGTGTGATTAGATGGATGGGATAATTCATAAATTGTTACTTATCTTCGAATAGTAATTTCCATAGAGCTGCCTTCTTGGCTAAATTTCCAACTATGTTTTAACTATGTTAGCATTTTAGTTGACATGTATGGAATTTGTTATTAATCTGTTGAGTTATACCATTTCTAGCCAGTGACGGTAATAAAGGATGATGATGATAAATGATGATAATAGTCACAATCGGGCTGTTTAATTAACACCCCACCCCCTTTTATGTAAAGGATTAAACTTATATTATTAAATGGTTAATCATTCACTTTTGGAAGAAAAAAAACTATAAATGGATTCAGGCTCTCAGTTGTTTCTCATCTGCCTGCCATCACTGCCTGGCTTGGAGGCATAAAGTGAGAGTGCTCACATGTTGCCACCACTGCCTTGACAACATGGCCTGAAAATGCTGAGCACCTACATGCAGATGTGGGGGTGGGGGTGCCATATTGTTTTTCACCTCAGGCAGCAAAATGTCTTGGATCGTCGCTCATTGGCATGTACTGGGTCTGTGAGCACCCACGATAAAGTAGAGATCATGTCGAGAGCACACCCACCCTGAAATGACCAGAGGACATTCCAAAGTGCTGTTGGGGTGTCCCTTGATCATGTGAAGTGGTGTTCATCAGAATCATTCCTCTACATGCACTCCAAATACCTGTTTAAACAGGTATTTTAAACACTGTGTGTAGATTCAAATGAACAGCCACCTCATGTGATGAAGGAATGCCCTAAAAGTGTGACTGGATGTCCTCTAGTGATGTAACACCCTGACCTCATTGTGTGTGCATCTTATTCAGATCAGCCCTGAGATGGCAGAATTCTGGATGAAGGATGCACATTTACATCATAGCCTACAGTTTGCAATTTTCTGGCCACAATGCCTGACTTATCTAACCAAAAGATGGAAAAACTGAAGCCAAGAGATATGGTAATTAGCTATCACTTAGGGGGGAAACTGTCATTGGTTTATCAGAACAAATCCTAGGTATTGTAGTTTAGTGACAGTGTTAAGATTCCTGTGTTAGACATCTCTAGCCCTTCTCACAAAACCACAGTTCCAAGGACTCTTTCAAACTTGTTTATGTCTGGGGTGCAACTATGTCCTAAATCCCATCTGGTTCTATATGAACAAGAATTCATGGGTATTAATTCCTCTCTCCCCATTTCCCCCCAGATTTTTTGAATATATCTATATCTATAAAGATGCAGTGATGTTTCAGATTGAGCAAGTTACACAACTGTGCTCCAAGGTTGCTTTGAGTGAACCATGGGATCCTTATGATATTCCTGACAACTCAACCTATGAAGATCAATACTACATTGGAGGACCTGGAGACCAAATTATAGTACAGGAATGGTCTGACAGAAAACCAGCTAGGAAACGTAAGTATTTGTTGGTTTATTTATTAATCTTTTTTCCACGGTATAGGGAGGTCATTCTCTGTGATGGGATATCAACCTGTGCATGCTCTGAGACAGGACCAATCAAATTTTAGGTAGGCTACTTCCTGTAGCTCAGCTAGGTGTCAGTCAAGCCCCATTTCCAGTCCTGTCTTGCTCTGGTAGACAGCTTCAGGAAAGAGCTCCTGCTCAATTTTCGAAGTTTCTTCAGGCTAGTCCTCCCCCTTCCTCCCTTCTTTTCATCTTTTTCTTCTTGTGTACAAGGATGGGAAGGGAGTTTCTGATATTTTTACAAATCTATCAAAATAGTTTTTCTGTTTAGGAATTTGACGAATTGGCTGTTTGTTTCAATAATAAACCCCTTCAGCTCTCGAAAGGCCATGCTCTGCATCGCCTCAGCATGGGCGTGCTCTCCCTCAGAGCAAGCAGGTGGGCATTTTGGGCCAGGCGGTCTCTGCTGCTGTTACTCTCAAGCCACATAAGAAAGCGGCAACGAAGACGAAACACTTAAAGAAGTGGAGGAGGGGTCAAAGAAAACTGTAAGTCTAAGATCTCCCCTTTGGGGGTCCACCTAAGTGAAATACTCCATACTCAGCCTTGCTGCTTCCTGTCTGATCCGCCCACCATTTTACTGACCGATCCGCCTGCCATTTATTGGTTTATTTATTAATCTTTATTTATTTATTTATCTCAACCCAGATACTCTGCCCCCAAACAAACCTTACCAATGTTCTTATTAAAAAAGAGATCTCTAAATTCTAACAAAAGTATTTATGTTAACTAGTGTTGATTTACAAACACACCCTGGACTTGCTGCTTATTTCCACTAAAGGTTATTTCACATCTTAATTAAAACAAACAAACAAATGATCCCTGAGCTGGGATACAGAAGTGTAACATTTCTCTTCCCTTCCAAATTTCCAAAGCATTTGAAGCCTTTCAGTTTAGATAAAAGATGACTAAGTCGTGAAACAGGAGACATAAGTAAGGTTTATAAATATCGTGCATAGTGTAAAGAAAGTGGACATTTCCCCCTCCCTCTCCCATAGTAATAGGTGACCTGATTAAATTGATTGACAACAGATTCAGGACAGATAGGAGAAAGTACTTCTTCACAAAACACATAATGGAATTCACTACTGAAAGATTTGGCAATGGCCGCTGGCCTAAATGGCTTTAAAGAGGGGTTAAAATTCATGGAAAATAGATCTATTAATGGTTCTATATGTTCAAAAGTATGACAATGAATAGCAGTTGCTGAGGGGCAATAACAATGGAGGCTTATTTTTTCCATACCTTGCTTGTGGGCTTCCTGAAGGCATCTAGTTGGCTGCTACAGGAAATAAGATGCTGGGCTATATTGACCATTGGTCTAATCCAGCAAAGCTGTTTTTATGTTCTTTGCCTGTGCATTTCAGATGTAATGCAGATACTTGTGGCACTCAGATCTTATTATTATTTCATATCATTTGGATCTCATATCATTTAGAGTGGATCTCAGAAATGCTAATTTAACATTAATGAAATTGAAAAATAGCTTAAAATGGAAGCCAAGGATGTGTCTCTTTTTGGACTACAATTCTGAAATCGTTTCTTGCAAAGCATTCTCCTTAATGCGAGCTATTTCCAGAGTAGGTGGGCTTGAAGACTCTAACATTAAGTTTTAATTTGAGGTCAGAGAAATAAACATATTCTTCTTGTCAGCATAATAAAAACTTGAACATTGTTCATGCTTATCCCATAAAAATAGTTATACTTTTGCTTCATTACAGTTGAAACCTGGGTTGGAGTTTACACAGTCAAGGATTGTTACCCAGTTCAGGAAACTTACACCAAGAATTACAGCGTGACAACCTCCACCCGCTTCTTTGATCTAAAACTCGGGATAAGTGACCCATCTGTGTTCACTCCTCCCAGCACCTGCCAGGCTGCTCAGCCAAAAATGATGAGAGATGAATGCTGAGGGTGGTCGTTGGCTTCAACATGCAAACAAAATAACAATAATGTAAATTACAATTAATAATCAGCTGCTGACATCTATCATGATCATGTAACTTTGTGGAACTAGTGGATTTTTGATTGGATTATCTAATAGGCTGGGGAGAAAGGAAACCAGGGGCGTAACAAGGCTGGAGTGGGCCCAGAGACAAAATTTTAAAATGGGCCCCTCGCTGATACACACACACTCACTTCACATGTGACTTGCCTCTGGGGGGCCCCTCAAGGCGTGGGGGGCCCCAGGCAGCCGCCTCCCCCTTGCCTAATGGTAGTTACGCCCCTGAAGGAAACCCAATATCTCCTTTAATATTTCTTTTAAATATTGTACTCATATTCTATGATTAGCAATTAACTATTATTTATATATATATATTTGTTTTAGCTGTTTTTTAAAATAATAATCTACTGTTTACATTTTTCAAGAGGTATAATGTGCTCCTAAAAGCATATTAAAACATGGTGTATTACTGTTAATTCTGGAGATATGACTATTATATATACACAGAAGTGAAGATATCACCATAAGACGGCACCATTAACCGAGTACATCATTTTAAGTACATACATTTTCTAGTATTTCTTTTCTTAGTCTTTTGAAAGCTATTATAGTGAGGTGATTTTTTTATTTTATTTTTTGCAAAGACTGAAGAATAATGATATCCACTTGGCATTTGACTGGTGTGATATCAACAACAAATGCTGCTTTCATGAAGCTAACTAAAGGTCCGATGAGGTGTCCTTCCATTCATGTGTGGCTTAAGCGTGCTTTTTCAAGGCAATGGTCCTTTGATTGTATGCAAAGAAATTCCAGTTGCTTTATTTGTATTAGCATTCTTTAAAAAAAAAACCACATGTAGAAATAGTGTCTTGCCAGAAAAGTGCATTTTGCAACACTGCAATATAATGTGATATTAAGAACTGGGATACACAGTCATTACTGTGTTTGATCCAGGGAATCCATAATACAAACTAGATAAGGCTACTTATGTGATTAGCAGGGACACGGGTGGACATTATGGACACCATTTAAAGGCCAAGAAAGATTTCAGTGCAGGATGTGGCCAAGAGTCAAAGTAAAGTTCGAAGAGCTGCTTTTGGATATATTAAAGATTAAACTGTAAAGAAGAAGTGGACACTAATGTGTTATGGTACCTGTTTTTAATTTCATAATAACCAGAGATATGGGTGTTCCTCATGATTAAATCACATGTGGGTTCAGACAGGCTGAAGGGGTCTGCCTCTCATGTTCTCCTTAAATGGCATCCATGACAGTTCTGTCTGGTGTAGTCTATCTGGAGAAGTGAAGAAATCAGAAACAATAGAGACAAAACAGAAGACTGGGGCAACGGAATGGATCTGGGGTGGAACAAATACAGGTGAAACTCGGAAAATTAGAATATCGTGCAAAAGTCCATTAATTTCAGTAATGCAAATTAAAAGGTGAAACTGATATATGAGACAGACGCATTACATGCAAAGCGAGATAAGTCAAGCCTTAATTTGTTATAATTGTGATGATCATGGCGTACAGCTCATGAAAACCCCAAATCCACAATCCCAGAAAATTAGAATATTACATGGAACCAAGAAGACAAGGATTGTAGAATAGAACAATATCAGACCTCTGAAAAGTATACAATGTACTGTGCTTGATTGGCCAGCAAACTCGCCTGACCTGACCCCATAGAGAATCTATGGGGCATTGCCAAGAGAAGGATGAGAGACATGAGACCAAACAATGAAGAATTGCTGAAGGCCGCTAATGAAGCATCCTAGTCTTCCATAATACCTCATCAGTGCCACAGGCTGATAGCATCCATGCCACGCCGCACTGAGGCAGTAATTGCTGCAAAAGGGCCCAAACCAAGTACTGAATACATATGCATGCTTATACTTTTCAGAGGTCCGATATTGTTCTGTTCTACAATCCTTGTCTTCTTGGTTCCATGTAATATTCTAATTTTCTGGGATTGTGGATTTGGGGTTTTCATGAGCTGTACACCATGATCATCACAATTATAACTAAGGCTTGACTTATCTCGCTTTGCATGTAATGCGTCTGTCTCATATATCAGTTTCACCTTTTAATTTGCATTACTGAAATTAATGGACTTTTGCACGATATTCTAATTTTCCGAGTTTCACCTGTAGTAGGCAACAACCCTAAAAGAAGCTAATACTGAGGATCTGAATCATAAAAGATAAGCAGACTATAAAGCTTCTTTGTTGTCTGAGCAAGATCTAACATCCATCTTTATCTTGGACCTGCCTGAATCTAAAGTTATTTACTGGTGATTTACTGGAGAATGTCAGCTGCAGCTTCAATACCAGCACAGCCCTGAAGAGGGCTCCTGGCTGTTGTTGCTTCTTCTAAGCTTGGGTGTCTCACTGAACTAAGCTCCTCTTTAAGGAGCTGGAAGAACAAAGTTCAAGACCCTGAGACCTCTGAGAGCTGAATTCTTTAGATGTTATTTATTCTGTCTGATAAAATTGTGGAGAACCTGGCAACTGGGCACTTGGACATGAGGCAAAGCCAACCTGCTTTGGGAGAGGAGAACAGGTCTTGTGGTAGCAAGCATGACTTATCCCCCTAGCTAAGCAGGGTCTGCCCTGGTTGCATTTGAATGGGAGACTTGATGTGTGAGCACTGTAAAATACTCCCCTCAGGGGATGGAGCCACTCTGGGAAGAGCAGAAAGTTTCAAGTTCCTTCTCTGGCTTCTCCAAGATAGGTCTAAGAGAGATTCCTGACTCCAACCTTGGAGAAGCTGCTGCCAGTCTGGGTAGACAGTACTAAGTTAGATGGACCAATGGTCTGACTCAATATACAGCAGCTTCCTATGTTCCTATGCTAGTGTTAATGGAGCAGGATGAAGCAATCTCTGCTCTCCTTTACCTTCATAGGTGAGATTATGCAGGATGGAACTTAGTAACCTTCATCTATATATATAATTCTCCTGGGTGTGCCTTGGAATGTGCGTCCCAGCGCCCAGCTGATTGGCTGGGCGGCGGACAGGCCTGATTGGCTGAGGCACACTCAGGAGAACTGGTCGCCACGGCAGGCCTGGCCACAGAGGCCAGAGGAAGCAGTGGGCCCAGCCCAGCCGCGGAGGCAAGGCCTGGGGGGGGGGAGAAAGTTGGGGGGCAGAAGTGGAGGTGGGGAGGAGAGGTGGCTAGGCCTGGAAGTGGAGACTGGGGCAGAAGGTGGAGGGGAAGAGGTAACCGCTGGCCCCAAAGAGCACACAGATGCTTTGTGTGGGGTCAGCTAGTAAATGCATAATGCAGATCCCAAGCACTTCTATATTCCTGCATCAGCAAGGTTAAATGTATCACTAAAACAATTTTGTCTCTCACATCAGCATAATGGAGGCACTCCAGTCCTAAACACATTCTCCCTGGGCCATCAGATCCAGCTTCCCCTTCCATTAACATCAGTGGAAGAGCCCTTGTACGTTTGGATAGACTGTATGCTCATGGGGCATCCAGAGAGACCTAGACAAGTGGGCTACATTTCAGACAATTATTTTTAAGGCAAATAAAGGGTTCTAAAGGAGCAATGCATCTGCCTTTTAAAAAATTGAATATAAGAATTGCACACCACTAAATGGTGAGATAGCTCTTCATTTTCATTAAAGAGGATCAAAGACGAGAGTTCTTGTCCATGCTTTATAACCTAACCATTTTATAGGAATTAAAAGTTACACCAAATAATATTATTGATATGTATTACAGTTTACAGAGTAAGGAGTGAAGCCAAACGTGTAATGGAAAAGATGGATTTTTGAAGATGAAAATGGGATTTTCAGGAGCAGGGAGAAGTGACATCACTTTTGTGTTCTGGAAGAGTGTTCCAAGCACAAGGGACAGCAAGGATAAAGGGCAGAGTTGTTGAAAGGTGCAGTAGACCTTCAAGCAGCTGAGGCTAGTGGTGATGGAGAACTGAAGAGAAGTATTGGGATCCAAGTGGTGAGGGGGAAAGGCCATGAAGGATTTTGAAGGTAAGGTCAAGATGTTTGTGCTGCTCAATTAGGGTGTAGACAGTGTGGGAATCTGAGAGGTGTCAGATGGTCTGAATCAAGAGAGATTTAATAGTTTTGGTAGCAGAGTTCTAGACAGAGATGGGAGTGACAATGCAAAGCCAGAGAAGAGAGAAGGTAGCAGAAAGCAACAGTTCTGCCAGAGAAGAAAGCCATATTTTTGCTACGTGGTACAGGGGAAAGCGACATGACATGACATGGAGACACACTGAAATGGAGTGCAAAGACTCACAGTTAGACTACAGTAATTGTTCCAAATTCCTCATGCTGAAATCTTGTTCCCTTCCCACTCATATCTTTTTCATAATAAGAAAGGCCTTTATTGTGTCAAGCAGAGATAAAAACTTTTTTCTTGCTGCCTGGGTCAAATAAGTGACCAAACTGTGACAAACTTTATTATTTTATTTATTGTTGTTGTTATATTAACCATTCTATGTGGTATGGTCATGCACTATAAGCACAAGTGTCAACTCTAACTTCATTTGCACATTGAGCACTTATTTTATTTATATGGCTGCAGTTTTATCTGCATCCACAGCATGATTGCCCAAGTATAGCTCTTTGCACAGGGCATCAGTAGAAGATAGCACTTGAAGTTTCCAAACTTTTCTAGCTAATCCTACTCTTCTGCCAGTGGGGTCTTCCTCCTCATCCAGAAAAAAAGGACAATATAGTACCTGCAATTGATCAAGAAATGGGAGTGCAGCAGTAGTACCCCCAGACTGACAAAGAAACAAAATTAGCTGCTGTCTTCCAAATAAAGCAAGAAGAGAACAAGGGGCTCACTGGTTGTTATTTGCACTTTCCCCCTCAACCCTGCCCATTGGCAGGAAAGTAGCCAATACCTTTTGTTCCTTCTTGCTATTTGGAAAATCATGTGAAGGGGTGTTTCTCACAATGTAAAACAGGTACTGCCACTTTCTCCCATCATTATTGGCTCATTGGCCCTGAATAATTTTTGGCCATAGATGAAAGTGCTACAGGAGAGGTGTGGGCATATTGATTTCTCCTTGCACCAGAGTTTGAGGTGCCCTATCTATACTAAAATAGATTTTCAAGTTAGTGGCTTCAGTTCAGTTCAAAGTGTATTACGATCTATGACCAGCACAAAGTTAGTGGCTTGTATTACTTAAGTGGCACAGCATATATGACAATCTCTCTTTCACAGCTTTAGATACACAAGAATTTTAATGTAGCTAGGCTTTGTTGGAGGCAGTCTTGTAAGCATGCTCAAATATATATAATTAATTGTTCATAATACTTCCCTCATCCGTGAGCCAATGTACTATTGACTTTTTCATGATTCTATTGTATGTTTAATCTGTATGGCCAATATATTTTCAGACACATTATTGTTAACAGAAATGAAGAGATTTTTATGCTATTAAACCCACAAAATGTAATAACCTTGATTAAAAGTTATGAAAGTGATGCTTTTGGGATGATTTTCACATAGTGAAAGACAGACTGTTCATATATCTTGATGATATAAATTGGAAATATCCATCATTCTAGCTGTATTATTTTTTTGTGCACACTTTGAGAATTCTTTATCACAATATGCATTATCACAATGTGGAATGCTGCAGTGAGATCTGAAGGAATTCTAAATAGTGCTTTTCAAATAGTGCATCAAATTATGGGAATGTTTCTGAGCTTTGCTCTGCTAATCAAATAAAGATATTTATCAAATAAAGATATTTATTTTTAAAAAGAGCATGGAGAAAATGTATCATTCTTCCAAATTAGTATTTTATTATTCCAAAACTGCTTAATTAGTTTTTTAAAACCCCAAAACTCTGTGTGTGTGTGTGTGTGTGTGTGTGTGTGTGTGTTTTGTATTTCTCTGCATATCCACTCTGTGCTCCATATAAGCTCACTCTGCCAGGCAAAACTGGTTCCATTCCCTTACATCTGTGTATGACTGCAGCCCTAGTCCTTGGAGTACAGAGCAGCCAAACTGCCAATTATGAAATACAGTATTGACTACCAGGATAAAGGAAATCTAAAGAGGGAACTGTCATTTCACTTTTAACAACAGCAACTAATCCTGAGGCCCAAGAGAGTAATAACCAGAGGTACACCTATGTAATTTTGGAGCCTGGACCTAAAGGACTTTGGAGGCCCTCCTCCCCTGCAAATTAAGCATCATCATGCTCTGCCGGGTGACCCTGGGTGGCCGGGACAGATTTGGGGGGCCCCAGGGGCTGTGGAGGCCCTGGACTTTGGCCCTGAAGTCCAGGGGTAAGAGTACCTCTGGTAATAACATATGCAGCCCAATCCTCTTCACATTTAATCAGAAGTTCTACTGTGCTCACTGGGATTTACTCTCAGGTAAGTGTGCATGGAATTGCAGTCTTAGAAACATGTAATTAGAATACTTTTTAAAAGCTGCTAAAACATTCCTTGTTCATCCCCACCACAACAAACACAAAACACTCCCCCCCCACCCCGACACACACACCTTATCCAAGTAATAGGTTTAGGGGACCAGTACTCGGAGACATGTGCAAGCCTTATTAAAATGCATGAGAGTGTAAAAGAGCATTATAGTCAACTATCAGAGTGATTCGACTTACTGTACATTTAATAATATATATCTTTATAAGTAAAAGATCTAGACGTTACTTTTCCTTCCCATTCTAAGAAAGCTGGAAATTCAGGGAAACAGCCTTGATTGTAAACCACCCAGGACTACTAGATTGGATGGTATGAAAATGTAATAAATAAATAAAAATATCCCTGTGAGGTCCATTCTTTCCCTCCCATGACTGTCTCTTGAGCCATTTTTCTTCTTCCCCGCTGTCTTACTAGCCATACCAGTTCTCCTGTTACCAGTTCTCCTGTTTGCAAAAAAAGATGTATATCAAACCAGCTTGAATCTTAGTGTCTGTGATGAGTTTAGAAAACCAAAGAAACTCCATGTTTGCCCAGAATACCTCATTCTAACGTAAAGTAACCCCAGCCCAGCTCAGGGACATCACTGCCTCTCATGATTGGTGTCATTATCTCTCTCCAGCTAAAATGTATCTATGAAACTTGCTAAGACAGCTAAGCTTCCCAGGCCAGAAAACAGGATTTAACCAAATAAGGAGTAATCACCAGATGAACAATGAATCATTCGCATGCGTACTAGATACTTAGACCACCATTTTATTGCCACGTATACTGTGTCTAGGGTGTCAGCACCATTAGATTGTCTGTATAAATGTAAGATGCACCTGTAACCAAACTGTAATCGGTTTGAGAGCGTGAGCCTATTGCTGACTGCAGTAGCAATAAACTTCAATTAATAAATCCCAATCCTTGTGTCTGACCGATTGGCTAAACGGACCCAGGAATGAGCCCCATCCACATCATCTGCATCACATTGCATTTAGCAGTATGTAGGGGTGGTAGGTAGCAGATCCACTGACATCAGCAAGTGAAGAGGGTAATTCCACCAAGCCCTGTTCTATTAGGATCCGAATGGTCATTAAATCAGCTGTCTCTGGGAAACCAGGAAATCTTCAGCCCAGTCCACTAGTCCCCATACTATACTGTAACACTAAACTGAAATACGCGTACATGAAATCCCTGCACTGATACTCTTTGCTGGCCAAATGAGAGAGAGAACTGTAGGAAGACTAGCTTGGAAAACTTCCTTATACCAATAGGCTAGAGCGAGTCATGTGATTCTTTCTCACACCAATGAAAGCCTTGCATGCTGGTCTGAGCAACTAAGAGGCTTGCTGTTGTTGGTTATAGACCACCTTGTCCTTTCTCTATTCCGCACCCTCAGCTGCACAGAAGCCAGATCTGGCACAGTGCAACTCTATATTCTCCAACATTTCACCAGTGCAAATAGGAATACTTATGTGTACTTGTGTGCTCACTTCCAAGATTGCTGTCTGGGCACTTCCTCTCCCTCACACCCTGTTGAAGGTTCTTCTCCATCTGCT